>NC_065592.1:74235000-74860000 GCF_024542745.1 Macaca thibetana thibetana | reverse complement strand
AGTACCACCTTTAACAAGGAGAAAGCAGGAGCCATGTGTGTCAATATTAATTAAAGACCTATTTGTCTTCTTTTAGAGATGGCACTAACAGCAGATTCCTTTCTCATTAAGAAGTGGACAGTTAACTGGAGACGCAGATCCACAAGACAGGGCCTTTGGAGACCTGGCAAGAGAAGGAGATGGAAAGTACTAAGCCAGTGAGGGACCCTAGGGCTACACTCTCTTCTCAGTGCAGGCAGAGCTCTAGTGTTGACCCCAGAGAAGAGAGGAAGGGTTTTTTTTTGGTCTGCCCAGAAAAAGAATAGTCCAAGGTTAAAGGATCTCAGCAAGTGCAACAACACCACCAGGGGAGGGGGACTGCTCATTCTGTTTCTCCAGACCACCTGGGGAGATGGCTCCAGGCCCCTCTCTTTTCATGGACCAGTTGAATGTAGTCCTTCCTGTTACCAAAAGTGGTCAGATAATCAGGGGCTGTCCCTCTAGACACAATCCAGCCACTAGTCCTTTAAAAGTTAGAGATTTTTAAAAATCACATTTTGTTTTTTTTTTTAAAGTATATATGTATGTATGTATTTATTTATTTGTTGAGACAGGGTCTCCTTCTGTCACCCCAGCTGAAGTACAGTGGCACAATCACGGCTCACTGTAGCCTCTACCTCCTGGGCCCAAGTGATCCTCCCACCTCAGCCTCCCAAGTAGCTGGGACCACAGGTGTGTGCCACCATGCTTGGTTAATTTTTAAATTATTTTTGTAGAGATGGGATCCTCCTATGTTGTCCAGGCTGATCTTGAACTCCTGGCCTCAGGTGATCCTCCTGTCTTAGCCTCTCAAAGTCCTGGGATTACAGACATGAGCCACCATGCCTGGCCTACTTATTTATTTATTTTAGAGATAGGGTCTCACTCTGTCATCCACACTGGAGTGCAGTGGTGCAATCATAGCTTATTGCAGCCTCTAACTCCTGGATTCAAGAGATCCTCTCACCTCAGCCTCCCAAGTGGCTAGGACTACAAGTGTGTGCCACCATGCCCAGATAATTTTTTAATTTTTTGTACTTTTTATTTTTTGTAGAGATGGAGTCTCTGTGTTGCCATGGCTGGTCTTAAAGTCCTGGCCTCAGGCTATTCTTTTGCCTAAGCCTCTTAACATGCTGGGATTACAGGCATGAGCCACTGTGTCAGGCTAAAAATCACATTTCTTCATTTTATACATAACATTCAGTGCCTAAAACAAAACTCTTCTATTATCATCAAGGGTCATCCTTGATTATCCGGCTTAATCCTTAAGGCCCACAACTGATCACCAAGGTGGGTTCTCATTCCAAAGGAGTGTCTACTTGTTGGGGCCATGGGTTGGTTCTCAGGTCCTATAAATGGACTTGTCCCAGGGGCCCCAACCAAGACTGTGTGACAATCCAGTAAAATACAATAAGCCAGAATCGGCTGGGCGCAGTGGCTCATAAATATTTACCTCATAAATATTTATTATATGGTGTCAATAAATATTTACCTATATCATTTTTAGTGACTGAATAATAGTTCAGTAGAATAGATCTACTATACTTTATTTGAAATATCTTATTAGGTATTTAGATCATTTCCAATTTTTTACTTCTATAAACATCACCATAGTGGACATCCTTGTAAAATACATTTCTGTTGTCTATGCCCATTTTAAATAAGCTTTTGATAGATATTGCCAAACTGCCCTCCAGAATTGTACATTTTCACTAGTCGTGAAGCAGCATGTCAATTTGACTATTGGAAATTGGTAGCTGAATGTGGTTTTAATTTACATTTCATTGATCAATGAAGTTGAACATTTTCCTCATAGACTTGTTGCTTGAGGCCATTTTCAAAAAGAAATAGGATCGCTGGGTGAGCAGTGTTCTGTTCCTCTAGTCTCCCTATCAGTGCAAGCCACTGTTTACTCAGTAAGGGAAAGGGCCAACCTAGAGAAACATCATAAAGCAGGCAAGACTCCTCACTAAGAACCCATCCTCCCAGATGAGATTCCAGTATCCCCCCTCACCCCGCAAAACCCACCGTCAAGGAAGAACTGAAAGCTCATTTATACTAGACTAGAAGTAATTAATAGCACTTTTGCTGAGCTATCCTTCCCAGGGTGTGGGGAGGGTGGGCGGGTATTTAACCCTTCTAAAAGCCTCAAGTGAAGGGAACAAAGCTGTCAAAATTACAGGCTTTCCTCAGGGGGTGGTAGAGATGTTTGGGGCAGGTGGAAGAAGCCAGTTTTTCCAGATCCGTAAGAATTCTAGCACTCTCCTTACCAGGATGTAGGCAGGCCTCCAAGAAGAAGAGGTTGATCACTGGACAGAAGGCTTGTGTTTCAGCATTAACCCCTGTACTCCCTGAGGCTCCATTCTGAACTTTAGTTAGGAGGTGCCTTGCAGAGTTCTTTACAACTATTGGTGCCTAATGTGTGTGGATGGTGAGTTCCAGTGTGGTGGCATGATATTAAAATATATGAACTAACACCTTTTCTGCAAGATATCAGGCTGCTTCAGATATAACATGAGATCCTAACTTGTGACTCAATATTTCTTTGGAGAGTTGTTTCATGGAAAAAAAATTACTGAAGGAAAAAAGCCTGTATTTATGAAGATGTTTGTTGCAACACAAATGGGGTAGTAAATTATGGTACAATTGCTAGATTAAAAATTACACAATCATTAAAAATAATCATCAGGACATAGGAAAATGTTCCTTTATATAAAAGTAAATGAAAAAATTACATCTATACATATGTATAAAAAATTATGCCCAATCATACTTTAAAATTTACATGTAGGCCGGGCGCAGTGGCTAACGCCTGTAATCCCAGCACTTTGGGAGGCTGAGGTGGGTGGATCACGAGGTCAGGAGATCAAGACCATCCTGGTTAACATGGTGAAACCCCATCTCTACTAAAAATACAAAAAAATTAGCTGGGTGTGGTGGTGGGCACCTGTAGTCCCAGCTACTTGGGAGGCTGAGGCAGGGGAATGGTGCGAGCCCAGGAGGCAGAGCTTGCAGTGAGCCGAGATCACGCCACTGTGCTCCCACCTGGGCAACAGAGCAAGACTCCGTCTCAAAAAAAAAAATAAATAAATAAAAAATAAATTTATATGCAGGCCGGTGCAGTGGCTCACGCCTGTAATCCCAACATTTTGGGAGGCCAAGGCAAGCGGATCACCTGAGGTCAGGAGTTTGAGACCAGCCTGACCAACAAGGTAAAACCTGGTCTCTACTAAAATACAAAAATTAGCTGGGCGTGGTGGCACACGCCTGTAATACTAGCTACTCGGGAGGCTGAGGCATGAGAATCGCTTGAACCTGGGAGGAGGAGGTTGCAGTGAGCCGAGATCGTGCCACTGCACTCCAGCCGGGGCGACAGAGTGAGGTTCCATCTCAAAAAAAAAAAAAAAAAAAAAAAAGATAATATAAATAAATAAACAAATAAATAAAATAAAAATATATAAAATGAGTTCAGAAGAAAATACAGCTAAAAGCAGGATTTATATCTGGCTTCTGACATTAACAGTAATTTAAATTTTCTTCCTCATTCTTTTTGCATTTTCCAAGTTTTTGGCAGTAAGTATGTGTTACTTTTAAAAACAATTTTTAATCAAATAATTGTGAACGCTTATTATGTGATTGTTGTACGGTAGAATATAAATGAATAAAAGCAGATTTTAAACATGTAGGTGTGCTATTACACATATTACACTTCTGTTTTGGGGGGTAAATTGCAGATGAGCCTCTCTCTTACACCAGTTTCCATTGGTGTTGGGATTATATTGTTTATAGAACTATTACTAGTTACCTCTGTGATTTCTAGATCGAACAGGATATATTGTTTGGATAATATTTCTTCTGTTTTGGGGATCAGAACCAGTATTACCAAACAATATATCCAAACAATAGGATCCAACAATAGTGGGGAGAGGATAAGTAGGCAGAGGATTGTTGGATCCTATTGTTGGGATTTATACAAACAGAGCTGCTCCTCCACGCAGCCTGGGGGCTGTGTGAGAATGCTATTAATATGCAGATTATGACAAACAGCCCAGAATTGGTAGCTCACTTGATGCTTTTGAAATCACTTGTACACAGATTATCTCACCTCTCTCTCAACCATTTCAAATGACTGATCTAGGTCAAGGACAGATGAACTTGTAATTTCACAGAACTGGAGGCATGGGAAACTAAGGAAACCTGTAATCAAATTTGAACAGAAGGTCTTCAAACCCAAAGTACTTGATTTGAATTAATAGTGTTATAAACGTTTTTTCAAAAATCTGAGTGGGGACGAGAGGGTCAGGTGATGACCCAGCTGTGGGAAGAGAGGGTGGGGATGGGCCGAGAGCAAGGTACGTGTATATTAGTGCTGTGCTTCCTGTTCCTTTTCTAGTCGTGAGCCCTCAGGCAAGTTACGCGAGCTCCCTGAGCCTCATTGGCCTCATCTGTAAAATGGGACTGGTAATAAGAATGGGTTGTTTGAGGCCAGGTGCAGTGGCTCATGCCTATAATCCCAGCACTTTGGGAGGCTGAGGCAGGAGGATTGCTTGAACCCAGGAGTTTGAGCAACATAGTGAGATCCCATCCCTCACCATGAAAATCTAAAATTTAAAAATTACAAGAAAATTTAAAAATTACCTGAGCATGGTGGTGCACACCTATAGTCCCAGCTACTTGGCAGGCTGATGCAGGAGGACCACTTGAGCCCAGGAGGTCAAGGCTGCAGTGGGCCATGATTACACACCACTGCACTCCAGCCTGGGCAACAGAGCAAGACCCTGTCTTGGAAAAATGGGGGTAGGGGGGTCTTGCTTGAAAACCAAATGAGTTAATTTGTATGTATAACATGTGCAGAGCATGCTCATTAAGTGATAAGTATTGTATTTCTTATTTTCTGAAAAACCAGGAAAACAGTACTTTCTTACTTCTTTGTCAGTAGATGGGGCCAAGAGGGTGGGGAAGCCCACAGCCATTGTCTTGTCCTAGTAGGTCTAGGAGGCAGTGGGAGGGCCTCTGCCATCCTTGCATGCTTGAGAAGAAGGAGAATTATACAGCAGTGACCCCAAAGGTCAACCTTGAGCAGCTGGAGGATAAGGGAGGCGGGCATCACTCACTTTGCAGTTTTGCCAGTGTGTCACTGTGGCTGACTGACCACCTCTGGCCAAGTTTGAAATAAAGACGGGTGAGCTGAAATTCACATCACTGAGAGGCAGTGGAGCAGAGTGGTTCATGGTCTAGATTTAAAATTCAGTTCGGCTGGATTAGAATCCCTGTCTCTCCACATCCCGGCTGTGTGCATCTGGCCATGTTACTGAGTCCCCCTTTGCCTCAGTTTCCTCATCTGATGAAAAAGGAATGATGATGATGATGATGATAACAGTACCTACCTCTCAGCGTTGTTTTGAAGATTAAATGAGTCCATCTGTATAAAGTGTTTAGAACTGCATCTGGCATGTGGCAGGGGTTTGCTCTTATTATTAGGCACACTCTGTGGAATGAATAGGAGAGACAATTTAGGTCAGAAAAGATGTCTGAGATTTTGTTTCCCTGGATCACAGTTTACACTGGTAGACAGGTGGCAGAGAGCTTCAGAAAGGCTTGTTCAAGTTCAGATAGTCAGACGGCAGGAGGGAGGCCGAGAACCTTGGCTCCTCAACCCTTAGTCTCTATGCTCCCTGTGTAGCCACACTTGTGAATCCAGGCAAAGGTGTGTCATGAATATGAGACATCATCAGCTCTCTCATTGCTATGTCACCTCTGTGGGACCCCAGGAATCTATAGGCTCCCCACCTTAGCTGGAATAAAAGCTGGAATAAAGCAGATAACAGGGTCAGCAGAGTCATTTGGGACTGCAGACAAGTTCATGGGAAAGGAAAGTTACTTGTTTGGTACCAAAAGCCACCCGCCAGCTAAAGAAACAACCCTGCCCTGGGGGTTGGAATGGCAGCTCCCACTGAGCCAACTGGCCCAGCATTCCGGGGATTCAGACAACCAAGAGCATGTACTCTGGAGGGAATATCATGGCAGAAAACAGGTCCTCACGGTTACTACTGGTCACGTGACCCTCTGGTAAAGGCAGAGAAGGAAATCTGAATTTTCCGTAGGAAACAGCAGAGAAGGAAACAGCAGAGAAGGAAATCTGAATTTTCCATAGGAAGATGTGTTCTAATAAGGTTCTGATCTTTTCAATATCATTCATTACTTAATATAAAATATTATGCCAAAACATAATACCAAATAAATACCAAAGTAAACCATGCAAATCATAAACAATTAGAAAATACAGAAAACATAATGAAGAAAGTAGAATTATCATTTTTTGTGTGGTTCTTTTTGGCTGTTTATGTATATATAACTTGATATAATTTAGGTTATAAAGTACAATAAATTGTATATTCTGAATTTGGTATATTATTTCTTTTATTTATTATTTATTTATTCTTGAGACAGGGTCTCACTCTGACACCAAGGCTGGAGTGCAGCGGTACGATCATGGCTCACTGCCTTGACCTCCTGGGCTTGACCAATCCTCCCACCTTAGCCTCCTGAGTCACAGAGATAACAGGTGTGTGCCATCATGCTCGGCTAATTTTTGAAATTTTTTGTAGAGCTAGGATCTCATTATCTTGCCCAGGCTGATCTTGAACTCCTGGGGGCAAGCACTCCACCTGCCTTGGCCTCCCAAAGTGCTGGAATTACAAGGGTGAGCCACTGTTCCTGGCCTGCTTTTGGTATATCATATCATAAGCATTTTTCATGTCATTAAATATTCCTTAAAAATATCATTTTTAATAGCTGCAAAGCATTCTGTTGGATGGATGGACCATAATTCTTTGAACTATTGTTAGGTTATTTTCCATTGTTTTTACAGCTACAGGAATGCAGCCCTAGATCACTGAACTTTAATATGTGTGCACACCTCTGATTATGTCCTGAGGTTAAAATCCTGACATAGACTGGCTACTGAGGTTTTGCTTCTGCCCTTAGGAAGGACTCAAAACTCCCCTTTCAGGGCCCCTTGGGAATGAGGAGGAGAAGGGGTGAAGACAGTGGTTCAGATGCAAAATCATTCTCAGGACATGGTGGTAAAAGGTGAGGGTGTCAGTGATAGTAGGTTGGAAATGCTAGTGTCCACATGGGGGCCTCTCTCTCTAGCTTCCCACTTTTGGGGATCTGTTTAGTCTCCTGACTTGCCATCTTAGAAACCTGTCTCAAATGACTTTAGCAAAAGGGAGAGTCAATTGCAAGAATCCTGAAATATCTTCTGTAATCAAAAGAAGGGCATTTGACCAAACCATGGGAAGGGCAGGGATACAGCTGGCCCTGGACCAACCAAATAACCCCCTAGGAGGGCAGGTTCTCGAAGAATATGAAACTTCCACTTTGACCTAAAGGAGTTGGGGCAGGACAGTGCTCTCAGAAAAAGGAGATACTAGTTTCTAGAGAAAGGGAAGGCTCATGGCCTTTTGGGTGTTGTTTTCTAAGAAGCTGAGGTGGCAACATGGACCTGGGGCTGCTGCCTCCCACTAGGGGCACTACCTGCCCATGCGGTGGAAAAGTCTAGGTGTGGGAGCCTTTGTTCTGGTTTTGCTCGAGGCCTTAGGGAGGAACATTCTTTTCTTTTAGGTTGTCTCACTGTTTCTTCCTGCTTTCAGGTTGGTGAGTCCTCTAGGACAAAGAGATTCAAGTATGGATCTTGGGGACAAGAGTGAAGGCAGCCAGTAGAGGGTCTAAGTCTTCACTCAAAGGTATACAGTTAGCACTGTGGGCTTCCACAAGGTGCAGTCCAGCTCAACAACCTGAAGCTTTCACACAGAGATGTGGGGCCAAAATGAGTCAATAACAAATGCTGTGCTTTTGCCTAGAGTGTCCCTAGTGCATATCTTCCTCCTGTACCTGTAGTAGAAGAAGGCTGGGAGTCCTAGCCAAATATCTGTCCAGCTCTTCATCACTATCCAGAAGGGAAGAACATGTTTAGGGCTTTTGAGACACGTTGCCAAATTGCTCTGTTAAAAATGGAATATTTTGGTATCAAGCGAGAAGTCCAAACCAGGGGGCTCCTGCCAGTCCTGGGCACGTCATCCTCTCAATCAGCTCTAAGTAGCATGCCAGCATTCTGCACAGGATAGAGTTCTCCTTAGAATTGGTTGATCACACATGACAGTCACAATCATACCAAAGTTATTTGACAAAATATCATATTGCTTTCTTCAATATAATGTTCTTATATCATTTTAAAAAACAGTTCCTGCTTTTTTTTTTAAGTAAAAAAAGTTGCTAGGGGAATGGAGTACTTTCAAATGGTGTCGAATTCAGAAGAGCTTCATTGGGACACTGTTTTGCTGTGCTTTTTGTTGCCACTGAAGTTTCCTTCTCGAGCACAGGCATTAGCATTCTGGTTGTAGGCTTTCTGCTTTCTCAGGGGTTGGTATTTTTTTGAAGACTGGCCAAACATAGATGAACACCTCATTGCAAGGACTGCCTACCATGACCTCTCTAAGCAGCAACGTGCTGTGATTCGCAGTGAGCCAGGAGGGCATGTGACAAGCTCACACCAGTAGCCACAGACTGGTATTAGGTGAAACATCAAACCCTGTGTGGTTGTTGTATAGTTGCATGATTGAATCAAAGATTGTTAGAGCTGGAAGGACCCTTGGAGACCATAGACTTCAACCCTTTCCACAAGATCTACCCACCTTACAAATAAAGGAACTGAGACCCAGGGAGAGGAAAAGGCTTGTCCATGGTTACACAAGCAGAATAATCAGAATCAAGAATAAGGTGAGGCCAGGCATGGTGGCTCATACCTGTAATCCCAGCACTTTGGGAGGCTGAGGCAAGTGGATCATCTGAGTTCAGGAGTTGGAGATCAGCCGGTCAACATGGTGAAACCCCATCTCTACTAAAAATACAAAAATCAGCTGGGCATGTTGGTGGGTACCTGGAATCCCAGCTACCCGGGAGGCTGAGGCAGGAGAATCTCTTGAACCCAGGAGGCAGAGGTTGCAGTGAGCCGAGATTGTGCCACTGCACTCCAACCTGGGTGACAAGAGCGAGACTCCGTCTCAAAAAAAAAGAATTAGGTGAAATTTTTACAGTGTTAAAAAACAAGAACCATCAGCCTAGGATCCTGTACCGAGTGAAATTATCCTTCCAAAGAGGAGAGGCTTTCAGTTTTCAGTCTGGCAGGTAAGGGGCATGGAAGTCATCGCTTCATCCTGGCAACAAGTAAAAAGCTAAACAAACTGAAAAGCTAACTCGTTCTAGATCTGTCAAGGAAGTGAGGTCACAGGACAAACTACTGCCCCCCAAATTAGAGACAGCCAGGCAGATAATGAGAATCCAAACTTACTGGAGCAGAAACCCACAAGCAGAAACCTCTGAGAGCCAGTGTCGCTGCAGGAAAAACCTGCTCTATGATTAACGAACGAATGGCTGGAGGCTTGGTAATGACAAGTCTGACAGTTAAGAGCCCCAGGGACCCAGTTACAGGTAAGATACTTTTATGAGTTTACCTTCTGGAGCTCTACCAGGTTCTCAGAGTGACGATTGAAGGAAAATCCCTTTATGTTCCTGGAGGAGGAAGGGAAAAGGAACCATTTTGAAATATACCAGAGCATTCTGGTCCCACTTAACAAGGCCTACCCCAAGAGAAACTATTATATCAGGATCTGCCCTATTGGGGTTTAATTAGAGCTGACCCAGGGAAGGGAAATATCCAACTCCAGCCTCTTTTCCCATTCTGTCTCATGTCAAGGGGTGCAGGGGAAATGAGGAACCCTTATAAAGTTCTCAGCCCTGATGCACAGGCTCCCTAAAAGACTGTGACCCAATCATAGGACTATAGAATGCTACCCCCACACCTCACATCACACCACTAAAGGTCTGTCTACCTAGTGCATCATGCCTGCCTTTCAATAAAAAATTATAAGGCATAAATTACAAGGCAAATTACAAGGCAAAAAGTTACAAGGCAAAAAACACTGTTCAAAGGGACAGGGCAAGCATCAAAACTAGACTCAGATATGGCAAAAATGTTGAAATTATAAGACAACATTATTCCACCAGGAACATTATCAGGCCAGGAATTTAGAACATTGTGAGGTCAGGAATTTAAAACAACTATGACGAATATGCTAAGAGTTCAAATGGAATAAGTAAACAACATGCAAGAGCAGATGAGTGCTATAAGAAGATAGATGGAAAATCTAAGACAGAATAAAAAAATCAATGCTAGAGCTCAAAAACACTGCAACAGAAATTAAGAATGCCTTTGATAGGCTGGGCATGGCTGAAGAAAGAATCTCTGAGCTTGAGGATTATGTCCATAGAAGCGCCTAAAACTGAAAAGCAAAGAGAAAAAGGAAGGAAGAAACAAAACAAAAACAAAAACCCAGGACAGAATCGTGGGACAACTATAAAACATATAATATACATTTAATGGGAATACCAGAAGAAAAGGAAAGGAAGAAAGGAATAGAAGAAATATTTAAAACAATAATAACCGAGGCCAGGCATGGTGGCTCACACCTGTAATCTCAGTGCTTTAGGAGGCTGAGGTGGGTAGATCACTTCAGGTCAGGAGTTCAAGACCAGCCTGGCCAGCATGGCGTTTCCTCATTCAGTCTATTCCTGTGAGATCCTACCCTTTTGGTCTAATCACATTTCTACATGGTGGCCAATCATGCCTTTCCAAGCTCTACTAAACATACAAAAACAATTAGCTGGGCATGGTGACACACGCCTGCAATCCCCGCCACTTGGGTGGCTGAGGCACAAGAGAGAATTGCTTGAACTTGGGAGGCAGAGGTTGCAATGAGCCGAGATCACACCATTGCATTCCAGCCTGGGCAACAGAGAAAAACCCTGTCTAGAAAAACAAAACAAAAACAAAAACAAACAAACAAAAGATAATAACTGATAATTTCCCTCAAATTAATATCAGACACCAAACCACAGATCCAGGAAGCTCAGAGAACATCAAGCAAGATAAATGCCAAGAAACTCCCGCATTTAGCATAAAATATTCAAACTGTAGAAAATAAAAGATAAAGAAAAAATCTTGAAAGAAGCCATAGGAGAAAACAACTTAGTACATGGAGGAGCAAAGATAAGAATTACAACTGACTTCTCTTTAGACACCACACAATTGACCAGGTGTGGTGGCTCATGCCTGTATTCCCAGTACTTTGGGAGGCCGAGATGGGAGGATCACTTGAGCCAAGGAGTTTGAGACCAGCCTAGCCAACATAGTGAGATCCCATCTCTACAAAAAATTTAAAAATTAGCTGGGCTTGGTGGTGCATACCTGTAGACCCAGCTACTCTGGAAGCTGAGGTAGGAGGATTGCTTAAGCACAAGACTTCAAGGATGCAGTGAGCTATGATGGTGCCACTGCACTCCAACTTGGGGACGGAGTAAGACCTTGTCTCTAAAAAAGTTAGGAGACAAAAAGAAAAGAAACCATGCAATTAAGAATAGAATGGCTTGAAACGGTGTTGAGTTGAGGGGAGTAAAAAAAAGACCCAACACCAACCTAGAAGTTTATAACCTGTGAAATTATCCTTCGAAAGTAAAAAAGACTTTTTCAGACAAACAAAAATTCAGGGAATTTGTCACCAGCAGACCTACCTTGCAAGAAATGTTAAAAGAAGTTCTTCTGAGAGAGGAAATGACATGGGTAAGTGTGATCATATGATAGATACATATTGGTCTTCGTCCACAGTTCCTGGTGCGTAACTCCCATAGCCCTTGTTACAGTCTTTTGTTATAATATTGGGACACTATAGGTCTCTGAAGCAGGCCTCAGGAAACAGAATCTCTCTCTCTGACCTTTTCCTGCCCTCCCTTCATCTGCCAGAGAGGGTCCTGTCACCTACCCTGGAGGAAGGAATGCTACACAGATAGACCAAAAGGCCTTGCTGAGTTTCCCCACTCAGTCTATTCCTATGAGATCCTACCCTTTTGGTCCAATCACATTTCTACATGGTGGTCAATCATGCCTTTCCAGTGACGTCTCCCTAAAAGGCCCAAGATAAGTTGTGTGCTTGGCATGCACCCATAATCCCAACTACTTGGGAGCTTGGGTGACTGAGGCAGTTGTTCAAGGCGAGCCTGGGTAACATAGCAAGACCCCCTCTCTAAAAAAAGCAAAACCAAAACCAAAACAAAATGCCCAGGAGGACAAAATTTGGGGAGCTTCCTGGTAGCTGAAGACCTGGAGATTCCTGGAGGGCAGTGGGTCCAGGGAGGGCATGGAGGGTCCATGCTCCTTTTTCCATACTTCACCCTATACGTCTCTTCATCTGTAATATCCTTTATAATCAGCTGGTGTTTGGCAGTGGTAGGGGCCAGCCTTGGGGACAGAGCCCTCAACCTGTGGGATCTGATGCTATCTCCAGGTAGATAGTGTTGGAGTTGAATTGGAGGCCACTCATTGGGTGTCCACTGCAGACTTGATTGCTTGCTTGGTGGTGGAGAGAAACACTTCTCACATCTGGTCACAGAAGTCTTCTGTGTTGATGACTTCTGTTTTGAGTGAGAGAACAGAAAAAGCATGTTGAGGGTTACACTCTCTCTCTCTCTCTCTCTCTCTCTCTCTCTCTCTTACAGTAAGGTATGCAGATCCACATGAAGAAAAGAAGAGCATTAAATGAAAAATTTCCCATCTCTGCAGTAAAACATCCAAACAAAACAAATACATTCCCAAAACATCTGCTTCTGGACTGAGTGTATGTAGTTGGAAGAGGGAAAGGAAAGATGACCCAGAGTCTTTGGGGGAAAGACGTTGCCCTGAAGGAAAAGGGAAGGAAGGAGCCCCCAAGGCTAAAGGAAGGGGCTCAGTGACCTGGTCGAGCCTGGACTGGCAGGGGTTACTTCTGCTTGAGAGTGGGGCCTGGAACACTGCTACCCCAGGTGGGGAGAGGAGTTAGAGGAGGGCAAAACGTGCATGGGGAGGTCTGTGACGAGAAAAAGCCCATGAAATGGCATCTCATCTAGCCACAAGCCAAGTATGGATCTCAGGGAAGGGCTGGGTATGTGGCTCATGCCTGTGATTCCAACACTTTGAGAGACCAAGACAAGAGGGTTGCTTGAGCCAAAGGAGTTTGACACCAGCCTGGACAACATAGCGAGACCCCCTCTCTGCAAAATTTTAAAAAACAATAGGCCCAGCGTGGTGGTGCATACCTGTAGTCACAGAGACTCAGCAGGCTGAGGCCAGAGGGATTGCTTGAGCCCACAAGTTTGAGGTTGCAGTGAGCTATAATCACACCACTGCACTCCAGCCTGGGTGACAGAGTGAAACCTTTTTTCTGGGTGACAGAGTGAGACCTTATCTCTAAAAATTTTTAAATTAAAAAACAGATTTCTTAATAAGCACTTATTAAATACCTTCTATGCTTCGCAGCTTTTGAGTGTTAAGGGTTCATGCAGTTCTTTAATTTGAGGAGTTATCCTTCTCACCTTAACCACTAACTCAGTATCCCCCTCCCTAAGCAATCAATATGATTTTTACCATAGAGGAATTCATACAGGAAAGGGCTTTATGCCTAAGGCTGTCCATCTATTGTCTGAAGAAGGCCTGCCTTCAAAAACATGTAATCACGTGATGTAGAATATTAGAGGTTCAGAAAGGGAAACAGCAACTCAATAAGCTTTGGTGACTACTGAATTCAGTCCTTCCATATCATAGGTGCTCAAGAAATTTTATGGACTAGTTGAAAGGATCTGGGCAATGCCTCTGTTAGGAATTGTTTATCACCAGGACCAGTTATAAATCAGTGTCTTCATTTATTTTATTTTTATTCATTCAAGAAATATCTATTGAGTCCCTACTATGTGGCAGCAACTGATAATGGAAAGGTGAATGAGTCAGTCCCTATCCCTGAGAACATTAAGGAATAATCGACACGGAGGGTCCCTGGAACCAATGTTGCTAAATAAATAACCGACCCTGGGAAAGAGTAACCACACTTAAAAGGTGTCTTATGCTGGACTGTGTTTAGTTCCTGGGAAGTGTCCCCCTCGGGGAGGCACCATGTGTAAGAATGGGAGTTGTGCCATTTGCCAGTTACTACTTATATAATCCTAAGTTATCTAAACTCATGAGCCTCAATCTCTTTAAAAGCGGCGTAATAATCACACATACCTGACAGCGCTGCTGTGAGGATTTGAGAATAAAATGAAATAATCCATGTTATTAATCACTTTGCTCAGTTTCTGGCACTCAGTAAGAATACATACATTTAGTAGATATTTATGGGCTGAATTCCTTGTGGAAAGGGATTACATTTTAGTCTCTTTGTTAAATACTTCGAGGAATAGGACAATCAATCACACAAGAGGTGGGATCTAAAATGACTCTTCGTAATGATGTGGCCCAAAGAGTATTTCTTGGAGCACCAAAGCCAACAAGCTCTTTCTTCATAATAAAATAGTTGGAGAAATTCTGCTGGCAATGCAATTGCCTTCTCTTGAAGATTCATAATGTATATCAGTAGATTAAGGATGTTAGAAGAGTTTGTAATGAAGAAACCTGTTTAACTTTATTTAGTTCAATGTTTTCTAATCTTATTGGACCAATAATATAGCCTGGAAAAACCCAAACTCCTGAAGCTTCAACTTGGAAGGAGATTCTGGTCAGAGAGAGATGGTTGATGCCAGAGCCCCTGCCTCTCCTGAGGGTTTCTCCTTCCCCATGGAGTTCTCACTTTACTCTCTGCTGTTGCCATCTATTGACTTCCAGGGTTGTTCAGACGCCTCATTAAAACTCACAGTAGAGCTGATGCTGGCTGAAATATTACAAAGACTTTGCTAAACATCAGAGGGAGTTTAGAAAAGAAACATCAAGAAACACATCAGGCTGGGCGCAGTGGCTCACGCCTGTAATCCCAACACTTTAGGAAGCTGAGGTGGGCAGATCACTTTAGGTCAGGAGTTCAAGACCAGCCTGGCCAACATGGTGAAACCCCATCTCTACTAAAAATACAAAAATTAGCTGGTGTGATGGTGCACTCCAGCCTGGGAAGGGCAACAGAGCAAGACCCTGTCTCAAAAAAAAAAAACAAAAAAAGACAAGAGACAAAAAAGAAACACATGAAAGCCTGATGGGAGTTGTGGCCCCTACACAGCCAGCTGCTGGTAGGCATTGTCCCCTTGAGACCCTGCCTCCTTTCCATCCCTAACAGGCTGGTTGATCTGTGATCAACCCAATCCCAGTCCCCAATGCCAGCTGCCCCAAAGGAACCCGTCCCTTCCTGACCGCCCACACCGGTCTGGGGGCCACCATTGGCTCTTTAAGATATCACACTTGGGCCTATGAAGCTTCTCTTAATTAACTGACAAGCAGACACTGGGTTGGACCAATTAAATGAGCTCAGGGATGACTCACTGGAAGGAAATGCAGAGATAAGGAACCAGATAATCTGATTCACGTGGTCAGCCTCTCTAGGTTCTAGTTTATTTACCTGCAGAATGTCAGAGATGATGGATTTATCCAACCTCTGACTATGATTCTAAAATATCCTATAGCTTGGATCTCCCTGTCAGATAATAAGTCAGTTCTACTGGATTTTTTTTAATGTAACAAGATAAAAATTCTATGTAGAACTTACTTCTTTTTGAGACGGAATCTCTTTCTCCCAAGCTGGAGTGCAGTGGCACGATCTCAGCTCACTGCAATTTCTGCCTACCGGGTTCCAGGGATTCTCCAACTTCAGCTTCCCAAGTAGCTGGGATTACAGGCGCACAACACCATGCCCAGCTAACTTTTTTTATTTTTAGTAGAGACGGGGTTTCACCATGTTGGCCAGGCTGGTCTCACTCCTGACCTCAAGATATCTGTCCACCTTGGCCTCCCAAAGTGCTGGGATTACAGGTGTGAGCCGTCACACCCCACCAGAACTTTCTTTAAAATAAAAACAAACAAACAAACAAACAAACAAAAACAAGCCTGTAAATCCCAGCACTTTGGGAGGATGAGGTGGTAGAATCACAGGGTGAGGAGTTTGAGACCAGCCTGACCAACATGCTGAAACCCCATCTCTACTAAAAACACAAAAATTAGCCGGGCGTCATAGCGTGTGCCTATAATCCCAGCTACTCAGGAGACTGAGGCAGGAGATAATTGCTTCAACCTGGGGGAGACGGAGGTTGCAGTGAGCTGAGATCCTGCCACTACACTCCAACCTGGGTAACAGAGCGAGACTCTGTCTCAAACAAACAAAAAAACACTGGAGTTCTTTAGCTCTTAAAAAGTCTGAATTAGTTTTCCCCACACAGATATGGTCAGGAAGAAATGAGAAAACATGACTCTGACCTTGGGCAATTTCAGTTTCTACCTGATCCCTTTCCCCTTCCCTTTCCTCCAACATTACTCTTTTTTTTTTTTTTTTTCCCTGAGATGAAGTCTCACTCTGTCGCCCAGGCTGGAGTGCAGTGGTGCGATCTCAGCTCACTGCAACCTCTGCTTCCCAGGTTCAAGCAATTCTCCTGCCTAAGCCTCCTGAGTAGCTAGGATGACAGGTGTGCACCACCACGCCCAGCTAATTTTTGTATTTTTAGTAGAGATGGGATTTCACCATGTTGACCAGGCTGGTCTCGAACCCCTGACCTCATGATCCACCCGCCTCGGCCTCCCAAAGTGCTGGGATTACAGACGTGAACCACCATGCTTGGCCCATTACTCTTAAAATTATAAGATCTCACCCAAGGTGGAGGAAATCACTTAACTCATCCAGGGATAAGAACTTTTGTTAAAGGGTTGGTTTATTCCTTCACACACTTTGCACATACACAATCCTTCCCACCCCGATCCCCCCGCCTTTTCAATTGTTTATGGTCTGGTTGCTACTTCCAGGTATTTTGGGGTACCAGCAGGGAGACAGAAATGAGCAGGATGTATGGGAGAGTCAAATGCCCCTCTCCAAACAATTAAAGGCCTTCCTTATAAATGGCCTCTCTCTCTAAATATAAAAACTAACTATAAGAATCTCAAACTATCAGCCCTAAGAAACCAGGTCTTGTAGGATTGTAGAGTTGGCTGCTATGAAGGGAAGACTGGAAAAAGTGCCGCCAGAGACACAGGGGAGGTCCACAGCCTAATAGTTAAAATGCTCATCACTTTCAAGAACTTTCCTAACCCCTTTAGTTCTTTGATGTTAAGCAGGGAAGAGGGAGGCTTGGAGACCAGGGATGTCCTCCCAGGTTGTGCTGGGACCTGGGTAACTCTCAGGGCTGCCCTCAGGAGCCCTCTGCCCCTTGAACACTATGCTTGGTAGGAGTTACTGAAGGGCTGTGTATACTGAGTAAGCCCTTTCCTATCAATAAACCTCCATCAAGTCTTCAGAGCAATACCTGTCAAGAAGGATATGATACTTAGGGTGATGGTGACTGGATAGGGAAAGGCTGATTTCTTTCAAAATCAGAAACAGAAAAATATACTGAAATAGACAATTGTTCTTAGTGTTGAAATATCATCCTGATTTCTCTGATAGTGCTACTTCCTAGGAAGTCACTAGAGATGAGATCTGAGTGACGGTTTAGTTCACTGAGGCTCTACCATGTGGCAGGCTCTGTGCCAGGCAGTGGAAATACAGAAAGATGTAATCCCCACCCTCACAGAGCCTAGGAACCAGTGGATGTGTCAGACATGAACAGGTGATGTCACAGTCATGTAGTAAGTGGTAGGATGAGAATATGAACGGGGAGCTCCTGGCAGCCTTCCACAGTCTCCTGCAGGATTTTTAGATGTGCAACCCCATTCCTCCCACAGTGCTTATTAGGAGACAGCAAAGACTAGGAAGACTTCTCAGGGACAAATCCTAGCTCAATGAACCCAGTACTGTGTAACTGTGACGGTCACCATTTGCCAAATGTTGTCGAGGGCATCTCTGTCTTTGTCTCTGTGGGATCCCTTACTTCTTAATTTGGTGACAGCAATCTATATTCTTCCTGAAGAATTAGTCCTTCCCTGTTGCCTTAGCCTTGATGGGGTGTTAAATACTACCCCTTACACCCCACCTCCAGGCAATTTATGCCTGAGCAAGGATTTCGCATGAGACCCAAGCTAGCCAAACAAGTGTGAAAGTAGTCAGAATCAAAATGGAGTCACTAATGTCAAGAAAACCCTGAAAAATTGAACCCTGACAAACGAAAGAGGCTTCTCATGCTTGTATGCCTGATAACAAAAGCCTGCAAAACCACAGCCTTGCACAAAGGCCATCTCAACCTTACACAAAAAATACTGCAAGGACAACAGCCTAATTACTGCCTGTCCAGTATCACACTGAAGTCACCCTTGTTATTGATCTTTGTAGTCCAAAATAATTATTTCAAGACAAGTATGTAATTCTCTTCACTTTTCCTGTAAAAACCCTTGTCTTCTTTACTTTCTCAAATATGTACATAGTTTGCTATGGCACATTACCATTGCAATGCTTTATTCCTAAATAAACATCTTTTGTTTTAGAGAACCTCTCTCTGTGTATTATTTAGTTTGATGCAAGATTCTCCAAGGAAACTGAACTTATACACAGACAAAGATGACCATGAACAAAGCTGATTTCATTCTGGTGGCAGCAACCTGGAAGGTCATTCATTAATTCTTGCTACCTGTATCCCACAAAACAACTTTGTCCTATTCCTCCTTCTTCTTTTTGTTGAGACAGGGTCTTGCTCTGTCACACCGCTGGAGTGTAGTGCTGCAGTCGTAGCTCACTACAACCTCATTCTTGTGGGCTCACGTGATCCTCTCACCTCAGTCTCCTGAGTACCTGTGACCACAGGCACGCACCAACATGCCTGGCTAATTTTATTTTCTTGTACAGACAGGTTCTCACTATCTCTCTATGCAGCCCAGGCTGGTCTCGAACTCCTGGACTCAAGCAATCCTCTCACCTCGGCCTCCCAAAGTGCTGGGATTACAGGCATGAGCCACTGCACCCACCCTCTATTCCTTCTTAAGGACAGGCTTGCTCATATTTTTCTATAGTTTTGGGGACACCTTCATAACCTCCGATTAATTTTCTTAAGTAGCCAGAGTTTCTGTTGCTCACAACTAAAGAACCTGGACTGACACAAGAGTTTGCTCCATGCCAGACACACTAGGTCTCACCCTCTCTGAGAGAAAGAATTATTAGGTTTCCATTTTGCAGATAAAGAGACTGATGCTGACAGTCTTACACACCAAAAACACACGGCCAGTCAATGCTGGAGCAAGCATTTAAATCAAAATCAGAACCCAGAGCGCAGGCTCTCTCCTTTTTGTCCCTTCATATCACCAATCCAGAGCCCTGCCATTCAGGTATAAGCTAGTGCTTCTAGAACTCACCTTGGTATGATTTACAGTTTACACAATGTTTTCACACACAATAATACAGGTAATCCTCATGGCCACCTGGGATATCTTCATGACATGGGAAAATAGATATGCTGAAAGTATGGTCAACCCACTTTTTTCCCTGCTTAAAACCCTTCTGTGACTCAACAGAGCCTGCAAAATCAGTCCAAAGGCTCAGCGTGGTATTCCAGGCCCTGTGGCACCCAGGACTGGGGCCTCAGGCCTGCCACTCCCTTTCTTGCACTTGGAGCTCCAGCCATATGGAACGACTCACAGTTCCCCAAAGCTCACCAGACTGTTCTGGGGCCCTGAGCCCTAACTTACTGGGATGTCACCTTCCCATCCTCACCCCAAGCTACGGTTGGTGAATGCCTACTTAACCTCCACCAGACTGGCCTTCATCTCATGCCTATGAAGGTGACCCCTGCTTACCTTCCAGACACAAACACAGCCCATCTTCCTCTCAAGCCTCTTCTGCTCCCAAGTAGAACCAATACCCCCGTTGTATCCTAGACAAGAATCTGGGGTGGCTCTAGCATTACTGGATATTGTAATGAGCCCTGGTGTTGACTCTTCAATATCTTTCCACCCCGAAGGTAATTTTAATCCGTTCCTGTAATCTCAAACTTCCTGACTGTGACTAATCACAAATGGCCATGGGATATACCGTGTTTCTGATTTACTGGTGCTCTTCTCTGCTCACCTGCGTAGCCTCGGGCCATGTTCTCAAGACTTCAGCCAGCTCTGTGCCTGTGTTCACCTGGAACCCCTTTCCTAATAGAGCCAGGGAACTGATGGAGCTTCCTCTGCTGCTTCCTGAGAGGGAGCCACACTCAAGGCCAGCCCAAGGCCACCAGGCCACAGCTCTTGTTCTCGGATGTCTGAGGGAGGAGGGAGCCCCTGTGGTCCTCTAGTTCCCCCACCCTCCTGGCTGCTGGGGTTTCCCCATTTTGGCCCCTGCCTAGCCATGCCTCGATTCTGTTCCTTTCTCTACCTCATCACTATCGCCCCACCACCAGAATCTCTCTGTCCTGGGTCTCTTTACGTCACAGACAGTCACTTGTTAGCTGATTAACACTTAGCCATGGCCATGAGCTCATAGGCTTACCCCAAGGACTGGGCACCCCTCCGCGTTATTTGCACATTCACAGGGAATTCCCAGAAGCACTAGCCTTTATCAATGAACAACTTGCCAGGCACTGTGCTAGATGAGTTGACATATGTTATCCTTTTTTTTTTTTTTTTCAGTTTCACTCTGGTTGCCTAGACTAGAGTGCAATGGCACGATCTTGGCTCACGGCAACCTCCACTTCCCAGGTTCAAGCGATTCTCCTGCCTCAGCCTCCTGAGTAGCTGGGATGACAGGCATGCGCCACCATGCCGGCTAATTTTTTGTATTTTTAGTACAGACAGGGTTTCTCCATGTTGGTCAGGCTGTTCTTGAACTCCTGACTTCAGGTGATCTGCCCACCTTGGCCTCCCAAAGTGCTGAGATTACAGGTGTGAGCCACCATGCCCAGCCCATATGTTATCTCATTTAATTCTCACAGCAATTCTGTAATTATTCTCTATTCCCATGTTGCAGGTGAGGACGGTATTGCTCAGAAAGGTTAAGTAACTTGCTTAGGGTCTCACAGGTAATAATGAGAGCTGATAATATATGAGCTAATAATAATGAGAGATAATATTATTATTATTATTAATAATTAATAATAATAATATTATTATTATTATTATAATCAAGGCACCCGTGAGGCACAGGGAGAGAGGACTTGGTAGTAACTGGGACGTGGCCTTGCCTTCTCTGCCTTCTGAAGAGCCAGTTCTGTTTGTTCAGCTCCTATGAAAGGGCAACAGGACTTTCTGGGATTTTCAGGCATAACCCTGAAGTTCAGGTAGAAGTTGCTGTCCCCAAATCTATTGAGCCAGGGGCTTGTAGCCTTCCCAAAGGGGAACATAGTGGACACATGGCTAGCGGGGACTGAAAAGGGAAGCCCAAGCAGCTGGATATCAACCCCCATTTATAGCAATACCTCTGTGGGGTATGTGAGAGAGCAAAAGCTCACAATATTATGGGGAGCACTGAAGAGGGCCTAAGCCCCAAGCAGGATGAGTCAAGAGGATTCTGGCTCCTGAGCACTGTAAGCAGATGCCAAAGAGGCATCTCTGGCCCCTTCATGAGGTGGGCCTGCGGTGCCAGGAAGCCAAGCCCACCAGGTGGCAGCAGAGAACCAGTCAGTGGCCAGAGAGGTCTAACAGGTACAAATCCCAACCCTGGGGCTGGTGTGGGGGCCAGGGTAGGGGCCGTGCCATCTGAGCTGCCTCACAGTAACAGTTCACACTTTTGTTGCTAGGCATATTCTGTGCTGGGTGCTGTACCAAGCACTTCCAACAGGATCTCATTTAACTCTGACCATGAACCTATGAAGCAGATGCTGCTATTACCCCTTTCATTTCAGATGCATGCACTGGGGCTTTCAGAGGTTTGCGAGTTGCCCAAGGTCACACACACTGAAGAGATGAAGTGCAGGTGGTTTGGACTCTACAGCTCCTGCTGTTAATTTGGGACTATATTGCCAGGGGAGAAAAGGAAGCCACTTGAAGTGTTGAAAGTGAAGGCAGGTAGGGCCTGACTTGGGCTGGCTCTGGTGTGGACTCTGAGGCCCGAGGCCAGCTCATGAACAGACACTAAAAGCCTAGTTAAAGGGACCTTCTAGGGGGCTTCCAGGAAACAGGATGTGGTAGGATTTTCAAGTTGAGGTGCCCAGGGAACCCCTATTTGAAGAAGTGAGAGCCAGGTTATCCTGTTCACATAACCCCAAAAGGGCTGGGCACCTCAGAAGCTGCAAACCACTCGAAGACCCAAACGGATGCCTGTGAAAGAGATGGTCAGGTCTCCCTCGTTGAGCTCATAAAGCAAACAAGGGCCAGGTGTGGTGGCTCATGCCTGTAATCCCAGCACTTTGGGAGGCAGAGGTGGGCGGACCACTTGAGGTCAGGAGTTTGAGACCAGCCGGCCAACATAGCAAAATCCTGTCTCTACCAAAAATACAAAAACTAGCTGGGTGTGGTGATGCGTACCTGTGGTCCCAGCTACTTAGGAGGCTGAGGCAGGAGAATCGCCTGAACCCAGCAGGTGGAGATTGCGGTGAGCCGAGATCACACCACTGCACTCCTGCCTGGGCAACAGAACGAGACTGTCCCCCAACCCACCCACCAAAAAACAAACAAAAACCTCAAAGAAGCTCGAGAGCATGTTCCCAGACTGGCCATTGTGTGCCCAATGTGCTGAGTCTGGTCCTGTAGCATCCTCTGGGGGAGGGGATGATGCCAGCTGCCTGTCATCTCCACCCTGGAAGAATGCGAGGGCACACTCAATCCCCAAGTCAGCTCACATCACCAGAGAACTTGAATGAGACCTGGGAACGTCACCTTGCCCTGAGATCCAGGTCAGTACTCCCTCCTCTGTGGTCTTCCCACCAGTCATCCATGGGCCAGGCTATTGTAGAACCTAGTGAGTGCAATGGACTTCAGCTCAGAACTTCATCCCTCTTTGTAGACTAGTACTCACCACTAGGACTTTCTGGGATTTTCAGGCATAACCCTGAAATTCAGGATGAACTTGCTCTCCCCAAATCTATTGACATCAGGGGCTTATATCCTTCCCAATTTTTGTGCAAAATTCCCTGAGACAGCCTCCGCTCTGGGAACCCAGTCTAAGTCATGCTCTATTGTTCTGCCTCAAGATCTCCAACTGGTTGTTCTCTCTTTCTGAAATGCTCTCTCTCCATCTTTTCATGGCTGACTCCTTCTTACCATTTAGGTCTCAGTTTAAATTGTCCCTCCTTTACAGACAGGCTCTCCCTGCTTTGCCTAATAAAGATCAACCCTGCTGTGTTTTCTTTCTCCCTTACCATTTTCAGAGGTGACTTTCCAGTATCCAATGGGTTGGTACTGCCCTTACACAGGATAGCCTTTGTTCATAGCTCACAATGGAAAACAGAAAAATCATAGGATCTGAAAGGAATGGGTCCTCAGGTGTTATGGGGAAGGGGACCTTAGTGGTCATTTAATCTAAATCTTGAGCTGCTACGACAGTCATATTCAGGTGGTTTTTTTTTTTCTTTGTTTTGTTTGGTCACAATGGCTATGGAGAGCTGGTGAGCAAAGGTGACTGTTGTGTCCCACTGAAATGCTTCTGGGCTATCCAAGGTAGATCATGATGTTAAGTAGAATCAGCTATGGGGTCAACTATTAGGTGAGTGCAAAAGTAACTGTGGTTTTTGCACTGTCGGACTTTGCTATTTGATATTAAATACATTCTTAAATGTGGTTATGTTATATATCATTTTAATGAGAATTTCCTGCTTTATGTATTTTTGCTAATGACTTATTACTTGCTCTTTGTTGTATGTTTATTTTAGGCTATGGAAATGATGTTAGACAAAAAGCAAATTCGAGTGATTTTCTTATTCGAGTTCAAAATGAGTCGGAAAGCAGCAGAGACAACTTGCAACATCGACAACACATTTGGCCCAGGAACTGCTAACAAATGTACAGTGCAGTAGTGGTTCAAGACGTTTTGCAAAGGAGACAAGAGCCTGGAAGATGAGGAGCATAGTGGCTGGCCATTGGAAGTTGACAACGACCAGCTGAGAGCAATCATCAAAGTTGATCCTCTTTCAACTAAACGAGAAGTTGCCGAAGAACTTAACGTCAATCATTCTACAGTTGTTCAGCATTTGAAGCAAATTGGAAAGGTGAAAAAGCTCATTTAGTGGGTGCTTCATGAGATGAGGGAAAATTTTTAAAATGGTCTTTTTGAAATGTCTTCTCTTATTCTACACAACAACAAGGAATAATTTCTCAATCGAACTGTGATGCACAATGAAAAGTGGATTTTATATAACTGGCAATGACCAGCTCAGTGGCTAGTCCGAGAAGAAGCTGCAAAGAACTTCCCAAAGCCAAACTTGCACCGAGAAAAGGTCATGGTCACTGTTTGGTGGTCTACTGCTGGTCTGATCTGCTACAGATTTCTGAATCCTGGTGAAACCATTACATCTGAGAAGTATGCTCAGCAAATCAATGAGTTGCACTGAAAAGTGCAACACCTGCAGCCGGCTTTCGTCAACAGAAAAAGCCCAATTCTCCATGACAACACCTGACTACATGACACACAGCCAATGCTTCAAAAGTTGAACAAATTGGACTATGAACTTTTGTCTCATCTGCCATATTCACCGGACCTCTCATCAACCGACTACCACTTCTTCAAGCATCTTAACAACTTTTTGCAGTGAAAATGCTTCCACAACCAGCAAGGTGCAGAAAATGTTTTCTAAGAGTTCATCAAATCCTGAAGCATGAATGTGTATGCTACAGGAATAAACAAATTTATTTCTCATTGGCAAAAATGTCTTCATTGTAATGGTTCCATTTTGATTAGTAAAGATGTATTTGAGGCTGGGTGTGGTGGCTCATACCTCTAATCCCAGCACTTTGGGAGGCTGAGGCAGGTGGATCATGAGGTCAGGAGATCAAGACCATCCTGGCCAATATGGTGAAACCCCGTCTCTACTAAAAATACAAAAATTTGCCAGGCGTGGTGGCATACATCTGTGGTCCCAACTACTCAGGAGGCTGAGGCAGGAGAATTGCTTGAACCTGGGAAGCAGAGGTTGCAGTTAGCTGAGACCCCACCACTGCACTCCAGCCTGGGCGACAAAGCGAGACTCAATCTCAATAAATAAATAAATAAATAAATAAATGTGTTTGAGCCTAGTTATAATGATTTAAAATTCATGATCCGAAACCACAATTACTTTTGCACCAACCTAAGAGATGTCTAAGTAGGTCATATTCCACCTGCAAAGAGAAAATTCCATCTATCCCTTGCAGATGCATGGAAACTCACTGTCTCCAGTGGACAGTTAACTCCAAGGGCATCACAGAGAACTCATGGAGCTCAGCTGAGGAGGTTTCAGGGATTTTTCTATTTCCTTTTCTTCATCATGAGAGTCTGGTACTAGATGCTCTCCAGACCTGAGCCTAAAGACTCTTCAATCCTTTGAGATGAAGATGAGGGAGGGAATAGGAAACCCAGTTTAGTTTGGATTTCAGATCCTTTTGTGGTTCATACGTGTGATGATTAGGTTTCCATGTTCATGTGTGAGATCTGCCTCCCTCAAACCGTGTTACAATGACATGGGCGCCTTACCTAGCTGACATGAAAAAAGCAAATGTGGATTTCAGACAAACAAAAAATAACTTTTTTAGTTTATGTCCCATAGAATATGTGGACATATTTATCCTAAAAATATTGTATGGGACATAGTTGTATTAAGAAACTGTTCATTGTTTATCTGAAGTTCAAATTTAACTGGGTATCCTTTATTTTATGTGATGTGGCAGTCTTACGGAGGAGGGGCCAACATTTAAAATAAATGGCTTCCCTAGGATAGAGCACTGGGACTGGGGAAAACAGAGGCCGCAGTCAGCTGTGACTTTTTGAAGGAAGGAATGAAGTTGGTTTCTTTCATGCCAATTAAGCAATTACAGACGACCCTGTC
Source organism: Macaca thibetana thibetana (assembly GCF_024542745.1). Classification (NCBI taxonomy): domain Eukaryota; kingdom Metazoa; phylum Chordata; class Mammalia; order Primates; family Cercopithecidae; genus Macaca; species Macaca thibetana. Next base: position 74,834,071 of record NC_065592.1, on the reverse strand, counting down.
AGAAATCTAAACCTGTGACTATCATGGGACTCAAGACCAGGAAAAAAAATAAGTCAAAAAGATTAAGAGCCAGAGAAGCAGTCTTCACACATGCGGCCAGCCAGCGGACGGAGTACTCTCTCATTCAGGAAGGTAAGAGCATTGCCCTCTTGCTATAATCATAGTCCTTTTCTCCCAGAATAGGATTTGGGAAATTCTGGTGAAGTCCTCTGCCTACCCTCATTGCCCCACTGATGTGTGACGTCAACAGAATTTCTCTGCAACGTTTGTCAGTCTCCAACTTCAGAGGGCTCACAAAGTCTCCTCCTGAATCCTCTCTCAGTCCTCTAAGACTACCAAGAAGAAAAGCAATTATTCAGGATGGCAGCTTGCCGGGGAGAAGCAGCCTCCCTGAGGTAGATGTGTTCTCCTGTCACTTAAAGAACCACTTCTTCTGGTCTGAGTAGTAAGAGGCGCGTTTGCTGTTGTTAAACCATTTGCCAAGGTTCTGAGCTTGAGGTATGGTATGTATGAAAACAATTTAATGAAGAATTAAGTTTCCATTCTGTCATTTTGAACACAGGGTTCACTCCTATATTATTCACTTGAGAGGATCAGTGAGTTTGACTTTAATTTCTTTTTTTACAACTGGGAAGGGTAAATTACACATAAAATGTCCCAGTGGAAAGGGGTCATGTGGTGAAATCCCCACTCTTCTCTCCCACCCCTCCCTGCTGTTTTAAACTGGAGCTCATTAATATAATTCTATGGGGATCAGACCTTTGAAATTCCTGAGAACAGTAAGAGAGCAGAAAAATACACAATAACAAGGAAAGGAGCTTCCATTATTGGTTTTTAATGAGCATACTTGAATTACGGCCACTGCAGTTTATGGACAGTTTTTGTTGTTGTTCATTTGTATATGTTCTAGTTAAAAAAAAAAAAATGCTAGCCAAGGGACTTGAATCAGAGAGAAGCAGAAATTGACTTAAGTAGAAAGGGAAACACATTGTTAGATAAAGTCAGGTCCTGGGCTTCCTCAGCTTGTTTTGGGTGGAGTGCCTGGTGACAAGCTGAAGCCCCTGTGTGGGGTGGTTTCCTTTGCTGAAAAGCTGGGCTGGAAGATGCTGTGCTCAGCGTTCAACCTCATGCACCCTCACAAGGCACAGGCAACAGGTGCTCTGGGAAATATACATTATGTATCATAGCCTCTGTCTGTCTGTGGACTGATATCCAATAATAACTTTGGAGAAAAATAACTCCTCTTATTTTATTAGCCACAGCCCTGGGCCAGGGAAGGTGGAGAATCAGTAAAAATGCATTGTTTGTTTGTTTCTCTAGAAGTTTATGGTGCAGAGTCAAATTGAAGGCACATGAAGAACATTTTTTTCACCAAATAATAACTGAGTCTTTTTGCTTTCATTTGTAGTTTCTTCTTTGAACTTTAGTTAGTAGGAGGGGTTAGAAACCTGAGCTATTGTCAAAGCCCTTGATATCAATGAAAGAAGCAGGTGCAAATCTCCTCACAGAGAGAAACCAAAGGGTCCTGACTGTGGATATTGGTCATCTAGTAAGGATGCTGTTGTGGGTCTTTATGAGACGATGAACAGGGTGGCTTTGGATGCATTAATGATGCCCACATGCTTCTTCTGTTAGGTGTCCTGTGCCCTGACCCTACAAGATGCCAAGAGAAGATGCTCACTTCATCTATGGTTACCCCAAGAAGGGGCACGGCCACTCTTACATCACAGCTGAAGAGTAAGTTCAAGACCAGACCCAGCAGGGCTTCCAGTTTGCCATTTGCTGACACAGCCTGCTGACTTCCACCAGCACATGCCTGCTCATAAATCTCCCTAGTGTTTATCTCCCCAGACAGTAACATCCCTGGCAACAAGGGGAGGAGATTCTGTGCTTCTACAAGGGGCTCAGTCAAGCTTCTCTGAGGCCAAATAGGCAGGAAGATGGGAATGGTATAAGGTTGGATCTTGCCATTTTTGGGTGCACTTTGACTATTGGGCCTTATCTGTAGGTTCCCAAGTGGAAAAACATCTGTTCAGAGTCACAATGCCTCTTTCCTCAATCCTTGTTCTGTCTCCTCCACTCAAGCTCCTGAAGGTGGTTTGCAGACAGAATAAAAGTGAGTTGCCAAGGAGCCAGTGAGGATGATGGGCAGGTGCATGTGACTCAGCCCACAGCCAGACTCGAGAGGAAGACTGAAGTCACAGCCTTTGCAGCATAACTTTATCCTAAGGAAAGGTGTTGGATATTATGAGTGAATTAAAAATAACTATTTATATGATTAAGCATTTCTAAATGCTAAGCATTATATACTGGCCTGAGATACTGTTTTTATCTTTGAAAAAACTCACAACCTAGTGGGAGAGTTAGGCATGAGATTAATTTCAGCAAATATAAGTGTGGTGATGAAAACCCAGAGGCTGCAGGGACATACTCTGTACGTGCTGGGAGTGGGAAAGGGACATACTCTGTACATGCTGGGAGTGGGAAAGGGACATACTCTGTACGTGCTGGGAGTGGGAAAGAGACATACTCTGTACGTGCTGGGAGTGGGAAAGGGACATACTCTGTACGTGCTGGGCGGTGGGGGCAGGGGAGGCCCCACCCTCTGTGTGGGACTCCAACAGGACAATACCCTCTTATGTGGTCTGTCCAGAACTCCCTGCGAACCTGCTCTTTCTTTGGAAAGAGCTGTTGAACCATCTTTAACAGTCAACCGCAGGGACCAGCAAGATGTAAGACCCAACAAAGGTACTGAGGAAGAATTCGGCATTTCCTCAGAAGACCCTGGTATAGGATCCTCTAATATCCCTGGCCAGTTGGAGTTGAGGGCAGCGGTATCTTCTCAGAAAATGTCCTGAGAGCAAAAATATACTCTTTAAGGGGGGGGAGCCCATTGGCCATGGTATTAGTTAATCGTTTCAGCTTCCGTATAATCACTCAACAGACTCTTCTTTAAAATAAAGTTTTATGTCTCGTGTAAAAATTCAAGAGTAAAGAGTTCAAGGCCTGTTCCTTTTCTTCTTGCTGGTTACTCCCCTGGGATGTCGCTTTTGTCTCCATGGCTGAAGATGTTGTGCCATCACTTCCACATCTTGCCAACAGAAAGCAGGAGGTGAAGGACAGGCTAGGACCATTCCTTTCAAGGGACACACGTCACTTCTGCTTATTGCTCCACCCCCGCCCACCCCCTCCCCCGTGGCACCTGTGGGTATCATTCTTGCTGTGTTGTAAATGAAGAAAGGTTTAGAGAAATTAGGAAATGTGTGGCCAGACATGGTGGCACTGGGATTTAAATCCAGGTCTGCTTGCCCCCAGAGTCCATGCTCTTAAGTGTTATGCTGCAGGCCAGCAGAGGCAAATATTTGCACAATCCCATCCAACAAGAGGCTAGGGCAGAGGTCAGTATCTCTCAGTGTGAAGCTGGAGGCTGATGCTTGTCAGCTCAGTAGGCTGAAAGCGGAGTTGTCCTTTGCCATGTAGGGCCATCACGCCCAGCTGGGGAACCTCATAGCCAGGTGTACCCACAACCTGAACAAGGTAACTTTCAGGTTCTAGTCAGGAAGAAACCAACTAGGTGGTTCAACATACAGACTTTAATATAAGAAGCTGGTTAAACAGGCATGGGACTGAGACTGAGGAGGCAAAGAAGGCACAGGGGTAACCAAGGCTGTACCCACAGAATGCTGCTTCTACCCCTATGTCTAGGGGAACAAAGGGAAGGGTGAGGCCATCAGGACCTAGAATTGGGAGGAGGGAACCCACAGAAATGGGACCCAGATCTCTAAGGAGAGATTTCTGTTTGGCTGGTTCTGGTGTCTCCGGAGCTTAGAAGTGAGGGGCATGAATCAAATACTCATGCCTCTGAGGTGGGAGCACTGGTCAGCCAGTGCTCTGCTGGGGAGGGGCATAATGAAGCTGGCTCTGAGAATGCCAGAAAACGAGCTGGTGCTTGGCATGTACAGACAATGTCAGCATTGCTGGGGTGATGATGACGGGAGCAGGAAGCACACTGGAAGGAGCTGCTCCTTCCTGACCTCCTAGGTTTGCAGGCCCTCTCTAGAGTACTCCAATGGGAGCCAGTGGGCAAAGGAGAAGTGGCATTTGCAGAGTCCAGTTCCAGCATCAGAGAGCAGAGCATAGAAAGGTGGGTTTGGAGTTGAGGGACAATGTCTTAATAAAGGGCAAAGGGGGTTATGACCATTATCATGTGAAGGAATCCCTTGACTGAAGGCACAAGTTTTCTGTGTCTTGCAACTTGAATGATGTGCATAAGCAGGGTCAGGTGGGTTATCTGACATTTTCCTTGAGAACAGGAGGGAACCTCTGGATTCCAGCACAAAAGAAAAATACCCACTCAACCCATATGTGTGGGAGCCATCCCTCTATAAAGAGAAAGTAATTCCTTTTGACATTTTGCTGTCTGTAGAAGGGTCAGATAGCCAAAGCTTCCAGCACATTGAAACACTTAACTTCAGACTGTGAGTGAAGGAACCCCTGAATACATGGAACATCATGATCTTGTGCAGGTACTGAAGGAGATCCGTCCAGAAAATAAGTAACTGCATACGGCACCAATGTCAAAACTCATTCCTCTCATGAAAAGTCCCTGCCCCCGTTGCTGTTTGTTTAAATAGGTGGGATGGAGGTAGGGGAATGGGGCCATCTTCTTTTTTAAATTTTTTTGCATAAAATCAGGATCCTGCACAACAGGGCCAACTTCATTAAAGCAATGCATCCCTAAGATATGAGACTATTTATCCTTCTCACAATTGTGCCAGCAGGTGGAATGAGGAAGAATGATGCAAATTAAGTTCCCACATCCAGCCAGGAAGGACTACATATCTGCTTTGAGTATTATCAATCTCTTTGAAACCTCAGTGGAGAGCAGTTCTCACAGTTGAGTGGACACAAGTCATCCATGGAACTTGTTAAAATGCAGATTCCTAGGTGCTGCCACCTAAGAGGCTGATTGGGTAGGCCAGGGGTGGAGTCCTATGATCTGCACCTCAGCGTGCATCTCAGGTGATTCTGCTGCAGGTGACATTTGGAAGACACTCTGAGGAGCCCTGCCAAACTGGGCAGTGGGTTCTTCCAATGTGTGTGGCATACCCTGGTGCTTTTCGCTGTCAGTCACTTGGGCATGTTGTGAGCACCATGTGACGATGCATAAAGTGCTGGAACAGAGCTCTGTCTGTGTCAAGATGTTCAAGCGGATGCCACAGGGTGAAATGAGAGCACAGGCATGTTGGGAGTTGAATCAGCTGCCTTCAGTCATGAGAACACACTTGTGACAGCTTCAATTCAGGAAAGAGTGACTCTGCAGGAAAAGCACTGGCCTGGGAGACCTGGATCTGGCCCAAATTCTGGTGCTCACTTGCTAAGTTTCCAGTGCCAGTTGCTGTGAATGTTGGTTCTGCCACTTACTGGTTGTGCAGCCCTGGGCATTTGACCAGCATAACATCAGTTATAAAATGAACACCATTCCTACCTCAGAGGACTGTGGTTAGGATGAAATAAAAGCATATATGTGGGGCTGTCTAGCCCAGTGCCTGGCACAAATTGGTGCTCAATGAATGGTAGTCACTATGGTGATGGTAATGTTGAGAATCTTCATAGGTCTCAGCTTCCTGATCTATAAAGTGGGTGGACTGACCTACATAAGTCAGAGTTTCCATCTAGCACTGTCATCCCATGGTTCTCTCCATCCCGTTTGCAGACGGACAGGATAAGCTTGATGTCTCCTCAGCCTTGAGACAGAAGTTGTCCAGTAGATGGTACTGAGCAAAAGTCTCTCCAGGAGAAGCCTTAAACTTTGCTTCTCCTGTAGCTGCTCAGTCTCTTATAAGTCACTCAGCTCAGCAGAAACTTTCTTAGTGAGTTGACAACCACAGATAACAGAGTCAGTTCTGTCGATTTTGATCATGCTGTGATCAAGTAGATGTTAGCTAACTGAAGATGCTTGCCAGGAGTGAACAGCTCCAGGCCCTGTTTTCAGGGTCTCTGTGGTAACTGTAATGCTTCCCAGGGGTCACTGAACACAGGGCCCAAGAGGCTGGTGTAGACCCCCAGATTGGCACCCTGCTGCTTAGACAAGATCCTTCTCAATAAGTAATGCTACGGCTTTGCTGTAGGTTCAGCCCAGACACTTCTCCCTAGGGCTGCAAGGAGCAAAGCGGGGAGTTTAGGGAAGGGAGGGCACGAACATAATTGAGACGGATTCAGGTTCAGATCCAAGCTCTGTTTTGTGCTAGCTCTGTATGATCACCAGTGAGTCATGTATCCTCGGCCTTTTATTTCCTCATCTGTGAAAATAGGGGATGATAAATGGTGTCTACCCTCCAGTGTTGATGTGAGAATTGAATAAGCTAATGAATGTTTAGTACAGCACCTGGCTTTTAGTAGATGAGTCAGTGTTCATTTCTATTTTCTTTTTGTGGGCTGAATTAGAGAAAATGTTCTAAAACAGCCTGATGAGAAGAAAAGATAATTTAGCCCCACTAAATACACTGTCCACATAAAGACCAGTTACTATGGCTCTTCTTGTACCTGGAACTTGGGTGCCTGGGCCATGTCAATTAGCAGTGCTCCTGTGGGCACACACTTGAGAGGCTCCTAGATAAAGACCTGCACTAGATCCAGGTGCTGGAGGCCTGGTGGGGTGCCCAGTGTGGGAGGTGGGAAACTACCTGGACACTGGGAGATGCTGCTCTGGGAATCAAAGCCCACATGAAGAGAAAGATTGATTTATGCTTCATCATAATGTAGAACAATGTTTCAATGACAAAGCGGATTTGTCTATCTCTTGGGCCAGGGCCGCTGGGATTGGCATCCTGACAGTGATCCTGGGAATCTTACTGCTCATCGGCTGTTGGTATTGTAGAAGACGAAATGGATACAGAGCCTTGATGGTTGGTATAGTTCCCACAGCTGAAATCCCTCCAGGTCCAGGGCCCTCTTTCCAGTTCTTTCCTCTGAGTCTCTGCAGAGTCAGATAATTGCCTCTTTACAACCTCTAGCTCTGATTCCACCTTCTGATGCCTCTTTTGCTACATTGTACTTTGGCAACTCTTCCTTTGCTTCTGCTCAGGCATGAACCCCAACCAGGAACTTGCCCTGTGCCTTAGTCTGTGACTATAACAGAATACCAGAGACTGTAATTTATAAATAAATGAAATTCATTTGGTTTACAGTTGTGGAGGCTGGGAACTCCAAGATCTAGGGGCCACACCTGGTGAGGCCTTCCTGCTGTGTCACATCATAGTGGAAGGCATCACATGGGCAAGAGAGTGACAGCAAGAGGGAGCTGAACTCATTTTTTTTTTTTGAAACAGGAAATCTTGGGATGGAACACAGTGGTGATCATGAGTCACTGTAGCCTTGACCTCCTGGGCTCAAGCCATCCTCCTGTCTCAGCCTTCAGAGCAGCTGGGACCACAGGCATGTGCCACCACACCCGGCTAATTAAAAAAACTTTTTTTTTTTTTTTTTGTAGAGACGAGGTCCCACTATGTTGCCCAGGCTGGTCTCAAACTCCTGGGCTAAAGGGATCTTCCTGCCTCGGCCTCCCAAAATGTTGAGACTACAAGTGTGAAACACTCCACACACGGCCCAAACTCACTTTTATAACAAACCTACTTTTGCAATAACAAACACACTCCTGCAATAACATTAATCCATTCATGAGGACAGAGTCCTCATGACTTAATCACCTCTTAAAAGTCCTACCTCTCACCATTGTTGCACTGGGGATTAAATTTCCAATACATGAATTTTGGGGGACACATTCAAACTATAGCGCCTGTCTTTTTGGTTCTACTCACAGCAAACTTGGGTACCTGGATGTTGTGTACAGCTAAGCACTGACGGTTTATAGGGCACAGGGGAAGGGGGTTGAGGTTCCCTTATAGCAAACAGGAGTATTCTTACACACCTAAGGTTTTATCACTTCTGAGAATTCTTGCTGGTTCTGTTACTCCACTTTGTGACCTGGTCTTCCTACCTTGCTTCTTTACCCCTTTCCTCACTGGTTACCTGTGAATTCCAAATTCTTCTGACTCTACACTAAGCATCCCAGGATATCATCAGTGCAATGAGGAAACCATCCTCCCTGCATCAGCACAAAAGGTCACTGTGTGTTTTTTAACAGGCTGCATCCTTCTTAGATGGCCAAAGGTTTTAATAGTATTTTCTTTCTTTTTTACCCAAATATGCAGGAAGCGAACACAATTACACAATCCAGTCTTCTGGTACCAGTATCCTCCATGAATGGGGAACATCAACTGAGTTTATAAGCTATAAAAACTACAGATTTCAGCAATCTTGCTTCAAAGCTAGGTAGCACTTTAGCACTTCAACACCCAAAAGCATTCTCCATAGATCTCAATCTCTCTCTCTCTCTCGTTATTACAGATCTGAGAGCTTTTTCAGGTTGATGCAAAATGGAAAAAAATTATCTTTACAAAAGATGTTGGAAAGTCCCATTCCTCATTCAGCAAGCACTTCATTTAGAGGAAAAGGTCCTGTGAAAGAGAGGAGGGTTGGTGTGGGGTAGGGATTGAAGCTTGGCAAGCTGATGAGAAGGAGAAGGTGAGAGATGCAACTCTGGATTCTTTCCCTCTTTGCCAAGAAACTTGGGCAGTCTCATGTCTCCTGTTCCCCAATGTCTGTCTTTCCAGAGCATAAATACAAATACAAACCATAAAAGGCAGGGCAAGTTTGGGGGCTGACACACCCACCGAGCATAGCCCTCTAGTGTGCTGACATTTAGAGGGAAGGAGGAGGAGGAGTTGATGAATCTGAACAAGACTCCAATATTGGAGGAAATACTTGAGGAAAGCCTTGGGTTAGAAAGTTAGGTATAGAATTCCTGCTCATATGGCTGTCCACAACAGGTTAGTAGGGGAGGACTTTAATCTCTGCCATATAATTCCATTTGTAACTCTAGCATGGGGTTATGACATTGCCTTGTAATTGGCTATTTACTGTTTGCCTCTTCTACCCTTCCACTTTCCCCATGTATGAACCAGAACAGAGAATATTTCTTACTCATCTTCATATCTCCAACGCCCAGCACAGTGCCTGGCACATAGTAGTCACTTAATTGTGTGGCATTAGGACTTGGTCCCATTGTCTGCCATTGAGTTGCTTGGAGACTAGAATGCAACTTCTCCAAGACTCACTAGCTCTATCGTACACCCGCACACTTTGGAAATCTGTGATGTAACACAATGTATATCCATTTTTATTTAATACATATTTTCTTCTATATTTTGATTTCATTATATATTTGTATATCAAAAACATGTTTAGTCTTTCAAGAACTAAAGCTATACAAACTCAGTATATTGGTACTCATTTCCTAACTAACTATAATTATTAGCTTGATCCTACTGAACACAAATACAATAATTTTTCTTTTCTGCTTCAATGCTCTCATCTTAAACTCATTCAACTGAAAAATAACAGAGAGTCTTAATGTCATGTGCTCAGACACTGTGAACATTTTGCTTGGTAAGTTTCAAATTCAAACTCTTTGCCTCCATTCCTCCAGGATTAGATCAGTGGTTTGTAGTTTCTGAGACTTTTTGAGAGGGAAACGTGTTTAATTTCTTGGTTTATTTAATTTCCATATTTATTTTTAAAATTAATATTAAAATCTTATTTTGAGATTTTCATATATCTAGAAAAGCCAGTTTGGAGATCAGAAGTCTAAGTTTAGGCAAAATTATGTAAAATAGTATATTAAGTATTGCATTTAATTACATAATTACCTCCCTTTCTGTCTTCAGTGATTCTATTTTCATTTTAAAGTAAAGGGCTATAAATGACATTAAATATAAGCTTTGGGCATGTGAATTACTTCATCTTTAACAATCTTCATTAAGCTTGAAATGTCTACTTTTCAATTTCCATTTGACCACAGAATAGTAGAGAGGCTGGCTGGAATTTAGATCTCTTAAAATTTCTCCTTTGGTTAACAATTCCCCTGAGCCCTGGAAAACATCTTTTGAAAGGAAAGGCTGCTTTTTGTAGCAACCTGTTTCTGCAAGAGGAAGTGGGAAATGATTTGTAATAAACTGGACAGTGGTTTTTATATTAAGCAGTTTTACATCTTCACTTGGAAGTTCAAGACAAAATACTTTTGATTCTTGGAGAATTTCATAGCCCTTGCTCTCAGCTCAGTTTACACTCATGTGTCAAGGCACTGTGTTTCTCAATGCATGGTCAGTGGTCACCTGCACTGGAATACTTTGGGGTCCTTGCTAAAAGGCAGATTCTGGGATCATCTCTGGTGGTGGGATTCGGGAATCCGTATTTTAAAATGTACACCCAGTTTTAATGTAAATACAGAAAACTGGCAGTGAACTGGTAGAGTGGATCATACTCTTATCCTATGGTCAGTGAGAGGCTTTAAAAAAAAGAAAAAGAAAAATTGACAAGGGCAGTTTTATTTTTTTTCTTCCCAATCAGTACACCTATTAAATCCTTTTCCAGTTTATTGCATTAGTTAGGACTTCCAGTATGATGTTGAAAAGGTGTGGTGAGACAGGACATCCTTGCCTTGTTCCTGATCTTAGCAGAAAAGCTTCAAGTATGATGTTAACTGTTAATTTTTTATACCTAGATATTCTTCAGCAAACTTGGGTAAGTTTCCCTCTATCCCTAATTTATTGAGAGTTTTAAATTATGAATGGGTGTTTGATTTTTCAAATGCTTTTTCTACATCTATTGATACAATCTTGCGAATTTCTTCTTTAGTCTATTGATGCATCAGAATAATTCATTTCTCTCTTCTTCTTCTTTTTTTTCTTTTTTTTGACATGGGGTCTCATTCTGTCCCCTAGGCTGGAGTGCAGTGGTGTAATCTCAGCTTACTGCAACCTTCACCTCCCAGGCTCAGGTGATCCTCCCATCCCAAACTTCCAAGTAGCCGGGACCACAGGTGCAAGCCACCACCGCCTGGCTAAATTTTTTTGTATTTTCTGTAGAGATGGGGTTTCACCATATTGCCCAGGCTGGTCTCGAACTTCTGAGCACAAGCGATCCACCTGCCTCGGCCTCCCAAAGTGCTGGGATTACAGGCGTGAGCCACCACACCTGGCCTGATTTCTCAATATTGAACCAGGTTTACATACCTGGGATAAATCCCACTTTGTCATGGTGTGTAATTCCTTTTATACATTTTTAGTTTAACTTGATAATATTTTGTTGAGATTTTTTGCATCTATATTCATGAGAGATATTGAGCTGTAGTTTTCTTGTTTTGCAATATCTGTCTGGTATTAGGGTAATGCTGGCCTCATAGCAATGAGTTACAAATTATTCCCTTTGCTTCAATCTTGTGAAAGAGGTTATAGAGGACTGGTATAATTTCTTTCTTAAATGTTTGGTGGAACTCACCACTGAACTCATCTGGGTCTGGTGCTTTCTGTTTTAGAAAGTTATTATTGATCAGTTTTTATAATAGATATAAATCTCTTCAGATGGTCTAGTTCTTGTGTGGATTTTGACAGATTGTGTCTTTCAAAGAACTGTTACATTCACCTACGTTTTCAGATTTGTGAGCATAGTTGTTCATAGTATTTCTTGCTTATCCTTTTAATGTCCATTACTATTTCTGATAATAGCAGTTTGTGCCTTCTTTTTTCTTCTTAGCGTGGCTAAAGGCTTATCAATTTTATTGATCTTTTCCCAGAATCGGCATTTGGTTTCATTGATTTACTCTACTGACTTTCTTTTTTTTCTAGAGACAGGGTCTCATTCTGTCACCCAGACTGGAGTACAGTGGCAAAATCATAGCTCACTGTTACCTTGAACTCCTGGGCTCACGCAATCCTCCTGGCTCAGCCTCCTGAGTAGCTAGGACTACAGCTAGCTACCGTAGTAGCTAGGACTATAGCATGTGCCACCACATCTGACTAATTTTCTTTTTTTTTTTTTTAATTTGTAGAGACAGAGTCTCACTATGTTGCTCTGGTTGGTCTCAAACTCCTGGCCTCAAGCAGTCCTCCTGCCTTGTCCTCCTGCCTTGTCCTCCCAAAGTGCTGGCATTATAGGCATGAGTCATTGTGCTCTGCTGATTTCTTGTTTCCAATTTCATGGATTTCTTCTCTAATTTTTATTTTTCTGCTTACTTTGGATTTAATTTGCTGTCCTCTTTATTTTCTTAAGGTGAAAGCTTAGATTGATTTTAGATCTTTCTCATTCTCTAATATACACATTCAATGTTATATATTTCCCTTTAAATACTGCTTGCACTGCCAAGCAGTATCCCACAAATTCTGACATCATATTTTAATTTCATTTAATTCAAAATATATTTAAATTTCTCCTGAGATTTCTCCTTTGACCCATGTGTTATATATAAGTGTGTTGTTTAATCTCCAAGTGTTTGGGAATTTTTCAGTTATCTTTCTGTATTGATTTCTACTTTAATTCTATTATAGTCTAAGTGCAAACATTGTATAATTTCTATTCTTTTAAATTTGTTAAGATGTGTTGTGTGGCCCAGAATTTGGTTTATCCTGGTGAATGTTCTGAGCTTGAAAAGAAAGTGTATTCTGTTGTCATTGGATGAAGTAGCCTATAGATGTCTATTATATCTAATCGAAGATTTTGTTGAGTTCCACTTTTATACATTGCTAGATTTGATTTGCTAATATTTTGTTCAGATTTTTTTGCATCTATATTTATGAGAGATAATGAATTGTAGTTTTCTTTTCTTGTAATATCTTTGTTTTTGATGTTAGGGTAATGCTAGCCTCACACAATGAGTTAGTCCTTACTGATTTTTAACCTGCTGGCTTTGTCTATTTCTGATAGAGAGATGTTGAAGCCTCCAACTATAACTCCAACTTCATAGTGGATGCAACTACTTTTTCTTGCAGTTCTATCAGTTTTTATTTCATGTATTTTGATGCTGTGTTCTTAGGTACATGCATGTTAAGTGTTGTTATGTCTTCTTGGATAATGAACACCTTTATCATTATGTAATATCCCTCTTTATTCCTGATGACTTTCCTTGAAATCTTCTCCTTCTGAAACTAATATAGGAACTCCTACTTTCTTTTCATTAGTGTTAGCATGGTATATCTTTCTCTATGCACTTACTTTTTTTTTTTTTTTGAGACAGAGTCTCGCTCTGTCACCTAGACTGGAATGCAGTGGTGTGATCTCGGCTCACTGCAACCTCCACTTCCTGGGTTCAAGTGATTCTCATGCCTCAGCCTCCCAAGTAGCTGGGATTACAGGTGTGCGCCACCATGCCTGGCTAATTTTTGTATTTTTAGTAGAGATGGGGTTTCACCGTGTTGGCCAGGCTGGTCTCGAACTCCTGAGCTCAGGCCATCCGCCTGCCTCAGCCTCCCAAAGTGCTTGAGATTACAGGCGTGAGCCACCATGCCCAGTCCAGTTATACTTCTTTTGTTTTTTTTTTTGAGACAGAGTCTCGCTCTGTTGCCCAGGCTGGAGTGCAGTGGCGCGATCTTGGCTCACTGCAAGCTCCGCCTCCTGGGTTTACGCCATTCTCCTGACTCAGCCTCCTGAGTAACTGGGACTACCGGTACCTGCCATCACGCCTGGCTAATTATTTATATTTTTAATAGAGACGGGGTTTCACTGTGTTAGCCAGGATGGTCTCAATCTCCTGACCTCGTGATCCGCCCGTCTCGGCCTCCCAAAGTGCTGGGATTACAGGCATGAGCCATCATGCCCCGCCTTACACTTCTTTTTTACTTTTTTTCAGTGGTTTCCCTAGAGTTTGCAACAAACATTTACAACTAATTCAAGCCCACTTTCAAATAACACTATACCATTTCATAGGCATTATGAGCATCTTAAAATAAAATAATCCTAATTCCTTCCTCCTGTAAACTAAAAACAAAACCTACATCCTCCAACCAACTGAATGGACCCCCTCTTGGCCAAGGGGACCCCAGGGAAACCTGAAAAACTGAGTCTTGGCCATGATGGGAAGGGAGATGAGAGATGCCTCATTATACACCCTCCCTTTTAGAGTTTTAGGTACAACTGACTAGCATTAATTTTAAAATAGAGATTATAGGACTGACAGAATTAACTCTTTGTGGCAATATCAAATTAGGAACAAGACAATGCAAGGAAAGGGTTAAATCACGCCCTTCAAACCATAAAATGTTGTTTTTTAAAAAAATTAACCCTGTATAATGTGGTTTACTTTCCAAATTGACTCTGGTATAGCATCACGTGACAGACTGCAGACTCCCTTATCTTAAGCATTCCTTTATACTGACTTCAAGTCTTAAGACAGAGCTGAACTTTCAACCAACTGCCAACTAAAGAATCCCTAAAACTCACCTGTGACTTGTAAGCCTCTGCTTTGAGATGTCCTGCCTTTTCAGGCTGACCCAAAATATACCTTCTGTGTATTGATTTATGATTTTTACCTACAATTCCTGCCTTCCTGAAATGTATAAAACCAAATCATAACCCAACCACCTCAGGCACACTTTCTCAGGACCTCTTGAGACTGTTCTCCTGGCCATGGTCATTCATATTGGCACATAATAAACCTCTTTAAAGTATTTTGCAGTTTTTTTCTTTCTGTTAACATTCCTTTCCCTTGTATCATTGCTGTTATTCATTTCAAGTGTATATAAGCATACACAATTAAATACACTGTAGCTATTATTCATTTTTGAACAAACTATTATCTGTTAAATCAACTAAGATGAGTATGTTGGGTACAGTGGTGCATGCCTGTAGTCTCAGCTACTCAGAGGCTTAGGCAGGAGGATTGCTTGAGTTTAGGAGTTTAAGACCAGCCTGGGCAGCTTAGCAAGATCATGTCTCCTAAAAAAAAAAAAAAAAAAAAAAAAAAAAGAGAGAAAGAAAGAAAAAGGAAGTTTTGGGAGGCTGAGGCAGGAGAATTGCTTGAACCCAGGAGGCAGAGGTTGCAGTGAGCTGAGATCACGCCATTACACTCCAGCCTGGGCAACAGAGTGAGACGCTGTCTCAAAAAAAAAAAAAGTTTTTATTTTACCTTCACTTATTCATTCTTGGATGTTCTTCCTTTATGTAGATACAAGGTTCTGACCTATGTTATTTTCTTTTTCTCTAAAGAACTTCAAATGTTTCTTGCAAGGCAGGTCTACTGGCAACGAATTCCCTCAATTTTTGTTTGACAAAGTCTTTATTTCTGCTTCACTACTGATGGATAATTTCATAAGAGTGTTCCTTTTGTAGATTCAGTCTTCTTATCCTTCCCTTCAGAAATATTCTTTGACCACCTATTGGGTCCCAGGCACTGCACTAGAGCTTTACCTCTAGTTAATTCCCACAACAATTTTGAGAGGTAGGTGGGTATTATCTTCCTAGATGCAAACTCAGAATTCAGAGAGGCAAAGTGATGAGACTGAAGGCACACAGCAAGTAAGTGGCAGAACCTAGATTAAAACTCATTCTTAAAACTTTGGCTTCCCTTCTCTTTTCTAAAATGGATTCAGTTACTTCTTCTTCCCACTCACCTTTATCAATTTACATTTCAGGATAAAAGTCTTCATGTTGGCACTCAATGCGCCTTAACAAGAAGATGCCCACAAGAAGGGTTTGATCATCAGGACAGCAAACTGTCTCTTCAAGAGAAAAATTGTGAACCTGTGGTAGGTTGAGGTCCTTCATAAGGGTATTTTCATGAATGGCTGTTTTTAACTCAAGTGAATACAATGATTTCGATTTAAAAAGCAAGAACAATGTGAATGTACTCGTTGCCACTGAACTATATATACCTAAAAATGGTTAAAATGGCAACTTTTTTGTGTATTTTATGAGAATAAAAAATAAATAATAATAAAAACAAAAAACAAGGGAAGCACAGGGATTTTCTTAAATTGTGTTGTCACATACCCAGAGTTTCCAGGGTCAATAATGAGAGCCCTACATGTAAGATCCAAAGGAAGAACTTAGTCCTGGATACAATATTCTTTTATGTTTTTAGTCATACTTGCCTTTTTAATGGATGTAGATATATGCAGAGGGGAGGGATAAAGTACCTATTATTTATTGTATAGAGCTGTGCTGTCTGATGGCTTAGCCACTAGTCACGTGGTGCAACTGAACACTTATAGGAGTTTAAAATAAGATGTATTATAATACATACCATATTTCAAAGATATTAGTATGTGGAAAAGAAGATAAATGGTTCATTAATTATTTTTATATTGATTCATTTTGAAATAAATATTCTGATAATATTAGGTTAAATAAAACATTTTAAGATTAATTTTACATGTTTCTTTTTTTAAATGTAGCTACTAGAAATTTTAAAATTACATATGGCCGGACATGGTGGCTCACACCTGTAATCCCAGCACTTTGGGAGGCCGAGGTGGGTGGATCACCTGATCTCAGGAGTTCAAGACCAGCCTGGCAAACATGGTGAAATCCTGTCTCTACTAAAAATACAAAAATTAGCCAAGCGTGGTGGTGCACACCTGTAATCCTAGCTACTCTGGAGGCTGAGGCAGGAGAATCACTTGAACTCAGGAGGTGGAGGTTGCAGTGAACCGAGATAGTGCCACTGCACTACAGCCTGGGCAACAAGAGTGAAACTCCATCTCAAAAATAAATTAATAAAATAAAATTACGTACCATATTTCTATTGGACAGCACTAGTACATATACAACACAGTATAATGGTTGAGAGCACTGACTCTGGAGCCAGATTACTGTGTTTGATTCTTACCTCAACAACTTACTAGTTGTGTGACAATGGGCAAGCGAGTTAACCTCTCTGTGCTCTGGTTTCCCATTCTGTAACATGAAAACAATAAAAACACTCCCAGAATTGTTGTGAGCATTAAATGAAGCCCTGACACATTTATTCTGGATACAATATCCTCTTGTTTTATATTTGGTAGTGTCAATGTGCCTTTAGACACAATTACAAGGATCTCTGTGGTAAAGATGCAATGTATATAGTGTCGGTAAATAGCATTCAATGATTTGTTTGTTAGGGCTTGAGATTTTTACTGTCATGGAAAATCCAGGTATAGCTAAGCTTTTGAGATTTTGGGAACCCCTTAACCCTATTTTTCTCTACTCTTGCCCCCAACAATCAGCATATAAACTTGTGAAATTTAACAATTACTTCACTGGGCAGAAATTATATGTGAACACTTAGAAATTTCAGTCCACAGGGAAACTATAAATATGTTAACTATTTTAACTTAACCCTTTCCTAGAAACATATACACTGTTACCAAGACCAAATTCTCCCTTTCTTGTTCTCACAGGTTCCCAATGCTCCACCTGCTTATGAGAAACTCTCTGCAGAACAGTCACCACCACCTTATTCACCTTAAGAGCCAGCAAGACACCTGAGACATGCTGAAATTATTTCTCTCACACTTTTGCTTGAATTTAATATAGACATTTAATGTTCTCCTTTGGAATGGTGTAGGAAAAATGCACGCCATCTCTAATGATAAGTCAGTGTTAAATTTTTAGTAGGTCAGCTAGCAGTACTAATCATGTGAGGAAACAATGAGAAATATTAAATTGGGAAAACTCCATCAATAAATGTTGCAATGCATGATACTATCTGTGCCAGAGGTAATGTTAGTAAATCCATGGTGTTATTTTCTGAGAGATAGAATTCAAGTGGGTATTCCTGGGCCATCCCATTTCTCTTTACTTGAAATTTGGCTAACAACAAACTAGTCAGGTTTTGAAACCTTGACCAACATGAACTGTACACAGAATTGTTCCAGGTGAGTCTTTACTATGGGGTGCTCACAAAGGATACTTCTATAGGTTTAAGACAAAGAGCTGACTGGCCTATTTATCTGATCAAGAACATGTCAGCAATGTCTCTTTGTGCTCTAAAATTCTATTACACTATAATAATATATTGTAAAGATCCTACAGCTTTCTTTTTTTTTTGCGTAGTGGGAGGGAGTTTTGCTCTTGTTGCCCAGGCTGGAGTGCAATGGCGCGATCTTGGCTCACCGTAACCTCCGCCTCCCAGGTTCAAGCAATTCTCCTGTCTTAGCCTCCCGAGTAGATGGGATTACAGGCATGCGCCACCATGCCCGGCTAATTTTGTATTTTAAGTAGAGATGGGGTTTCTGCATGTTGGTCAGGCTGGTCTCAAACTCCTGACCTCAGGTGATCCGCCCACCTCAGCCTCCCAAAGTGCAGGGATTACAGACATGAGCCACCACACCTGGCCAGACCCTATATCATAGGTAAGACATATAATGCAGTCTAATTACATTTCACTTCAAGGCTCAATGCTATCCTAACTAATGACAAGCATTTTCTATTAAACCAGAAATTGGTAGAAGGATTTAAATAAGTAAAAGCTACTATGTACTGCCTTAAATGTACCTATGGCAATTTAGCTCTCTTGGGTTCCCAAATCCCTCTCACGAGAATGTGCAGAAGAAATCATAAAGGATCAGATATTCTGGAATGGTGTCATTATTTGCATAGCAACATTGCAATTTGTTTTCCTTTGGCCACATCAACATATCACCTACACTATTATTTATCTAATATTTATCTTTCAGGCAGCTCGTTTAAACTTTGTTTTGGCTTTAATTTCTATTGCCATACTAAGTGGAAAACCAGTATCATTTTCCATAGTAGAGGATAAGTATAAAAATGAAGATAATGAAAGTAATTTTTTTTTAAATTATACTTTAAGTTCTAGGGTACATGTGCACAACGTGCAGGTTTGTTACATATGTATACATGTGCCATGTTGGTGTGCTGCACCCATTAACTTTTGTATAAGGAGTAAGCAAAGGATCCAGTTTCAGCTTTCTACTTATGGCTAGCCAATTTTCCCAGCACCATTTATTAAATAGGGAATCCTTTCCCCATTTCTTGTTTTTGACAGGTTTGTCAAAGATCAGATGGCTGTAGATGTGTGGTATTATTTCTGAGGGCTCTGTTCCATTCCATTGGTCTATATCTCTGTTTTGGTACCAGTACAATGCTGTTTTGGTTACTGTAGCCTTGTAGTATAGTTTGAAGTCAGGTAGCCTGATGCCTCCAGCTTTGTTCTTTTGGCTTAGGATTGTCTTGGCAATGCGGGGTCTTTTTTGGTTCCATATGAACTTTAAAGCAGTTTTTTTCCAATTATGTGAAGAAAGTCATTGGTAGCTAAATGGGGATGGCATTGAATCTATAAATTACCTTGGGCAGTATGGCCATTTTCACAATATTGATTCTTCCTATCCATGAGCATGGTATATTCTTCCATTTGTTTGTGTCCTCTTTTATTTCACTGAGCAGTGGTTTGTAGTTCTCCTTGAAGAGGTCCTTTACATCCCTTGTAAGTTGGATTCCTAAGTATTATATTCTCTTTGAAGCTATTGTGAATGGGAGTTCAGTCACGATTTGGCTCTCTGTTTGTCTGTTACTGGTGTATAAGAATGCTTGTGATTTTTGCACATTGATTTTGTATCCTGAGACTTTGCTGAAGTTGCTTATCAGCTTAAGGAGATTTTGGGCTGAGACGATGAGGTTTTCTAAATATACATTCATGTCATCTGCAAACAGGGACAATTTGACTTCTTCTTTTCCTAACTGAATACCCTTTATTTCTCTCTCTTGCCTGATTGCCCTAGCCAGAACTTCCAATACTATGTTGAATAGGAGTGGTGAGAGAGGGCATCCCTGTCTTGTGCCACTTTTCAAAGGGAATGCTTCCAGTTTTTGCCCATTCAGTATGATATTGGCTGTGGGTTTGTCGTAAATAGCTTTTATTATGTTGAGATACGTTCCATCAATACCGAATTTATTGAGAGTGCTTAGCATGAAGGGCTGTTGAATTTTGTCAAAGGCCTTTTCTGCATCTATTGAGATAATCATGTGCTTTTGTCTTTGGTTCTGTTTATATGCTGGATGATGTTTATTGATTTGCATATGTTGAACCAGCCTTGCATCCCAGGGATGAAGCCCACTTGATCATGGTGGATAAGCTTTTTGATGTGCTGCTTGATTTGGTTTGCCAGTATTTTATAGAGGATTTTTTGCATCGATGTTCATCAGGGATATTGGTCTAAAATTCTCTTTTTTTGTTGTATCTCTGTCAGGCTTTGGTATCAGGATGATGTTGGCCTCATAAAATGAGTTAGGGAGGATTCCCTCTTTTTCTATTGATTGAAATAGTTTCAGAAGGAATGGTACCAACTCCTCCTTGTACCTCTGGTAGAATTCGGCTGTGAATCTGTCTAGTCCTGGACTTCTTTTGGTTGGTAGGCTATTAATTATTGCCTCAATTTCAAAGCCTGCTATTGGTCTATTCAGGGATTCAGCTTCTTCCTGGTTTAGTCTTGGGAGAGTGTAAGTGTCCAGGAAATTATCCATTTCTTCTAGGTTTTCTAGTTTATTTGCATAGAGGTGTTTATAGTATTCTCTGATGGTAGTTTGTATTTCTGTGGGGTCAGTGGTGATATCCCCTTTATCATTTTGTATTGCATCTATTTGATTCTTCTCTCTTTTCTTCTTTATTAATATTGCTAGCAGTCTATCAATTTTGTTGATCTTTTCAAAAAAACAGTTCCTGGATTCATTGATTTTTTGGAGGGTTTTTTGTGTCTCTATCTCCTTCAGTTCTGCTCTGATCTTAGTTATTTCTTGCCTTCTACTAGCTTTTGAATGTGTTTGCTCTTGCTTCTCTAGTTCTTTTAATTGTGATGTTAGAGTGTCAATTTTAGATATTTCCTGCTTTCTCTTGTGGGCATTTAGTGCTATAAATTTCCCTCTACACACTGCTTTAAATGTGTCCCAGAGATTCTGGTATGTTGTATCTTTGTTCTCATTGGTTTCAAAGAACATCTTTATTTCTGCCTTCATTTCGTTATGTACCCAGTAGTCATTCAGGAGCAGGTTGTTCAGTTTCCATGTAGTTGAGTGGTTTTGATTGAGTTTCTTAGTCCTGAGTTCTAGTTTGATTTCACTGTGGTCTGAGAGACAGTTTGTTATAATTTCTGTTCTTGTACATTTGCTGAGGAGTGCTTTACTTCCAACTATGTGATCAATTTTGGAATAAGTGCGATGTGGTGCTGAGAAGAATGTATATTCTGTTGATTTGGGGTGGAGAGTTCTGTAGATGTCTATTAGGTCCGCTTGGTGCAGAGTTGAGTTCAATTCTTGGATATCCTTGTTAACTTTCTGTCTCGTTGATCTAATGTTGACAGTGGGGTGTTAAAGTCTCCCATTATTATTGTATAGGAGTCTAAGTCTCTTTGTAAGTCTCTAAGGACTTGCTTTATGAATCTGGGTGCTCCTGTATTGGGTGCATATATATTTAGGATAGTTAGCTCTTCCTGATGAATTGATCCGTTTACCATTATGTAATGGCCTTCTTTGTTTTTTTTGATCTTTGATGGTTTAAAGTCTGTTTTATCAGAGATTAGAATTGCAACCCCTGCTTTTTTTTGTTTTCCATTTGCTTGGTAGATCTTCCTCCATCTCTTTATTTTGAGCCTATGTGTGTCTCTGCATGTGAGATGGGTCTCCTGAATACAGCAAACTGATGGGTCTTAACTCTTTATCCAATTTGCCAGTCTGTGTCTTTTAATTGGACCATTTAGTCCATTTACATTTAAGGTTAATATTGTTACTTGTGAACTGGATCCTGTCATCATGATATTAGCTCATTATTTTGCTTGTTAGTTGATGCAGTTTCTTCCTAGCATCGATGGACTTTACATTTTGACATGTTTTTGCAATGGCTGGTACCTGTTTTTCCTTTCCATGTTTAGTGCTTCCTTCAGGATCTCTTGTAGGGCAGGCCTGGTGGTGACAAAATCTCTAAACATTTGCTTGTCTGTAAAGGATTTTATTTCTCCTTCACTTATGAAGCTTAGTTTGGCTGGATATGAAATTCTGGGTTGAAAATTCTTTTCTTTAAGAATGTTGAATATTGGCCCCCACTCTCTTCTGGCTTGGAGAGTTTCTGCCAAGAGATCTCCTGTTAGTCTGATGGGCTTCCCTTTGTGTGTAACCTGACCTTTCTCTCTGGCTGCCCTTAACATTTTTTCCTTCCTTTTCAACTTTGGTGAATCTGACAATTATGTGTCTTGGAGTTGCTCTTCTCGAGGAGTATCTTTGTGGCATTCTCTGTATTTCCTGAATTTGAACATTGGCCTGCCTTACTAGGTTGGGGAAGTTCTACTGGATGATATCCTGCAGAGTGTTTTCCACTTGGTTCCATTTTCCCCGTCACTTTCAGGCACTCCAATCAGACACAGATTTGGTCTTTTCACATAATCCCATATTTCTTGGAGGGTTTGTTCATTTCTTTTTACTCTTTTTTCTCTACACTTCTCTTCTTGCTTCATTTCATTCATTTGATCTTCAATCACTGATACTCTTTCTTCCAGTTGATCGAGTCGGTTACTGAAACTTGTGCATTTGTCATGTAGTTCTCATGTTATGGTATTCATTTCTATCAGTTCTTTTAAGGTCTTCTCTGCATTGATTATTCTAGTTATCCATTCATCCATTCTTTCTTCAAGGTTTTTAGTTTCTTTGCGCTGGTTACATAGTTCCTCTTTCAGCTCTGAGAAGTTTGATCAACCGAAGCCTTCTTCTCTCAACTCGTCAAAGTCATTCTCTGTCCAGCTTTGTTCCGTTGCTGGTGATGAGCTGTGTTCCTTTGGAGGGGAAGATGTGCTCTGATTTTTTGAATTTCCAGCTTTTCTGCACTGCTTTTTCCCTATCTTTGTGGTTTTATCTGCCTTTGGTCTTTGATGATGGTGATGTACTGATGGGGTTTTGGTGTGGGTGTCTGAGATGGCCAAATAGGAACAGCTCCAGCCTCCAGTTCCCAGTGTCAGTGACACAGAAGATGGGTGAATTCTGCATTTTCAACTGAGGTACCAGATTCATCTCACTGGGGCGTGTCGGACAGTTGGTGCTGGTCTGCGGGTGCAGCCCGACCAGTGAGAGCTGAAGCAGGGTGAGGCATCGCCTCACCTGGAAAGCGCAAGGGGGAAGGGAATTCCTTTTCCTAGCCAAAGGAAATTGAGACACACAACACGTGGAAAATCAGGTAACTCCCACCCTAATACTGCGCTTTACCAAGGGTCTTAGCAAACGGCACACCAGAAGATTATATCCCACACCTGGCCCAGAGGGTCCCACGCCCACGGAGCCTCCCTCATTGCTAGCACAGCAGTCTGAGATCTAACTGCAAGGTGGCAGCAAGGCTGGGGGAGGGGCGCCCGCCATTGCTGAGGCTTAAGTAGGTAAACAAAGCCGCCAGGAAGCTTGAATTGGGTGGAGCCCACCACTCAAGGAGGCTGGCCTGCCTCTATAGACTCCTCCTCTGGGGACAGGGCATAGCTAAACAAAAAGCAGCAGAAACCTCGGGAGAGGTAAATGCCCCTGTCTGACAGCTTTGAAGAGAGCAGTGGATCTCCCAGCACAGAGGTTGAGATCTGAGAACGGACAGAAAGTAATTTTTTTTAACCTAAGAAAATACTAACGGTCACAGAAGGCTATGAACCTGAGACCTGCTCTCTTTGTCAAACAGAGATTAACAAGGATCAGAGAAAAGATAAAGGCTGTCTTTGACATACTCAGAAGGCTTACAAGAGTTTTAAAGAAATTACTTTCTCACTATATGATTCATTGTTATTTAGCGGTGAGTCAGTAAACCACCTAAAAATCATCTTGTGTCATCAGAAACACTAGTGTAACATAACTGTATCATTTTCTACTAAAGACAAAATTTCACCAAAGGGGAAAAAGAAAACACAGGATAAAGAGACATATTACACACATCGAAAAAAACAACATTTAACAAAATACTAAAATATTTCCCCACTCTTCTGATACTGTCAAGTCTTAACACTTAAAGTAAGGCTTCCACCTCTCCCACTTCAAACAAATAAATGAATTCTAAACAAAGGAAACTTCATCAGGCATTTGGGTACCTCCTCCCCTCACCACGAGGTCTCTGTTGAATCTCAATCCTATACACTGAGGAGCCTGTGGCTTGAACCCTACATCCCTCCAAAACCCCCAGACTGTCACTCACTGAGGGTGCTCTCATTTCTCTGTGGAAAAGACTTTCTTCACAGAGTTCCTCGGACAGTCTCCCAGGTGATGGACACAGAGACTTGGGCTGAGTCTGCCAGAAAGAAATTAGAAAAGTGAGATATTTTTGAAAGGAATAGAAGGTGCCAGATTCAGAAAGACTTACTCCCCACTTCACAGAGGCACCCACACCTCTGAAGATGACTCCTTGGATTGGAAACCAATTGCAGGGCAACCCTGGGAGCCATGTGTTAAGGATGGAAGGTCACATGATGCAAGAAGCCTGGGTTATTACATTATCACTGAGAGCTCCTTGCATATTCTGGTTATTAATCCCTTGTCAGATGGGTAGTTTGCCGCTATTTTCTCCCATTCTGTGGGTTGTCTCTTCACTTTGTTGATTGTTTCCTTTGCTGTGCAGAAGCTTCTTAACTTGATGTGAACCTATTTATTCATTTTGGCTTTGGATGCCTGTGCTTTGTAGGGTATTAATCAAGAAATCTTTGCCCACTCCAATGTCCTAGAGAGTTTCTCCAATGTTTTCTTTCAGCAGTTTCATAATTTGAAGTCTTAGATTTAAGTCTTTAATCCATTTTTACTTGATTTTTCTATACGGTAAGAGATAGGGGTCTTGTTTCATTCTTCTGCATATAGGTATCCAGTTTTTCCAGCACCATTTTTTTAAGAGACTGTCCTTTTCCCAATGTATGTTCTTGGCACCTTTGTTGAAATGAGCTCACTGTAATATATGGATTTGTTTCTGAGTTCTCTATTGTGTTTCATTGGTCTATGTGTCTTTTTCTTTTTCTTTTTTTTTTTAATGCCAGTACCATGAGGTTTTGGTTACTGTAACTTTGTAGTATAATTTGAAGTCACATGATGTGATCTTTCCAGTTTTGTTCTTTTTGCTTAGGTTGGCAATTCTAGGTCTTTTTTTTTTTTTTTTTTTTTTTTTTTTTTTTTTTTTTTTTTTTTTTTTGAGACTGTCTCTCTCTGTTGCCCAGGCAGAGTGCAGTGGCACATTCTCAACTCACTGCAACCTCCACCTCCCAGGTTCAAGCTATTCTTGTGCCTCAGCCTCCCAAGTAACTGGGCTTACAGGTGTGTGCCCCCATGCCCAGCTAACTTTTGTATTTTTAGTAGAGATGGGGTTTCACTATGTTGGCCAGGCCGGTCTTGAACTCCTGACCTCAAGTGATCTGCCTACCTCAGCTTCCCAAAATGCTGGGATTACAGGCGTGAGCCACCATGCCCAGCTTCTAGGTCCTTTTGTGGGCTATTCTTTTGGCTATTCTGGGTCTTTGTGATTCTATATAAATTTTGGGATTATTTTTCTATTTCTATGAAGAATGTCATTGTTACTTTGATAGGGATTGCATTGAATCTGCAGATTGCTTTGGGTAGCATGGACGTTTTAACAATAATTGAGTCTTCCAATCCGTAAACAATGGATATCTTTCTGTTTTTCTGTGTTCTCTTTGATTTCTGTCTTCAATGTTTTAGTTTTCATTGTAGAGATCTTTCACTTCTTAATTCCTAGGTATTTTATTTTACTTGTAGCTATTGTAAATGGGATTACTTTCTTGATTTCTTTTTCATGTTGTTCCCTGTTGGCATACAGAAATGATACTGATTTTTTTTTTATGTTGATTTTGTACCCTGCAACTTTAATGAATTTATCAGTTTGAATAGTTTTTTCATGGAGTCTTTAGGTTTTTCTAAATGTAACATTGTATCATCAGCAAACAAGAATAATTTGGTCTTCTTTCTTCCTAATTTGAATACCCTTTCTGTCTCTTGTCTGATTGGCTTAGGTAGGACTTCTACCATGTCATCAGTGAAGGAGACTCTACCCCTTCTAAGAACACTTGGATTATATGGAGGGGGAAACCAGCCTTGAAGAAAATTCATGAAATATTAAGACAGAGACCCTTCAGTATTCTCTAACAGCCTAGACTGACTTAACACAAATGAGGAGAGGAGCCTTCAGGGAAGGGAGATCCTCGTGACCTTTGCAGATAGATAGGATGAGGCTTCCCTGTTGCTGAAGGAAACCTGAACTCAGGAAAATGAATCTCACCCATAAACATGGTACAGGAGTCCTCTACTGCAGCGTGCCCTTCCTTTTTGCCCTGACATACCTGTGGGCTGAGAATGGGTAATGGCATGGCACTGCTTTGATCCCCTAAGCTTCCTGCAGGCCAGGGTAGGGACTAGAGTGACCAGAGCTCATGGCTGGTCTTCTTTGGCTGCAATAAGCATTTTCCACTTGCTCAAATTCATTGTACAAATAATAGTACTTTATTTGCATGGTGAGCAAAGTTAGAGAGCACTGTTTTAATAGAACCTGGGGTTCCCCTTCCTGTCCAGCCCTCAGTGGTGGTGACTGATGCTTAAGACAAGGCTTAAGTCTCTATGCATTTTCCTGTGAGATTCTGATATGGTCTCTCTGATTGTTTTTATAGTAAACAGCAGGCATACTTTAAGGAGGAAAAAAGAGCTAGTCAAAAGATTTTCTGCCCAGGTTAAAGTCAGTGAAAATTTAGACTGATTATACAAATCAGTGAAGCCTTCAAGTTATCTCTGGTGAAGACCAGTCCTCTGAAGTTAAAATGTTAAGTTTAGCATTTAGTAAATATCTGGACAGGTTTACTTGTCACTTGAGAATATTGTAGGCCTTCTCAAAAAAAGAACAGAAGGGAGTCTCTAAACTTTCATTTCATGGTTCAACAGTTACTTGACGATGCATCGAAATCCCTCAATCTCAAGTAACCAGTGCCAAAAACATCTTCAAAGTGTCTCAGAAGAACTTTCAGAAGGAAATAATGGATCGTTTGGATGAAAACACTCATTTTTAGGAAAATCTAAAAGCGCTATCCCAAGAAGCTATGAAATGGAATACAAAGTGTGAGAAACGAAGGAAAAAAATGCTTGACAACTTGAAAACATAAAGAAGTTGTAAATGATAAAGAGAGCCCTTTAAAATTGAAGGTGATATACTTGCCTGTCTTCTTTAGCAAAAATTACATGGGTGATGGCAACTTGAAATCAGACAAAGACAAATCAGAAAATTGAGAACTTCTAGGCTGTAAATCAAAAAACAATTTGAAGAAATACACTGATGCTATTAAATGTTTCCTTAAAAAGGCTTGAAGAAGAAAAACAAGGACTATTAAAAAGAAAATCAAATGAATCACTTACAGTTCAAAGAAATGGTCTCTCATCTGAATAAGCATCTTTGTAGTCTGAAAATGTAGCTCATATGAAAACATCAGCTGTGTAACATCAGAAGCATGACGCCCACAGGAAGATGGCCTCGAGAAAGTCTTGGAAAGAAGCACTTTCTACTATCAAAACTTGATCATTTCCCAAGAGAAAAAATGTTCAAGAAAGTTGGATGGCAGCTTGGAACACTAACAGAAAGCTCACTGAGCTAAGAAAAGAAAATGATCACAACAGATAAAGTTGACTAAAGCAGTTTAAATTTCAGGTTTTCCCAAGTGGTTCCTGCTGTTCCATGTGCAGGCGATCCCATGTATCATGTCTGCAAGGAAGGGAGAGGTTAAAACTGTAAGGGCTTACACATTTGGGTCAGTAGGTTTGATTCAGGTTTACAGCAACCAACTCCTAACTATATACTGGAGGACACATGACCGTGTTTTCTTTACTTAATAATTTAATCTCTTTTTATTGTTTTTTCTTAGTTGATGCTACATTTACTTAAATTCAAGTTCGAAAGAATTACAATTCCTAAGATGGTGTTTTACAAATCTAGATGGTTTTAATACAATTCTTGACTATTAGACCATTCCATGAGACTCTCAGAATCAGGTCCATTTAAGTACTGTATTTAGGCTGAATTAAATAGTTCACTATTATGTAAACCATAATTGAATTTTGTATGATCATGGAGATAAATAAATCAATAAAGGTCATTTATATATGCTACGAACTGTTACAAGAAATGTGTGTAACAGTATTTACCTCAATAAATTTAGGTTTAATAGAGAGAATTCCACCCAAACCCAACAAAAAAAGAATAATACCCTCCAACTAAATCTATTAGTATTTTTATTAGTTTAGCACTACATTCATAGATTTAGGGGAGGTAACACTTTGTTCATGATATTATTTGCTGTTTAAATATTTCTAAATTTTATGCAGTCAAAAATAAAGCTTTCCCTTAAAATACCTTCTTTATCCTTCTCAATCTCAACAGGTTGTCTCATCCCTAGCATTACTAGATACCTGATTATGCCACACCACTTTTCTGGCCCACCTAATATCCTGACGGGTCTCCCTGTCTTTGGTAAAGTCAATGATGGCAGCTACTATTTAAGTATTTACTATGTGGTAGGCAATAGGCTAAGTACTTTAGGTAAATTATCTCATCTAACCTCATAGCAATCCTGCAAGGTAATTGTCCCCATCTTATGTTTGACTATTACTACCTTTGCTCAAAAGCTTCATACTTTCAGAATATTTTTCAGTCCTCTATCAGCTAGCTCAACCTATTTTTCTAATCATTCCCTATAGGTCCTCTTAACCTACAGCATTTCATTCAAATTCAACTGCTGTGTTCCCTACATGCTCTTTGTGCTTTTCTTAGACTCAGGCTTTGTGGGCCCAGTTGTAAACGTACTTGCAGTCATAGCACAAATGCCACCTCTTACATGAAACCTTCTCTGGAAACTCCCTGCTAAGTTCTTACAATAAGTTCTTTATTCCTCTTATTATTTTATTATTTTTTGTATTGAGGACAGGATGGAATCCTACTCATCTGTATTGTTCCTGCAACATCTTCTACATTATATAGTTCTCAATAAGTGTGTAGAATACATTTACAACTTTGGTAGATGCCTTGAATTTGTTCAATAATTACTTTAAGAATGTTTTACATACATCATTCTTAAAGTAATTAAGATGATTACATACATCATTTGATTCTGTAATACTGCTTCATACATTTTTAACTATGTTTCTCACATTCGCATTTTCACTCCAAGTTATAAGAATGTTCTAAACTATGCCATACCCTTCAACTTTTCTAAGCATCAAACACCATGCTGTGGATAGTAAATGCTTGCAGAATAAATGTTTAAGAATAACTGGGGCAGATGATAGCATTATAGTAACAACAAGCCAATAAGCTCAGTTGATGGCAAAACTACTTCTGGAATGACTTCAAGTAAACTATCATTTCTAAGTTTTAGTAATTTTGGCTAACTAAAATCCCTATCAAATTTCTTAGATCTCTTTCAGAATATGCCAATTTCTCAAGCTTTTAATGTTAAAAAATTCTAAATTTAAGTTGACCTACTGGATCAAGCAAACATTTCCACTGATTTTAGTGTACATATTCTAGCTATCACTACTTTAATCATAAAACTATTTCAACTAATTAAATACACCAATAAAATTGGAGACTTGGGATGTGAGCAGGACTTCAGCTATTTAATATTACACGTGTGTGTATGTATGTGTATATAAATGTATATAAAACTAATCACAAAGGAAAAAACTTTTTGTGGGGGCAGGAAAAACCATAGGAAATGAGAGGAAAGGGAAGCGCTAATACACCAGAAGGAGGCAGGCTATTTCAGCATCTTTTAACTTAGTATTTTAGGTGATACAGAACACAGATATCTAAATGGCTTAATTCTATACTAAGTATAAAAACACGCCCCTCCAGTACCACAAATCTTTTCAGGTGGCACTGTTGTGACATTTCTTCCTTTTCATGTATGCCTTTATAGATGCCCTTTACAGAACTCTTAATAACACTAAACACAATGAATTCAGGAATTTAACTTTGTACTCTAGCCACGATCTCAGACATCCACATGATCTACAAAACTGGAGGAAAGGAATCTGGGTTTTTGAAGATATAAACCCATTAATCAAATTTCTAGTTTAAAAAATGGAGCATTAGTTTTAAAAAGTAAACTAGACCTTAAATAAGAGGTTATCTAGATTTGTCACTCACCTACTCAACAAATAGGCATTGAAAACAGTGTGCCAGATGCTGGCATGATGATGATGATTGATAAGGTTCCTGAAATTAAATAATTTCAAACAAGTAATTACAGTTTTGAAGAAGTGCTATGTTGTTCTCAGTCTGAGTGACTGCACAATATAATAATGTTGGCTGAGGTATGACAAGGAGAGGGAGTTTACATAACACGTAATAAGAACCTGTAATGGAACATTAGGTCAAAGAGGACATCTAGGAAGACCCTGAAGTGTCTTGAATTTTCTAGAAACTAAAAGAAAATTAAGAGTATGGTGAATAAGAGGGAGAATAGGTTGAAATGAAGCTGGAGAGGTAGGTGGGAACAGACTGAAGAGCTTTTTAAACTTTAAGTGGGGACTTCAGTATCACATCAGAAGTTCATCAGATCACACAGAGCTTTGAAGGTCATATTAGAATTTTGGATTTAAGGGTTAGAAGAGATTTAGTGGCTGGGCGCAGTGGCTCACACCTGTAATCCCAGCACTTTGGGAGGCCGAGGTGGGCAGATCACCTGAGGTCAGGAGTTTGAGACCAGCCTGACCAATATGGTGAAACTCCATCTCTACTAAAAATCCAAAAATTATCCAGGCTATGGCGGCACGCACCTGTAATCCCAGTTACTCAGGAGGCTGAGGTGGGAGAATCGCTTGAATCCAGGAGGCAGAGGTTGCAGTGAGCTGAGATAGCAGCACTGCACTCCATCCTGGACAAGAGAGAAGACCCTGTCTCAAAAAAAAAAAAAAAAAAAAAAAAAAAAAAAGAGATTTAGTGGTTAATTAGTTTAGGTCCTTCACTGGGATTAAAGTTGGGCCATAGGTAATTCAGTAAATTAGTTTCTTAAAGTGGTTTAGAGAATTCTTCTGAGACAAAAGGCAAACAGTTTTGGGTCATTTAAAAAGCTGAGTAGGTAAATACATTCATTTATTGAACACCATCTATGTGCAATGCAATACACTTGAAACATCACCCACTTTCCAAGGGCTTTCTTAACTGACAGAAAAAGGGGGAGAGTGATTGAGTAGAGTATAAACATGACTAGGAAAAGTACTTAAGAGCATAAAGAGCCGTTTTTGAGAGCCGTTAGTGACTTTCTAGGAATATTTTCACTACCCTCTCCACTTTGATAACAAATACACTTTGATGTAGTCTCAAAGGAAATCTTTAGGCCTATGCTTCCATATCATTTTCAACACCCAACAATAACTTCATGTGATGAAGTTTAACGACATTGTAAATGGAAGGATGAGTATACAATTCAGTAGCTCAAGATAATGGATATAAAGATCCAATAAAGCTAAAAGCTACCTTTTATTCAAAACAAGGCATATTCTCGGGTGCGATGGCTCATGCCTGTAACACCAGCATTTGGGAGGCCAAGGTAGGTGGATCTCTTGAGACCAGGAGTTCAAGACCAGCCTGGCAATATGGTGAAACCATCTCTACAAAAAATTAAAAAATTAGTCAGGCATGGTGGCCCATGCCCGTAGTCCCAGCTATTAGGCTAGTGAGAAAGTAACTGCGGTTTTTTGCCATTAGTGGCACTTTTTTTTTTTTGGCATTAGTGGCATTTTTGCCACTAATGGCAAAAAACCGCAATTACTTACACACCAACCTAATACTTGGGAGGCTGAGGTGGGAGGATGGCTTGAGCTCAGGAGGAGGAGGTTGCACTGAGCTGAGACTGCACCACTACACTCCAGGGTGGGCAACAAGTGAGTCAAAAAAAAAAAAGGAATTTTCTGAAATACTCACAAGATCTAAGTGAAAGTAGTATTTGTAAGCTGGAAAGCCAGTACAAATGCTAGCCCTAATTCAGATTTCCCAGCCTTAATTCTTTCTTGTAAAGGACTATCTTCAATTACATCCTGTATTCTTTCAATGGAACAAGAACACACGTTAAAAATGGTATTCAAACAAAGAAATACAGCAACTCAGTTTATTACATGCAGATTCTTCTGCATTGTTGCTAACAGTTCACTGGTCCAAAATTACTAAAATACTTAAAAAACTATACATTATGTAAACAAAACATAAATAAGACAGCATAGTTCTTTGTACATATATTTAGTACAGGTTGTTAGGGATTCTGGAATATGTACAATTTTACATCATGGACTGCATTTTTCACAATGCATAAATATATATATATTTTTTACAGAAACAAAAATAAGATTTCACTAATGACACAGAATACCATATCATAGATATGCTGCAACAGTCCAAATTCAAGAAACATGTCAATGTAAATGTGCAAAAGGCTAGCTTACTCTAAACTATTCAAACTTTGTTCACTTTATGTTCTACAAACAGGTAAATCCTGACTTTAAACACAGAATCTCGAAACCCTCCTCAGAACAGCAAGTGAAATGAAACAGATTTTTCCCTCCCCAAGAAAACAAAGCCTTGTTGCAAGCTAATGAAAAGATACATTAAAACACACACACACATACACACACACACACAACTATGTATAGTATGCTTTCAATAGTATAATAAACATTTAAAATTTTTATGGGAGTCAAAACAATGCCCCATTATTTAAAAACTGGCTCTTTTAGTCTAAATTCAAGATGCAGCTGTGTCAGGCTTCTCTAAGCCCGATGACTGAAAAGCAGGGAAGACAGACGCAGGATTTCGACTGGCAGATACAATCTGAGAGAGAGATGGAGAGAGTGAAGAAACCTTAGATGCTGGAGTGTTTATGGTATTCAAAATGGCTCCTTCTGGGCTAACCAACAATTTTTTGACAGGTGTGTCCAAATGAAACACTGAAGTGCTACTTGGCAGTGGAGGATTACTGGGGCAAATGGCAGAAACCAAAGATGTCTTAGCCAAAAAAGTAGCTGGAGGAGACTTAATTACTGAAGTCAGAGATACTGTTGGTACAGGAGGTGGAACAGGAACTTTAACAGTTGTGTTTATGATTTGTGGTGATGTATGTACTGTGGGTATAGAACTTGCATTCCCAAAAGAGTTTATAAATTTTGTAGGGCTTCTTAGAGGATGTTGTAGAGGTTGCCCACTTAAAGAATTATTTGACGCTAGTGTAATCTTCTGGGTAGAGTTATCTATTGGCGTAGACTGAATGCCTTGGCCGCTGTTAAGAACTAAGGGGGCTCCATATTTTGGATTAGTAGATATAAGGAGAACATGGCTGCCAGCTCCAAGACCTTGTGGTGGAACAATAAACCGGGTTCCGTTAATCATAATCTGAGTACCAGGTGCCAAAGGTGTACTGGTATTGATGACTATTTTTTGCTGAATACAAGGTTCACTGAACTGACTCCCAACTAAACTAGTTACATTAGATGGTGCTGAAGCCGTGTGAATGGTAGCGCCACCTGGAGCAGAACTGTAACTGGGGGTTTTTACTAAAGCTTGCTGGTTCGGCAGAGAAGCAAAATTGGAAATATTAACTATTTTACCTGGACTTGGTGAAAGGGATGACAATTCAGTTTGAGGTTTATTTGTGTTTACATTTGTTGGCACTGTAGTTGAAATCCCTGGTGACTGAAACTGGAGCGAAGTCCGAGATTGTCTTTTAGAAAGAGATATAGAACGTGTGGCTCCTGGTACTGTTGCTGAATGTGGAACTGTGTTTATTATTTTGGGGGATGTAGTCGCAGGTGCAGGTAAGGCAACCGTAACAGGAATTTGCAAAGCTGATGTTAAACATTTAGGAGACACTACTGGTTGTGTAGTTGAAATCAGAACAGATGATGCAAGGTGTCCTGTTTTCACAGTTGATATAGCCACAGTGTTTCCGAGACTTGATGAGCAAAGTCTATTTGACAAAATAGGCATAATTCTCGAAGAGGTATCATTTCCACTGACTAAAACAGGAGGTCGTGTCCCAGCTGAAGCAGAGTCTGAGGTCACTGAAAGGGAACCTAAAGATAAATTCGCTCCGGTAACTGAAAGCATGTTTACTGCTCTTGCTGCAGAAACCACTGATTCATTAACAGGGGTAATATTCTGACTCACAAAATTTGAGCTTACTGGAATTGAATTACCACTTGTTGACAATGGCAAAATATAGCCCTTGCTACTTTTGTCTTCTCCTTTTGGGGTTACATTTTGTAGTATGTTAATTGACGGTATAGCTGGCACAGTGCCTGAAGTATTTACAATTGCTTGACCTATGTTTAGTCCAATTTTCACATCTTTTATCTGAGACACAGCTGGTGATGAATTTATTTTTATTGGTGTGCCCACTGTAGATGGAATCAGTACTATCTGGGGTTGCTCTGGAGTCTTAACATATGCTTTATTCAATGGAGGAGGAAGAGTTTGTTTTAATGATTCTGCAACAAGAGTCGGGGTTGATGTACCACTGGGAACTGGGGCATTAATAAAAACTAATTTCTGGGCAGAAACACCTGTAGATGTCAGTGCAGGTGTCATATTAATTGCAGTTCCATTGCCAGAAGAAAGAATAGATGGAGCTGATACCAGCATAAGTTTCTGAACTGGAGTCCCACTGATTACATCTCCATTTGTTGTTGCTGTTGCTTCTGACCTTGTAACAGGGTAACTTTTTGTGATATAATCTACTTGTTGCTGTTTAGTTGGAGTATGAATAATATTTGCATTGTTTTGTCCAAAATTTGCTGCTGATATGCTAATTACACTTACTGAACTACTTGTTGTTGATGGTAGTAGAGTGCTAGAACAAACAGAGGACTTCAAGGGAGAAGAGGGCATGTGTGAAGTTTTATCTATCATGTGGCCCAAATCACCACTGCCAGTGGGGTAGCCCAATGTAAGTTTGAGATTTTTCCCCATAGATGGAGCCAAGCTAGCTGGAATGGAAACAGAAGCCGGTGTTTGGCTGAAAGGTGAAAGACTAGATGCAGTAGTTGTTCCAGCTACAGGTGAAAAAGCAGAGGAAGAAGTTGTTGATTTTGGCACCAGAAATGCCTGGAGCTGAGGAGCAAAAGTGAAAACTGAACTTGAAGTTACAGTATTGGGTGAATTTTGATCTGGGTTGGTCTGTACTTTTACAACTCCAGTGTTCCCACCTCGTGTCCTAACAAGAATTGACTGTGAATCTCTTATGCACACAGTTTTCAGCTCTTGCTTTGCTTCAGAAGAATCAGCAGTCTGTTGTGCAAAACAGTTGAAGGAACTACCAGGATTTGTAGACCCATTTAGTGTTGTTGTTGATAACAGAGGCTGACCTGTGGAGGAAATGGTGGGTGAAGCACTGGGCAAGGAGAATGTGGCTGCTGAAACTGCATTCTTGGTTTTTCCTGCCTCACTCTGGCTAGTCTTAACTGATGGTGTTAATAAGTTATTTACAGAGGTTACAGGCGACAAAGGCTGTGGTCTAGCACTAGTTACATTTGATAAAGGTGTAATCGTTTTGTTGAAAACTGTATTTGGTAGTTGGGTAGAAACAGTTCCTGGTGAGTTGACAAAAACTGATGCTAAAGAAGAATTTCTATTTGTTGTCTGTGTGAAAGATGAACAATGTTGTTCTGTACCTTTCTGTTGAAGTGGTGGTATTTCTTTTGCAACTGCTTTTCCTTCTTTATGCTGAATCACAAAATTCTTAGGCAGAATAAGAACTTGCTGCATGATTTTTTCTCCTGTTTTAGGATCCACCACAGGCTGCATCTGAATCTTTACAGAGCTATTTTGAAGATCTATTGGCAACCACTGGCCACAGGGCATTCTGTATACCATTTGTAAAGGACCTTTTGTATTGGTGTGGCAGGTCAATGCTGGCTTTACGGGGCTTGCTTCTGGAGGAGATAAAACTGGTTTTTCCACAGCAGAAGCACTTCTACCTGTGGAAGGAGGCAGTTGATTTGTTAAGGTCACTTTGTTCCCAATATTCTTTGCGAGCAAAGCCTGAATGGGTTTGGTCCCTTTCTGGAGAGTACACACAGGTACTGAATCCAATGAGGCAAATGACTCTGGAAATGATGGCTCTGCATGCTTTGATTCATTGAAACAGTCAATCTGCACATTACCTTCTAGATTCTCAACTATTGTCTCATTTGTGCTTAACTTTGCTTTCTTCCTTGGAGAAAGCTCTTTTGTGCTGTCATCCACATAACCAGTCTGTTTGGACTGTCGTTTAAGTGTTTTAAGCAGTGTCTTCGGTAAGTCTTTTGAAGGTAATTCCTTTTTCAACAGCTTGCTTCGAGCCATAGGAAAATCTATTTCTGACAACTTCATATCATCTGAAAATTATAAAAATAGGCATTTTGTTTATAAAAAACAGCAACTAAATAATAACAACATCAACTGTAAAAAAGAAAGTGAATCTTTGAGTGGGCAATGTATTAAGAAATCTACTGCAGGGTGATTCAAAAGCCTTAGCACCACTGATGAAGATAAAGGTAAGGTCATCTTTGACATGATAACCTAGATATCATAACCATGCCCAATAATAACCTATTATTGAGAACATTTTTTTGGTCAAAATTTTTGGTCAAGAATTCTGCTAATTCTTCTGCCAGTGTAAGTGCAAAAAACTGTTTCATTAGAAACACCTAAGTCAACAATCAGGGCTCAGAATTTAATTTGGAAAGGAATCTAGTTCTCTTTTTCTAGCTAGGAACATTTTGATACCATAGAGAGGTGGTTCTCCAACCTATTCTATTTCTAGAGACTCTAAAGGACAAAAAATATCCAGCTTTTTCTGATGTTCACCCTTATAGTAAAAAAACTTATGTTCATATTCGGTCAAACTAGGTTTATAAGACATTACTCTTATTCGCCAAAGATTGAAAACAACAGGTTAATGCATTTCTAACCACATACTTTCATATTAACCTCTATATAACCAAAGAAAGTCATTAAACTAGATTTACATAATAATGTAATCTGATAAATGGAAATGAATTACAGGTAATCTAATCCAGCCCTTTATCCTTATTAAAATGATGTGTTCATTCTGGTCTCATTAGGCCATCAACCTTGGTAATTCCTCAAAAAATAATCTTCACAATATTAAGAACTTGTCAAATTCTATTTCTAAAGTAAATCTCAGATACAATGCTTCAAAAATACTAATAATAAAAAGAAGAGCATGAACCAATTTCAAAGGGATTACAGATCAAGGGCATGTGGTTTGTAATGGGCAATGACAGGCCTACAGTTTGGAGTGAAGCACTGGCTCCTGAAACTCCTAGAAATGTAATAATGACTCCAAGAAACTTTTTGTTTTTTTTGAGACAGCATTTTGCTCTGTTGCCCACTCTAGAAAGCAGTGGACAGCTCACTGTAACCTTGAATTCCTGGCCTCAAGCGATCCTCCTATCTCAACCTCTTGAATAGCTGGGACTACAGGGATGCAACCACCATGCCTGGCTAATTTTTATTTATTTTTTTGTTGAGATGGGGTCTTGCTATGTTGCCTAGGCTAGTAGAAACTTCTTATAAGGATGTGGACAGTACTTCTTCAAAACATAACAGATTTCTCCAATGAATGCATTTCATTGACCATATTATCTTTTGCCTTCACAGCAAACAAAAACTTCTCTTTGTGCTTTCTGTGCTGATTTAAAAAAAAAGGTTTAATGCTTACCTGAATCAAAGTGATCTTTCTCCAGGATATCCAGAGGTTCTGTTAAGTCAATAGACTTACTGATTTCTCCCTTAGGAGAGTCTTTTCCAAGATCTCCTTCACCTTCATCAGTAGTCCATAGTTCTCTAGTAAATTTATCATGATCAGGTTGTCTTCTGAAATCATCATAGTCTTTCTTTAGGCGGCTCCTGAAATAAAATGCCCAACATAACAAATAATACATATGTATTAAATTCTTGAAATCTAAACTAACTTTTAACATTTTAAACTACATATGGAAATATTTTTTATTAAGTCATTAGAAGTTATGCTTTAATCTTAAAGTGTGTCTAAAATGCTTAGTTCAGTCTTGCCAATGCTCAGGAAGACAGAACCTATGGTACAGGCGTAAGAAACTTGAAACTTAAAAAATTATATGTATCTGGCCAGGCATGGTGGCTCATGCCTGTAATCCCACCACTTTGGGAGGCCAAGGTAGGCGGATCTCTTGAGCCCAGGAATTGAGACCAGCCTGGCCAACATGGTGAAGCCCTGTCTCTACTAAAAATACAAAAATTAGCTGGGCGTGGTGGTAGGCACCTGTAATCCCAGCTATTCGGGAGGCTGAGGGACAAGAACTGCTTGAACCCGGGAGGTGGAGGTTGCAGTTAGCGAAGATCATGCCACTGCACTCCAGCCTGGGTGACACAGCGAGACTCCATCTCAAAAAAAAAAAAAAAAAATACACACACACACACACACCTGCAAATTTCAGAATACAGATTTGAACATACCATCTGATCATCTTTTCTTTTTCTTATTTGAGACAGAGTCTCGCTCTGTTGCCCAGGCTGGAGTGCAGTGGCTCAATCTTGGCTCGCTGCAAGCTCCACCTCCCGGGTTCACGCCATTCTCCTGTCTCAGCCTCCAGAGTACCTGGGACTACAGGCGCCCACCACCACGCCCAGCTAATTTTTTGTATTTTTAATAGAGACAGGGTTTCACCGTATTAGCCAGATGGTCTCGATCTCCTGCCCTTGTGATCCACCTGCCTCGGCCTCCCAAATTGCTGGTATTACAGGCGTGAGCCATGGTGTCTGGCCTGATCATCTTTATAAAGATTGCTGTTAGACCAATTAAATGAGACAACAATTAATTTTTTTTCTAGCTGCACTGACAGATTAGAGAGTCTTAAAATTACTGACTATAACACATCTTAAAAGGTCATTTTTAAAAGTTTAAGCCAGAAATTCTAAGCACCAGTATCTATTTTTGCGACTATCATACAGAGAGTAACAAATCTATCACTTAATCCTGGGAGTAATTGTATCTAAACCCTTCAGTCTTAATAGAAATATTTTTTAAAATTAAGCCTAGGAAAACAAAGCTGAAAAGTAATCTTTCACAGAGATCCTTTTCATATAAAAACATAATAGCTTTATTTCTGAGAAACTAGAGATGGAAACATCTAGTATTTTAGAGATCCTTTATTATTCCTTTTGTTTTCAACGAAGTTTTCTACCCTATCCTCAACTTTCACCCTTAGTGTTGTTTATTCAAAAAAGAAATATGAACATATGTTCTCTATTTCCTCCCTCCCTCCCTCCCTGCCTCCCTTCCTCCCTTCCTTCCTTGACAGAGTCTTACTTTGTCACCCAGGCTGGAGTGCAGTGGCACGATCTCAGCTCACTGCAACCTCTGCCTCCCGGGTTCAAGCAGTTCTCCTGCCTCAGCCTCCCGAGTAGCTGGGATTATAGACGCGCACCACCACACCCGGCTAATTTTTGTATTTTCAGTAGAGACAGGGTTTCACCATGTTGGCCAAGCTGGTCTCAAACTCCTGACTTTGTGATCTGCCCACTTTGGCCTCCTAAAGTGCTGGGATTACAGGCATAAGCCACCACGCCTGGTCATGTTCTCCAATTTATTTTTACTACACATTCTTATTTGTGCACATTAGATTTTAAGTCCCACCTCTGTTACTTACTAGTTGTAAGACTTTCAATTTTAATTTAGTTTTTTGAGATAGGGTCTCACTTTATCGCCAGACTGGAGTACAAGTGGCACAATCTTGGCTCACTGTAACCTCCACCTCCCAGGATCAAGAAATGCACCCACCTGGCCGGGCGCGGTGGCTCAAGCCTGTAATCCCAGCACTTTGGGAGGCCGAGGCGGGTGGATCACGAGGTCAGGAGATCGAGACCATCCTGGCTAACATGGTGAAACCCCGTCTCTACTAAAAAAAAAAATACAAAAAACTAGCCGGGCGTGGTGGCGGGCACCTGTAGTCCCAGCTACTCGGAGGCTGAGGCAGGAGAATGGCGTGAACCTGGGAGGCGGAGCTTGCAGTGAGCCGAGATTGCGCCACTGCACTCCAGCCTGGGTGACACAGCGCGAGACTCCGTCTCAAAAAAAAAAAAAAAAAAAAAAAAAAAAAAGAAATGCACCCACCTCAGCCTTCTGAGTAGCTGGGACCACAGGCATGCACCACCATACCTGGCTAATGTTTGTATTTTTTATACATATGCAGTTTCACCATATTGCCCAGGCTTTATTTTTTTTTTTTTTTTTTTTTTGAGACAGAGTCTTGCTCTGTTGCCCAGGCTGGAGTGCAGTGAAGCGATCTTGGCTCACTGCAAGCTCCGCCTCGTGGGTTCACACCATTTTCCTGCTTCAGCCTCCCGAGTAGCTGGGACTACAGGCGCCTGCCACCACACCTAGCTAATTTTTTGTGTTTTTAGTAGAGACGGGGTTTCACCATCTTACCCAGGATGGGCTCCTCTCCTGACCTCGTGATCCACCCACCTCAGCCTCCCAAAGTGGTTTTTAATTTTTAAAATATTAAAATTCCTTAATTTTCTAAGCATCAGTTTACTTATCACAAATGAGAATAGTAACAGTACTTACCTCTCAGTATGTGTGGCACATAAATATTCAACAGATGTTAGTTAAAAATTGCTTTCAATTTATTTATGTTTTAAATTATTGTTAAGGGTTTTACGGAAGCACATGAGGGCTGTGAAAGGTATTAGAATGGGTTACTAAATGATAATCACAAAATGAATTTCCCTTTCAATCTATAAAATTGGAATGAAAAAATATCTATGTGGAGATAGTATAAAGTTCTCCTCCCTTCTCACTCTCAGTAACCTTCTTGGTCTCAGTTAATGGCTTTACTTCTTATTTCAAGAAAAATGGAGGCAATCAGAAGAGAACTTTCACATGCTCACACCTCATCTGCAACTCACCTTAATGTATATTCCTATTCTCCATCTCCCTACCTAAGCTAACACCTCCATTTAAATGCATCCTCTTACCTAATCAAGGATAACACTCTACTAAATGTCCCTTCCTTTACCTGAATCCATTTTTTGTCTACTAGATCATTTCCATCAGTACACAAACATGTTACTCTATAACATCAACAACGACAAAACACATTCTCTTAACCTCTTTTCCTTCCAGATACTGCTCCATTTCTCTATTCCACCTTATAGCAAAACTCCATGAAAGAAGACTCTTCCATTTCTTTCCCCTAATTCTCCTAAATAGACTTCTAAGACTTCTATCCACTTTTCTACTACCACAGCTTACCAAGGTCATTAATATGATCCTCATGTTGCCAAATTAAATAATAAATTCTTATTTCTCATTTCCTCAACCCATAATGAGCAGTCCTCCTTTATGAAACATTTCCTTACCTGGTTTCCAAAACACTTCTCTTCCTTGACTATCTTCCTATTTTACTGAGCACTCCTTCAAAGTCTCTTCTGCTGAGTCCTACTCATCTTGGCCACTTCTACATGCTGGAAGATCTAGTACTCGCTTTTGTTTTCTTCTCTATCTATGATCATATACTAGGTGATTTCTACCAGCCTTATGTCTTTAAATACAATCAAGAGGCTGACAGCTGCCAAATTTTTACCTCCAGACTCCTATACCAAACTGCCTATTCAATAACACCAATTAGATGTCTAAAGAGCATATCAAAGTTAACATGTTCAAATCCAAACTCTTCAATCCCCTCTACCTCTCAAATTCGCTACTCCTTGAGTTTCCCCTATCTCAGTTAATGGCAATTCCATTATTCCAGTTGTTTAGACCAAAAATAGTGGGTACCATCTTTTTCACTCCTCACTTTCTCTCATATCCGATATATCCAATCCTTAAGCAAATTCTATCAATCCTACTTTCAAGATATATCCAGAATCCAGCCACTCTTTGGTATCTGCACTGCTACTATCCTGGTCCAAGCCTCTACCATTTTTCTCCTGGATTACTGCTCTAGTATACTGGTTTCCCTGCTTTCATCTTTGTACCATTATATTTACCTCAACCCAACAGTTAAGAGTGATCGCTTTAAAACATAAATCAGATCATATCCCTTCCCTGCTTAAAACACTTCAATGACTTCTCATCTCACTCAGTGTAAAAACTCAAATTCTTAAATATCTACATGATCCGGCTTCCTTCCTCCTTACCTCTCTGACTCTTGCCTGTTACCACATTTCTCTTCACTTGCTCGGCTTTGGTTACACTTGCCTCTTTGCATCTCCACTAAACGCCAAACATGCTATCAACTCTAGGGTTTTAGTACCTTTTATTCCCTCTGCTTTCCCCTCAGAAATCCACACAACTCCCTTCCTCATTTCTTTAAGGTCTCTGTTCAAACACCAACTCACCAGGGAAGCTTTCCCTGACACCTGATTAAAGAGTAACCTTCATCCTGCCCAAATCGGCCATTTCTTAACCCCCTTAGCTTGCTTTATTTTTCTTCACAGTACTTCTTTTGCCACCTGACAATTGAGTGTGTTTTTTTCCATGAGAATGTAAGTCACAGAGTAGCGGCTTTGTTTAATCAACAGTATTTTCTCAGGGCTTAGAAAATGCCTTGCACACAGTGGGCAGTCAAAAATATCTGCCAATTTACAAATGACTGGAAAACTACTAAATGATTCCAGGACATCATCCAAAGATCATAAATTAAGGACCATAAAATAAGTAAAACAGATTATAACGTTTGAATTACCTGTTTCTTTGGAAAGCCTTCATTAACTTCGGTTCCCATGGCAGCAATTCATTTAAAAGACGGATCAATGTACTATGTAATTCTTTTACAGCTTGCCTCCGATGATACCATTTTCCCTAAAAACAATGTTTAAAGTAAATCCCTTAGATTTATTCTAAAAGTAAATGTCAAAACTTATTTTCTGAGTAAAATACAAAAACACCAATACTCCATAAAACATATGTCTTCTTCAGAAGCTTGAAGAAAGGGGGAAAATATCCTGTAATAAATTTCATTCAATATATGTAACAATTCTCACTTCTACCAGAGAAATCTGAAACCTGTTTCATCCAACTGGAAGATAAAAATTTTAAAAATGTTTTAAAATTGCATCAACTGTAAATGTTTTAATAAGTCATTTGTTAAATATATGTAAAAATACAAACATTTATATAAATTCATTAAATAAGTATGACATGGGTCATTTCAGTAAAGTTATTGTAATTTTCCCAAAGAGTGGGGAAAAGGGAGAGAAAAGGTACGTCTGTTATCAGGTCCAAAAGCAGTCTTTTTAACAAACTTCCTAGGAAATTTTACAATTATTTTATTTTACAATGTTTCTAGCCCAGAAAAGCAACCAAGCAGTTACTGTTTTCAATACTCTAATGCTATAGTAAGAGTTAATAATTACTGATGTCCTCTCAATCTGCTAAGTATTAACCTA
The DNA here is from genome assembly GCF_024542745.1 of Macaca thibetana thibetana. NCBI lineage: Eukaryota > Metazoa > Chordata > Mammalia > Primates > Cercopithecidae > Macaca > Macaca thibetana. The sequence goes on along the minus strand of NC_065592.1, from coordinate 74,790,771 downwards.
GGTATTTCACATCTATATATCTAGAGAGAGCTCTAGCATTTACAAAAAGCCTTCTGAGATATGTGCAGTGTTATGTTCACTTTACAAATGATGAAAATAAGGCTCATAGAGATTAAATGACTTAAGGTCCTATAACTTAAACCCATATCTACCTGATTCTGAAGTCCAAGCTCTTAGAATCACATCACTACCTCTTAAAAAGTACATCACATAAATTCAATCTGACACAGGCTATAAAAACCTCTAGAAGATACACCTCACCTGTATATATAAAATTATTTGAATAACATAGGAACAATAAATTTATAGCTGCTAAGCCACAGTATATACCTGTTATTACCATCATCTACTGTTACATAATCATGTTGGGTTTTTTTTGAAATGACTTTGAGATATAATTCACACATCATACAATCCACATGTTTTCTTTCTAACAAAAGATACATAATTATATACATTATGGGTCACATTTAACATGCATAAACTTAGATTCTGTCTTATAGCAACTGTTGAGTCCATTTGCATATAAGTAGAACACTAAGGCAGAAAAATTACCACTATCTAGAGCAAAAAGTATTACAAACATGTGCATAAATTTCCCAATATACATACGGTTATACATATACATATATATATGACCTTCAAATTTCAGTCATGAAAATTTTAGTCATATATAAACCTGTGTGATGAACAGTATAGTTTTACAAAAAATATTCTGTGATTTAAACCAGCAGAATGTTTATGCACATAAACAGGTAAATTTCTACCTCTGAGGTTTTTATATCTTAGAAGAGGAATTGCTTACTAGAAGAGTAGGAAGATACGAGATTATATATGTGCATATGCACATAATGAATATGGAACCTAGGCTCATGACTAATTCTTGTTTCTTAATGGTATGATGAATCACAGTATTAAGAAAAGAAATTCAAGAAAAGTAATTTTTATTTCAAATATTAATTTAGATAGGCCTCTTGTTCAATGTGTTCTAAAGTACACAAAGGACCCAACTTAAAAATGAGCTACACCTTACAAGTTTATTTTTCTCAAAGAGACGTTATAAAAGTACTTATTTTAAGCCATGAAAACAGAACTATTAAACTGGTACACAATAAAATCAAACAAAAAATAACTTTCATTTAGAAAAAGTGAACTTAAAATAGAAAATAGGTAACTTTTCCCTTTTTTTTTTTTTTTGAGACGGAGTCTCGCTCTGTCGCCCAGGCTGGAGTGCAGTGGCCGGATCTCAGCTCACTGCAAGCTCCGCCTCCCGGGTTCACGCCATTCTCCTGCCTCAGCCTCCCGAGTAGCTGGGACTACAGGCGCCCGCCACCTCGCCCGGCTAGTTTTTTGTAGTTTTAGTAGAGACGGGGTTTCACTGTGTTCACCAGGATGGTCTCGATCTCCTGACCTCGTGATCCACCCGTCTCGGCCTCCCAAAGTGCTGGGATTACAGGCTTGAGCCACCGCGCCCGGCCAACTTTTCCCTTTAATAAGGCATGTACACCTTGAAAGTTTTTCTCAAAGAAATGTTATAAGATAGTAAAAAATGCTTATTCTAAGCCATGAACACAAAAGTATTACATGATACGTTATAAAATTGAACAGGAAGTAACTTTCATCTAGAAAAAGTGAACTTAAAATTGAAATTAGGTAGACTTGTAACCAACATTCTTCCACTTCTCAACTATTTGGCTTCAAAAAGTGAAATGGTGAGAGTGGAAGTAAATCTTCCCTAAGTTAAAGAGAGAAGAAGAGGAAAGGTATGATGGTAGGGAGACTATACTCTTTGTGGCAGAATTAACTGGAAAACTGTTCAAAGGCTAGGGAACACCAGGCATGCTGAATTCCTCAGCGGGAGTTACAGGAGAAAAATGACAGTTGTAGAATTACTCTGGGCAGTATGACTGCTGCCTGGATTAGCATGTGGTAGTGCGGTGGGGGATGCAGAAGAACTTACTTAGGTCTAGGTAGATGAGGCACAGGATGGGGAGACTGTGTAGCTGGGATGTTGTTATATCAAGATATTTGTCAACTGTATTTCTGTCTCTGTTGAATTATTAATATTAATTTTTGTAGAAAAGAGTTTTTAAATGATTAGAAAGTTTTTACCTTTTAATTTTATTTTCATTACTAATCTTAGAAATTTAATCCAAAACAGATAAATATACTACTGAACTAGAAGACTGTATATAAGGAAGGAAGCTTAAATATTATGATCAGAGAACAGACTTCTTTCATACAACTCTGTCTCACCCAGTAATCTGTTTTGAAATGTCTGTTATCTTTTAACGTTATATGCTTTGTGGCCTTCTTCTCTTTCTTTATATATTTTCAGTCTGGGGTAGTGGTGGTATAATATTTCATTCATAATTTGAAAATGCTTATTGAATCATTCTATATTTGGAAATCAAACCACAAAGTTTATTATTTTCATAACACAAATTATAGGAAAGTAAAGATTGATAAAATGCTTTGTCTAGCAGATACATATGAAAAATAATAACCACAACAAAGGGCACCCCTATACCCTGCCATGGAGAATGTGAGTCAAGTTTTTATGTTGCTCAAATGCATGCAGAGGTTTAAAAAAGTTGAAAATTAACTGTTCTGGGATTGCTATTTGAGCTAAGGTGTTTTAATTACTGAGAGTAAAAGGGAAACTCACATTGCCTGTTTCATGTATCATCTTCTTTGGTCAAAACATGGTGCTTACAACCCCAATCAAATTAAAATGACACTGTCCCTTTCTACTTAGTAGTGGTCTCAGAGTTTCACGGTATACAATGAAATTAACGTGAAGAGAAGAAAAGTTATATAAAAGAAATTAGAGATGATAATCTGCCTTATCTTGGGTCTAATATAAAAATCTATTTAAAAATCAAACAAATATTTATTTGAACGTTAAATCAGGTCATTAACTAAAACCTACTAATAGCTTTTCTGATTGATCAACTTTATTCATATACACGGACAAGGGAAAAACAAAGAACAATGATCATGTTTCATCTAGGATGAAATTATTAAAGTTGAAAGGAAACTCAAAGGGCATTTATTTTCTAGAAGAAAATGGTCTAAAGTTATACAGTGAAGTACAGTTGACCCTCTGTATCCAACCACAGATATAAAATATTTGGAAGAAAAAAAATAATGAATGGTTGTGTCTACACTAAACACATACAGACTTTTCTTTCTTGTCATTATTCTCTAGACAATATAGTATATCAACTATTTAAATCACATTTACATTGTAGTAGATATTGTAAGTAATACAGAGATGATTTAAAGTCTACAGGAGGATGTGTGTAGGTTATACATAAAGACTACACCATTTTATATAAGGCACTCGAACATACATGGATTTTGGCATGAAGGTGGGGTCCTGGAACCAATCTCCCAAGGATACTGAGACACAACTGTATTTGCAGATAAAAACAGCCATTAGACTAGAATTCTACACTCTAAATACTAGCATCTAATCTCCTTCCACTATACAATGCTGTATCTCTTGGACCCCACAAAGACAATTCCTAAAGAAGAAATAGATTATATTGTGTAAGTACCTATATTTACACGTAGGTATCTCTGTATTGTAAGAATTAAAATCTCTAAAACTTATTTTAACTTTTATAATTACAATAATAATTAAAATTATAATGACCTAAAGTTAAGAGTGAATTAAAAGCAAAACAGCAAGTTCTTCTATCTTCAAACACAAAGAGAGAATATGGATGTAATAAAAATCAGAAAGGCTCTTAAGACTTTCTCTATACTGATTAATACAGAAACAAAGATAAAAATGGCAGATAATTTAGTAAAAGATCATTTGTGGAGTAGTGCTATGACTTTCTCTAATAAAAATATATTTAATAAGCTTTATACATCTAATTTTAGTTCTGACTTTCCTTCATAAACAAGTATGTGAATACAGGGATAAGTTAACTGTTTCCATGTTAGAATTTTCACTATTTTCATAGTCAAAAAATACTAAGAGAATCTCAATGCATTATATGAATTTAATAATTCAAATATTTACTGAAGGTCACTTTATAAAGTGGCAAGTAGTATTTTTCTTTTATGAATCAACAAAAGTATGAATTTCAAGTGTACATTATGGAACCAAAGGCATACAATATAATTTAAATTTGAAGCTTACCTTTCATGCTTTCTCATCCAATGTCCACTGCAGCTGCAGATTGCCAGCTCCCTTTCCATGAGATGGCCCAACTACCAAACACTGGAGGTTTTATAACCCCATAGGGATTGCTACAAAGAAACTGGTCTATGGTCACAAGGTAAGTCCTTCATTATATTATGCAGTTTTATAAGTTTTTGAGTGTAACAGATTAATAACTTAAGGAATCATAAAGGAAAATAAAAAGTAACTTACAAAACTACACAATATTGTAAAAAGAAAAGTTGCATCTCTATGTACATGAAATGAGTGGGGAGGGAAACTTACCTCACAACTAAAGAACAACTCCATTCTGCTACAGTAATCTGGGATGAGTATAACAGCACCAGCATAACACTGGCTGGGGTGTGGCAAGGAGAGGGAGTTGGCAATCTACTGATGCTGGGGACATTGGATACCTAAAAAGGAAGAAAAAGAGGGACATAAATAAATTCTAGATTAAATGTCTCATTACCACAAATATATTTTGCATACCTTAATTTAGATGCTTTGTACATTAAACTTAGGTGAAAGTCACTTGTTTATACAAGTCATACAGTTACTTACAAAGATTTTTCTTATATCTAAACAAAACAGGTATCAGCCATCATATGAAGAAAACATGAAAACGATGTAAAAATATACAAAGAATGCTTTTTAAAATGGAGATGGTATAACTGTGTAGATAACATTTTTATTAAAAAGAACAGTACAAAACACGACTTACACAACAAAAGTATGAATGCTATTTTCCTATGTGCTTTTATTTACAAATATGTTGTTAGATCACAGACACATGAAGCACAAAACATTTTTTGTTACAAGTTTAATTCTTGTCACAGACATAAATTCTGTGGTAGAGAAGGTATTAAATATCAATATATTATGCTTTCCCTCTTTTTTTTTTTTTTTTTTTTTTTGGAGACAGGGTCTTGCTCTGTCGCCCAGGATGGAGTGCAGAGGTGCGATGTCGGCTCATGGCAACCTCCACCTCCTGGGTTCAAGCAATTCTCCTGCCTCAGTCTCCCTAGTAGCTGGGATTACAGATGCCTGCCACCACACCCAACTAATTTTAAATTTTTGTATTTTTTTTTCAGTAGAGATGAGGTTTCAGCATATTGACCAGGCTGGTCTTGACCTCCTGACCTCAAGTGATCCACCTGCCTTGGCCTCCTGAAGTAGTGGGATTACAGGCACGAGCCACTGCGCCCTGCCATATTATATTTTTCAATTAAAACGCAAATACCTTTTAGAAAAGCTAAATGGATCCCTATAAAAAGAAGTCTTATTTAAGGGTCTCGTGCTCTACTGACTGAGTTAGCTGGGCACTTAAAGATGTCTCATTTAAAATCACTAACTATATCCAAAGGTATAATCTAAACTCACATGTATAAAAACAGCATATATATAATAAACTGTAACTAAGTATTTTAATAAATGAATTATTTGACATTCTCCTTCGTCTAAGTACTATTAAATGAAAAGGTAATACTATATTCAATAAGTATTCACTTATTTTTCTTACTGCTTACCTACAGAAACTACCACCATATTAACATATTCCTGCATATTCAGTTTTGGGAGTAAAACATCATGTTAATCATGTTGGTGCACAGTACCTGAAAAAGTGCTATTTTGATAGTATAATCCATATAAATATGAAAAAAGTTAAAAAGTATTTTAACACTGACAGAAGCTCTAACATGAACTATTACATATGCTATTATTTTCTCTTGATAGTTTTACCAATTTTTACTTAGGACTAGGAGAAAAGGAACGTGTTTGTACTTTAAAGGCATCCCACACTGAATACATTGAATAGTTTATCCAACATTTCCATTATATTTCTAAATTAGCATTTAAATAGAAAGCATGAAGGCAAACTACAACAATAACAATAATGATAACATTGCAAGTTTCTCTGTCTTCTGGCTTTGTAGAGGGGGAAAACCTGGGTGACAGGTCACATTCCTGGTAAGGTAGTTCACTATCACTGGGGAAGAAAATCTAACAACATACATTTAAGAGATAACGTGCTACCATTTTCATTTATAAAGAAGAACGAACTGTGGACTAGAAATTAACCACTGGTTGAGTATCTGAATTTGACTGTTTTCAATAAATTGATGTTAGCCAATAAATTGATGAAATTTTAACGGATCTATATATGCTATCAGAAAGATGGGTTCTCAAACAATTCACAGCACAATCTAAACCACAAAGTAATGGTATGTTTATTTGGCATAAGAGGGGCATAAAAAGTTCCACATAAGTGACATTAAGACGGGAAATATTTGAAAAGCAGGGACAGCATCCTACTTACTTTTATTTTTTCATATTCTCTCACAACGCCTAACACAGAAAAGGCCCACAGTAAGTGTTCCATTACATAAGCACATTTCTCATGTAACTGAGGTTTCTTCCTTAGATACAAAAGATTATTTAAAAATTGATTAAAATGTTCCTAAAATATATCTTTCAGATTTTCTGACAATATGAATATAATCTAACTCTGGATGACTTCGGTCATCATTACGAACAAGTTATTTTGTTAGTTTTAAGCTCCTAAGACCTGCTTTTATGCTTTTTTTTCAATTGTCTTTTTAAAAATTATTCATTAGCCAGGCATGGTGGCTCATGCCTATAGTCCCAGCATTTTGGGAGGCTGAGGCAGGTAAATCACTTAAGCCCAAGAGTTTAAGACTAGTCTGAGAAACATGGCAAAACCCTGTCTCTATAAAATATAGAAAGATTAGCTGGCCCTGATAGCGTGCACCTGTAGTCCCAGCTTCTGGGGAGGCTGAGGTGGGAGGACTGCTTGAGCCTCGGAGGTGGAGGTTGAAGTGAGCCAAAATCACACTACTGCACTCTTGCCTGGGTGACAGAGTGAGACCCTGTCTCAAAAATAAATACATAAATAATTTATCAGTGTTTCATGCTGTCAGCAAATCTGCCTTAAACATCTCTTGTTCTAATTAAAAGCAGCTGCTACTATTTGTTAGAATTACATCTTAAAGAACTGGTTTCCCATAAGGTCTTTCTATTTTAAAGTGGTGGAACATCCACACGTGTACTCTGTGCTCTCTATTTAGGCTCCTTTGTGCTCTCTGCTGGATTCTGGGTTAATTTTCCTTCAATATATAATGTATAATTTTTTTCTTTTTCTACAGAGTCTAGTAAGATGCTAGGAAAGTTTTATTAATGTTCAGTCTATTCAGTTTTGACATAATTTCCCAGCTCACAAAAGGCACTGAATTAAAGTCTTTCCAAAGATTTTTATATCTCCTATAATACAAAAACTCAGAATGATGTAAAGCTTTTTTTTTTTACCTTAACCTCCATAGATTTAAATTCAATTTTCCAGAACTGTGGAAGGTAGTAAAGAAATTGTTAAACAGAAGACAATACAAATTTATTGGGACTTTGAAAAATGTTTGACATTTACAGTGTCACTTATATATGAATAAGGGTATGTGATACGTGATTCAAAAAGGTTTAGGTGGCCGGGCGCGGTGGCTCAAGCCTGTAATCCCAGCACTTTGGGAGGCCGAGACGCGCGGATCACGAGGTCAGGAGATTGAGACCAATCGTCTCTACTAAGAAAATACAAAAAACTAGCCGGGCGTGGTGGTGGGCGCCTGTAGTCCCAGCTACTCGGGAGGCTGAGGCAGGAGAATGGCGTGAACCCCAGAGGCGGAGCTTGCAGTAAGTGGAGATCGCGCCACTGCACTCCAGCCTGGGCAACAGAGCGAGACTCCGTCTCAAAAAAAAAAAAAAAAGGTTTAGGCTGGGCGCGGTGGCAATCATGCTTGTAATCCCAGCACTGTGGGAGGGTGAGGTGGGTGGATCACAAGGTCAGGAATTCGAGACCAGCCTGGCCAAGATAGTGAACCCCGTCTCTACTAAAAATACAAAAATCAGCTGAGTGTGGTGGCGTGTGCCTATAGTTCCAGCTGCTCAGGAGGCTGAGGCAGGAGAATCACTTCAACCCGGAAGGCGCAGGTTGCAGTGAGCCGAGATCACACCACTGCACTCTACCCTGGGCGACAGAGCAAGACTCTGTCTCAAAAAAACAGGGTTTAAAGCAAATTACAAAAGACACACTAGCCTGTAATCCCAGCACTTTGGGAGGCCGAGGCAGGTGGATCACCTGAGGTCAGGAGTTTGAGATCAGTCTGGCCACCATGGTGAAACCCCGTCTCTATTAAAAATACAAAAATTAGCTGGGCATGGTGACACATGCCTGTAATCCCAGCTACTAGGGAGACTGAGGCAGGAGAATCGCTTGAACCTGGGAGGCAGAGGTTGCAGTGAGCTGAGATCATGCCACTGCACTCCAGCCTAGGCGAAAGAACAAGACTCTGTTTCAAAAAAAAAAAAAAAAAGTAAAAAGAAACACTAGAAAGCTCTTGACTACAGAAGCATTTGTACCTAGGGCAACTCCTTTGAAACTCAACTCTGTGCTGGGATATATGGAATATACAGCATTAATTACCTGCCTGATGTAAAAAACAATGTACAATCTTTTTTCCCTTTAATGGGAACTTTGGAAGAGAGAGGTTTTCAAACATTGTTTTCATGCAAGTTTCCCTGATGAGATTCAAACTATCAAGCCAAACTGCAGTAAGTAGTAACAGTGAGCACTGTAAACAAAGGTTAAAATCTAGTTCTTAGTTGTGTCGAGTAGGATATGAATGAAGATCATGCATTTTCAAATAATTCAGTGACTACAGTCAACAGAAACTTTGTTTGCCTGACCAGTCATATATGTCTTGTTCACATTTCCTATCATCTAGGTCCCCATTTTCATTATTATTCTGAACATGTCAGTTAACATTTGATTCTTCATAAAATTCATGTTATTTGCCCTTTTACCCTACTCCCAAACAACATATTAATACAAACACGTAATTAAGGGAAGTGAGCAAATGTCTATGGTGTCTGGTGACTTATGAATAAACACAGCTTGAAAATAAAAGATTAAATCTTTTATAAAAGGACAGGGGCTAGCCCAACCAACCCTAACTAAAAATAAAAATTTTAGCACTTTGGGAGGCTAAGGCAGGAGGATCGATTGAGCCCAGGAATTTGAGACCAGCCTAGGCAACAAAGCAAAACCTTATCTCTACCAAAATATGCAAAAATTAGCCAGGTGTGGTGGTTTGAGCCTCTAGTCCCAGCTTCTCTTGAGGCTGAGGTGGGAGGATCACTTGAGCCCAAAAGGTCAAGGATGCAGTGAGCTATGATTGTGCCATTGCACTCCAGCCTGGGTGACAGAGCAAGGAGCCCCTACCTTAAAAATAATAATAATAAATAAATATTTTAATCCACAGGTTGAGGATAAAATCTTAAACTCTGGAAGTGAATTCCTTGATGATGGGAACTTAGTTTTAATCTCTGGATTCCTACCAAGTTCCTGGTACTATACATAGCACATAGAAGACATTCAGAAAATAGTTACCTAATAAATAAGGATAGAATCTGTAACTAAGCAGGTAAAAAGCACATTTTATCTGTTGTGCAACATTTCCAAAAGGTCATTTTAATTTTTAAAAGATTTAGTATAACTATTTAAAGGAAAATTGATTTTTTCCCACAGCTGAGAGAGTTTTCAGTTTTGTTAACCATTAACGAGTTTACCAGAAGATCTAGAATAAAAAACATATTTTACACATGATTTGACTATTAAAACCTTAAATAAAACTAATGTTAAGAATAACTTAGAGATTATTACAACTATACTTACAACCAAAGCCATGAAGTAAAGTAATTAGGGCTTACTGAGGACTCTGAATGTACTTAAAGCTCCTTACACTGTATTCTATACAGCTGGCTATAAAATAATATTAAAAATATTGACTTGAAACCTCACTGAGAAAATGGGACATGAAATGGAGAGAAGAGGGAAAATTCCATTATCCTTCTATATAATAGAATAAAATTTCTTTTTTACAGGTGTTAGAAAATAAGATTAACGCACAACAATTTCTTTGCCTTGTATCAGTATGCATATAGTGAAAGCTGTTATTAATGTTATAAAACCACTTATTACACCTAGTTTTAAGTGGTTTTATAACATAACACACTACCATTACATGTGTAGTAAGTGGTTTTATAACATTAAGTGGTTTTATAACATTATATGTAGTTTTATAACATTGTTATTTTATAACATTATTTGTCAATATTTTTCCATTTACTTATGTTATCATTCCTTATAATATTTTCAGTTAAGAACATATCATATATTTCTAAAACTGAATAAAGAAAATACATATATAACCATGTTGTTTTTAACATTTCCTATACTAAGGGAAGCCAAGGTCAAGAATCTTTATTAATCATCGATGGAATTATGAAGGGTAAAGGTTAACACAGACATTCATAAGTTCCATCAAGGACAAGACTTAATTAGAAGTATATTATGTAATAGAATACTCTCTAAGATGAGATCTGGTATTATGATTTCACTGATTTCTACCTAACTTTCAAAACATCAACTTAGTAAGTTGGCAGCAGTGGACAGAATGAAATAAGGCCCTTAGCAAATACAGGCTTTTACCAGGGTTTTACAACCTCAGCACAACTGACATTTGGCACAAGACAGTTCTGTGTTGTGGAGGAATGTCTGTGCATTGTAGGATCATTACAGTGTAGGATGTTCAGCAGCATCATTGGCCTCTATCCATTAAATGCCAGTGCCACTTCTTCAACTATGACAATCAATGTCTCCTAGGGAAGGGGAGCAAAATCATTCCTGATTGATAACCACTGGCTTATACAGAACTCTGTGACCAAAAAACTGGGGGGGGGGTTAGCATCTCTGATCTAAGCTTCTGACTTCCCTAATACTCAGCCTAGCTAATGTATACCCTTTGGTTAGGTAAGAGAAGTATTATTATTGTATTCTGAATTTACATTATTTTAAGAACATAATAAAGATTAACTTTATCCATTACTTGAAATTTCTTTATAATTATTTTTAACATACCTTTTTACATACTGCAATCATTATGTACATATTATTTTGTATGTCTTTTTGTTTTGAGACAGAGTCTTGCTCTGTTGCCCAGGCTGGAGTGCAGTGGTACAATCTCAAGCGCAGTGGTATGATCTTGACTCATGGAAGCCTCTGCCTCCTGGGTTGAAGCTATTCTCCTGCCTCAGCCTCCCGAGCAGCTGGGATTACAGGCACGCGCCACTACAGCCTGGCTAATTTTTGTACTTTTAGTAGAGATGGGGTTTCACCATGTTAGCTAGGCTGGTCTCGAACTCCTAAACTCGTGATCTGCCCACCTTGGCCTCCCAAAGTGCTGGGATACAGGTGTGAGCCACCGCCCCTGGCCTATTGTGTATGTTCTTAAAACTTAACATTTCACAAATATTTCCATGTTGTGAAATTTTACTAGCTATGTAACAGTGTGTTAATATTGTTTGGTTATCATCTCCCTACTGCTGGACATACGGATTGTTTCCAAATTTCCACTACTAGGGGTGGTCTGCTAAACACACCGTTGCATATATTACTTTTGGCGGTAGGGAGAAGAAATGGGGAGAACAAAAGTTAAATTCCAAATAACATCATAGGATCAAAGTGCACAGGCAGTTGTGCTCAATATGTATAGCTTTCCTTACATATTGATTATAAAATTTAGAAATAAAATCTTAGATCCTACTCAACGTTGAGGGGCTTATCTGATAAAAGATGTATTAGAAAAGATGTGGTCTTACATTTAAAATTTACTTATCAATATTTATATAAGACTTTCATTTATCATCACATAACCCAGAAGAGGTTTTTTTCCTTATAAATAAATTTTTATTGCAAAATTTTCACTTTTCCTCATACCCAATCTCTATGAGGGTCTTCCTTAATTGAAAAAGATTGAAACTTCTTTGAAAATCAGAACTATGATACAGAACATAAAGGACATTGAACAAATATGAGGGAAAAGGGGATTATATGAAAAACTTAGAAATATAAGTTTGGTGAAATCTTCCAATTTTTATTATTTAGAAAGCAATACTGTCTATTTCAAATACATAAGATCAGGTAAAGTTATCAATATCTTAGCTTTATCTTTCAGGAAAACTAATAAATTTCCTACACTAAAAAACTATTTTTTAAATAATTAAGCAAAATGCAAATTTTATCTGCTAAAACTACAAAAATAAAAACAAAATGTTCCGATTTCTTCTTTAGATCATGAAAGAATGCTATGATGTAAATAATGATGAGAAATACATTGTTGTATATTTACCTCAACCAGAGGTCTCACTTTTAACAAATCTCTGATAGATAATTAAGTTCAGTACCAGAGGATCTAAAGGATGATGAGGACTTTTTGGATTAAACCCCTAAATGGAGTGATGGGACCAAGTGAACTGAGTATAAATTTCAGGAAATTAAAGCATTTTTCTCTTCACATTATTAACCATAAACAAAATTAGTTGTTTTGCAAGGATGAGTAAACAATCTAAATTTTAAAACACTAAGTCTTCCAGTACAATGAATAGTTCAATGACAAAACCTCTAAAAGGTTAAAAAGACCTTGTTAAGTAAACATAAAGCTGCTCTAAAAAATAAAGTTTATTAATTAAAAAAAAAAAACTTTTAAAATGGAATATTCACCTGAGTGAATAAATGGGATCATTCTTCCCTGTTGCTTTTCTACTTTGGTAGGAAAAACTATCTGGAAAGTCCCTGCAGAGAAGCCTCCTGAAGCAGCTAGGTGTTTGTATTATATGAATCCATGTTAAATCCTCTATCACATGCGTAATTTCTATCTTTAGTAATGACATTTATGACAAAGAAATATTTATAACAGAATATATCTTCTTTGTTACTGGAGCCATTATCATAGATATGAATGTTGATAATAAAAGAATTGTTTTGGCCCCAGATACTTAGTTTTGACAGTGATATACTCTTATGAAGATCAGTATTAATACTTCATTTGTCTGACAATAGTGAAGGAAGGCCATAAGACAAGGAATCAGTCAAAAGAGTTGTCACTATTACCAAGTTTACACACTTCATTGTTAATAAAATCCTTCAGGTCCTCACCATGAACTCAATTCTAGTAAGTATGGTTACCTGCTTTCTTAATCCACAATATATCAGCTAGGGCAAGTATATGGACACACACAAGAAATGACAGGTGACAGACAGCCTGGCAATGAAAAAAAGACAGAACAAAAGCAAAAATACAAACAAAATCCTTCAAAATATAGTAACATAAAAGCCTTTTGGTGAATGTTTAATCAGAACTACTAATACCAACAGATTTTTAGAGTAACAATATTGTTATTCATAATAACGACCCTCAAGTCATAAAGAAAAGGTTAAATTGTGTTTAGTACAAGGAGTCAGGGAAGTTTTTCCATTAAAATTAAGTTTTAGTATCAAAGGTTTAAGTTTCAGTTATCTAGAAATTCAGTTAAGTGGAACACCTTACTCCCAAATGATGCCAAACTGGTAGTAAACATAAATAACATAACATAACATACATTACATAACATAAACATTCAATAAAGTTAATTCTTAGAACATCTATCACACTCAATATTAGCTTTTGTAAAAAATAAGGAACAATAGATGCAAACTTTTATTGTCTATTTGCTTTATGCTATGTGGCCGTTTCATTGGTTAAGATAATCTGTTTATGTAAACAATCTTTTAAACAGTTTAAATTAAGGAGAAAGAGCTCTTATGTTGGTAATCTCAGTAAGATTATCCCTGCTAAGTACAGTTCCAAGAATTTCTACTTTTTGAAGGCTGGAAAACATATTTTAAAACTAATATGCAAACATCAGGGGGCATGCACAAGTTAAAAGTTTAGAGATACAAATCAACTAAACCCTAGGGTAATCTAAAATCTACTGATTAACATGCCCTCAAGGAATACAATGTCAAATATTTGTAGTTTATCTTTTCTTCTTTTTTTTGAGTCAGGCTCTGGCTCTGTTGCCCAGGATGGAGTGCAGTGGCATGATCACAGCTCACTACAGCCTCGACCTCCTGGGCACAAGTGATCCTCCTGTCTCAGCCTCCTGAGAAGCTGTGATTACAGGCATGCACCACCACGCTGAGCTAATTTTTTATTTTTTGTAGAGATGGGGGTCTAGCTATGTTGTCCACATTGGTCTCGAGCTCCTGGGCTCAAGAAATCCTCCCACCTCAGCCTCCCAAAGTGCTGAGTTTACAGGCCTGAGCTGCCACGCCTGACTGTGGTTTATGTCTTCTTTTACTCTTCTTCTACACAGTACCAATGGAAATGAGGTGAATGGCTTTACAGAAGCCTCTAGAATGCTTGCAGAAGTCTTTTTCTCCTATAATATATGCCATAAGTATATAATTCAACTATGCTTAAAACTATGCATTAAAAAACCCTCTAATTTATAATATGGGAATAAATAAAAGTTATGTTTAACTGTAGCATTAAAAAATTGGCAAATTTATTTAACAGAATTGTTTAGAATGAAATATGGACACCTCCCTAAAAACAACTTCTGCAAAAAACAGTAACACTCTGATATTTTAAAAAGACTATTCCTTCCTATTAGTGAACAGAATTAGTCCTTTCTGAGCATAAAACATAAAAAAAAAAAAAACCCTCTGGCTACAGAGTAAATAACATTTACATAGCATAAATGTCTGAGGAATATATCACAGCAGTAAATTTTAATGAAACGCATGGTCTTCCACATCGAGACTGCCTATACACCTAAAGTGTATGTGTATAAAAATATAATAATCTAAACAATTTTTAATGAAAATATTTCCAAAATATGCAGTTTTCCACATTCTCAAGTTAATTACTGAATGTTTTCTTGCTAATTGATGACTATCATTATAAGCATTTATTCTCTCTCTTAAATTACCATGATACTTTCAGGGTTATCTATCACACATGAGACTTCTGGAATGCTTAAGGCTGTTTCACCCTAGTATTAAGTAACTTCAGAAGGTTGTATTTTTATGGTACTGCAATCTCCTTTCAGAGTGCTACCAACGTGTCTTTCCTAACAACATATAAAATGACTAATACAAATCTGCCGATATCAAACTTGCTGAATCACTAACCATATTTTACACATATTTATATTAACAGGTTCTGAGCATAGATCTAAAAGTGGCTTCATGATATTCCTAAGGTGCAAAACGAAAGGTTCAAAAAAAATGATTTTCTTCAGGTTTAAAGCCTTTCCCATTTATTTATTGGTATGTAATTGTGTTTAAAATCTGTGCATAGCCCAACTATAAATGCTAGTTAAACAGGTGTTACTGATTTAATAAATAGTAGAATTGAGTGTTTTACCAAGTATCGGGTGAATAAATATATGCCCTTAAACTCTAGTCTCTCAAGAACAATAAAAATATTAGAAAATGAAAGTAAAAATTATAATTTAGAGGATACAGTGAAAGTTAAAAAACTTTCACCAGATAAAGGTTCTTAAAAAAGTCATATTGTTAAGTATGTATCAAAATCATCTGGGGCAGTATTAAACAATTTATATCTGTTTTTATGTTACACTGAATTAAAATTTTATGTTACTAAGCAATAAACTTCCATTTGCATATAACTATTAAGAATATTTGCAAGGCAAACATTAACCAAAAAAGTACCAGTCAGAAAACAACCAGCCAGTATACTGGGAAATATCTAAAACTATACCTGATACAAACCAGGCAAACAAAATTAATTTAACTGCCCTGGCATGATTTCTATTAAAAATGAAAACTAGATCACACAGGAGAAATAAAAGAAACAATGTTTCTATCTTTCATTGTAAATTTTCATGTAATCCAGGAAAACAAGATTTCAAAAAAGCTTTAGGAAAAAGCAGGAATAAATTTTAATGCTGACAATAATAGATAGAACTTTTGGATCAACACCTACCGATTTTTTTCTACTGTTTTCCAGATCTTTGAGTTCATTCTCGATTTTTGTGATTAATTCCCTGAGTTCATCAAGATTAGTGCAAATAAGCTAAAATAAAACACAAAAACACAGCTTGATAACACATAATATAAAACACCCAAAATGTGGTAACAGAAGTTGTTTTAACACACACTGAATTCACAATTATTTTTCTCTGTAATAGTAAAAAGCAAGGAAAGTTCTGCAGTTTATATTTTAAAATATATTTATTTACTTGCTATGATATATGAACTTCAGGCTTAGTATAAAAGAAGCTGAAATTTCAACATTGGTGGTTTTATCCCACATCCCCACCTTTCAGTTTGCTTTATAATTCGGGTACTTTCTTAACATTATTAACTTTCAGCCCAGAATGACAAAGATCTGGAAACTCACCCTAGATTTCACAGGTTGTCAAATCACCTTTAAGAAATGCTTCATCAGGCAGTCTCCCAGTAGGTGAATAAACACACTCCTGGAGAACTGTTATACCTTTTCCTTGGTTTGCTAACTATACAATTTAACAAACCTTAGTTACTGCTGTTGGGGTTGCTAAAAGGACTGCAACTATATGTAATACATTCAAAGACAAACAAAATAAAGTACACATTCTTAATATCAGTTTAGTATTCTTTAATAAAACCATCTCCACAGATAGCATCTATTTCCTTTCATAATTGTGTGGCTCATTTTATTTCACCTGGTAACACTGGCAAATGGCCAAAACAATTATTAGTCATTAACAACTAAACTAGCTTGGTTTAATTACTAAAGTTTTAGTGAACTGTCAGCAACAATAGCAAAAATATTAGTAACGACATCTTAGTTTTTGTAAAATTATACTGAATTTCTCCAATTCGTTCAATACATTTTTTCCTAAAACAATTTAAGCTATTTTTAAAAAAATTGTGAAAAAGAACTAGATTTCTGAAACAAAACTGCAACCAAATAGACAGGAAAAATCTCAGATTAATGAAGTCTTGTTGTAATGTTTATACCATGTGATAATTTAAAAAACATACTGTACTTATAAATTACTGATTCGCCATTAGCTTTTATCAGCCCCATGTTTGTTACATTCATTAATTTCCATGTAAGGGAATTGTTTTCCTAAAAGGCACTTTCTTTTGTTAGAAGAGCTAACAAAAACAACAAAAGCAAAAGTGGGTTACAACAAAATAATTCCTCATGGTTACTGAGTGATAAAAATAAGACAGAGCCCCTTAAATTTCTTTTACTAGGTTAAACCATATGAAATTGCTGATACGCTTTTCATCTACAAAAATGGCAAGACAGTTCAACCTAAGAGACTAAGAAAAAATTGTCACAGATAATTTGTATTAACAATTACCTATTAGGAATATCTATATAATTTCAAACTCATAGAATTGACTAAGCAGGGAAAATATGTACTTAAATAATCCAGATTAAACAATTTGAGAGTAGAAACAATACAGTGATGTAGTGGAACAGTGATATTTATTAGAAACTACACATTCCAATTTGCCAAATTTACTTATGACAGAAGTGTTGATGGTCAAGCAGTGGACTGGCCAACCAGATAAGTGGGTCTAGAACTAGAGAGCATCTTCATCTTCTATTGTAACTATGAAGACTTGAAACAATGTTGTCCCTACAGTGGATTTTTATTAAGTATTCAGTGAGGACTAAACTTTTCATAGTAAAATCTGCTATTATGATGACTGTGTCAAATTTGCCCCAGAGCTTGTAGATGGATGGCTATTTCTCTTTTCACTGAACTTGGTGTACTTGTTAATATCAAATCATAGATTTCTTATTTGCACATATGGCAAACCTCAGAGGAATTTTTATTTGCATCTCAGTTGTCTCACTACACAAAGAATAAGGGTACATTTTGCATGCAGTTTGTAGAAATTTACAGGAACAATGAAGACATATACCCCTACAACTAAATGAAGACATATACCCCTACAACTAAACATGCCCTAAAACATTTTGAGATCTTTCAATTACCAATTAGTTATGAAGTCAACAGATATTTATGTTCCATTTAAATCAAGAGATAACACAGTTCTGAAGCCAAACCATGAATGAAATCATATAGCTTAAGAGCTACCTGAAATAACACTTTCAAGTGGCTTACCTAGTTAGTAAACTACTAAATTAGTACTTCTCAAGCTTTAATGTGCATAAGAATTGCATGGGGATCTTAATAAAACGGTTTTTTGTTTAGTATGTCTGAGGTGAGACCTTGGATTTCGCATTTCTAACAAGTTTCCAGGTATTGTCTACAGATAACATTTTTGAGTAGTAAGGTACTAAATGACTATGAATTACAAATCAACATGGCTACTGAAACATTCTGGTATCATAGAGCTAATAAGTATGAAAATACAAAAAGATTAATTTCCAAATAGGGAATGGCATATTGAATTAAATGTACAATGATAAGACAATCGTTTCTTAAAATATTTTTAGCTATAATATTTATTCTGAGGTTATATTAAAATGACCTTAATAGCTACATAACAATTTATACTTAATATATTAATACTAATATATATTCTCTCTATATATATTTAATATATATACCCAATATACAGAGTCAAATTAACCTTTTATAAAACTGAATAGGAACACAATTAATGTGATTTATGCCAACTCAATGTCATAAACAACTCTACTGCCTCTCTTCTACCTCCGAAATAAGGCATATATGTGGCCATTACATTCAACTCAACTTCATATGATGCTTTTAAAAACAGAATCAACCCAATAAACAAAGTTCAACTTTTTTTTTAACAAAGCAAAACACCTTATTAAAACCTCCTTCTCATTATCTTGCATTTGAAAAACACATCTGAGGCACAGGGCCCGCAGGGGTGAACAAGAAACTCCAAAGCAGCTCAGATTACAGTCAGGTCACATTGCTAACACTCCTGAGAGGAGGTTTTCAGTCAAGCCGCAGAGGTTACAAGAAGAGTTTTATCTCCCAGGAAGAACCTCTCCAAGGCTGTCACACTCCCTCAAGTTAACCTTTCATTTAATACAATCCATGGCAAAGCTACAAAATCACAGATCTCAGAGCTGAAAGGGACTAAAAACATGTAATTTGTCCAAGCCTTAGCCTAGGCTAAAGAGACCTATCTCTAATTCATATAAAAGCTAATTAAACTAACAGAGGTAAAGTGACCTAAAATGACACACTGATACAGGAAACCACAGAACCCAGGACTTCTCCTACTATATTATATTCTTTTTAAAAGGGTCTTTATAAACAAAACAAAATAAAGAAATCTAACAACTGAACTTGTATTGTAGTTTTAGGATTTAGTTTATATCTAAGCTTTCACTTTTATTAAATGGTAATATTAAAAGGTCCTCTCTTCAACTCAAGAAGCAGCAATGTATGTATATGGTGGGAGGGGGGAGGCCCTGCAGAGATCAAAAAAACATAACCACATCTCAGAACAACTACATAATAAATCATTCCTTACTTTATTGATACTTCAAACTAGAAATTATTTGGATAAAAACGCAATAGGTTTGAAAGGTATTTACTTGCTCCAAAAAAGGACATAAGGTAACATTAAAAAAATACAAACAACACGGTAGATTGTATTAAAAAGCAAAGCAAAAGGAAAACAATGTAGAAAAGTAAAAATGAAAAAATCCAGACAAAAGGGATCACATTCACTCCCATTCTAATAAAAAGATCCTGTAATTTATTATAAAAATTGTAAGTGAAATACTAAATGCATGGTATAAATTCAAAATTTATATTGTATTTAAACTAAAATTATAATAGCATCTGCTAAAATTATGCAGATGGAAAAATTCCTTTTTATTTCTTATCATCACCATACCAGCAATAAGGACTACTTGCAAATAAGGATATCACTTGTGACGTGAAAGTCAAATAAGTCTGATAAACAACCATGTGATTAAACACAGGTGTTTCTCTCAATGAACTATATATATTTTTAAGGGAGAACTATATTAATTTTAAGGGAGAATTAAGAACTCCTGCTGTTAAAAGTGAAACAAAAAGCCGAGGTTAAAAATATTCATTTTAAGAGGGAGCAATTCAAAATAATGATATAATCAAAAGGTCTTAAATACAGTGAAGCAGTTAAAAAGCTGATTAAACTAATAGAGGTAAAATGACCTAAGATGACACATTGATAGAGGAAACCACAGAGAATTGCTTGAACCAGGGAGTCGGAGATTGCAGTAAGCCAGGATCATGCCACTGCACTCCAGTCTGGTGGCAGAGCGATCCTCCGTCTCAAAACAAACGACGACAACAAAAAAAACTAATTTTAATTTTGGTTTCAATTTGTTTTGCTGAAGTGCTTTATCTCTTATCCCTTAGTTTCTCCATTGGTTAGATGGAGAAGTACAGTTTTTTCAGAGGTATGTTAAGGATCAGTGAGTTTTTGCTTATGTTTGAAAACAATGTTAATATAAATCTTAGCAGCTGGATTCTGGAGTTCTGCAAAGCAGCCATTAAAATCAATCATGCACATGAAATGGGAGCAAGTGCACACTGCATGAAAGATGTTTTTTTGGTTATCAATGAAAAGCAGATTTAGGGTAACTAAGGCTGTTAAATTATTTTTAAAACTTATGTTATTGAGACCCAACGCATTAGTTTTTAAAAATACTTCCTGTAACTGTCATAATTATGCACAAAAGATAAATCATATAACATTAGATATCTCTCTTAAATGTTAAATGAAAAGACTTCTTAGAAAAAGTAACTATTAGGAAAACTGATATTCACTTTTCAGTCTAATAGTCTTTCTTTTATTACAAAACAGGTAAGGAAAAGAGAGTTTTACCAAGTTAACAAAGTCATAAGTAAATGTTAAAGTTGTTATAAACACTTAAATCACCAATATCAATAATTATTACTAAAAAAATCCAATAATTTTCCCTACATGCCAAATATATAATGCATCATAACAATAAAGAAGGTATAAACATAAGTTTTCACTCTCGTCAAACATCATGATGCAAATACTATTACTTGGTTTTCCACTTTTCAAATTCTTGTAGGCTTAATCATGTGCCACTTTCATTAACAACAAATCCAAGATTTATTTCAAGGTTTTAAGTAAATGGAAAGAGTGCTAAGGGTCAATAATAGATGTTTTTATGCCATTTTAAATTGATTTTCCTATGCATAATTCAGTGTTTTTCATCAGAAGCAACTGACCTGCTTATTTGAAAACATAATAAAAATGGCTAAAACAGTAAGCTATATCATTCAATCCTCACAACTACTCTACAAGGAAGGTACTATTATTACCCCACTGTACAAATGAGAAACTGGAATCATAGAGAGGTTAAATAGCTTACCCCACAGAGTTAATTAGTGGCAGAGCTGGCATTCAAACCCAAGTAGGTAGTCTGGTTGCAGAACCCTTGTATTTAACCACTATGCAGATAACTGGTACCCACTGAATCAAGGTTTTTGGAGAATGAAACCAACAATCTTCATTTTAAATGAAGGTATCACATTATTTTTATTTGAGAACCACTGACATAACTCTTAGGAAAAAGTGGCACACATTTGGTTAGCCCCTTTACAATATACAGTCGTCCCTCAGTATCCGTGGGGGACTGGTTCCACGACTCACCTCTGAACCCTGTGGATACCAAAGTCCAAGGATGCTTAAGACCTTGATATAAAGTGGTATAGTATCTGCATATAACACATCCTCCCATATACTTTAGGTCATCTCTACATTACTTACAATACCTAATACAATGTAGCTGTGATATAAATTGTTGTTATACCATATTGTTTAGGGAATAATGACAAAAAAAGTCAGTACATGTTCAGTACACACACATTTAAAAAATATTTTCAATCCAAGGTTAAATGCACAGATGCAGAACCCACAACTCACAGATACAGAGGGCTGACTGTACACACACACACTCCCAACCCACCCTGCCACACACACAAATCCAATCCATTATTTGAATGCTCACAGTGGATACTCTAAATAGGAGCGGGATGAATATTTTCTAAACCTGGGTGCAGACACTAGGTGTGTATATAAACATGGATTCTTTCTGAAGCAAATAGGGGGGCAAGTTCAACTTCTAGCTTTAAAAAAAGTCAAAAACACAGGCAAACTAAAAAGAAGTTGAGGTCAAAATACATTTTTAAAAACTCATTAGGACTTAAAGAAAGAAAAACTTCACAATTTAACTCTTTCATTTATCTCTATCTAAGCATGCTTTCTGCCAATTTAAAGAAGACCGGTCCTTTGGCAAATCGGTCAGGTTTTACAAAACGGATCTATTATCTATCCAAAAACAGGTTCATTGTTCTCAGGAGCAAGATATTTCAGAATGAACAATATGAAAATCTTCTGGCTAAATATTTCTATATTTTTATGTTTAATACTAGAAATGTGACATTTAAAACACCTTGGACAAAACAAGTAATTTGCAGAATCTGAGGTGCTAAATACCGTATCACTAGAACTTTTGGGCAGGGAATAAATTCACTTTATTACATAATAGTCTTCCTACATGTGGAAGACTTTCAAATAAAGTAACACACTACATAAAATTATTTTGAGACAAAACTAAGTTTTGCATTTAACAGCAAAGTTTACTAGTGACTAGCACTATCTATCTTATTGACGTGTGTATTTGAAGCAAATGATCTATTTCCCTAGTTGCCAAGTTTCTTTATGAGTAATGCCGTGGCATTCATATTGTAAACTAGGCACAAGAACCACTGTTTTCATGAGACTATTACTCCTCTCTATCCTCTCTCTCTCTCTTTTTTTCCCTCTCTCTGTTTTCTCTCCCTCTAGGACACCTTGAGAATCAGGAAGAGACTTATTTATTTATTTATTTATTTATTTAGAGACAGAGTTTCCCTCTTGTTGCCCAGGATGGAGTGCAATGGCATGATCTCGGCTCACTGTAACTTCTGCCTCCCAGATTCAAGCGATTCTCCTGTCTCAGCCTCTGGGTAGCTGGGATTACAGGCACATGCCACCACACCCAGCTAATCTGTTTTGTATTTTTAGCAGAGACGGGGTTTCATATTGGTCAGGCTGGTCTCGAACTCCTGACCTCGGGTGATCCACCTGTCTCAGCCTCCCTAAGTGGCATGACCCACTGCGCCTGGCCAAGACTATTTTAAACAGCTCAATCTAGCAAAATATTTTGACCATGACCCATGGTCAGCAACACATTTTACAATGCATGTCCTTGTGTACACACACATAACTGAAACCAAAGTTTCATGAAACAATATATGTGAGTGTACATATCCACACTGCTATATGTAGCACACTTACTATATGTAACTGTGTTGATTTCTAGTTTAATTTTGTTAGCTTAAAAAAGAAACACTGGTCATGCAATCTACTAAAATGACTTCATGCCTCACTAATGAATACTATTGCAATTTAAAAAAACACTGTCTATGCAGCCTGTGCTTCTTAATACATGGAAAAGTCTATTCACTAAGATGGGTATAGAGGAAATATTAACAATGGGTCAGATTTGCTCTAACATCTATATTCCCAGGGCTGATGCTTTGAGGACTGAGAAAAAAATAAGTGGGAGAAATAGTAAACATAGGTGTGACATCAGAGGAAGCATGATGATATAATACTAAAGCATTAAAAAAATGTTACAAGAAGTGGTATAAAGGCCTCTAAGTAAACAGTAAAATTGTTATTTTTTTATTGACTACTCTGGAACCAAGGTTATATAATATAATAAAGGATTTTGTAGAAATGTTTGTAATTCATCCTAAAAATACCATTAAAAACATTCTATTCTAAAGTACTAAGAGAAAAACGTGTCTATTTTCTTTAACTGTTGATTTAAAAATGTTAAATTTTTACCAGTTAGTAACTTCCATAAAAACACTCTCCAAAATAGAATTTTTACTGAAAATGAAGGTGTCCACATTTTTAGATATATCTATTAAACTCACATTATATATTATCAATATTTTCATGATTGTTGTCCCTTTATTTTCATCTCTACTTGACTTGAGACTCACAAATTCATTTTAACATCACTTTTATCTTTTGGTCATTAGGTATGAGTTTATAAAACTTTTGAAAATTGACTGGACACATGAATACAAAGACGTTTTTAAAGAAAGTGTTTATTGAAGAAAATACATCTTTTATAAAATAGAAAATAAAAGCATTAATTAGGATGAGATTCTCTGCTCAGTATTAGCTACCAATAAAAAACTCTTCACTTAATCATATGGCAGTAAATATAGTTACTTTTTCTTTTCACTTAAATGTTTAAAGACCATTTCAATTAACCTTTACTTAACATTCTCTCTGAAGATCATATACAGCTGACAGTTGAAAGATTTGTTTTCCAAGTTAATAAATATACCATTTATTTCTACAGTGCCCAAATAAATGAAAATGAATTACCTAGGCAATATTACCATCTTCCCATTATGATTTGTTCTAGGAAGAGTTTCATTCACACATTGCTTTTATGTATATAATATATATATACACACACACATACATATACTATATAGTGTGTGTATATATATATTTTCTATTAAACTGCTTCTAGGAAACATAGCAGAGATTAAGATATAAAAGAGGGTTTTTACTATTAAAAAAACAAAAACAGAGGTAAAAATTATGAAATACTAGCAGATTAAATCTTGGCTACATCTGCACTTGCAGGGGGAAAAGTCATTGTCAGAAATATTTCATTACAAGTATGTGTGCTACAGTTTCTTGGAATTCAGCCAAACTCTCCAGGAATGATATGAACACTGAAACAAAAAATTTAAAAATTTTGAGACAAAGTTGAAACATTTACCTGAAACTCTGGTACAGTAGGTGACTTTGTGACAGTTTTCCTCTTCTTTGTGATTGCTTTTTTAGAGATGGATTTTTTTCCTTTCAAGATTAAAAGAGAAAAGCTTCATAATGCTGTTTATAGCACTTCATTAACAAAAAACAAATTACGCAGAGCCTTGAAAGTTAAATTTTAACTAACAGACGGCTGCTAGTGAGTCAAATAAAAATGATGAATCAAAACAAGCCCCAGTAAAAGCAAACATTAAACTATTAACTACCTGTTAACAGACATATTAACAAATGCTGTTTTATTTTTATATGAACCAAACTATTACATCTCCTAAGTGTTATACAGTAGAATTTATTTCAAGATTAGGCAAAAAAGTCATATTACTACTGCTTAATTAAAATCTACATTTGCAACTTAAAATGAGACTACATAGGGAGAAAAACTTTACCTTTAACATTGACTTCGCAGTCAGGAACTGGCATAAGAACTACAGCTGAAGACTATGGTCTCTAGCCAACCCAATGTGAAAATCCCCTTAGTAGCTTAGGTAACTAAGCTTTTCTACTCCTTTAGCTCTGCACTCTCCTAACAGGCTGCCCTTGGTGGTATCAATACCCAAAGTTTTAAAAGAAGATAAATATCTACCTTTAAAGTGCACCTAGTTGTTTGTGGAACCAGAAACCACTGGGAAAAATAAACCTTTTATACTTAAAGCCAATTCACAGTATACACTGAAATATATCTACTTTCTGTATTTAACTTGACAAAAAAATATACATACATGCATAAAACTTCTATTTTTAGGCCAGGCGCAATGGTTCACACCTATAATCCCAGCACTTTGGGGGGCCAAGGCAGGCAGATCACCTGAGGTCAGTTTGAGACCAGCCTGGTCAACACGGCAAAAATCCGTCTCTACTAAAAATACAAAAATTAGCCAGGTGTGGTGGTGCGCGCCTGTAATCCCAGCTACTCGGGAGCCTGAGACAGGAGAATCGTGTGAACCTGGGAGGTGGAGGCTGCAGTGAGCCGAGATCACACCATTGCACTGCAGCCTGGGCAACAAGAGTGAAACTCTGTCTCAAAAAAAAAAAAAAAAAAAAAAAATTCTATTTTTACTTAGAAACACATTAAACATTTTCCCCCAATTTGTAATTAGCAAAATCAATTAACAAACTGTTAATTACTCAACATATACTAGATATAGGACACTGTACAAGTTACAGGGACAAGAAGGAATTAAAAAATCATAAAAAAGAAAAATCCTATCCTCTAGGAGCTTACAGTCTACATAAGGGCACAAAAAATATTCAGAAATACTTTTCTGTCATTTTTAGTTCACAACCATTTGCAGACTAAAATCCCCTTAAAAGTCAATACTTTTTTCAAAAGGGAAAATGAGTACATAAAGTAACTTTGCTGTACATAATCCTAATGCTCCTTTCCAAACATTTTCCTATATAAATACGATCATCTTGCAAGAATATGTCAACTCAACTCAACTGACACAATTCCAGTTTATAGTTGTGTTTTTTGTATTACTTTTTAATCATATCACAGAACTATAATTTATAAAATTTCTAACTTTTGGCTCAATAAAATCCATGTATACTATGATTGAACTGCAAATTGTGAGTTGCTGAGGTTCATGGGGGTTTAACTGTCTTATTTTAGTAAGTATTGATGGGTGTCATTTGACATTTGCTTTTAATTAAATTAAAATAACCCAACATATATTTCTTTATTCACCATTGTTACTTACTTCTGTGCTTACACAGTACCTTATAACAGAAGTAAATGCCTACAAAGATAGGTAAGTGGGTAGGCTGCTTAAATAGCAATACTCAGGGAGAAATGATTAAATTATTGGTATCCCTATAATACAGCTAGTAATTGATTTCTAAACTGAGTGCCGTTAAGTATTGCTGAAAGGGGCTCATGAATTTGAATGCCAAGATGTCTTTCCTCTATACACTGCCTTTACCATTTTTTGAAGTTCACAAGAAAAAATGAATGGTCTTGCTGACCTATGTACGGGAAGGTTTTATAAAAACAGCAATTTGAAGGAAATAAAATTATTCCTAAACCTCTCCCCACCAGTCCTACTCTGATTAGCTTAAAAAAAAAAAAAAAGCCATTTGATTTTGCATTCATTTATAAGCACAACAGAGGTCACCCTTGATAGTCCCATGAATTTCATCTTATTTTTACACAGGCACTAAACACAGGTACTAAATTCTCAGTTAACTCTAGCAGCTACTCTATTTGAATGGACTGAGAAGCTAAGGTGGTTACTTGGTATTTCAGTTCACCATGTCATTAGGATGCTTAAATGTTATTAGAAAATTGGAGGTAATGTTATATATCAGTTATAAGCTTGAGTTTTAGAACTAAACTACCTGGGTTTGAATATCTGCTACAACCACCTACTATTATAGAGGTCATGTATAATAGCTACACACATGACCTTGAGCAAACTGCTTTATTTCTTTGTGCAGTTTTTTCATCTATAAAACAGGGATAATAGTATTATCTACTCTGTGAGAATTAAATGGGTTCTAACATCCCAAAAGCTTATACTACTGCTAGGCACATGGTAGGTGATCAATAAATGTTAGCTATTGCTTTAGCTTCAGCTAAGCTATGGTGAGAAAAGCCTAAACAGAAAATCTTTTAACCTTCTTCAAATTCTTTTTACTTACTCCATCTCAGTTCTTCTTATGCATATGTCCTCTAAACTACCACTCTACTTTGTACACAAATCAATGAATGTAATAGAATATTATAATTGTCTGTTCTTATGTTTGTCATCCTTACTATAATGTAAATTATTGGTGACAGAAATCACATTATTCACTTTGTATTTACAGCATTTAGCACACATAAGTTCTAAGAAGTGATCCCTAAATATAAGAATCCTACTTTTTTCAGAAATGTCACCACCAGTTGGGGGGTAGGAAAAGGTATGCAGGTAATTGTTTACAATTCTGAGGGTCCATTTAAGTCTATTTTATAGTGAAGAAAACACTGACGACGATTTTAAATAAACAATTTACCAACATGACCTAGTAGTGGTAGTAAGAAGATTAACATTTACTGAGAACCTACTATGTGTCAGATACTTAGTAAAGTGGTCTGTATAAATTAACTTATTTATTTCTCAATATAACCCTCCCAGGTAGGTAGTAACTCTATCGTAATATGGGATAACTGAAGATCAAAAAGATTAATTAACTTATTCATGTGTCACACAGTAAATAAGCACCACAGTCAGGGATTCTAACTACAAAGTTCAAGCTCCTTCCATTATGTAATTTTACTGCACAAATATCGTGAGTTACCATTTATTGATTCCTACCATGTGCCAGGCTCCATGTGACATACTGTGCATTTGCTATTCTAATTAATCTTAACAATACAGCCAAGCAGGTATTACCTCACTTATCACAGATAAAGAAACAGGCTATAAACAGGTAAAGAAACTGATGGAGGAGCTGTAGCTAATATGCACTAGAAGCATATATGTGAAATTAGGTCTGTCTCACTTCAAAGCTTACTCTTTTTATGGTAAAATATTGCATTCTTTCAAATTTTTTGAAAGAGATGTAATCTGCTTCTGTTTGCCTCAGAGCATTCCTTTTGATTAGGGTTGGATGACTTGTACATTTACTGTTTTTTAATACCTTCCGTATATATCCTCAAAAAAATTTTCAGTATAAATTTTCCTGTATTCTTCAGTAAAAAATCAGCACTTAAAAAATAAATATTATTTTAAAAATCGAGCATCATATACTGCAAAACTACGCCTTTATTTGGTAATCTGTTTTTGCTTCAGGACAAAATATATACAGGGCAAGTTACATACTGCCCCCCAGTGGGCTTCCCTTCCCGTATCACTCAACTTGATCATATCCCAGGTATTTTACTCCCACTGCCCTAAGTTACCTGGTCATATAAAACAGAATAGAATTCTCAAACCTAAAATCATGCTGAAGTCAGAAGTCAAATTAAAACATACATAGAATTTCAACACCACTCTTGAGCCTAAAACAAGAAGTGTCAACCTGTACCTGGAAAATGCATAAGGAAACATTAATAAACCTTAATAATAAACCTTAGTAATTAATGTTACAAAAGTATACCCTAATGAAGCTTTCTAAAACACTATGCTTAGAAAAACTTAAGAAAAGAATGCCCAACCTGAGAGGGAAAATCATAACTAAGATATATTTTATACTGTAACTGAGGCACAAAACTCTTACTTTTCTAGAATCTGGAAATATGCCTTTTTTAAAAATGGCATATTTCTTTACACAAGAAGGTGATTATCATCCCCCTTTCGGTTCCCCTTTCTCAGTTTCTTATTCCTCATCTTTACCCTTCTCCTTCATCTGGTTTTCCTGTCTTCACTCCTCAGACCACTGGGCTACTCATACTCAGACTTCCATTTTAAGCCAAGTGTGGTGGTGCATGCCTGTGATCTCAGCTCGCCTGTGGTCCCAGCTATTTGGGAGGCCGAGGTGAGAGGATGGCTTGCACCCTGGAGTTCGAGGCCAGCTGGGCAACATAGCGAGATCCTGTCTCTCAGGGAGGGAAAGGAGGAAGAAAAAGAAAAAAAAAAAAAGGTACTTCAATGCTTTCCTAGATTCAGCCTTTCCATGTTTTAAAATTATCCCAACACATTCACTCCTCCCTCTGTGCTTTCCTCTTAGGAATCTTAATAAATAGATGAATACTAAGATATTAATCATTGTTGCAAGTGAAAACTCAAGGGTATTTGTATTATTAAATAGTGAATCTGCAAAGTGCCTGGGATGTAAAGTCACAGAACTAGAGCCTAAACTTGTCTTTTATTTACTAAATGTGCACGTCTTGAGCTAACTATACTCCGGGAGTTTCTGGAGTTCTATCTCAAGTAAGCAATTTGACCTTAACAAAGCAGTTTATTTTCCTTTTATTCTCCTTACCTATAAGCAGATTTCTTATCATACTGGAATTCTTTAACCTTATCACATAATTCAGTAACTCCTCAACACCCATTTCTTTTAACTTTTAACTGAGAATATTGAATCAGTTGCCAAATTCTGCTACTTATTGCAGCATCTCTCTCAAAATAGAATTTTCTTCTATCATTATGATAGAAAAGTCACATTATCAATCCTTACCTGGATTTAGAATTTTCTCTTGTTAAAGTTATCATCTACCCCTTCATCTTACTCCTGCCAGCTTCTTTTCGTAGCTCTTTAATGGTATCCTAATTATCTTGCAAGACCCTTTCTCCTAATCCTGTCACTTACTAGCTCTAGCTGTGTGACCTTGGACAAGTAAATCTCTTTGTATCTCAATTTTTAAAAATCTCTAAAATCTGTAATAATGGGGAATAATAGTAATATTTATTTTTTGAAGTTTTCATGAAGATTAAATGAGATAATATGTATAAAGGCTTAGAATAGTGCCTGGCATACAATAAGCACTCAATGAGTACTAGGTTTTTTAGAGAAAAAGTAAGATTGAAAAAATAAAAAGACATGAAGCACAGTAAATCCTTGCACTCTTATATTTTGAAATCTTCAGCTGGTATGCTAAAACTTTTCTCCATAAGATACATGTAGTTAGGGTCTCTAGTGCTGTCACTATAGAACTATATAATAACCTTTTCACAAATACGGGCCTTGAAATAATCAAACACTGTAGATTACATTACCTTCTCAGTCATTTCCTATAAAGCAGCTCATTACTTTTTACACATCTGATGTATCTTATTTCAAGCTCAATTCCCTTGCACTGGACTCTTGATTCAATCATTTAACATAGCATCACATGCCTAGAAAGATGACCCAAAAATGACACTTTTCTGTCATTCGAACAGCTTCTAAAACCTCAACTTTTCCACAAAAGCCTTCTTTAATTGTGCTTCTTCCAGTGACACCTCACTTAATTATACCTCTATGCTTTTGCTCGTGTTATTCAACATTTTCCACCTATTCAATCCCCAATATTCTTCAAAGTCCTTCATCCCTTGTAAAACCTTCCCAGACTAGCATAGCACACTGATTTTTTCTCTACTTGACCTTATTGTGTTGTCTTTATCTGTACTTAACTGTTATTCACTTGAGGTCACTGACCACTTAAGTTTTTTCACCTATAAGAGTTTTAACTTAGTTCTTTCACCTATAAGAGAATAAGACCACCTGTCTTATCCATTTTAGTCAGTTTAGAGGTGATACCATAAAATGATTTGGGTGAAAATAATGACTATTGGCTGGGCACGGTGCCTCACGCCTGTAATCCCAGCACTTTGGGAGGCCGAGGCGGGCGGATCACCTGAGGTGAAGAGTTCGAGACCAGCCTGGTCAACATGGTGAAACCTCATCTTTACTAAAAATACAAAAATTAGCCGGACATGGTGGCACACGCCTATAGTCCCAGCTACTCGGGAGGGTGAGGCAGGAGAACTGCTTGAACCCAGGAGGCAGAGGTTGCAGTGAGCAGAGATCATGCCAATGCACTCCAGCCTGGGCAACAAGAGTAAGACTCCGTCTCAAAAAAAAAAAAAAAAAAAAAAAATTCCAAACAAAACTGGTTGAAAGCATCTTAAAACACCATAAGCTTTTTGTAATTGTTAATGCATCTGTAATCTTTTTTGTATTTTTTCAGATTTTATAAAAAGTCCCCTAATTTTTAGAATTTCTAATTCATTTTAGCCAACTCTACTTGCTCTACACAATCTATAATAACAGTACATTATTGAAAACAACCAAAATGTCCAATAAGGAGATTGGTTAAATTAACTGCAAAATACACACAACAGAATCCTACACAGCCATTTAAAATGATGATGCAGGGACCTATTTATTGCACAAAGATGTTCATGGTATACTGATAGGTAGGGGAAAAAAGCAGATTGTTAAAATGGTATGTATAGTATAATCCTATTTAAACAAATATAGTCTTTGAAAAAGTGTTGAAATAATAAGTAGTTAATAATAAGTAGTTAGTTTTAGTTACATCTAGGTGAACCATATTACATGTGTTCATTTATTTATTCAGTATATTCCCACACAATGCATCAACCAATCTGCTAAAGTGCCAGGGATGCAAAACCAGAAATAATCCTTCTGTCCCTAAGAATGTTACAGAATAAAGAGGAGACAATCATCAAAATAACCCAGAAGTAAAGGCAACTATAATAAGTATTATGAAGGAGAAGTGTCTGGTGCTATAAGCATGAATAACAGGGAAAATTTTAACAAGTCAAAAGATAACGGGAGGCTTCCTTAAGGAAGTGATAAAAGAATAAACATTTACTAGGTAATGAGGAAAGGGAAAGGGCTATTCTTTTTGCTTGTCTCTATATTCTTTAAAAAAAATGGATTGCTTTTATAATAAGAAAAAACAATGAAAGAAAACCAAATGATCTAAATTTTTTTGCTCTGGGCTTTTTTTTACTCTTAGTTATTTTTAATTTATGCACAGCTAATCTTGCTTGTCTTGCTTAAATGACAAAGTTTTCAGAAACATTTATATTTTGAAAACAGGTCATCAAGGAAAAATTTCTAATTGCCAGGTCATATTTTTCTTATTCTATGATTGAATAAAAACAGAAGATCAAGCATGAGATAATGGACATTATATTGTTTCCATTGTCTTCTATTTATTCCATAATGTTTCCAATAGTAAGGAACAGGCCTAAATGAGTAAAAATGAATTCAAAATTTAAAAAGGAGGAAGGAAATCCCAATTTTGAAAAGTAGATTAAAATGCTTAAATGTTACCCAAACTGCCTCAAACTGTGCTAAAATTATCAAGTCATTTTCAACCAAATTGTCTTTGTGCCTTCTACTAAAAATCACCTGCCAATACAATAAGGCTTACTAAATTTGGAGATACCACCAAAAATTAAAGCCTGTATTACGCAACATAAAACAGACCAGATTGATTGCATGTAGGTTCATACATCAGTCATAAATGACACAGCTTATCCCAGAGTGTATTCTACAGAATACACAGGTTATTGGTAACTATTTCTTGAAAAAAAGCAGGGTTAAAATAAATTTGAAAAAAATACGTTAAACAAAATCAAGCAGTTTTCTTTTCTTCAAGACTTTCCAGAGTCTTTAATAAACAGGCCCAGAAAAACTTAACAAATTAGAAGTTCAAAAGGTTTTGAAAACTAAAAGTCTCAAATATAATTTATATGGTAACAAAACCTGACTTGAACTTAAGGTTTTCTAGTCTTTGTTTTACTTAGTCTAATTCATACATTTCTCTGTAGAGATTATATGTTTGATTACAGAAGTAATTCCCACTGGGGATATTCCTTAACCTAAGCCCCAATGTGGATAAGTTAAACATTATATACACCATAACACCGTTCTAATATCTGAAGAGTTCTAAATTTCAAAACAAATCTATTATCAGTTTTGCAAAATGAATTGTGAACCTCTACTAAAGCACAATGTGAATCTTTAAGAGGAGTATTTTCCAAACCTATGATGATGGAGCTCACTTTTAAAAAGAGTGAGAAAGTAAAGACTGGACTAAGGTATGCCCCAAACTGATTATGAAAGGCCAGGATGTCTCACACCTAATAAAGAAGAACAGGGCAAAGCTTCAGATAGACAAGTGGACTGAAAATTACATAAAACAAATGTTTAATTGTTATTATAACATTTTATGTAACATTGTTATATCAACAAGGAATTCAGTAACTGAGGAAAAAAGGGAATTAGCCGATGTTTACCCAGTATTAACTAGGTAAGCAGACAAAACTGGATCTACCAGATCCAAACATTTTTGTCACTTAAGACCTGACTTTCTAAAATTTGCTCTGAGAATAAAGTATACAAACAAGTGTATTCTTTTCTTCTATTTCAGGCATGTAAGTCTTCTCTCCTCAACTAAGGCTTAGAGTACTTGCTGAATACAATGTATAAATTTGCCTTCCAAGTGTTTCCATTCATTTTTCTAGAACTGGATACAAAACTCCCTCCAATTTTCTCTCTGATCTACAGCAGTGTCTATTTTATAAACCACTTTATTGCCTTTGAGCACATGAATAGCAGTGTAATAAACAATAAAGGATTTTGGGTTACAATTACATTAATATATTATATACTTGAGTTGGGAAGTAGTTCTAATTTTAAAATATTACTTAATATTTTAGAGACTAACTTTTTTTCTTTTTTTTTGAGACGGAGTCTCGCTCTGTTGACCAGGCTGGAGTGCAGTGGCATATAATTTTCTTATATTCCACATATTTTCTTGATATAAAAATATATACTGAAAACAGAGTTCTGAAAAATATATGATGTGAGAAAAAACAGACTCAGGAAGATAATCTGACTACCCTTGGTTTAAGTAGCTAGTTGCTATGAACTTTAGTCCTGGGAATGTTACTTCCTGAAATCAGTGCTTTTCCTACTACACTGTACTGCCCTACACCTGGGGTGGGAACCATTGCATAGTGATGGGAAAGAAATTGGTTCAGAGAAAGGTAAAAACATAATGCCCAAACATGCTCAACTGAAAATTAAATTCAAACTTACTGCATCAGTACTTTTTTTGTTGTAAGTATATAAAACGACATGTACTCTGCCTTTTTAACTCATGGAATATAAAATAAAATTTGACCCTCAAGTATACACGCATGCATACATGTGCATTTCAGTCTCTCAATCAAAGCACCCATGATGAGTAATTGAAAAAACAATTTGAATTATACTTAAACATAACTCCCATCCATTTGTGTTAGCTTACCAGATTTGTGCTTCTTGTGTTTTGCTTTTTTTTTGATGATCAATAACTTATTCTGGATCTCAGGTTTGTAAGACTTGAATGCAAGAGAATGAAGACCTTCACGCTTTCTCTGTAAGTTTTCATTCAAAACATCTTTCAATTTCTTTTTTTTCTTTTTCTTCTTTTTTGCCCTCATTTTAGTTAGTTTGAGTTTC
The DNA here is from genome assembly GCF_024542745.1 of Macaca thibetana thibetana. NCBI lineage: Eukaryota > Metazoa > Chordata > Mammalia > Primates > Cercopithecidae > Macaca > Macaca thibetana. The sequence continues at coordinate 74,755,897 of NC_065592.1, read as the reverse complement.
TTGTGGCTCTGTAGTGACTGCTCTAACAGAATATCCCTTACAACTTTGTGGCAGTTAATTTCTGGATGATCACTGTGACTTCCATTTACATGTATTTGGCAAGATTTTAGAGCATTTTCTTTTAATGGACTGGGTTCAATCTTTATTCTGGAAGCTTCACCATATTTTTCCTGATTTTCTATAAACCTTATTTCACCTGGACTGAGAGGCTCCCCAAAGCCAGTAACTTCCCCTGGACTCCCTGGTTTCTCTAAGTTTTCTTTACAACAATCAGTTTTTTTAATTTCACAAGGCCTGCGAATTCTAATTTCATAGTTGGATTTTACTTCCATTTCAACAGAGATGTCATGATTATCCAAGATCATTTTAGTAGGGCAGCAAGCTGGATCAAAATTATTTTCCTGCTCTTTCTTGAAGGCAGAGGGCATGCTGTCTCTACTACATCTATGTTCTCCATTACTTGTACTAACATAGTCACACTTCAATTTCTCCAATTTAATCCGAGGTACTCTTTGTATTTTAATGGGTGGAATTGGAAATTCTGGGGCCTGAAAGGGTCTCTGTTTATAAATCCGTACGTCTGCACCACAGAACTGTGGAAAATGTACATAAGCATTCTCCAAATAATCATAACCAAGAATAACTTCTCTGCATTCATGGATAGGCTGTCCAAGTACAGCATCTTGAACTTCTTTTTGTGTTTCATACACAAAGTCACAAAGACCCTTAAGTAGCCATACTTTTTGGTAAAAAGGTAGTTCGTGAAAAGGTTTTTCTTCTAATGGACTGACTTCTCCAAGAACTTTAAAAAACTGAGGACACAACCCCAGTTTTTCAGCACAGTTATCAGGATTTTCAGTCTGCCCTACAGCAGTGTACCACTGTTGTACTTTCTGCCTCAGTGCTGCTTCCCAGGTCCCGTAAGGCAAAGTAGGTCTTCGATGTAAGGTAGGTCTGCGATGGGGAGGACTTAATAGAGAAGTCATTATTTTAGATAGGAAAACATTACACTGAGGCATCAGAAGACAACGTTCCAATTCGTAAAAGACTATTTCTGGCAAATTTAGAATTTGTTGAGCTAAACAAAGGAAATGCCCAATAGCTGGAATTTCCCACATGGTCTCCATACAAGTTGGAGCTGCTTGAGCTAGAAGTTTTCTTTCCCATTCTTCTATTTCCTTTTGACTAGCTTCTTCTGCTTCTTTTCTTTCCTGCTCCCGAAGCCTAAAGAAATTTAACAAATTATACTATTATTATTTAGAGGGTACCATAAAATGATAAATTTTAAGTATATTTATCTTTAGTCAAAAAGGCAACTAACTGTCCTAGTTTTATTTATTTATTTATTTATTTGAGTCTCGCTCTGTTGCCCAGGTTGGAGTGCAGTGGTACAATCTCAGCTCACTGCAACCTCTGCCTCGCAAGTTCAAGCAATTCTCCTGCTTCAGCCTCCCAAGTAGCAGTCACCTGCCACCACGCCCAGCTAACATTTTGTATTTTTTAGTAGAGATGGAGTCTCACCATGTTGGCCAGCCAGGCTGGTCTCAAACTCAGGTGATCCACCTGCCTTGGCCTCCCAAAGTGTTGAGATTTACAGGCATGAGCCACCATGCCCAGCCTGTCCTAGTTTTAAATATCAGTACAAAGTGTCTCATAAAAGTACCATTTTGCTTTTTTCAGATGAAGAAATACACATATCACTTCACTCTGAATTTGATGGAGGATTCCTGACATAATTATCCTCAAGGTAAATTCTTCAATTTATAATATCAATTACCTTTACTAAATGAAAGCACAGAATTTGATTACAATAATTTCTAGAAGTAATATGACTTCATATAAGAGCTGTAAAGATATTTACATCCTTTGACCCCGTAATTACATTCCTAGAAAATTATACTAAGAAAATAAGTCAAACAGAAGCAAAAAGTTATGTACTTACCAATGTTACCTGGAGTTTTATCATATAAGCAAAACAAAACTATGCAAAAATTGTTTTAAAATTGGAAAATAAACTTGAAATATTATGTAGCCTTAAAAATTAAAATTATTAATATCATGTATAAATACAGAAAATGTCAGAATACAACATAGTACTTAATAGTCATAATGAAAATAAGTATATACTGAGCAGGGAGGTGACAGTATTGCAAAAGTAAATAATTTCTAGGTTAATGAGAATATGAGTGCTTTTTTCTCCCTTAAGATTTTCTTTATTAGCACTACTATAAAAACTTTTTAATTCAAAAAAAATTAAATTAGATGCAAAGATAGGCATTTAAGTCTTCGCAACCTTAGATTAGGCAATGGTTTCAAAGATCTGACACCCAAAAAATAAGCAACAAGAGAAAAATAGATAAACTGGGTATCATCAAAACTAGAAAATTCTGTGCTTTTAAAAGACATCATCAAGAAAGTAAAGACAACTAACATAATGGGAGGATGTTTTTGTAAATGATATACTTAATAGGAGACTTGTATATAGAACATATAATGACTACTTACAACTCAATAATAAAAGGACAAATAGCCCAGTTAAAAAATGGACAGGTTGGGTGCAATGGCTCACGCCTGTAATCCCAGCATTTCGGGAGGCCGAGGCAGGTGGATCACCTGAGGTCAGGAATTTTGACACCAGCCTGGCCAACATGGTGAAACCCCTTCTTGACTAAAAACACAAAAATTAGTTGGGCATGGTGGCGCATGCCTATAATCCCAGCTACTAGGGAGGCTGAGGTAGGAGAATCGCTTGAACCTGGGAGGCGGCAGTTACAGTGAGCCGAGATCGCACCATTGTACTCCAGCCTGGGCAACAAGAGCGAAGCTCCATCTCAAAAAAAAAAAAAAAAAGAAAAAGAAAAAAAAAAAAGGAGAAAGAAACTTGAACATAAATAGATATTTCTTTAAAGATGTGAACAGCAAAATGAACAACAAAAGCACATGAAAAGATGCTCAACCTCATTATCAATTAGATAAATGCAAATCAAAACCAGAATGAGATACTACTCCAAACTTACGTGGATGGTTATTATACAAAAGACAGATAGTAACAAGTATTGGTGAAAAAGTGAAGAAACTAGAAACCTCATACGCTGTAGGTAGTATAATTGCTTTTGAAAACGTTACCATGTGATCTAGCAATTCTACTCCTGCGTATATACTCAAGAGAAATAAAAACACTTGTCCACATGAAAACTTGTACAGAAATGTTTTTAGCAGTATTATTTATAAGAGCCAAAAATGGGAACAAATCAATGTCTGACATTGGCCATTTTTCTACAAATCAGATTGCAATCCAGTAAGATAATATATAAATAGTAAGAACACTACTTTGGCAAATATCACAACTTGCTCTTTTATAGAACAGCCTACTTTTATATTTTTGGTTGAAATGTCATACTACAACTGTCATTAGTGATTTGGTATTTATATATATTACATTTGAGTACCTAAAAAATATTAAATATCCTTAATAAAATTCAACTTTTTTCAAATGTGCTTAGAGTTTTATGGAATTTTATTTTTTACTAAATGAGGATGGTAGTGGGCAGGTAGAATTTGGCTTCCTCTGTACAGAGCTGGGACTCCAAAAGCACACACACTCAGTAGAGGGGCATACTAGAAAAAAGTCCTTTCCCCCAATCCTCAACTAGAGGACTGCAAGAAAATTTTTTTGTCTTCACAACAGGAGTGGCAAAAAAATAAAATCTAAAGAATTTGTAACTATAAGCTGACTCATACAGATTTATTGCCCAATTTCACATTTCCTGAGTGCTCAGAAAAACATCACACTAAGAAATGAGTTTAATGTGGTTTCATGCCAATATTGCTGTCAGGTACCTGAACAACAACAAAAAAATCAAATCTCTAAGGGAATGCACCTTAAGCCCAGACTTTAAGGAACTCCTACTGCTATAGTGTATAGATAAGAAATGAGTTCACAGTCAAAGATAAAACATAAAAGGAATTAAGATATTAGGAGGGATAGGAAGAAAGAATCTGGCCCCAAGATAATAGATGTAAGAATTACAGGACACAAGGAATACAATGTTCAGTGAAAAGAAACTGAAAACATGAGCAAAGAGAAGGAGATTATACAAAATGACAAAGCAGTTTTGAAAATGAATTAAAAAGAACTTCTAGTAATGAAAAATACAGAAATTAAAATAAAAACAGATTTACAGCTAACTCCTTGATATATTTTGGATATTTGCACCCTCCAATTCTCATGCTGAAATTTGATTTCCAACGCTGAAAGCGGGGCCTAGTAAGAGGTGTTTGGGTTATGGGGGTGGATTCCTCATGAATAGCTTGGTGCCATTCTCACTGCAGTGAGTGAGTTCTCACTCCACTATTTCTCACGAGAAATAATTGTTAAAATGGGCCTGACACCTTCCTCCTCTCTCTTGTTCCCTTTCTCACCATGTGGTATGTTGGCTCACCTTCACCTTTTGCTAGGAGTAGAAGCAGTCTGAGGCACTCTCCTGATGCAGATGCTGGCTCCATGCTTCCTGTACAACCTACAGAACCACGAGCCAAATAACCCTCTTTTCTTTATAAATTACTCAGCCTCAGGTATTCCTTCACAGCAATGCAAAATGGACTAAGACACTCTTCAACAGCAATAACAGAAGCCAGCACACAATGGAGTATCTTTAATATACTCAGAAAATAAGTGCCAACAGAAATTGCTATTGAATAAAAATATCTTTCAAAAATATAGAAAAAAAAGATATTTTCAGACCAAAAAAATGTGATATTTGTGACTAAAAAACACAATCTAAAGGAAATTCTAAAGAATATGCTTCCAGTGGAAGAATAGTGATTCCTCATCGAAGCACAAAGATGGGGGGAAAAAAGTGGTAATACATAGGTTAATTTACATAGATATGGCACAAATGATTAAAATGTTCTATGGAGTTTAAAAAGAAGACAAGATAGAATTAAAATACATGACAACAACAGCTGGGCTCTGTGGTTTGCGCCTGTAATCCCAGCACTTTGAGAGGCCGAGGCAGGCAGATCTGAAGTCAGCAATTCAAGACCAGTCTGGTCAACAAGGTGAAACCCTGTCTCTACTAGAAATATAAAAATCAGCTGGGCGTGGTGGTGCACGCCTGCAATCTCAGCAAGGCAGGAGAATTGCTTGAACCTGGGAGGCAGAGCCTGCAGTAAGCTGAGATTGCACCACTGCACTCCAGCCTGGGCGACAGAGTGAGACTTCATCTCAAAAAATAATACTAATGCTAATATAAAATAAAATACATTACAATAATAGCAGATAAGCTGGGAGAAAAATGATTAAACTGAAAAGGAAGAGACAGACTAAAGAAGCACAAATCAATATCTAACATACAACAAATTGACTGGGCTGGGTGTGGTGGCTCACACCTGTAATCCCAGCATTTTGGGAGGCCAAGGTGGGAGGATAGCTTAAGCCCAGGACTTCAAGATCAGCCTAGGCAACACGGTGAGATCCCAACTCTTTAAAAAAAAAAAAAAAAAAAAAAAGAAAAAAGAAAAAAAAGAGCCTGTTATGGTGGCACAGGCCTGTAGTCCGAGCTACTTGGGAGGGTGAGGTGGGAAGATCACTTGAGCCCAGGAAGTCAAAGTTGCAGCGAGCTGTGTTCATGCCATGGCACTCTAGCCTGGGCAAAAGAGCAAGACGCTGTCTCAAAAAAACCAAAACAAATCAAAAGCAAGGGACAAAAAACAAATTGGAGCTCCAGAAAATAAGAATAGAGAGGTAGGAAGGTAATGGTGATGGTGATAGTTGAAGACATAATGGCTGAGAATTTTCCAGAATTAATGGGCACAAATCTTCATTTCAGAAAGCTCCAAAAAATAAATGAAGAAAGTAAGCCACATTTGGGCACGGGATAAAACAATGATAAAACATCAAAGACAAAAAAAAAAATTCTTACAAGACGCAGAAAAAAGGACAGAGTACATATACAGGAATGACAGACTGAGAGATCTATTAATAGCAACAAAATAAACCAGAAACGACAGAACAGTATCTTTAAAGTGCTGAATTAATATAACTGTCAAACTAGAGCTGCATAACCAGCTAAACTATCATTCATAGATCAAAGTAAGTTAAAGCCATTTTCAGTTAGACTGAAATGAAAACTTTCATGTAGTGTCTTCTGCTTCCATCCAAAATGAAGTGATGAAGAATCAAATTTATACTTTCATTTGAACCAACAAAAAAATCCTAATACATGAAATAATGGTTTTCAAGCAAAGGATAGTGATCCATGACACATGAGAAAGAGATAAGGTTAGTCCAAACATTGTTCCAGTTTACTGCCTTGAATGAGTATCCAGCTCATGATGCAGACAGAGGGTACCCAGGCAAAGCCCAGTGGACTCCCTTAATTGAGAAGAAGCCAAGAGTCCAGACAGACCAAAGCAACTAGAGTCTGCAGGACATAGTACCTGCACAGTACCAATGAGTAGACAGTTGCATAGAGAGAGAATGCTACAGATGTGCAGAGGATCTCCCGGGAGTATTCAGAGTACTGATTAGTATAGGGACAAACTTACAAAATATTAGAGAACATAGCGCCCATTCCCACTAGTCACACTAGAAAACTAGACTCATAATTCATGGAATATTGGGTAGAATACTCAGGAAGGTCTTACCTTGGTAGTAGAGAATAATTAGACATGGACTAGTGCTCAGGATCCAACTAACAAATCATAAAAGGTTAGAATAATAAAGTTGTTTCCAACTAACTTAACTGCATTCCAGGAAAAAGCTCAAGATTTATAGAGATCTAAAAATATCCAGTGCTCACCAAGGTAAAATTTACAATGTTTGGCATTCAAACCAAGGCTACCAGGCATACAACAATGCAGAAAAATGACCCATGATGAGAAAAATCAACCAAAACTGACCCAGAAATGATACACATATTAGAATTAGCAATAAGGGCCGGGTATGGTGGCTCACGCCTGTAATCCCAGCACTTTAGGAGGCTGAGGTGGGTGGATCACTTGAGGTGAGGAGTTTGAGACTAACCTGACCAACATGGTAAAAACCTGTCTCTACTAAAAAAAAATACAAAATTAGCTGGGTGTGGTGGTGCACGCCTGTAATCCCAACTACTTGGCAGGCTGAAGCAGGAGAATCGCTTGAATCCGGGAGGTGGAGGTTGCAGTGAGCCAAGCTCGCACCATTGAGCTCCAGCCCGAGCAACAAGAGTGAAACTCCATCTCAAAAAAAAAAAAAAAAGGAAAAAAGAATTAGCAATAAGGTCATTAAAGTAGTTATTGAAACTATATTCCATTTGGTTAAAAACTTAAGTAGAGATATGAAAGATATAAAAAAGACCCAAACTAAACTTTTGGAGATAAAAACTGCAATGTCTGAGATGAAAATACACAGAATGCGATTTATGACCAATTAGACATGGCAGAAGAAAAGATCAGTGAACTTGAAGACAGCAATAGAAACTATCCAAATTGAAATATACAGAAAAAATACTTCTACAGTATATATGTAGAAGAAAAGAGATGATTACAGAAAGAAGTTCGAAAATGTGAGAAGAATTGGGAACAAACAAACTGTTAATCATGGGTAAATATGAATAAAAATTATATTATAAAAACAGTAATGTTTAGTTTAGGGGATAAAAAAATGACACAAAGCTAAATTATTAATCAACAATAACATATGAGATGGACGAGGCAGAAGAGAACGAAATTAAGAAGAGGAATAGAGCTTCCCTATCAGTGGAAGCAGGTGTAAAAGAATTCTACAGATAAATAGCTATAGATAATGCCAAATGGAAAAATCAAGAAACAGCAACATAGTATTTATTTAAAAATGTGAACATGATTACCAGAAGGAATAGCTAAAAGTTAAAGGTAGCTGATTCTGAGTCATGGGCTTGAAGTTGAGTTGAGTAAGACTGATGCCTTTTAGTAGCCTTAAAGATACACTGCGACTTTTAAACTAGAGAGTCTGTAAAATAAAAAAAGTCTTAAATTGAGTTTTCAAAAGCTAAAAAAAAAAATCAGTCAAATAACTTAATCATGTTTATGTTAAATTTATAGATACTGTGTACTTTACCATGAAATTCAGTTTCTCTACACTTTATGTACTGAGAAGGATAGAATATTTTTCTGGGTAGAATATTTTTCTTCAATATACTGTTGTTAACAATAGACAAAGTTTTCAAGTTATATCCCATAAAATTTAATTCACAGTTTGTTTAAAAGTTTGTAATAGGATACTGTATCTTAGAATCAATCATCAGAAACTGAGTTTATTACTATTCTTGGTAGAGAAAACTGATTTTGGTTAATCTTGTCATAATTCTATGAGCTCGCTATAAAATCACTTATTAGTTAGAAAACATCTCAGACTGTAAGTCTGGAAATTCTCCCTTTTTGGTTATACATACAAGTAAAATATAATGTTGTTTATGGCAGATTTCTATTTTCAAAATTAAATGTGATACCTTGCTTTTATCCAAAGGAAATAAGATTAAAGGAACTAGGAAGCACCAAATAATAGAATAGATATGAAGAGTCAACACCAAGTAGGGAAAGGACAGCAAAAAAAAAAATCTGGGAATCCTGAAGGCAATGCATACATGACTAACATCAATGAAATACATTTTGTTCTGATAGAGAAGAGTGTTACATGTTCTGCAGAAGTGAAAGAGTGACAACTAGTGCTTGGAAAAGAAAATGAAAGGGAAAGTTGGAGTAGATGAAAAAACTTTTATGGACTTGCTTTGCCTAAAGCAGTGAAAAGCAACTTTTGGCCAATATAAAGATTGGTGATAAGGTAATTTCACAAACTATTTACTTGCTGCGGATATTAAGGGCATACAGAGGGGTGAAATAACTTCCCCCAGGTTTTCCTAGCAGATCAGTATAACAGACAGAAACACAGTTTGCCTGGTAGGCCAAAGTTAGCACCAATTGGCTTGCTCCTAGAAGAGGAAGAAAATTCATGATACAGTTGACGCGTGATGCTGCCATCTGTGCGCACTATCTGAAGTTAATCAAGGGCTGCTACTCACACTGCTGCTGTTCCTCATACACTGTATCTTTCAGGGGAAGATTATGGAATCTAGCCTCAGACTATGAATACTAAAGAGATGTGAGGAAGCACAAAAAAGTACATGGCTGGTATAGGCCAGCATAAGGCAGAAGAGCACTTTACCTTTAGAAATACAACTATGGAGTCTCTTTCCTGATCCTCAGTAGTGTAGTAAATAGGGAACGGGAGCCTGCTGAAGATCTCTAGAGTTAATATATATAATCAGCTATTTTTTAAAAACTTTAACACTTATAGTTAAAAAGTTAAAATAGTATCTTAAAAATGCTGAAGTACATCACATTTTGCTGGTAAGGCAGATAAAAAACCACCTTCCAGAATTATTTTCATTTAAAAATTTTGTCCAAAAGTACAGTACTAAAGACAGATAAAGCAGTACATGTTTCTAAAATATCAGCTCAAAAAATTAACGCTTCAATTTTGAGAAAATACCAAAAGACTGCCTCAGGATAGTTGCAAAAACAACATTTGCTATTTTTAAAAAGAGGGTACATAAACAATACTGAATCAACAAGAAAATTGGTTCAATTTTTTTTTTCTGGATCAGTTCTCATTTTTGATGTTGCTCCTTACTGGGCTATGGCATGCTTGCATGTTACTCTGTGAAATACTAATAGAAGCTGTGCCTAAGGTTATTTTAGCCATGCACAATTTGGCAAAAACACTAGCTTTCCAAAAGAAAATTAAGTTTTAAAGTATCCTAACTTTACTATTATAGTTTTATAAACTTTTATTGAATGCTTACCATGTGTGATGATACAAAGAGGTAAGAAAACATGGACCTCACTCTCAAAGACATTACAATTTAGTAAAAAAAAAAAATAGGACCTTTAATCTAAAATAATCCATTAATTGAGGAAACAATACAATGTATACAAATTGGTGGCATGAAAAAAGGAAGCAAGACATTTATTTATATTTTCTAAGATGAATAACACATAATATTATATTTCAGAAAAACTAACCATTCATATCAAGTCCATCAGTCAAACTTCTTATTTATCTGCCAACAACAGAATCTCCTCTGGCTAGTTGAGGCAGAAAATGAATTTATTTAAGGATTATAAGGGAGCTTATAGAAGCTCTGTTAAGAGTCAGAGAGCCAAACTTAGATGACAGAAAGCCAGAAAACAAGTCCAACCACACTTAGGAGGTTCTCCAGGAAAAACCAGACAGTCAGCACTAGTTGGCACCTTTGATACCAAGAACCTGGAACAACCAGAAACTCCTACCACCAGCTTTACCAAAAAATAAAACCTCTCACTCAAGATTGCTACCTGATGTTATTTCCATACAATATCAAGTAAGAAGTATATGCCTGCTCATATACCTCTACCTTACCTGTGAATGGGTTTGAGAATATAAATTTTCTGGCATCTATCCTGGGAAGTTAAGACTTGTACTATAGGAAATTATCAAAATGTAAGAAAGCTATTTAAAAATGCTGGGTGGCCACAAATGATGAATATATATTTAATTAAGTCACTGTTACTTTGTGTTATAGAGAATATGAAAATAAATCACTTAATTATAAAGTCACAGTATTTATTTTACAAAAATAATCACTGGAGTTAAAAAATCTGTTTCAATTCCAGTGATTTCCAAATCAGTAAAATACCAGTAAATTTGTACAAGTACATGAAATAAAGAGTACTTACAAAATATACACTGGCTGGGAGTGGTGGCTCATGCCTGTAATCCCAACACTTTGGAAGACCAAGGTGGGAGGATGGCTTGAGCCCAGGAGTTCGAGACCAGCCTGGGAAATACAGTGAGACCTTGCCTTTACAAAAAATGTAAAAATTAGCCAAGTGCGGTGGTCATGCCTGTAATCCCAGCTACTTGGGAGGCTGAGGTGGGAGGATAACTTCAGCCTGGGAGCTGGAGTCTGCAGTGAGTCGTGATCACATCACTCCAGCCTGGGATACCCTGTCTCAAAAAAACCCACAAACCAAAAAAATCCACTATTTCTGGTAATCCAAATAGTTTTGCAAGAAAGGAACAGGGAACAGATCTAGTATTTTTAATACAACTAAAATAGACTTAAGTTTTCAAAAGTGCTACCTAATAATGTCATATTCCAGAGTAATAGAAATTTACTTGAGGAGAACCAATTGCCAATTTTTATCTATTTTATTTTATTTTTTAAGTATCTACAATGGCCGGTATGGTGGCTCATATCTGTAATTCCAGCACTTTGGGATGCCGAGGAGGGCGGATCACCTGAGGTCAGGAGTTCGACACCAGCCTGGGCAACGTGGTGAAATCCCGTCTCTACTAAAAATACAAAAATTGGCTGGGCATAGTGGCAGGCGCCTGTAGCCCTAGCTACTCAGGAGGCTGAGGCGGGAGAATCACTTGAACCTGGGAGGCGGAGGTTGCAGTGAGCCAAGATTGCACCACTGCACTACAGCCTGGGCAACAAAGCAAGACTCCATCCCCTCCCCCCCCAAAAAAAAGGTATCTAAAATGTGTTATCTACTTTCCTATTTAATAAACAAAGTATACAAAATATTATTCAATCATTCCTTAATGGCTTTAGGTCATCATTATGAACAGAATGTGGTGGTGGTTGTGATTAGCTTAAAGATTATCTTAGCAATAAATTAATCAGCTCTTTCACTCAATTTTCTCAGACTTTCACTTAGAGGGCTGCTGTCTCCTAAATCAATGGGGTCTGTCTACACCAGTTCCCCCAAGACTGACTGTTGTCCTATCAGCATTTTCTTGAAGATGGCCACAATACCAAGCCTTTCTCAGTATTTATTCCTCTCTGTCCCACAGGCCATCACTTGCCATCTCCTTTATACTGGTTTCCAATGCTGTCCAAACTAATAAAGACAGCAATAAAAGAATGCCAGGATTTTAAATCTGGCAATCTAAGAAGCCATTATTTTGATGGCATATGCTGCACAAGGAAGGAAATCAGCCTACTTTATAAAAATTAAAATATAGAGTGGGGAGCTTCCTTCCTTTAAATGGAATAGGTATCAAATTAGAAATGAAATTGCTACATTTGAAGATTGTAAAAAATTTCTGTAGACCAGGGTTGGTTTAAAAAACACTTAACACACACACACACACATATATATACACCGAGAGAGAGTAAAAATTTTTTAAAAATCTACCTTTGAGTTTGTGTCTGCTCAGATGATCAGCTGAAAATTATCAGATGTCCATCAGATACCAGATAAAGTATTACCATATTAAAATATATACTAAATTTTCAGGCTGCTGCTATCTGGATCTCAAATTTCTGATATAACAGGTGCTTAATTTAACCTACTTAACAAAATGAAAACTGTTTTCCCCAAAGGTTTTAATTAAAACAACAACAACAAAAACACCTTCCTCTCTCTTCTAACATGACCCTTCCTATGATTTCAAAGTCCTTTCCCTATCTAAATTTATAAAATCTATACTCTCAGCTAGTCTCTAACTCTTGACAGGATATTAAATTGACTGCCAGGCATGGTGGCTCAGGCCTGTAATCCCAGCACTTTGGGAGGCGAGGTGGGCGGATCACGAGGTCAGGAGATCGAGACCATCCTGGCTAACACGGTGAAACCCATCTCTACTAAAAATACAAAAAATTAGCCGGGCATGGTGTCGGGAGCCTGTAGTCCCAGCTACTCGGGAGGCTGAGGCAGGAGAATGGCGTGAACCCGGGAGGCGGAGCTTGCAATGAACCAAGATTGAGCCACTGCACTCCAGCCTGGGTGACAGAGTGAGACTCCGTCTCAAGAAAAATAAAAATAAAAATAAATAAATAGATAAATTGACAGATTAGATTGTTTGCCTCTAGATCCATTCTCCATCCTTCACTGTAAGGTTTATCTGTATCAATAGGCAACCTCATTCTCAGTCTTCCCTTGAGTTCATCAATGGAGAGACCTGGGAGGTGATCAGAAAGATAAAAGAAAGTGGGATGAAGCATTTATTTCCCTGGCTCCCTCCTCATGAGGTTGCCTTGGGCTTTGTCCTTCAACAGAAGGTATCGTCTCAAAACAGTCTCTTCTCTATAACTGTTTCCTGGTTACCAGTTACTCTCTCTGCTTGCCCTCCTTACAGCCTTATTTCTTAAGATTCTGCTACACTGCAACCCCTTTGAAAATAAACCCTCTTTGAAATATCCTAATTTGAATGTGCCACATGTTTCCTGGCAGAGGACAGACACTGATACCAACACTGATAGATACTATATCCAGAGAAGATATTAAGCAGGCAATTAGGTCTGAAATTTAAAGGAGAGATCTGGACTACCTATCTGTCTATCTATCTACCCATCCATTCTTTCTATCTATCTATCTATCATCTATCTATCTATCTAATTTAATCTATCTATCTGTCTCCATCCTCAAGGAAGACATAAGAATGTTTACTATAGCATTCTATAATAATGAAACAACAGAAACACTTCAAAATGTCCATCTCTTCTGGAAAATGGATACACTGAAATATAGTCACATGATGTAATACTATCATACAGTTATTATATAACACTTGAAATAAACTAGAACAAAACAGTTCAACATGAATAAAGCTCAGATACATAAATAAATGGAAATAGAAAGTTGTGGGCCGGGCACGGTGGCTCAAGCCTGTAATCCCAGCACTTTGGGAGGCCGAGACGGGCGGATCACGAGGTCAGGAGATCGAGACCAGCCTGGCTAACACGGTGAAACCCCGTCTCTACTAAAAATACAAAAAACTAGCCGGGCGAGGTGGCGGGCGCCTGTAGTCCCAGCTATTTGGGAGGCTGAGGCAGGAGAATGGCGTAAACCTGGGAGGCAGAGCTTGTAGTGAGCTGAGATCCGGCCACTGCACTCCAGCCTGGGTGACAGAGCGAGACTCTGTCTCAAAAAAAAAAAAAAAAAAAAAAAAAAAGAAAGTTGTGAGGGATAAAAGACTATACTTTGGGTAAAGTGTACCCTGCTCGGGTGATGGGTGCACTGAATCTCAGAAATAATCACTAAAGAACTTATTCATGTAACCAAACACTACCTGTTCCCCAAAAACCTATTGAAATTTTATGTATGCATGTATGTATGTGTGTATATATATATATTTTTTAAGTTGCCAATTATATGAAGGTTAAAGACATGTAAAACAATGTTATATATTATCTACAAATATATACCTATGTAATTAAAACATTAAAAATGCGTGGAAATGACCACTTTTTGTAGTCATGATGAAGTAACTGAACCAAACTTACCCTCCTACTGTAAGCAGCTACAAACTGAACACAATATATAAAACATACATTTCAGACACTGGACAAACAGTGCAGGACTGTGATCACCAAGAGAAGTGAAACAAATGAGATGATCTCTACAACTGCCCAGTGCTAGGACAGTTAGTTTGAATAGCTGTCCCCTCCAAAACTTGTGTTGAAATTTAATCCACGATGTGGCAGTATTGAGAGGTGGGGCCTTCAAGGGGTTACGGGGTCATGAGGGTTCTGCCCAAACTCATTAATGACCAGATTAATGAGTTATCATGGGAATGGGGCTGATGTCTTTATAAGAAGAAGTGAGACTTGAGCTAGCACTCAGCCCCCTCACCATGTGATGCCCTGTGCAGTTTCAGGACTCTGCAGAGAGTCGCCACCAGCAAGATGACTACCAGATGTACTCCCTGACCTTGGACTTCACAGCCTCTATAACTGTAAAAAATAAATTCCTTTTCTTCATAAATTACCCAGTTTCCAGTATTCTATTATAAGCAACAGAAAATAAACTAAGACATACAGCTTTCTAACTGAAGGCAGTTTTTAGACTATCAGCACAGAAAGTCGGGAACAGAGAGCCCAGTGGAGTGGAGTTGAGGGGATAGAGATTGGCATCTGGGGAGGATGAAGCACCTGGAAGTTGTGAGATAATTCCAAAAGGAAGGCAGTTATAAAGAACAGAAATCTATTGTGTATTTTAAATTTTGAATTTTTAAAATTGTGGTATTGTTATTTTTATTGTTTTTTCCCCAAATATGGGAAATATTTGGGAAACATGCAGTTGGTTGAAACAGTGCATGTGGAACCTGCTGACATGGAAAGCCGACTGTCCTAGAGTTAAACTCCACAAAGTTGATTCTGACCAGAAAATTATAAGGCAGCAATTCAGACACCACACAAACTTGGGAGGTAACTGAGTTCTAACCAGCTGAAGCAGAAAGTCCTCAGTCACCACTTAGGGGCATTTAGCAGAGGCCTGAGAGGGATTATGCTGTCATAAGGCTCAACTGGAGTGAAAGCTATTTCAGATACACCCTAAAACAGCTTAAAATCTGGACTTTTCAAACTGTTCTACAAGAAATTTAACTGTTTGCCAGCAAAAAGCCTAATCCTCTTCAAAGGAAGTAAATAAAACTCCAGACTCAATAAAGCAATGTTCACAATGTCTATTTTCCAATAAAAATTACTGGACATGCCAAAAAGCATGAAAATATAACCAGGAGAAAAACAATACAAAGACTTAGAAATTACAAAGATGATGAAGTTAGAGATTAGAAATTAAAACATGAAGATAATGAGATAAATGAAGATACATAAAAAACAACTAAATGTAACTTTCAGAGATGAAAAAATTATATTCAGTAAACAGTTCGCTGGATTAGACACTGCGGAAGAAAATATGAGCAACCTTGAAAACTTAGCACAAAGAAGACTGAAAGGCTATGGATCAAAGAAGGGAAATGAACCTCAAGCAAGATAAACACAAACACACATACATAAGCTCACACCAAATGCACATGACAAATTGCTGAAATCTAATAATAAAGAGAAAATCTTAAAGGCAATTAGAGAAATAAGATAGGCCATCCATATAGGAACAAAGATAAGGAAGTCAGCAAGCTTCTCTTAAAAAACTATGCATAGTAAAAGATGTTATACTTAAAGTGCTGATAGAAACAAACCTGTCAATACGGTCATATATATATGCATCTCACACACACACACACACACACACACACACACACACACACACATACACACACAAACACCCCTCTCCATTCTTCAAGATGTAAGGAAAAATAAAAACTTTTTCAGACAGGAAAAAACTCAGAATTCATTGCTGGCAGACCTATATTACAAGAAAAGCTAAAAGAGCTCTTTAGACAGTAGAAAAATGGTATCAGATGGCATCAAGGATCAATATAAAGGAAGGCAGAATGTTGGGAAGGATAAATGTATGGATTAAATATAAAATACTTCTCTTCATTATTTAATTTCTTCAAAACACAACTATTTAACGCACATACAATAACAATGTATTGGGGGTTTAAAACACATGTAGAAGGAAAGCATACGCCGGGCGCGGTGGCTCAAGCCTGTAATCCCAGCACTTTGGGAGGCCGAGACGGGCGGATCACGAGGTCAGGCGATCGATCCAGACCATCCTGGCTAACACGGTGAAACCCCGTCTCTACTAAAAAATACAAAAAACTAGCCGGGCGAGGTGGCGGGTGCCTGTAGTCCCAGCTACTCGGGAGGCTGAGGCAGGAGAATGGCGTGAACCCGGGAGGCAGAGCTTGCAGTGAGCCGAGATCCGGCCACTGCACTCCAGCCTGGGCGACAGAGCGAGACTCCATCTCAAAAAAAAAAAAAAAAAGGAAAGCACAAAAGAATGAAAAATGGTATACAGAGGCATACTGTGAAGTGGTATAGCATTAATTGAAACTGACCATGATAAATTAAAGCACATTCTGTAAATCCTACAGAAACTACTTTGAAAAAATAAAACAACGAGGCAGAGCATTATAATAGGCCAACACTGGAGATAAAATGGAATATTAAAGAATGTAAGAAATATTACCAGGGATAAAAAGGGACATAATAAGAAAGAAGTCAATACATCAAAAAACATAAAAGCCATAAATATCTATGCATCTAACAACACAGTTTCAAATTACATGAAGCAAAACCTGACAAAACTCAGAGAAGACAAAAGGTTATTGTACTAAAATTTGTATTTCTAGATATACTAGTAACAAATAATTGTAAATTACATTTTAAAATGACTTACAATTGCATAAAAACCATGAAATATGTAGGGAAAAAGGTAACCAAATATGTAAAAAATGTGCACACTGAAAACTACAAAATACAGCTAAGAAAAAAAGAAAACAAAACAATTATCCAGAAATTGATAACTTCCATGTAATCTCAATCAACCTTCCCAGGCTTTTTCTGTAGAAATTAACAATATAATTTCAAAATTACACAAAAAGTGAAGGTCCTAGGATACACAAACGAATTTGAAAAAAAAAACCCATAAAGTTGGAAGACATGCTATTTAATTTGAAGACTTAAAGTTATAGTAATCAAATCAATATAGTGCTAACATAAAGATACACCTATAGCTAAATGAAACAGAACACAGTTCAGAAAGACTCACGAATAAATGTTCAATTGCTTTTCAACAAAGATGCAAAGGTAATTCAGTGGTGAAAGAATAGTTTTTTTTTCCAACAAATGACACTGAAGGAACTGGCTATCAATATAGAAAAAAGTGAAGTTTTTCCTTAATTCATACCACACACAAAAATTAACTTCAAAAGAATA
Source organism: Macaca thibetana thibetana (assembly GCF_024542745.1). NCBI lineage: Eukaryota > Metazoa > Chordata > Mammalia > Primates > Cercopithecidae > Macaca > Macaca thibetana. The sequence goes on along the minus strand of NC_065592.1, from coordinate 74,738,255 downwards.
AACACAATCAGAAAAACTAAAATTTAAAAATTTCTAGAAAAAAAAGGTCCATAACCTTGGGTATGCTAAGATTCCTTAGGTAGGTTCACAAAAACTTTTAAAATTGGATGATTCAAACTTCCAAGACAAAAAAACTTCTCCAAAAACACTGAAAATCAAGGCCATGGACTGAGAAAACACTTGCAAACACATATATCTGACAAAGGGCTTATATTCAGAATACATTAAGAATTCTTGGCTGGGCACGGTGGCTCACACCTGTAATCCCAACACTGTGGGAGGCCAAGGTAGGCGGATTACCTGAGGTCGGGAATTCAAGACCAGCCTGACCAACATGGAGAAACCCCATCTCTACTAAAAATACAGAACTAGCTGGGTGTGGTGGCACATGCCTGTAATCCCAACTACTCGGGAGGCTGAAGCAGGAGAATCGCTTGAACCTGGGAGGCGGAGGTTGCAGTGAGCCAAGATCGCGTCACTGCACTCCAGCCTGGGCAACAACAGAGAAACTCCGTCTCAAAAACAAACAAACAAACAAACAAACAAATTGAATTCTTACAGTTCAGTAATAAAATGCATGGGAATGAGAAACAAAAAAGTTAAGATAGGGGTATCTTCTATAACAGAAGTACAGGGAAACTAGATGGCATTTATGGCTAATTCTTAAAAAAAATAAATTGTTGGGTTGTGGGCACATAGGCTTTTTTTTTTTTTTTTAATTATTATTTTAAGGTCCAGGATATAAGTGCAGGACGTGCAGCTTTGTTACACAGGTAAACATGTGCCATGATGGTTTGCTGCACCTATCAACCCATCACCTAGGTATTAATTTTAAGTTCAGCATGCATTAGCTATTTATCCTGATGCTCTCCCTCCCCCTACCCCCTTTACAGGCCCCAGTGTGTTCTGTTCCCCTCCCTGTGTCCATGTGCTCTCACTGTTCAGCTCCCACTTACAAGTGAGAACATGTGGTGTTTAGTTTTCTGTTCCTGTGTTAGTTTGCTGAGGATAATGGCTTCCAGCTTCACCCATGTCCCTGCAAATGACATGATCTCATTCCTTTTTATGGCTGCATAGTATTCCAAGGAGTATATGTACCACATTTTCTTTATCCAGTCCATCATTGTTGAGCATTTGGGTTGATTCCATGTCTTTGCTATTATGAAGAGTACAACAATGAACATAGGCATGCATGTACCTTTATAATACAATTATTTATATTCCTCTGGGTAATATAGCCAGTAATGGAATTGCTGGGTCAAATGGTTCTAGATCTTTGAGGAATCATCATACTGTCTTCCACAATGGCTGAACCAATTTACAACCACACCAACAGTGTAAAAGCCTTCCTATTTCTCCATAGCATAGACTTTATTTTAATTTTATTTATTCTTTGTTCTATGCTTAAAATATTTTGTAATTTAAAATGTTAACACTAAAAGAGATAGCTTAATTCATATAACTCCATTAAGTTAACATAGTTACTACGATATTTAACAGAGGGTTTTTCTCCCATGGCTTATTCTCCTATGTTTATTTGATGTCAGGGCACACATAGATTGATTCATATTCATAGTTTCCTACTACCCATTCCTGCTTGGATATGTAAATGTTTTCATTATCATATTAAAGAATTTATTCAAAATGAGTTAACTGCTTTTTCCCCTACCTAGACTCACATTTTCAAGCTCTTCTATTTTCTTCGCTAGTTTTACCATTTTACAAATCACAAAATGGTATACTGCTTAGGAGCACAAGCTCTAGAGTCAGACTGATTGGGTTCCAATCTTGAGTTCACTACTCAAAAACTGTAGGACCTTGGGCAAGTTACTTAATCACTCTGTGCCTCAGGATAAATGCTGAATACAAGGAAGGTGCTTAGAGCTAAATCTGGCAAATACTCATGCTCAATAAACATTAGCCATTCTTTTTTTTATCTTAATTGTTTATATCACTACTATTATTACAACTACTTTTTGACTTATCTTTGTCTCTTCCTTTGTTCTCCCTATATCAAGGAAGATATTAAGTCCCATTAATTGTTCTCAGGACAATGTGATCTCTTCCAATTTCTGGTGACCAGTATTGGAGGTGGTGACCAGTAGTGAAGATGCGGACTACTACAGCCTTCCTACAAGTCTTCCTTTTCTTCAATTCTCCCCATTCCAATCTACTGTACACTACTGTCAAGTTAATCTTTACCCCTTTCCATAAGCCCTCCTTTCCTATAGTAGTAGTTCTATGAAGCTCTGCACAAGGAAAAAAAAATACTTCACAGCAGGTTTCCAAATTAATCACTGCTAGAAAAAGTATGATGGTAGAAAGTCTCAAGGCTGAGTTTCAATCCCACAAATTTCAAAGCAAGTTACATTTATTATTACAAGAAGAGCAACAAAATATTACAAATTGCCTCTGACCAGCATTAACAAGGCCTTATAACATTAGTAATCACTCCTAACATAGTTTGCAATTTGATTTAGTACTATAAAAAGAACTAGTCCTTTTTTTTTTTGGCCAGTATAGAAACATGAGTGTCACTTACCTCTCTGGGCCCTGGTTCTCTTTTTATAAAATTAAAATGTTATATAAATGCCATCACTCTTATGCTCCCAGACCCTAGAAGCTACCACTAATTGAGTACAACACTTTTTCCTGATGAGCCCAGAGTAAGCACAGTTATTCAGGATATTAACACCAATGGAGGAACAGGCAGAGGTGAATTTATGTCATGCTTGAACTACATACTCTCTGGAGTTTCTCCTGATTTTAAAGGTCTGTGCTTCTGTCCTAAAACTACAGATCTATAGAAAATTCCTCTAATTTAAAACTTATAATTCACTCGAGAACGAATACTACTAGAAATCTAGAAAGCATTCTAAAATATTCTATAGAAATTATTTTTGTATAGCCTCAAAATAAGTGGTTTTAAATTTTAAAATTATATTTTAAACAAATTTTATTGTGATAGTTCATTATGAATGCATATTTTTGTAACAGTGCATTTTGGAACACTATTAAAATGGGCCCAGAAATTTGATATGGGCACATAAAAATTATGCAGCTGAAATTATGAAATTTTTTTTTAACGTTTACCTTTTTTCTTCTTTTGCTCTCAGCTGTTCTTCCTGTCTCAAAACTTGAACCATTATAGATTCAAAAACTCCACTTGTCAAGCCTGCCAAACTTCGCGGTGTTGACCGACGCCTTGTTGAAGTACATGCAGTTCCCTTCTCATCCTCCAATCCATAATAGCCTCTAGATGTAACTGCTATCGTTGTCTTTTCTCTCAAGTGCCTTGGAGAAGAATAAGCCAATTCACAAGGTCAAATCTTCTGGATAAGCAATAAACCCCATTAGACAGCAACTTAAGAATCCCTTTTGCTAAATACATAAAAGTATTTAAACCTTACTTAGCATTGTTCTAAATTTTTATCTTCCCTACACAATTTCTCATACTCCTTACATCATAAAATCAGAGTGATAGTCTCTTCCGTATATTAAAAAAAAAATCTGAGATTCAAGCATTTAAAATACTGACTAAAGCACTACCTCTTTAATGGAAAACAAAGTTTATTGTTTACAATATATTTCATACTACCTATTATTGGTATGAGAAAATGTACAATAATACAGAAACATTTGGAAAAAGAAAATGTAAAATGATACATAAACACTTTGAAAAAATTATAAACAGCCGGGTGCGGTGGCTCACGCCTGCAATCCCAGCACTTTGGGAGGCCAAGGCAGGCAGATCACCTGAGGTCGGGAGTTCAAGACCAGCCTGACCAACCTGGAGAAACTCTGGCTCTACTAAAAATACAAAATTAGCCGGGCGTGGTGGCACATGCCTGTAATTCCAGCTACTGGCAGAAGAATCACCTAAACCAGGAGGTGGAGGTTGCTGCGAGCCGAGATCGTGTCACTGCACTCCAGCCTGGGCAACAAGAGAGAAACTCCGTCTCATTAAAAAAAAAGAAAAAAAAAGAATACAAAAATTTGCTAGGCATGGTGGTGAATGCCTGCAGTCCCAATTATTAATATATTAATACTTGGGAGGCTAAGGTGGGAGGACTGATGCTTGGGAGGTTGAGGCTTCAATGAGCTATCGTACTACTCCACTCCAGCCTGGGTGACAGAGATCCTGTCTCAAAAAAAAAAAAAAAAGAAAGAAAGAAAATTTATATAAATTAAAAGTTGACCCTATAGTTATATTTCCCTGCTTTCCTATAGGCTTTAACATAAAATAGGCTAAAGGTTGATTAAAATGTGAATTTTTTTTGTATTTTTTTGAGAAAGAGACTCTGTCACCCAGGCTGGGGTACAGTGGCATGATCTCAGTTCACTGCAGCCTCAACCTCCCTGGGGTCAGGTGATCCTCCCACCTCAGCCTCCTGAGTAGCTGGGACCACAAGCATGTGCCACCACACCTGACTAACTTTTGTAATTTTGTAGAGACAGGGTTTCACCATGTTGCCCAGGCTGGTCTTGAACTCCTGGGCTCAAACGATCAGCCCACCTTGGCCTCCCAAAGTGCTGGGATTACAGGCGTGAGCCACCCCGCCCAGCCAAACATAAATCTTTATGACGTAAAATATAATAATTGAAGTCCTGTCCTCCTTGGACTATGTCCAGAGTGATTTATTATACTAAGTTAGAATAACTTTATAACAACCTTACCCTCAGTACCATCTAGGTCCCATGAACCGTATGAGTGTAGGGTTCTACAAAACTGTAGCACCACTATGTGTTTTCTCCGTTATACAGAGATAACACTATAACTAATTCAGCTTTAATTAGGGCATGAATGTTAAACTGGTTTTCCAAAAATACTGAAGAATTTGGGCTCATCTAGCATACCATTTTAGGCTGTGATCCTTCAGTATACAACGGCATACATCTATATGATAGTTAATTGGGCTGGGAGTAAGGAATTGTGGACCCAGGGAAGATAGCTAACTGGCAACAATAGATACTGAATGGGTGTACTCGAATTTGTTTTAGTATAATGTTTTCAGTAGGTGAATTAATTAACTATGTAATTTTAACTACTTCTTCAATAATGATGAAATATTAATGGACAATATTGCATTGAAAACTAATGACATCTCAGAGGTCACAGTAGGTATGTAGAGCATTGAGGATAAAATCCAGTAAGTACACAGAACACTGGGGATAAGGAAAATTGAGAAAAATGGCAATAATGGCTAAATTGTTAATATAAAGTCAGAAACCGTATTTTACTCTTTAATTTCAGTTTTATAAGTAGACAAGATGAAGGTATAAACTTTCTAAATCAGTATTTTCTCAGAACGAAGACCAAAGAGAAAGTAATATCCTTTATTACTTATCAGAAATTAAAATTTATAAGCTTTGATATTTATTACTCATAATTAAAAGAAAATCCAACCAACCATGATGCTGTTTCTCTCTTACCAACATGTGAAGATTAAAAAGACTGATATTACTCAGTGTTGGAAAGGATGTAAGGAAGGAAAAATTCTTAAACATCATTAGTAAAAGTGTAAACCGGCAGTCTTTCTAGCAGTCAATTTAGTAATAATCATTAAAGTTTAACATGAACATATCCTTTGACCCATCATGCTTCTTGGAATTTAACCTACAGATGTACTTCTACAACTATGACCAAGAACACTCAGAGTATTACCTGTTATTTTTTAAAAACACTGGAAACATAAATGTTTTTCAACATGAGACAGATTAAATAATGTAATGAACACTACAATATGGAATAGCATCCATCCATTAAAAGGAATCAGGCATATGTATATTTACTCACTGTTAAAGATGTCCATATTATACTCTACACGTAAAAAAGAAGTTTCTGAACAAAATATATTTTTTAACCCAAAAAGAATTATGTGCACGTGTGTTGTGTGTGTATGTGTGTGTATATATATCTCACATGTACAGACACACTACTAGATGCCATATGTGTATTAGTTTTCGTATGATATGTACACATACATCTAGTAGTATATCTCTACATGCATCTAGTAGTGTGTCTACACACGCATGAGTTCAAACTCTCATCTAGACTACTGCAGTTGCTTTGTGACAGGCCTCCTCGCTTCTGCTCTGATATTCCTAGAGTCTATTCATATAGCAACCCAGGTAATCCTTTTAAAAAGCAAATCAGGGCCACATATGGTGGCTCACGCCTGTAATCCCAGCACATTGGGAGGCCAAGGTGGGTTGAACACCTGAGGTCAGGAGTTCCAGACCAGCTTGGCCAATATGGTGAAACCCCATCTCTACTGAAAATACAAGAAGTAGCTGGGCCTGATGGCATGTGCGCCTGTAGTCTAAGCTACTCGGGAGGCTGAGGCAGGAGAATCACTTGAACCTAGGAGGCAGAGGATGCAGTGAGCCAAGATCGCACCATTGCACTCCAGCCTGGGCGACAGAGAAAGACTCCATCTCAAAAAAAAAAAAAAAAAAGCAAATCAGATGCCATCAAATCAGATGCTATTACCTTGCTTTTGCTTTGTCTCCTCCAAAGTCTTCCAGTCAGAATAATCTGAAGTTCTTATGACTTCCAAGACCTAGTATGATATGGCCTTCGCCTGCCTCTCCAGGCCTAATTTTCTGCCACTCTGACCTTAGCTCTTTGTATGTCAGCCACAAAATTCTCCATTTTATTCTCAGTCATACCAACACATCTGCTTCCATGCATCTTTGCACTTGATCTCTCTCCTTTAAGACACTCTTTCTCCAGATACTCATATGGCTATACTCTATCACTTCATTCAAGTCTCTGTCCAAATGCCACAACATCCGAAAGACCTGCCCTAACTACATTATTTAATAAAAGATACCCTATCACTCTCTATTCTTATACTAGTTTCTTTTTCTTCATGTCACTTATCACTACATTGCATTATATAATTACTATTTATTTGGTAATTATCCATCTAACAGAATTAAAGCTCCAGGAGGATAGGAACTTTGTTTTGTTAATGACTGTCATCAGGCCTTCAAATTGTGCCCTATATATCTATATGTACATAGAAAGTATTTGGAAGAACACAAGCCTATTTTCCATTTTAAATTCACACATATAATTAAGGTTTAAAAATTTCAGTCATCTATATTGTCCACAGTAAAATAATCCTGATTAAACATGTTACTATCTACTTGAGTTCCATTAATCAGTGAATAAAATAATATAAAAAAAAAAACTTACCTTCCAAATAGGATTGTCAAATAATCAATGGCCAAATAAATGCACTAAAATAGCTCCCCCATTGCAAAATTCAAGCTTTTTTTCTGTCTATTAGGGAAATCATTTCATGAAATCATTCTGACAATAGTTTGAAAATAATAATATAGTGCCATCCATAAGCAAACACTAAGAAATAATTATGGTTACTTATTGAATTTTATACTTTCTTTCCTCTCCCCCCCTTTTTTTTTTTATAACACAAAGCATATAAAGTCTTTTCTGTGTTGATACATTCCAAATTTCAGAATTCAGAGGCTTGATTCTGTTTAAAATTATTACAATAAGTCTTAAAAGAAAGTGAATTGATACTAAGCTTTACTTATAGTTAATATACAAACTGACACCTATTCCCCTATTAAAAATAGATGTTTGAACACTTTTGCATTATGTGATTTTCTTTTGCTATCAAAAACAATATACATGTGTCATCTATAAAAATTCTATCAGCACACTTAAAACTCGGGGTTATCTAATCTGCTTAAAAATATTCTAAATGAAGCCGGGCGCGGAGGCTCACGCCTGTAATCCCAGCACTTTGGGAGGCCAAGGTGGTAGATCAACTGAGGTCAGGAGTTTGAGACCAGCCTGGGCCAACAGGGTGAAACCCCATCTCTACTAATAACAAAACAATTAGCTGGGCGTGGTGGCACACGTCTGTAGTCCCAGATACTTGGGAGATTGAGACAGGAGACTTGCTGGAACCTGCGAGACCTCGCCACTGCACTCCAGCCTGGGTGACACAGCGAGACTCCGTTTCAAAAAAAAAAAAAACTCTAAATGAAGAGTTTCAATCACTTAGTTCACCTATCCAGTTAAAAATATTAAAATGCAACTTTAGCCCTAAGGGTCCTGGCAAGAAATAGATAATATGTAAAAAGATGTGATGTTTATTTAACGAAGGGACTATTTACAAATGTGCAGGCAAGGTTGAGAGAAAATAGGAAGGGACAGTGAAGCACTTTGGGGCTACCCACAGCAGAGAACTATTTTACCACTCTAAGCCCATTAGGGGGAGGTGAGTGAATAGTTACTGGAACCCAGAGAGCAGTGACTGTAGGAGAGGGCCATAATGATGGAGCACAGTTACTGACAACTTGCAATCCAGCAAAAAGGAAGCTGTAGGAATAAATATGTCTGCCCTCTCAGTCCTCCTGTCAGTCCCTCCTATTGGCTGAACCCAATCAGAAGTCAGAGGTCAAGGCATACCAGTATGATCCTTATAAATCAGCCTTCTGGGGCATAGAGCACAGTGCACAAGGGTGGAAAATGCATTTAGAGGGGCAAATGGAGATTAACAGCACAGCACACCTTAGTATTAGTATTAGTCTTCAAGAGCAACTAATTAAATTAGGAAAGACAGAAAATTTTACTGGGGAATTCGACAAAAAATTTTGCATATTTGATAGATAAGCATCATCCGTCTAAGCTTCTGTCTACATTTATGTATCTTTACAAGCTCTGTGCTACAACAGCCATTGAAACCAAGTATCAGAATAAACATAGCTTAAAACAAGTCTTTCAAATAGCTGTACAGCCAAGTATAAAACCAAGATTCTCAAAACTAAGGAAGCATCACAATGACCTCACCAAAAACAACTTTTTGTACCATCGATAATGTTAAAAATTTTTTTAAATATGCTTATTTGCTCTCTCATTTTAAGTATCTAGTTTAGCTTATGGTTTTTTTTTTTTTTTTTTTTTTTTGAGACAGAGTCTCGCTCTGTGGCCCAGGCTGGAGTGCGGTGGCGCAATCTCAGCTCACTACAAGCTCTGCCTCTCGGGTTCACGCCATTCTCCTGCCTCAGCCTCCCGAGTAGCTGGGACTACGAGCACCCGCCACCACGCTGACTAATTTTTTGTATTTTTAGTAGAGACGGAGTTTCACCATGTTGGCCAGGATAGTCTCGATCTCCTGACCTCGTGATCCTCCTGCCTCGGCCTCCCAAAGTGCTGGGATTACAGGCGTGAGCCACTGCGCCCAGCCTAGCTTATGTTTTATAACATAAAACATAATAGCAAAGTATCCATATATGATGTATAAATAAATATGCATAATTGAAGGTACATATTGAAAATGTTTGCTGCTTGGGAAGCCAGATCATGAAGGTTTGGAGACCACTGCTCTTATCTGCAGCTATAAACTATCTCATATACAAAATTATTTTCAGAAAAAGCAGCAGCCTTCATACCCACAAAAAAGCATTTATCAAAGACCATTAAACTTACTTTCTACTTGATCTTTACCTTCTACTTTCTCAGTCATTACTCTTATTCACCCTGAATTTCTTTTTTGTCTTCCTTCAGACCTCCAGTCCCTTGTCTGACTCTCATTTGCTGTAACATAATTCAACTTCTTTTAGCTATTCACATAGATAACCAGTTGAGACCCATCATACATGACTAACCTCTTCTCTTATCTCCCTGGACCAATTATACTTCTGTCTCAGGCATGTAGCCTCTCTCTTACATCTCAGTCAAAAGCCCCTTCAATCCTATACCTCTCCTACTGAGCAGTGTAGGAAAAAATAACCCCCTTGTAGTCTGTTGTCTAACCATAACCTCAGCTGGGCTCAAATGTACCTAATATGACTTCTTTGAAGGTGGTCAACTCCTTCTTTCATTCTCCATAACAGCAACTTCAAATGCTATCATTATTCACTTTATTTTATTATTATTATTTTTTTTGTGAGATGGAGTTTCACTCTTACTGCCCAGGCTGGAATGCAATGGTGCCATCTCAGCTCACTGCAACCTCCGCCTCCCTGGTTCAAGTGATTCTCCTGCCTCAGCCTCCCGAGTAGCTAGGATTACAGGCATGCGTCACCATGCCCGGCTAATTTTGTATTTTCAGTAGAGACGGGGTTTCTCCATGTTGGTCAGGCTGGTCTCGAACTCCCAACCTCAGTTGATCCACCTGCCTTGGCCTCTCAAATTGCTGGGATTAGAGGCGTGAGCCACCACGCCGGCCCAAATGCTATCATTATTCAAAAGCTTCATTCCATCACCTTGCAGGTGACTTTGCCCACAACTTATTTCAGAGAAAATGGTAGTTTTTAAGTAAGAGCTCCATTAACTTCCTGCTTCTCAAAAACCAAAATTATCTAAATCCAGGCCCATCCTTACTTTATGTTTCAGTGAAAAATGTGCCTCCAATCCTCTGATGAAAAATGAATCACTATACAGGTCTTCAAAATTTGTATTTCATTAATTATCTTCTGAATCTTCAAACTCTCTTTCTCTACCTGTAGTTGCTTTAGCATATAAACAAGTCCAAGTTTATATTAAAAACACACTATTCCCCGAGTCACATCTAAACTGCTGATCCAATTCATCTTTCATTCACATCTCAATCTATAATGTGGCATCTGCTTGGAGCTACTCCACTGAAATCCCTCTTCCCAAAGATCTCCCAGTTATGACATGTAAAGGATGTTTTTCAGTTCTTATTTTAGTCAACCTTTCTGTACCATCCGGTCACTCTTTTGTTAAGAACTTGAATTGGACTTTGCAGAAAGAACAGTTTTAGATAGATAGGAAAGAGTGAAGACAGAATACTAAATAAAGACAAAAATATTCATTCATATTATTCAAATATATTTTTCAAAATATTTACTGAGCAACAGGGATTTAGCAAAGAACACCCTAACAATCTGTATATATGGAATGAAAAGTATAAACTTCAAAGATGACTGACATATTCAGGCTGAAACAATGATAACACCACTGACAAAAATGTGAAAGTCAAAAACAAAAATGGAAAACTGGAAAGGAGATTTGGGTTAGATATATACTCAGTTTTTAACATCCTGAGATAACAATTGCACAACCAACTGGAAAAGTTCTATGGACGAAAATACAAAACTAAAACTAAAGGCGGGGGGTTCAAGATACTGATTCAGGAGTCCTTAGTGAAAGTAAAGCCATTAAACAACAAAAATAAATAAATAAATATACATAAATAAATATATTTATTCCCCTCCAGAGGAATACATATAGGTAGATAAGATCTTACAGCATAGTTTTAGGAATTATCCATAGTTATTTGCACTGCTATTGAGGCAGTGCAATGGCACAATCTCAGCTCACTGCAACCTCCGCCTCTTGGGTTCAAGCAAGCCTCAGTCTTCCAAGTAGCTAAAATTACAAGCATACACCACTATGCCTGGCTAATTTTTGTATGTTTAGCAGAGTCGGGGTTTCACAGGGTCTCTCACCACATTGGCCAGGCTGGTCTCAAACTCCCGACCTCAGGTGATCTGCCCACCTCGGCCTCTCAAAGTGCTGGGATTATAGGCATGAGCTACCATGCCTGAGCCATGTAACTAATTTTTAAAAAATCATTTTGCTTAGAATATATTTCTTCTGTTTTTCTGAATTTAGGAAAGGCACAAAGGCAAATGCAAAGTTTTTATTTACGAGAAATTGTATTTGAAAAGTGCCTTATCAACCTTGACAAGTTTGATAAGCATTTTTAGTAAGTTAGGGCTGCTCTGCTTAACATATTACTACTGCTACAGCTATTCCTTACCACACAGAACCACTCAGGAGTTCTCAATGCAGGCAGAACAGAAGCTCTCTAGGTCACTAACTCTCATACTGTCTCGATATGCTAATGTTCCCTAGAAGATGCTAAAAATGTAATGAGTCTGCAAAGTAGGCAGGTAAATAATACCTTGGCTTCCTCTTCCTGGCCAACTCTTCTATTTATCTCCTAAGCATTGATGAGGCTTTAAAGTAGCAGATCGTAAATTTAGGACACTTTAAGATTCAGACAATGGCACAAGGAAGAAAGGCAGGAAAGCTAGAGCAAGTCTTAGCGCCTGCCTACCTGAAATAACAGGTCTTAACAAAGAGATACAGGACTTGGCAAGAGCTAAGGACATAATTAAATTAGAAGAATGTGGCATGTGGCTATTACAGTGTCCACAGAAAATAAGCAATGCTATCAACTTTTCATCTTTCATTTCATGAATGAGAAGAATACCTTTCTTATTCCCCACAAACTAGTGATTTCTATTGTTTTCCTGCATATTTCTTATGCGAAGTGAACAAAACATGGGTGATGCAAATGTTGATTCTGCTATACTTATTTAAAAGCCACATATCTAATGGAAAAGTAAATACATGAAAATAACGGGTTTTTTTTAGAAGAGGACTCACTATACCAAATATATTAAAATAAATTTTAAAGTCACAATAATAAAGTTTAATATCAGAAGATGAATAGTTAGATCAGCAGCATACCAGAGAAAGTTAGCTCCAAATACACCAGAGACATACTATAAAGAAAAATAGATCCAAATACACCAATAACATATTATAAACATGGTAATTCAAAATAATGAAGAAAGTTGATGTTGTGACAACTGGGTATTTGAGAAAAAAATAAAGCTGGATTTCAACCTCACTTCTTCACCAAAACAAATTTCAGGCAGATCCATCCATCCATTCATTCATTCCTTCATTCAATATTAACTAAGCACTTACAGGTAGTGGAGTAGGTTTGGCAACAACACAGGCAACATTCCTGTCTGCTCTGAGCTTACATGGATAGTAAAGAAGATACACAAAAAGTAAGCAAACACAATACATAATAAATAAGTTCAAACTGTAAGTTACATACTATACATTTTGTAAAGGACAGTCAAGTACACTTACTTAAGTGGTAACAGTAGAAAGAAACAGGCAAGATTTAAAATATACTTTAGAAGTAGGAAGAATCAATGAAAAATACTAGTTTTTTGGCTAGAGCAACTTGGTGGATGATCAAATCTCTAAGACTAAACTTAGTAAAAATAAACAAAAAAACCAAAAGTTCTGTTTTGAACATGTTAAAGTTTGAGATGGCTATTGGACACTCAACTGGATAAAAGAAACTATTAACAGTAGGACTGGCCTCTTAGCAGTAGGAGACCTGGAGACTGGTGAAAGAGGGAGATTTTCTCTTGTACTGTTCTTTTATTGCCACTAGATATACACATTTTAAATTAATAAACTATTATGAATATAAACACTAATCAATGGATTGCTAAAAAGTCTACATATATTAGTTACAATTCAACTATTTTCTTTAGACTCCCATAATATGTATACACATAATAGTTGTTAATAATCTATATTGCAAATACTGTCAATCCTACCACCACAGGTATCTAAACGTATCTATTCCTTGAAATCTTTTATGATCCTTTTCTCTCCTGTCTGCTTCTCAGGAGAAAAGACTTCCTTCTCTCAATCCTTACAGCTTTTGTTCATAAGCAACCAAGCATGATGATTAAGTGTTATATAACAAATTCAAACTTTGTATTTAATTTTTTTGTATGTAAATAAATACATGTGCATAGATGAGATAAAAAGGGTTTAAATTGTTAATAAAAAATTAAGAGATTTCAGTTATCCTATAATTTATATACTCTTCTCATGAAACTTTTAAAATAAGTCTTGGATATAACTAAGAAACTTTGACTTAAATATTACTATCAATCAAATTCCCTAGCCTGGAATTAATAAGTAGTAGAAATCACTAGCGTACTAGAATTGTATGAAGGATTTAGATAAACTGAAGAACATAAATGGTTCTCATACTTGTCAGTAGTCTGTGGAATACCTTGAAATACTATCATATTTAATAGTTTTTAAATACCTTCTACTAGCAACGTTGTATTTTTTAAGGATTATGTTCTTCTAAGTATTAAATTGTTACAAATACAAATTTGTGTCTAAAAAACTAAGCTGTCAAATTAAGCATATTGATATTGTCAGTATGTTTATAATTTATTAATTACATTTGCCATAATTCTTTTTTTGGTTATTGGCAAAGTTACTAAAACCAACTTGGCAGATTGACTAACTTAAATTGATAAAATTCTGTATTTAACATATTTTTTCCCTGAGAACAGAAGATTGAAATGATTCAAAGAAACAAAACAACTAAGTCTAACAAATTATTTAGAGATGTAAATCTAGCATATTATCTCAATTTGGCAAAATTTCTCTTCTTTCTAGCACTGCTCTAGGATTTCTGCAATATATAAAACTAATTTTTCCTGATACATTTATATATATAATCAAATCTAAAAGAAACAAAGTCAAACGCAATTCTTTTAACTTGGAAGTCAAGAATAAGCAAAGCTGAAAATTAAGGGATGGGAAAAGATCAAATTGAGTCTAGTTTTCTCTTTCTCTAATTCATTTCATCTATGCATCCCTTGTAATTCCCTAGTTTAAAATCCTTCATACAACTCCCTAATACTAGCACAGCATATTAGGCCCTCTGTGATCTGGCTACATAATCTGGCCCTCGCAGTCACACCTGTCACTACTTTTCTATATATAATTACACTCTAGCCAAACTAAACTACTGGCCATTCCCTAGCTACATACAGTAGCTCTTTCTGCCTTTGCACTTTTAGATATGCTATTCTTGTTGCCTGGAATAACCTCTACACCAACTTAGTTCACCCACTCGTATCTTTCCATATCCATCTTTGAATATCCCTATAGTGCCTATCAAATAATAAGCACGGTAAATATATGCTAAAAATAATGAACTGAACTTGTCTTACCACATTAACCACATACTACCTTCTATTATGCTTTTGAACACTGTGTCCATCCCTTAATGGAGGGTATGGTGTCTGTGTTCAATTTTTAACTTATACGGTTTATTCAGAATTGTAAATATTAACTTCCTTTCAGTGGAATACATTTTTAATATAAAAGTAATATGCTTATTGTAGAAAACCTAGGACATACAGAAAAGTTAAAAGAAGAAAATGAAAAATACTTAGGATCTTTCTAGTTAACAATAACTATTAACATTTTCTTGGTTTTCCTGAATCTTTTTTCAAAATGTACCTACTTAATATTCCGACTGTAATGCATGCTTATTTCTTGAATATTCATAGGTCTCAGGTGGAAGACGATATAACAAAGGGTTTGGTGATAGATATTACCACTGGGGCTTATTAGCCTTTCCCAATTAAAAAAAATTTTTTCTGGTAACTTAATATGAATTTTAAGATTCACATTATTATATAAGTTCCTGGAAAATGAAAATGGCTATTATTTGTTCTAGGCAACTCTCATCTTACAGAGATAGCCTAAAGATGATCTAAAAGCTAAAATAAAACTATGAAAGGGATGACATCTTCTCTCCAAGATATGATTTTTCTTCCCTGCTCTAGTGTTCTTTGAGAAATAAAAGTAAATACAAGGGCACAAATGCAAGGAGAAACAAACTATAAGGCAAAATACATTAGAATCTATTAGGACATCTTTATTGTCTTAATTCTAAATCATTATCAAATTAATATTTTCAAATGGAAGAACAATCTCTCTAAATAATAGTCTGTAAGTTCAGCATATTTCAAATAATGCCTTTTTACTTATTCCAAAATAAATTCTTTTCAGCTTCATTAACTACCTTTTCTAAATTAAGCATTTCAGCTTTTAATATAATTATACATATTATAATCATAACTCTAATCTTTTTTCTTTTCAGTTTGAAGACATTCAATCCTCACACAAAGCTCTGCCATTGGCTCCCTTGTATTTTTACTAGACTCTGTCCTGAGCAATCTCATTTACTCTATTTATTTATCATCCTTCAGCAAGTTACCCTCTAATTAAACATTTCTAGCCCTTGTCACTATGCTGGGCTCCATATGCACTCTTACAATTCTCAGCTGGATTATCTTCAAATGAATGCCTCCTCTCAGGTCCCCTAAGCATCACCATCAGCTGGGCTCAAATGCTCCTATTCATTTTGGACATCATCTGCTCCTTCACACTCCACATTCAACAGTTTGCCATTTACCACTGATACCTGTTGAATTTACCTCTTTTGTATCCCCATCCACCTTTCTATTCTTACTGTTTATTATCTCTTGATAGAATTAACTCAATAATCTTTTAATTGGTTTTCTTCCCTCATTATCCTTTCACTTCTGCCTTCAAACCTCAAATACTACTAGTAAAATCATCACTTTACTCCCTTAGTTGCAACCTGTGATGGATCTACACTGCCTAGATTCTGAATTCCCTAGCAAGCATTCACGGTACTTTATAATTGGCCCCAGACTATCTTTCTAGACTTAGCTGCCACTACATATCCTCACCATCCTATACTCTAACCACTGGGTATAAGCGGTTCCCCTAAACTACTCTGTACTCTCCTGCCTCCATACTTTAACTTTTAATTATGCCTCCAAACACTTAACTTTTAATTATGTGTTTCTGTTTACCTATCACCTTGAAGGGACAAAGTCATGTTTGTCATTGTATCTACAGGGCTTTACATATTATCTAACACATAACAGTTCAAATAACTGTTCAATGAACTACACATCTTCACCTATCATTATTCTACTCACTCTTCAAAACCTAGCTCAAAAACCATAATCTCTTGAATAAAATATTTTTAATCCCAGCTATCCACTCCCAATAGTTATCCCTCCTCTGCACACTATAATATAGCTCATCACAGTAGTATACATCCTCAAAGTATGCTCCTTGGAACGTGGTCATTCATGAGCTGAACCAAGATTTATCACCTAAAATCCGAAAGTGATTATGTTTTCCCAATTTATAGGGGGGAAAAAACTAAGATAATATATAGAATATCTTCAGTTAAGGGTTCCCTCCCATTATTTATTTTAAACCTTTTAGATGTCCTAGCAAAAAAAATCATACGATATAATTAAAAATATATTTCAGGATGTTGTGCAAATAGTACCATGACTTCTAACTGTTCTGACAATGGAACAAGTTTGAGACTCACAGTTTAAACATACTTAACCTTTCACTATGCCTGTAATACGTGTTCCTTCCTACCACCTCTTAAACCTGTTGGGGCTGGGGACTGCCCCCCAAACCCCAGAACAAAGCGG
This sequence comes from Macaca thibetana thibetana, assembly GCF_024542745.1. NCBI lineage: Eukaryota > Metazoa > Chordata > Mammalia > Primates > Cercopithecidae > Macaca > Macaca thibetana. The sequence continues at coordinate 74,721,122 of NC_065592.1, read as the reverse complement.
GTGTTCAATAAATGTCTTGTTAATTGAACTTCTTCATACCTCTGTTACTGCACTTAAAAACATTTTCTGAACCTTCTTGAAATAACACTATTTTTAAAACAATGGCTACTATAATAAATAGAACTACATGGAATATCAAGCTCTAACATTCTATAGGTTCTGAACATGAGGCAAATCCAGATTCTATTACCAAAGATCCCCAATATTTAAAGATTTGTATAAAAAAAAAGAATTACAGAAGCCAGTGGGAGGTAGGATGGGTTAGACTTACTGAGGAGAAATAAACATCTTGTTAAAATTCCCAATTAATTTATAGGTTTTGATCTTAACTGAGCATAAGCAAGCCACTAAGAATTCAAATTTAACTCAGGAAAGGATTAAAATAAAAATTCACTTTTAATTTGATTACTACTTGTACTTGGAAACCACTATTTTTAAATTTTTGAGGCTTCATGAGGATGCTGTACTTTTTTTTTTTTCCACTCTATCACCCAGGCTGGAGTGCAGTGGCGCCATCTCGGCTCATTGCAACCTCCACCTTCCAAGTTTGAGCAATTCTTGTGCCTCAGCCTTCCAAGTAGCTGGGATTACAGGTGTGTGCCACCACACCTGGCTACTTTTTTTTTTTTTTTAAAGTAAAAATGGAGTTTCATCATGTTGGCCAAGCTGGTCTCAAACTCCGGGCCTCAAGTGAACCACCCGCCTCAGCCTCCCTAAGTGCCAGGATTACAGGCATCAGCTGCCACACTTGGGCAAGGATGCTGTACTCTTACCCCAATCCAAAAAATATTGTGCCAACTAAAAAGCAATTACAAACCCAAATAATCTTCAGCTATATTTTAAGAAAGTCTTTTTATCCCATACATGTACCATTTTTTAACAGTAACAATATGGAAATCAAGAATAATTTTAACAGAGATATACACTAGCTTATTTTCGCCAAGATATTACCTTAAATGGCAAAACTAAAAATTTAGATTTTAGCTCTATTAGTGTCACTGGTGATGCATCTTTTCTAATGACAACCTTTCAAAACTAGAAAAAACATCTTCAGGCTACATGAAAATATAAGTTTTCAAAAATATCATCATTTAAAAATCAGTTTTGGAAGATGTAAAAATTCAAACTAACATTTGACGTTTTCTAAAGTTCTGTTCATAATTTCCTATTAAGTATTTTCTATTCCTTTCCACTTAGATGATCTTCTCCCTGTTTCTAATGTTAATTGTTATTTCTCACAGTTGCCTCAAATGGATGAATGAGATCCCTTCTAAAATATAACTTTCTTGAGAACAGAGATGTTGTCTAACACAGAAAATAGTATCTATAGCAATGCACGGTCAAAACTGTATTTTTAATGCTAAAAATTTAAAAATCTGTGTTAGGACTTTCAAAATATGTTATCACCTTTGAAGAAGGCAATAGACACACCAGTAGCTCAATTTGGAATTCATTCTGAGAATTAATCAGCTTTTGGAAACTGAAAGAGCAGACCTGGATTTTAGTCCTGCTTCTCTTGAAAATATATGTAAATAATATAAAAATCATAAATATTTATAAATTGTTTATAGATTATATACATGCATTGCTGCTTTAAACATCACAAAAAGCAAACAAAAAGATATTTCAAAAGGATAAAATAATAATAGAACATACTTAGGTTCTAATATTTTCTTCTCTCACCCCAGTGGGTCATCCTGTCTACTTCCTGAGGTACACAGACCACTCTGGAAACCACAGTGAAGCACAGAGAATTATTTGTAGTTTCCAGAAATACTATGATGTTTCATGCCTGTAGTTCAGTATTCTGGAATGCCCCAGTTAAACCTTCCTAAAAAGTTCAGTAGTAATATTGAACTCCTTCAAGAATCAATTCAAATATAAACACCTCTATGATAAGACTAGTCTTTCTCCTTTTCCTTACCTCCTCTCACTTGTCATCCCCACATTCACCCCTTCCGCTTCAGATTTATGTTATTTTCCTTTAAATTCCCCTTGTACTTCGTTCCTATGTCCATTACAGAATTATTTTATTTTTAAGTATTTGTTTTCCTACTCAACTACAAACCACTTAAGGACAGGGAACTTACCTTTTGATCTCAGGGGCATAAATGCCTAATTCTAGCAGATACTTAAATACTTGCACAATTATTCTACCCTAACACCCTCATTATACAGATAAGGAAACTGAGATTCAAGTTGTATGCTGTGTTGCCGGGCATGGTGGCTCATGCCTGTAATCCCAGCACTCTGGGAGGCCAAGGCAGGTGGATCACTGAGGTCATGAGTTCAAGACCGGCCTGGACAACACGGTGAAACCCCTTCTCTACTAAAAATACAAAAATTAGCTGGGTGTGGCGGCACGGGCCTGTAATCCCAGCTACTCAGGAGGCTGAGGCAAGAGAAATCACTTGAACCTGGGAGGCAGAGGTTGCAATGAGCCCAGATCGCACCACTGGTCTCCAGCCTGGGTGACAGAGCAAGACTCTATCTAAAAAAAGAAAAAAAAAAGTAAATGCTATGTCCAGGGTACTAATGCTACTGGGTTGTTCTCTAATGAGAATGTGGTATCCTCTTTACTTAATGTGCCTCATTTATTGCTCAAGAGAAAGCTCAGCAGTATATGGAATGGCTTTAAAGTCTCTTTACACTTTGAAAATAAGTTCCTTTAGTGTCTCACAAATATATTCCAGAAGACAACAGAAAATTTAAATAATATCTAAGTGATTCATTGGTTTCATTTCTAAAATACCATATACCACTTTGAGATATTTACAAATAAGATATCTGAGTCATTTATGTGCTGAAAATCATACTCCCATGAACACTCTATAGAATACTGTTTTGAAACATCTATATATCTTAGTTGCATTCCAAACAGCTGTGACCCATGCTTTTCTCAAAGTTGTGCCCACTGGAAGCAGTTAGTAATGACTCAGATTTTAGGCTAGAAGAACTGATGTCCCAGTATCCACAAGTGTGGTCTCGCAAACCTAATGTGTTTGCATACATCAAATACAAAAAGGTGAAGGACTCCAACTTTAATTAACTATTTGAGGTCATGATACTATTTTTTGCTACTAAAATAGCAAGAATTTTATCTCTATTGGCCTAAGGAATGTCAGAAGTACATTACATTTATAAACTATAAAATGTTATAAGTTTAATTTCTAAATATGGATACTATTAGATCACATGGGAATATAAGTATTCTGAGCATTAACCACTGAGAATGATGATTCTAAGCATTTAGAAATTTACCTTTATTTCTAGGTAAATAAAGTTACTAGTTTCTAGGAAACTTTATTTAAGGAAATAAGAGAAAGGAAAGGAGAGTAAGGAAAAGAAGAAAGAGACTAGTCTATCATAGAGATGTTTATATTTGAATTGATTCTTGAAGGAGTTGAATATTACCACTGAACTTTTTTGGAAGGTTTAACTGGGGCATTCCCGAATGCTGAACTACAGGCATGAAACAGCATAGTATTTCTGGAAACTACAAATAAATAAATAAAGTTCTAGGAAAAATTAGTTTCTTAGTCTGCTCTTTTGTAAGACTAAGAAATGTTTATTACAGGCCGGGTATGGTGGCTAGAGCCTGTAATCCCAGTACTTTGAAAGGAGGCCGAGGTGCGCAGATCACCTGAGGTTAGGAGCTCCAGACCAGCCTGGCCAACATGGTGAAACCCCATCTCTACCAAAAATATGAAAATTAGCCGGGTGCGGTGACAGCTGATCCCAGCTACTCTGGAAGCTGAGGCAGGAGCATTGCTTGAACCCAGGAGGCGGAGGTTGCAGCAAGCTGAGATCGCGCCACTGGACTCCAGCCTGGGTGACAGAGCGAGACTCAGAGAAAAGAAAAGAAAAAAATAAATGTTTATTACACACAGAGCTTTTGAAAACACCAGTAATTCAAACCCACATGCCATCTCTTAGCACTTTTATTCAGTCATTCTCTTGCCTCATTCTAAATCCCTATTCGCACATCTGATAAATTAGATGAACTCTAAGGTTCTTCCGGGTCTAAAATATTGTGACATCAATCAGAAGGATACTTTATAACTTCAAAATAATAACGTGAATAGATTGTTTTTTATGTGAGTCACAGCAACAATGCACTGTGGCGACAAGGGTAACATACTACAGAAATATAAAATTACTAAAGTATTAAAAGTAATTTACAAAGCAAATATGTGAATAATTATTCTATTACTAAATAATCTTACTCTATGAAAGGATTCGGCCGGGCGCGGTGGCTCACGCCTGTAATCCCAGCACTTTGGGAGGCCGAGGCGGGCGGATCACAAGGTCAGGAGATCGAGACCACGGTGAAACCCCGTCTCTACTAAAAATACAAAAAATTAGCCGGGCGCGGTGGCGGGCGCCTGTAGTCCCAGCTACTCAGGGGGCTGAGGCAGGAGAATGGCGTAAACCCAGGAGGCGGAGCTTGCAGTGAGCCGAGATCGCGCCACTGCACTCCAGCCTGGGCGACAGAGCGAGACTCCGTCTCAAAAAAAAAAAAAAAAAAACAAACGAAAGGATTCAAGAAGAGTTTCCTTAAAGAGAGTTCCCTTAATGAAGACAGGCACTATGTTAACTGTTTTCGGTGAAAAAAATCAGTCTGGAAAATAGCATATGGGAAGCCAACGACAAAGGTTACAAAAAAAAAAGTGACAAATCAAGACCAAAAAATTAACACAATTTCTAGGAGCTATTCTTTAAAAGCACAAGTACAATGCCCAGTTTCAGATAAGAAGTATACACTCATTATTCAACGACTGCTACTACTTACATTACAATGGCTAACACTTATACTGGGCTAACTATGGGACCAGCACTGTGGATTTCACATTTATTAACTCATTCAATCCTCAAAGCAACTCTACGCGAGTACTAATATTATCCCCGCTTGACAGATGAGGAAACTGAGGCCAAACAGGTTAAGTGACTTGCTCAACTTAACCTCATTCTGAAAGTGAACAAACTACTATTCCACTTCAACTACCAATTCCAAAAACATTGAATTTTTCCACTCCCGAAAAATTTAAACTTTAGAAATTAACTTGACTGACATCGACTATACAATTACTATAAAACAACACATTCATTTTAGTACCCTCCTCTTAATGTTAAATAATTGGATATATGGGTGGTGGATACCAAGAGCACAGTGTCATCTGACTTGCCTATGATTTCTGGCAGAATAAACATAAACGTGTACACTTTAGAAAATGTGTGTTGACGCATTCCCTATTATTGCAAAAATTCGGTGTCCTCAGATGAAATGGAGAGAAAAGATCAGTAGTACGCAAGAGTAACCATTAACCATTAACACTCCATAAATCTTCAATGACCGACATGAGTAGTAAATGATAAAATTATTTTTAATGGTTTCAGACACCCTTTTACATAAGCCAAAATTATTTTTCTAGAGATATTTCGTCCTAAACGCTGTTTTAAATGTCATGTTAAACTGTCTAAAACTTAAGGGTCCAACCTCCATCCCACAAAAACTGTTGCTCTGCCTACACGTGCAATTCTTCCTACAGGGCCCATTCCATCTTACATCTGCAAACTGTACCCAGCTCTTCAGCGATGCAGACCCGGGTTTCCTTCTCAGTTCTCAGTCTACGCGCACGACGGGTTCGGCCCACACCCACCACACCCCTCCGGTCCCCGCCCAGCGCCGCTCCTCCTCCCGGGCTTCTCCAGCACCGACTCAGCCCCTATCAGCACCGCCCCCAGGCCCCTGGCCCAGCCCATCCTCGGACACGTGTGAGGATGTGTTTGTGTCAGTCTGTCAGTCCCACCAGGGATCGGGCTTGCTTACCGAGAAAGAAGCGCTAACTTCTGCTCCAGCATCATCTCCAGCTTCTGGCCCTGTTTGGAGATCCAGTGGTCCACTCCGTGCAGGCGGTAGCACGTCTCCAGCATCAACCTGAAGTCCGCCACGAACTCGGTGATGCCCCCGTACTGGCCGCTGGCGAACTTCTCCTCCATCTTCAGCAGACACATGCCCTGCCCGGGCTGCTGCGGGAAGGCGCGACCGCCCCGACCCCCGCTGCGCGGCCCTTCCGCCACCTCCTCCTCCGCGGTGGCAACGCCCCCCAAGGGCTGCAGAAAGGGGGCGGTGAGGCCCCGGTGCTTCTCCTGCAGGAACTCGCCCAGGATGCGGTAGCCCTGCTGTAGCTCGTAGGTCAGCTCCTGCTCTTTGCAGCCACCGCCTCCGATCACCATCGCCTCCATCTCTTCCTCCTGACCGTCCGCGTCCTCCAGGAAGGAAGCACTCCTTCCGCGGGCCGGCCCTGAGGCCGTGGCCGCCGCTGCCACCTCCTCCTCGTCGTCCTCTCCTTCGGCCGCCGGTGGCGACCGCTCTTCCTCCCCGGCCGGCTCCATCGCTCCCGGCGTCCCGGGCACGCTCATGCCCCGACAGGCCTAGGCTGGGCGGTGTGGAGCGGCCGCTCGAGGTGCTGGGGGACGCGTGAGCGCGAGCCGCTTCCTCACGGCTCGGCCGCGGCGCGTAGCCCCTGCCACATCGGGCCTGGCTCTCCTCAGCCGCCGGCTCGGCTCGGTGCGCGCGGGGGTCTCGAGCTCACCGCCGGCGGGGCGGGGTTACATGGCGCGCGGGGAGGGGGGAGAGAAGAGGAGAGCCTAGGTGCCCTCCTCTCCCCTCCCCCCGGCGGCGGCGCGCGCACGGCCCTCGCCGGCCTCACCCCTCCGCACCCCGCCCGCCTGCTCTTCACCGGCCAGGCCCCGCCGGGTCGCCGCAGCCTCGGCGCCCCACCCCCTCCCGGGCCAGCGGGGGGCTGGGAGGGGGCGAGGAGGAAGGGGGTTCTCCTCTCCCCTCCCCGGAGGGGGCCGCAGCGGCGGCTCCGGCTCCTCCTCTCCCTCACACCCCCTCCCGCCCCTCTCTACCTGCGGGGGACACGGGCAGGAGGAGGCGGCGCGCGGACTGGGCCCGGCGACAACTGTCAGTTAGAAGCCCCGCTGGGCGGTGGTGGGGGGAGAAAGGGGAGGGCCAGGGAGAGAAGGGGGAGGGCACTCAGCCCCCCGACTGGGAAGAGCTGTGGAGAGAAGCAAAGAAAGAGGCCCCGTCGCCATCCCCAGTGCGCATGCGTAGTAGAACAATTTCTTCCCCCTCCCGCCAGCATCGCGCCCCGCCCCGCTACGCAAAAGGAAGAGCTTCGGCTCAGCTACAGGCCCAGAAGCCTGCTAGGGTTGCGCGGACCAATGATGTAATCAATCGTAGGCGAAGCTAAGAGGCTGATGGAAGGGGAAGCAAGGCGCCTGCGTAGCTTTAGTCATCGCCTCCTGGGAAGGTGGCCAAAAGGGTGTTTGTTTAAAGCAAGTGCTGCAAGAGGAAATTTCTTTTGCAAGGCGCTTGTTAGCCCCCCAAACTAAAATTAAAGTTGCTAGATAACCTTTGTTAATGGCAAATGAATAGTGAGAAAGCGCAAAATGTAAATCTACTATAAAATTTACATTCTATTCCCACTCTTTCTCCCTTGTGACTGCGAGTCTTTTATATATAACCAGAATTTTGAGAAGTTTAGAAAGTTTAAGGACTCGACCATACGTTCACATGCAGAAGAAAAGGAGGTGATTTTTAGAACCCCAGCTCTTAACATCAATTCATATTTTGGAACTAATTCCATGTTTTCAGTTAAAAATTTCCACCTTCCCGATTCCTGAGATCTGTTAAGAATAAAGAAAGAGAATGGAACATCATTTAAACAAATTCTTGGGACTGAAAACAGTCAAAATAGTTCATGTCTGAGCTGTACAGCATTAAACAGTTGTTTGCATGGGCTGACAAGCTCACTACATTTTACAATTACTGTGTAAATAATGACTAAAAAGTGGACTCATCATTCACATTGGTTTACATGTTACTTAAAATTAGTTGAGAGGTAGGAATTTATGGTTCCGCAAAGCAAATATTACTGTTTTCTCATATTCTATTTGAAAGACGCACATTATTTTTTCTAGGTACACAGAACCCTCGTTTGAAACCTGAATTACCTAAACACAAAAACAAAATTACAGAAATCATGCATTTTAAAAGTAAAATGTGTATAACTAAATGATTAGGATACTCTGACTCTTACAATTGTTTACTTCTCATTAATGTGAACTTTTAAAGCAGTGATAAAAAGATAAAAATTTGTCTTACCTCAAAGCTGTTTTTTGTCCAGTAAGTTAAGTATCACTCTTAGGTAAAATAGTGAAGCGGGAACACTCTTTTAGTTAGGGTATTGACACTGTCCTCCACACAGACCTTTTATCTAGTATTCGAGGTCTCCTCTCATCAGACATTTGTAATATATAATGCATTTACAGGGTTCTCTTCCCTCAGAGTCCACAAAAGAACTTCAGCTCACAGAAGAAAAATGCAGGGATCAATCTTACTTCAGCACCTGGCAACCAAAAAGTGTGTCTGACTATACATTCCTCCTTTCTTTTGACAAAGCCCAGGAATCTGAAGCCCAACGTACCCAAGCAAACATCCTCTACTCCTCTTTAGTCATCAGCCCTATTTCATGACTCTTGGACAATATTAGCTTATATTTATTGAACCCTGTGCCACTAAACACTTTATATTCATTATCTCCTTTAATTCTCACAACAATCCTATCAGCTAGGTATTAGGCTTATTTTTCAGATGAGGAAACTGCCTCTTAGTTTAAGAAAGTTGTTAACCAAAATTAAAATCTAGGTCTGTCATACTTCAAAAACTCCAGGTGCCTAATTCCAAGTCATCTGGCAGAATTTCTAATTCCTCATACATAAAAGTATAGGGAATTGCTAGAAATGTTGATAAAGGGTTTCTTAATTAAGATTATATAAAGGAGAAAAGTGTGGGTGAATAGAAGGAACCTCAACTCTAGGTTACTAAGAGGTCAAGATGATAGCAACTTAACTATAAATTAAAGTAGGATCGGGTCTTTAGTCTTAAAAAAGGAACTTTGTTACACAAGAAATATGGGCCAGGCGCGGTGGCTCATACCTGTAATCCCAGCACTTTGGGAGACTGAGGCGGGCAGATCACCTGGGGTCAGGAGTTCAAGACCAGCCTGGCTAACATGGTGAAACCCCATTTCTACTAAGAGTACAAAAAATTAGCTGGGAGTGAAGGTGCGCACCTGTAATCCCCGCTACTCAAGAGGCTGAGGCAGGAGAATCGTTTGAACCTGGGAAGTGGAGGTTGCAGTGAGCTGAGATTGCGCCATTGCACTCCAGCTTGGGCAACAAGAGCGAAATTCCATCTCAAAACAAACAAACAAAACAATAAATATGTTGGTTGTAGGTATGTACATAAATTAGAAAATATAGGTAACTGAGAAGAAAATTTGCCACTTAATCCTACCACCTAGAGAAAACCTCTATTAGTACTTTGAGGTGGGATTTTTCTATTCATTCATCTATACTTTATTTATCTTAAATATACTAAAAATTGTGATCATACTATACATAATGTCCTTAATTTTCCTTTTAGCCTAAATAGCCTGCCAATATGAATGAATAGGGAATGGATTGGGAAAATTCTGAAGTAAAAGGAGTTCCAAACTATAAAAGAACACAATAGAAGTACAAACAACAACAGCAATAACAGCTACAATTTATTGAGCACTTACTAGATCTTAAGTATTTGCTAAATACATACACAGTACTCATAATAGCCCCAGGACATTATAGATTTATTTAAGTTTTGGATCAACGATTAATGATTAGCTGAGTAGAAAGCTATTTTCTACCCTACCATAAGCTTGACATTAAAGACCGACATTCCAGTTAATATAATTAACCTCGGATTTTTTGGAACTGTTTTCTCATAATAATGCACATCTACTGCTAAATGACTACTCTCAAAGTTGCTTTTTCATATTCAAAGAAAATTAAATTTGCTTTCCTCTCACTTTTACAATAGAATACTCTTCAGTGCTACTCTAGAATCTATTAGGAAATTCTTTGAAATAGAAATCAATTTAAGCCCTATAACTACAGATTTTTCTCTTGTTGAGCTGCTTTGCAGGAGGAAAATGTCATACATATACAAAATAATACTCTGCTGAAACACACAACACTGACTCCCAAGAATATTGCTTACTTACTCTTTGTCAAACACTGTTACATGCTACCAATATTAGATGTATCAGGACTCCCTTGTCAGTAACTATGGTTCTTAGAGTCCTGGATAACTTAAAAGAATAGAGACCTGTCTGGCTAAAGAAACTTAAAAGTTCTCTAACTCTTAACCAGACACGCTGGGAACTACAATATGGGTATGTCCCACCCAGTTCCCAGGAGTATATTATGAAAAAGTTCATATACATCCCATATCCACTGCAATATCTCAAAATTCTCCTAGTACCAGCATCCTCCCATCACCACAAATATCAAGAATATTAATCAAAGAGGGACAAGCCTGCCACTATATCCTTCATTCACAATTCCAAAGATGTTTGTCCTGGAAATTCTATCTTATTTTTGTGAGCTCTTAGCATATTGTGATAGCATGACATCTTCACATCAAGTATACTGCTTGGCTAGCATCAATAATAGTTCAATCAAATAGCAACAATTTATATACTTTACATTACTAGGGGAAAGGTGACAAACTTTGTAAGACAGTTTGAAGCACAGGTTATCACCAAGGTCTGTGTTTGGAAGATAAAACATGCAAGATAAACAGAGGACTAACACTGACTAATTCTGGAGAAACATGGGGAAGAACTATAAACTGCTTAGCAGGGAGAAAACAGTTCTCTGATTTATAATAAAATCTATTCACAACACTTATTTGTAGTTACTTTTATGGTAGATAATATTCAAGTTATATTAAAGTGCTTCAAGCAAAATTTAGCAACTCCTGTAAGGCTTCCTGCTGTTCATCGTCAAGTTGCGATACACATTCCAACCATAAATCTTCAGAAGTCTGTACCTGACGCACGACATTAGCTAGACGTTTGGCACAAGGATCTTCATAGTTAATAGTCTCATTAATTTTTCCTTCTGCAATTATACTGATTATTTTGGGAAGATTGGAATTATTTGGACCAATTACAACTGGGTGGTTACTTTCAATTAGGTCACAGAGAAAACTCAAAGTCTGAATAGCTTCCTCTTTATCTTCATGCAGTGGAAGCCATGATAACCAGTGTGGAAGAACTTCATCTACATTTACACAGTTAGGCTTAAACTTCAAAATCTTCCCTATTGCTGAGATACAGTTCTCTGTAGCAATGACATTTTTTTTGGTTTTGGAATTTGCACACTTAATAACTTTTACCAGCAGTGGAACAGCTTCTGAACATAAAGAACGATAATCATCTCCACCAAACTGTGCCATGACACCCAGGCCATAAGCAGCAGCTTGCCTGACTTCAGGGTTGTTATCTCGCATATTTAGTAGCATTGGCCACCGAAAATATTCTACATATTTAAATGAAGTTGGACTGCAGTGCTCTATGATGTCATCAAATATGCACAATCCCCACTGTCTGTCTGGCCATGGCCTACTTGAACAAATTAGATTTACAATTAATGGAAGTAGTTGTTCAAACCATGGTAAAATCTTTTCCTTATAAGTACTAAATAATGAGTGCAAAATATCTGATACTTTTGTCAGAATATAAACATCACATTCATCCTCATCTTGCAGAGACATCTCAACCTGTTGATCATAGTTTTCTTCCTGTCTTTTAACCTGTCTCAATTCTTGGTTTTTAAAGTGCCCTTCAAGTTTTGCTTTCAGTATTCCTCCCAGTTCTTCCAAGTGTTCATCATTAAGGCAACCATCTCCCATAACTTCAATGGACTTTGCAAAAGAATTCATTATTTCCGAGAGCACATCTGTATCTGGTTCAGTACCAATAGCCTTGATTAAGGGGTCACATATGAATTGCCACATCTGTGCAAGATACTCTGGGCCACGAATTCTTGCACATTCCAGGAGAAAAGGCATGGACTCCGCTGCTGCCACTCGAACATTGTCATGGAAATAAAATTTCAGTAAAGGAACCATCAGCTTCACAACTTGTTCTGTATATTCCACAAACCCTTCCCTTAACTCCTTAGCATAGTAAACCAACATTTGGCAAGCAGTTGCTTTTGCTTCAAGTCCTGAAGTTTTAATTCCAAAACTCTGCTGGTCTCCAAGATTTACAAATTGCCAGCCATCATCATCACTCATATTCTCCACATCCTGTGTGTCTAAGAGAGCAACATCAGGTTTAGCTGAAGCAGTCTTAATAAGAGGCTCGATAACTAGTGGAAGGTACTGTTGAAAATCTTTTCCAAGAATTTTACACATTCTAGCCCATGCTGAAACCATGTAAGAGGTCTGAGGGTCATCATCTTCCATATTATTTAAGTCTGATTGTGTCTTCAACAACAGCTGCATCACATTTGATGCATCTTGCATAAATTTTTCCTTCCCAACGGCAAGACCAATATGGCTAATGCACTCAATAGTTTTTCCTCTCAGAAGCTTAAGTTCCTTCTGAACAGCAAGCTCAACGATGTGCTTTAGTGAGGGCATGAATATATCATAATATGGGACAAATTTTTCTTCTATTGTATCTGCAACTGATGCAATGGTTGTCACAAGTTGTTCCAAAGCCAATTTAGTTCCATTCCGAATCAACTCTTGAAGTTTAATCACCAAGATGGAATGTAGATTTTTCACCATACTATCCAAATATAGAACTAGCAATGATTTGGGGCAGTCTTCAATAAAAATAATAAGAGCAGAAGCTGCATGTGATTGCACACGCTGATTACCTTGATTTTCCATGGTACGTAACAGAGCTGCAATCACTGTTTCATGAAATTTCTTTTGGAAATTAGGTGCAAAATCTGTAGCCATCTGTCCAAGTGTAGTACAGGCTGCAGCCCTCACCCTTGGATGAGGATCCTGAAGAAAAAGCAAAACGGAGTTAACTGTTTCATCTAGAATTGATTCCATTTGTTGATGGCATCCTTCTCCAATGGCAGATAAGGCCATTAATCCAGCATGTCGATACTTCCAGTCAGGGCTCTGAAGCATCTGCATGATATGCTCCTTGGTCATTGGTAAAACAACTTTTCCACCAAGCCCACAAGCCAGTCTGTCTAGTGCACTCTCCGCAGCAACTGCATTGCTGTCAAAATCATCTTCTTCCATTTCATCAGCATTTACCCAGTCCTCATCATCTTGTAGATCAACCATCATTGCTAATATATGAGGAACTGCCTGTGCAATAATATTTGTATGTTTTTTCAACATCGGAGTGGCAGTTTCAGACAAGGTCACTATAACTTCGAGGGCCAGCTGGCGCTGCAGATTACTAAGCCTAGAGTCTCCACATAACTTCAAACTCAACTGTAGAGTATCTTCTAAATAAGGACCCAAGTACTTAGGTACGGTATCTGCAATCTCGACAAGGGATTCTAGCACTGAATCATCATCCTGGTAGCATGAGTCATTCACAGCCTGTAAGATTCCAGGAAGCAAGTCTGCAAAGTCTTTGAAAAGAGCAATATTATTCTCATTAGCAAGTACAAATGCAGCTGCAGCTCTAGCGGATAATGTCCTGATTGCTGGATGTTCTTGATCTTGAATACATTGGTCCAACAACCGTTTGATGATATCCAAATCATGCCGCTCTTGGGTCCCAAAAATCCCAGGAAAGTGCCAGAAAACGTGAAGTGCAACTTCCCATAGAACCACATTTTTAGAGTAGATTGAATCAATAAGAAACTTCAGACCTTCCGGCCAGTGGTTAGTACCATCCTCATCTATCAAATTCCTGGCCAGCACTGCAAAAATATCACAAAGTTTTTTCCTCATGCTAGCATGTGTTTCTAACTTAACAGCCAGAATCAGTTCAATCTTGACATCTCTCTGAACATCAGCAGGCAGATTTGGATAAACCTCCTCAAACCCAGAGGACAAAAGCCGTCGTAGCAGTGCGGCAGCCATTTGTCTCACCTCATAACCTGCTCTTCTATTTCTGACGGCATCTAAGAGGAAGGTAGTCTTACACAGACCTGGGATATTTTCATAGATTTCCTCTGCTTGCCTCCGCACCATACAGCTTGGATTGATCAGGTTCTTCAGAAGCTGGTAAAACTCTTGCTTTTCTGACACAGTCGCCGGCACCCCTGCAGACGCGGTCGCCGCCATTGCGCTCTGTCAAAGCTACCGCGACCGGGAAGGAGGGAGGGGGTCTGCGGCTCGAAGCAGTGACGTAGGCGAGGCGCCGGCGGGGATGGGCGGGGTGCTTCTCCCTCCTCTGCCCAGAAGCTTTCGCTGCGCTCTGGCAGGCGGCGAGCTAGGTTTTGGAGAGAGGTGAGAGCTGTGTGGAGGCCAATGGCATCCTCCATTTGTTTTTCAATAAGATAAACGTGCACTTGCAGAGGAGAGAAGAAAAGCATTGATTAGAATGGGATTATGACTGATTTTTTTTTTTTTTTTTGATACAAGGTCTCGCTCTGTCACCTAGGCTGGAGTGCAGCGGCGCGATCCCTGCTCACTATAGCCTCAACCTCCTGGGCTCAAGGGATCCTCCCCGCTTCAGTTCCCCCAGTAGCTGGGACCACAGGCGCGAGCCACCACGCCCGGCTAATTGTTGTGTTTTTTACAGAGACAGGGTTTTGCCATGTTGCCCAGGCTGGTCTCGAACTTCTGGGCTCAGGTGATTCGCCCGCCTCGGCCTCCTAAAGTACTGGGAACACAGGTGTGAGCCACTGCTTCCGGTCAGATTATGAGTGATTTTTTTCTTTTTTATTTCTAAACTTATTGTTACTTTGATAATTTTAAAACAATAAATCTATCTTGAAAACACGCCAAGTAAAAGAAGCCAGTCATGACCACATATTGTATGATTCTATTCATATGAAAGGTACCAAACAGGCAAATCTGTATAACAGAAATTAGTGGTTGCCAGAGGCTGCGGGGAGGAGGATGGAGAATGACTACTATCAAATAGGCTGTTTCTGAGTGAAGAAATGTTCTAAAATTAATTGTGATGGTTGCACAATTCTGTGATTATACTAAAAACCATTGAGTTGTACAATTTAAATTGGTGAATTGTATGGCATATAAATAATACTACAATAAAGCTGTTTATAAAATAATAAGTGTGATAATAAAAAAAAATTACTTCCCCACTACCACATCTAATGCAGTAGAGTGGTAGCTCAAAATCTGGTGTGTGTCAGAATCACCTGACCTGCAGGTTATAATAAAGAATGGGAAAGACAACTGAGTAAATGGTATGGTAGAAAGTGATCTGAACTAATAATCAGAAGACAGACTTGCATCCTGACCTTGTTGCTAAATTAATTTTGTATCCTAGGACAAGTTACTCAAGATTTTCCTTGCATCTTGTCTAAAGTGAAATATGAAGGGATACAACTACTACCCATTAGTGGGAAGCTGCTGAGGTTATTCCAAGAAACAAATGTTGATGAAACTAAATTTGTTTCTTTTTTTCTTTTTTTCTTTTTTTTGAGATGGAGTCTTGCTCTGTTGCCAGGCTGGAGTGCAGTGGTGCAATCTCGAGTCACTGCAACCTTCACCTCTTGGGTTCAAGCAATTCTCCTGCTTCAGCCTCCTGAGTAGCTGGGACTATGGGTGCATGCCACCACGTCCAGCTAATTTTTGTATTTTAGTAGAGATGGGGTTTCACTATGTTTGGCCAGGATGGTCTCGATCTCTTGACCTCATGATCCACCCACATCGGCCTCCCACAGTGCTGGAATTACAGGTGTGAGTCACCGTGTCTGACTAATTTGTTTGTTTAATTCAGGCAGGTGTGTCAATCAAAAACAAATTTTATTCCTATAACAATGATTAGGTCTTACTTTTGTATTAGCACTTTACCAGACTCATTTTGACCCTTATACAGAATTGAGAGATTGCTAGGATAGGTATAATACTAAATTTAGGTGAGAAGTGGAAACTAAGGGAAGTTACAGGATTTGCTTAGGATGACACACCTGAGTCTCAGTTCTACCTCTTCTCTAAGTGACACCGATGCTCTTTTCACCATATTGCTTCCCCATTAACTACTCTTGGTTTTGCAGCATGATCAGAGGCTTCACTTACTTCAAAGTCTGTTTTAAACTTTTCCAAGCAGTCTTAATTTTATTTTTGTAAAATGCTGCCGCATATACCCACAAAAATTAGAAAATCATAGTTTTATATTAACCAGATGATAGACTAAGTAGTCTCATAAATTACATTGTAGGCCGGGCATGGTGGCTCACGCTTGTAATCCCAGCACTTTGGGAGGTCGAGGCAGGCAGATCACGAGGTCAAGAGATCGAGACCATTCTGGCCAACATGGTAAAGTCCCATCTCTACCAAAAGTACAAAAATTAGCTGGGCGTGGTGGTGTGTGCATGTAGTCCCAGCCAGGAGGCTGAAGCAGGAGAATCGCTTGAACCTGGGTGGCGGAGGTTGCAGTGAGCCGAGATTGCATCACTGCACTCCAGCCTGGCCACACAGCAAGACTCCATCTCAAAAACAAAAACAAAAACAAAAAAATTACATTGTAATATGAAACAGAGCTATTCTCTAAAATAACATTTCTCATTCTGTAGACTGAAAACCAACTGCATTAGAAATGCTTGGGATACTTATTTTAAAATATAGAGGTTAGGGCCCAAGCTCCTATTAACCCAGAATTTTGGGGGGACTGAGGCCTAAGAATGTACAATTTCAACCAGCACACTGGGTTTTTATATAAATACCAACATTTCAGAGTCACTGATGAGATCAGTTCTGGCTCTAAGATTGTGACTACAGTTGTGCATTCATTGGTTTTCTTTCTTTCTTTTTTTTTTTTTTAGATGGAGTCTCACTCTGTCACCTAGGCTGGAGGGCAGTGGTGCGATCTCAGCTCATTGCAACTCTGCCTCCGGGTTCAAGAAATTCTCCTGCCTCAGCCTCCCAAGTAGCTGGGATTACAGGCATGCACCACAACGCCCAGCTAATTTATATATTTTTAGTAGATACAGGGTTTCACCCTGTTGGCCAGGATGGTCTCAAACTCCTGACCTCAAATGATCCACCTGCTTCAGCCTCCTAAAGTGCTAGGATTACAGGCATGAGCCATCACACCTGGCCCATTCATCGGTTTTCTTACTGTTCCTTCATTGGTTTTCTTATTGTTCCTTCAAAAAGTCAAACTGGAGGGCCTTTGCATTTGCCATTTCAGGAAATGATAATAAGTGTGTGAAAAAAAGTTTTTTTCTTAACACTACACCATTAGCATATGAAAGACATTGAAAAAAACCACAGTGATACACCACCACAGACCTACCACAATGCTTTAAGTTTAAAAGTTGGACAAAGCTGAGGGTTGCTGAGGATATGGAACAACAGGAAACTCAGTTATATTTTTGTTGAGAGTATAGGTAAATTGAAAAAAATGTTTGGGACTGGCACAGTGCCTCACGCCTGTAATTCCAGCACTCTGGGAGGCTAAGTTGAGTGGATCACCTGAGGTCAAGAGTTCAAGACCAGCCTGGCCAACATGGTGAAACCTCGTCTCTACTAAAAATACAAAAAAAATTAGCTGGACGTTGTGATGCGCAACCCTCCCAGCTACGCGGGGAGGCTGAGGCAGGAAAATTGCTTGAACCCAGGAGGTGGAGGTTGCAGTGAGCCAAGATTGCACCACTGCACTCCAGCCTGGGCGACAGAGGGATACTCCATCTCAAAAAAAAAAGAAAAGAAAAAAAAATGTTTGAAAAATTCTGGATTAAGATTATGCAATTATTCGGCCGGGCACAGTGGCTCACACCTGTAATCCCAGCACTTCGGGAGGCCGAGGCAGGCAGATCACGAGGTCAGGAGATTGAGACCATCCTGGCCAACATGGTGAAACCCCGTCTCTACTAAAAATACAAAAATTAGCTGGGTGTGGTGGCGCGTGCCTATAGTCCCAGCTACTTGGGAGGCTGAGGCAAGAGAATTGCTTGAACCCGGGAGGCAGAGGATGCAGTGAGCCGAGATCATGCCACTGCACTCCAGCTTGGTGATGGGGAGAGACTCCGTCTCAAAAGAAAGTAAAAAAAAGATTATGCAATTATTCAATTATTCTCTCAGCAAGCATTCATTGAGGGTATACTCAAGCATGGTGCTGAGTGCTGGCATTAAAGATTAAATTTGTGAAGATATGTGAATCTCATAGTAAACAGAGATAGCAAATGTGACATAGTGTAGTGATCACTGTAGTAATGATAAGCCTGCCATGGAGCCATATGGGGTTATCGAGGCAGCTGATTTACTCTGGGTATGGGGTTAATCAATTAAGGCTTCCCAGAGAAGGTATCAGAGTTGATTTTGAAGGATGAGTCCTCATTAACCGTTTGAAAAGACAGAAAGTTGTTTTAAGTAAAGGGTACAGCTTTTTCAGACACAGAGAGGCTTTCAGGCGTACTGTGATGAGAGTCCTGCCAGTGTCTCAGTAATGCTGGAGCAGTGAGCATGGGATTTGAGGGGGTCTGGGGATAACACAGGAAGCTGGAAGGAGGAAGACAGAAAGTTAAATAAAGGCCAGATCATGAAGGGTATCATATTCCATATGAAGAAACTGGAATTTTTTCCAAGGACAAGGAGTTGATTTTAATCAAAGGCTATGAAATGATCTAGTTTTAGAAATATAACTTTCACAGGAGTGTAAAAATAAAAACTCGAGTGTGAAGACTGGAGGCATTTATGAGGCCAATAACCTAGTTCAGATAAGCTGGAAGTTTAAACCATAGCAGTGGTGGAGGGAAAGAAAAGAGGGCATGGATTGAAAAGGTTTTAAGGAGTAGAACTGAGAGCACTCAATGGACCAGGAGAAGCCTAGGAGATCTCCCCAAGTTCTGGCCTGGGTATCTGGTTGGAGATGCTGCTGTTTACCTATTTATGTACCTATGTATAAAGAAAGAACAATGTTAATGCAGATCAAAAGACTAGTAACTCTTCTGGAGGGAAAAGAGACTTTGGTGAGTCCCAGGGTCTATATTTTGTTCTCCAGTTGCTCTAAAGTGCTATAGTGATGGTCATCATCTCAGCAGTAGGAGCTAAACCGCATGCACTTTAGGAAAATTACTTATGATCTTGTACTTTAGAGAAACATAAACTGATTCAAAATCTTAAGTTGCTTCATTTTTAGATTATGTAACTGTTTTTGCATTGTTATTTTTCCCCTCCTAAGGAACACATATAATACCCAATATTCAAGACTGGACTTGCAGATTTGGTTAGAGTCAAACAACTGTATTACAGTTTGTAATTAAAATTGGCTTTGTTTGCACTGGTGAGAGACCATCTCAAGAATGTTCCCACAAAGTGGCTCAATACCAGACAATTCAGGTGTTTATTAGCAGCTTACCAGGTGGACAAAGTTCATCATAAGTTGCAAATATCTTCCAGGATCTGAGAGATTTAGAGTCAAATGAGAGGGATTGTATTAAATTGGACATAGTTGACATTTTTTAAAAGAATAATTCAGAACCAAAAAACAAAACCAGAAAACAAAAAATACCATGAAAGCTCCCACTGACCAAAGATGGGACCATCTGAATATAAAAAAGAATAATGCCTGCAATGGATTAAAAAACATCAAATATATAAACAAAAGTGATGAGTATCTAATACGAAAAAAGGTCGCTAACTCTGATCGTCTCTGGAGATTGCTAGGTCACTGACTCTTTTTTTTTTTTAAGAGATGGGGGTCTCACTTGTCACCCAGGTTGGAGTGCAGTGACATGGTTCACTGCAGCCTTGACTTCCTGGGCTCAAGGGATCCTACTGCCTCAGCCTCCCCAGTAGCTGGAACTACAGGCACATGCCACTATACCCAGCTAATTTGTTTTTAAATTTTTTTTAATTTTTAGTAGAGATGAGGTCTCACTATATTGATCACGCTGTCTTGAACTCCTGGGCTCAAGCCATTCTCCCACCTCAACCTCCCAAGGTGCTAGGATTACAGGTATGGGCCACTGTACCCGACCCAACTCTGAAATTTGATAAAGAGAAATAATCAAGATTTTTCTGCCTTTCCTGTACAAACTGTATTTCAAAATACCAAATAGTTGATGAGGAAATGTTCTTCTTTGTAGAATTCCAGCTAATAAATGCATAAAGGATATTAAAATCAGAAAATTGCTGTGTTGTGGCCACTAATGAAATAATAAATTATCTAGGTAACAGTAACCAATGGATGTTAAAACCATTAGATGAAACACTGAGAATTTAATAATAGAAGAATTAGGCTAAAGTCACCTAAAATCACTGATTAATCTTTATATGACTAAAGGTAGGATTAAACCAGAGATGTCATTTACCTGTTGTCTTTTAGCTCCACTTCCATACTTTCTATAATTTATTATCTGATGCTGAGGTTAGGCCCTGGAAACAAAATTTCTCCTTTCATGGCTGGGTCACTGTTAAGTTCCACCAACAGAAGCCACTAGTGATTGAAGGATAAAAAGGGGACAGAAAAGGGATTAATCCTTCCTGTTTTTCCTGTTCTTGACTGAATTGCTCCAACAGTGGCCCTTCCTCCTGGTGGCAGCAGTTTCTTGCTTCTTGCAGGACTCTTAGAAACAAAAAACAGAAAACCCAGTCACATCCCATGTCTGAGAGGTACCAGCAGTAGCCTGGGGTCAAGCCCTCCTCAATGGTTTTACCCACAGCTCTGGCAAGCCCCTCTACGGAGTTCAAAAGTGCCAGTTCCACTTTGTTCCCTCAGCTTTAGGGGTGGTAACAGGTGCTGCAAGTTGTCATCTTTCAGTTACATTTTGCATCACTGCTCTTTGATCGTTGAGCTCTCTCACACCTGTGTAACCAATCCCCTAAATTAAATCTCCTCTAGAAGTACATAATGTGGTTTCTGTTTTCCTGATTGGACCTTGACTCATATGTCATTGAATAATGCAATAGGCAGTACACAGAACCACCTAAAAAGAATTTTTGTTTTATTCAGGTTTGTTGAGGTATAACTTATATGCAAGAAAATTCACCAATTGCAAGTGTATAATTACTAACATGGATTTTGACTGTGAAGTTATCATTACCATAATCATATATAGACCATTTTCATGACCTCAGAAAGTTCCTTTGGGTCCCTTTCCTGCCCCTGGCCCCAGGCAACCACTGATCTGATTTCTGTTGCTATAGCTTTGTTTTTTCTAGAATTTCATATAAATAGAATTATTCAGCATGTGGTTTTTTGTATCTGGGTGCTTTCATTTAGCACAATGCACTGAAATTCATCCCGATTAGTGCATATTTGTTCCTTTATATTCATATATCATATGAATAGTGTTATTTCATCATATGAATATACTACAATTTGTTTATGTATTCATCAATCAATAGATGTTTGGGTTGTTCCCAGTTTTAAGATATGAATAAAGCTCCTATGAATGTGTGAGTACAAGTTGTTGTGTGAAAATATGTTTGCATTTCTCTTGATAAATACCTAGGAGTGGAATGCCTTGGTCATATGTTAAAGGTAGTTTTATAAGAAACTGCCAAATTCTTCCCAAAGTGGTTGCACCATTTTTCATTCCTAACAGCAGTTTATGGGAGTGCCAGTTGCTCCACATTCTTGACAATACTTAGTATTGTCTTTTAAATTTTAGTCACTCCAGTTGAGTATTTTGCAGTATCTAATTCTGATTTTAGTTTGCCTTTCCCTAGGAATGATGGTGTTGCATATCTTTTCATATGCTTATTTTCCATTTGTATATCTTTGGTGGAGTGTTTATTCAAATCTTTTGTGTATTTGAGAAAAGACAGAGAACCTCTCATATTGTTTTATATTGTTTTATACTCAGTACCTGTTTTAAGAAAAAAACAATGAAGTAAAACCAAAGATAGGCAGCCTGACGCCAAGCCCGGAACCAGGCCTGGGTCTGCCTGACCTAAAACCAGTAGTTAAAAATCAACCCATGACTTAGAAACCAATGTTCCTGACATTGTATAGAATGACATTGTGAAACTCCCTGCCCTGTTCTGTTTCTCTCTGACTACCAGTGCATGAAACCCCTGTCACGTATCCCCTAGATTGCTTAATCAATCACAACCCTTTCATGTGAAATCTTTAGTGTTGTGAGCCCTTAAAAGGGACAGAAATTGTGCACTTGGGGAGCTCGGATTTTAAGGCAGTAGCTTGCCGATGCTCCCAGCTGAATAAAGCCCTTCCTTCTACAATTCAGTGTCTGAGAGGTTTTGTCTGCGGCTCGTCCTGCTGCATATTTATAAAATATGTAGCTTTTTGTCCTCTTAGTGTTACATTTCAGGGTTCTTTATATATTCTGAACACAAGTTTTTATCAGATATATGTTTTCAAATATTTTTCTCCTTTTTTCCTTAACTGTGTCTTTTGAAAATCAATAAATTTTAATTTTCAGAAAGTTCAGGTTAAGTTATAGTGTTAAAGTTTGTGCTTTATGGCCTATTTAAGAAATATTAAGAGTTACCCAATTGAAGGTCACAAAGATTTTCTCCAATGTTTTCTTCTATAAACTTTGAAGTTTTGCTGGGCATGGTAGCTCACACCTGTAATCCTAGCACTTTGGGAGGCCAAGGCAGGTGGATCACTTGAGGTCAGGAGTTTGAAACCAGCCTGGCCAACATGGTGAAACCCTGTCTCTACTAAAAATACAAAAAAAAATTTAACGAGGCGTGGTGGCACATGCCTGTAATCCCAGCTACTTAGGAGGCTGAAGCAGGAGAACTGCTTGAACCCGGGAGGCAGAGGTTGCAGTGAGCTGAAATCACGCTACTGTGCTCCAGCCTGAGCAACAGAATGAGACTCTGTCTTCTGTCTTAAAAAAAAAAAAAAAAAAAAAAAATTTGAAGTTTTAGCTTTTACATTTAGATCTATGATCTATATCAAGTTGGTTTTTGTATATGGTATGAGGTATGGATTGAGGTTCATTTCTTTTTACATATGCATTTACACTTGTTCCACTTTTCCTTCATTTAATTGCTTTGGCATCTTTGCTGACTATCAATTGAACTATCAATTCTGAGCCTTCTATTCTGTTCCAGTAATCCATCTATGTCTGTCCTTTCTCTAATACCACACTGTCTGGTTTTCTATTCCTTTACAGTAAATCTTGAACCCAAGTATAGTTTCCATCACTTCACTACTTTGAAAATGATCTAGCTTCTCATCCAACAAAGGAAGGAGAATTGTTGTAGAATAAAAGAGATATAAGACATAAAATATGTACCTCTCCACTCTCCCATTGAAAATGTAAATTTGGGAAAATGTCTAGCAAAAATATTCATTGTTTGTTCATTTATTCATTCATTCTAATAATGTCTCGTTTGTTTAGATCACATTTATTTTAAAGTTTCTAATTCTGGCTTTAGCATAAATAGGAAATATCCGTAACCCAATACATTAACTTAGATCTTTTTTTCTAGCTTTATTGTGAAGAATAATTATTAAATAAAATTCTAAAAATCATTGAACACTATAATTTTTAGAAAGTACTTTTTAGGCTACAATAAGTTGAACACTTAAACTACTTAAAGTCCACACAATTTGTAAAATTTGTATGTAATTAGGAACTTTTTGCAATCTATAATTACTGCATCTTGAAAGATTAAATATTAAGCTAGATAAAACTAAAAACAAATTCCTTAATTCTTTTCATTGTGAACTTATTGATTTAGAATAATAGCTCAACTTCTTCACCCTACCCAGATCTTCTGCAAAAAATAGCTGAGGACAAAGATATTCCTGACATCTGGGACTACAACCTTAAGCAGCTTGTGTTTTAACTTAAAATAGTTATGTAAATATGATGTTATAACTGCTGATATCTTCAAGTTTTTAAATACAAAACTGCTATCTCTCTCAGCCTTTCACTTTATTCATTTATTCGGCAAATATTCACTGAGTACCTACCATATGTCAGGCACTGAGCTGGGGCATTGGGGATGCAATGCTGAATAAAACAGAATGTCTGTCTTCATGAAGTTTACAATCTAGTCTGGAACTCCTTAGCTCATGCCAGGAAGAATAGCCATGTTGAACCTGTGGTTACCTCTTCCCTCTAGGTGTATAAGAAACACAGTAGTAAAACACTATTATAACCTTTAAGAATTGTGTGGCAATTTGGAATATCCAAAGTTGAATAAAAATGTAAAACTCTACATGAATACTCAATTGAATTATTCTCCAGATGGTTGAGAATACTTACATAATACTTGCAGGTATTAATTGATTTAATTCTTATAATGAATTATTTAAAGGGTAGAAACAGGCATTGGAAAAAATTTTAAATACAGATTTAATAACTGACTCGGAGGAAAGTTATAAGAGTGTTGGAGGATATCTGCCATCCAGACATTTGATGCTCATTTTGTTCTCCTAAAATAAGAATGTTTGAGCTGGGTGTGATGGCTCATGCCTGTAATCCCAGCACTTTGGGAGGCCCAGGCAGGTGGATCACCTGAGGTCAGGAGTTCAAGACCAGCCTGGCCAACATGGTGAAACCCCATCTCTACTAAAAATATAAAAATTAGCTGGGTGTCGTGGCACACGCCTGTAGTCCCAGCTACTAAGGAGGCTGAGGCTGGAGAATCTCTTGAACCCAGGAGGTGGAGATTGCAGTGAGCTGAGCGATACACTGTCTCAAAAAAAAAAAAAAAAAAAAAAAAAAAAAAGAATGTTTGGTTCCTCCCGGGACTACAGAATGCCCAGTAGAAGCAATGCTTAGTGGGAGGGATGGTGGAGAATGAGGAAAGAACCAAAGTAGAAATTAGACTGACATTTATTAGACATTTTATTAGCTATAAATTTAAGGAAAAAAACACTCAGAAAAATACCTTACACTGTAGACATATTAAACTGTATTGTAAAAATAAAGCACTCAGAAAAAATATTTATAATAATACTAGTAGGGTTACAAAAGTGAAAATGTATCTGATTGATTAGACCTACTGTTTTGGACAGTTTCTTGTGTAACAGAAAAAATAAAAATTATACAAAGGACCTGCCCAGTTGGGTAGTGTACTTGGTAGAAAGACTTAAGATGCCAAAACATTTTTATCTGCATCTTCAGCTGGCATAAGAAATAATGCCCGGGTGTGGTGGCTCACACTTGTAATCCCAGCATTTTGGGAGGCCGAGGTGGGTGGATCTCCTGAGGTCAGGAGTTCTAGATCAGCCTGGCCAACATGGCGAAAACCCGTCTCTACTAAAAATACAAAAATTAGCTGGGCGTGGTGGCACGCGCCTGAAATCCCAGTGACTTGGGATGGTGAGGCAGGAGAATTGCTTGAACCCCCGAGGCGGAGGTTGCAGTGAGCCGACATCGTGCCTCTGCACTCCAGCCTGGCGACAAAGCAAGACTCCGTCTCAAAAAAAGGAAGGAAGGAAGAAAGGAAGGAAGGAAGGAAGGAAGGAAGGAAGGAAGGAAGGAAGGAAGGAAGGAAGGGAGGGAGGGAGGGAGGGAGGAAGGGAGGGAGGGAAGTAAGGAATCCTGGCCAACACAGTGAAACCCCATCTTTACTAAAAATATAAAAAATTAGCCAGATGTGGTGGCAAGCGCCTGAAGTCCCAGCTACTCCAGAGCCTGAGGCAGGAGAATGGCATGAACCCGGGAGGTGGAGCTTGCAGTGAGCCGAGATGGCGCCACTGCATTCCAGCCTGGGCGACAGAGTGAGACTCCGTGTCTAAAAGAAAAGGAAAGAAAAGGAAAGAAAAGGAGAGGAGAGGAGAGGAGAGGGGAGGTTAAAGGAGAGGAGAGGGGAGGGGAAAGGAGAGGAGAGGGGAGGGGAGAGGAGGAAAATTATTTAGCCATTGAATTAGAAGTCCTGTTAGTATAAAACTACCATTAGTGTACTGATCTGTTTGCAGCCATTGTATCATGATATGTCTAATGCATTATTGTGTGTATACTTTTCAAGAGCTTGTGAAATCTGATATATTAGAACTGTGACGTGTGATTGGTTACAAGAGTAATCACTTAAACTTGGCCACCATGTTGGCCAAACGAATTACTTGCAAATTAAGGGTGCCCAGGACCAGGGTTTCTTGATGGAGGACTTTTAGTCCTGGGAGAGTCCTAGGCAAAGGGGGACCCTAACTTTTCCCTAAGTTTCATCAGCTTTTAAGTGTCAGAAAAATATTTGTTGCAAAAAGATATTAACTATAAAGGTTAAACCAAATTCAAGTTAAACATTTTTAACAAGAATCCTTTATAAGTGATGCTTTGTAATTCATATGCATTACATCACGATGAACATAATATTTGGTTGTCTTTCGATTATTGTTGCTAAGCTTTAAGTGTTGACTGCCTGATCCTTCTATTTTGTTTTTCTCCTTGAGATCAATAGCTTATTTTAGGGTGTTGATACTTTGACAAACTTCAGATTGTCCTTGTCTGAATCAGTTATTTCATCAGGAGTGGGGACAAAGGTGATTGTTTTTCTAATTCTGTATTTCTTCCTATATTTATAAGCTGCTGTTATTCTGTAAAGAGGAGCTCTCCCTCATTTTCTAAGGCTAATTGGCCACTGTGAAGGAGTGCTTAATTCTTACTGTTTAATTACAATTTGCAGAGTAAGGAGTTAGTGTAATAGCCACCTCCAGTGATGACAAATATGGTTGTTTTGTTATGTTTTGTTTGATTTTCTTTTTTGTTGATTCACCAGGAACTGTGAAGAGTCAGATTTTACCCTACTTCAAAGTGAACAAGCTGGCCTTCCAGTTATGTTTTTTATCTCTGATGCAGAAGTCTCATATGCTTTTACCAGTGCTGGTAAAAGAGATGAGATTCCTGCATCAGAGATAAAAAATAATAATTTATTACTCACAGCAAGAACAGTAGTCAGAGTACCAACATTTTTTCCCAAGAGTTCCCAACCCCCAATTCATACAGAATGATTAGAAGAGAATGACAGCTGCATGCACTGTGGGTTGTGTACAGAAGAGAAATGCAGAGCTTAGAGTACTGGAATCTTTTATAATGAAAAACCCTGACTTTTCCAAAAGCTTGACTGCTTTTGCTCCAAAGAAGGACATTATCTTTCTATTCTTGACAGTAACCATGCCTACCCTTTGCTCCAGAGGGAGACATTATTTCTGTCTTCCAAGGCTGTTCACTATTCAAACATCCTCAAAAAGGTAGTTCAGAATGTCTTCACTCACAAGACGTGTATAAGTGTGAGAGACCATGAGTATCATTACGTGCTAGTTGTTTTCCATCCTGGCATAAACCAATGGCAGTCAGGCTTCTTTGCTGTCTGGCTTCTGGTTGGATTAGCCAGATAAGCATCAGCAAGGGACTGGAAAGGGAGTTAGGGTATTTATTCCCATCTCTCCACCCCATTGTCTCCCACCTTGCTGCAGTTCTGGTTCTGGCTGCATTCTATAGTTACATTTCTTATGAGAGGACTCTCTTTCAGGCTACACACTCTTTCTAGGCTCATTCTCTCCCATATCTCCTTTAGGCCTATAAGTGGTAAAAGTATATCATTGTTGCCAGATTCTGTCCCTTATTGTGTTCTCATAACCTTGCCTATATCTCTGTAAACAATCCCTTCAGTACTTTCTTCAGTAACACTTTCTAAATATACTTTGTTTCTTGCCAGGATCCTGACAGGAACTTACAGATTTAGTTAAGTTTCAAAAGAGAAAAGTTAGAAATTAATAGAGCCACAGGTTAGAAAGGTAGTAGTTTAACAAAAAATGATTTTAGAATATAGAAATATTATCCTGATATACTAATTTATGCTAATATATTTGCTAATCAAGGTTTATAATTTCTCATCTAAGGTTGGTATCATATAAAGAAAGGTAATAATGTAATTTATTACATTAGCAGGAAAAATAGTAAGAATCATGTGAACATAGCAATAGACACCAAAAAGGATTTAATAAAATTAAAAGTCAAGGAAAATAAAATATAAAGGGTGTTTTATAAATGAAGAGCCTTAGAATGCATTGTAAAATTCATTTAAAATAATTTCTTTAAACCAAACCATCATAAATAACAGAAAAACACTGCAGCACTGCTGTTTGAAGTCTGATCCCCTGACCACCTGAAACAGGATCACCTAGCACATTTGTTGAAAACACAGATCTCTGGCTTCCATCCTGAGCTACTGAACAAATTTTTGAATCTGAATTTTTAACCAGCATCTCAGGTTCTCAGGTGATTCTTAGAACCACTGTAGTATAGTCATTCTTTTTTTTTTTTTTTTTAGAGATGGGGTCGCCTAGGCTGGTCTTGTACTCTTGGGCTCAAGCAATCATCCACCTTGGCCTCCCAAAGCGTTGGGATGACAGGCGTGAGCCACCACGCCCGGCCATTCTTTTATAATGCTTTTACATTTTGAAAATTCATGTTAAAAATCAAATAGTACAGCACAGAATGTAATAAAAAGCAATGGTTCCTGGTTCCATATCTTCCAACCCTGAGTCCTGCTCCTCAAAATCAGCTGCTTTTAAACTTTTCTGTTTTTACATTTTCTGGTGGTTATTTACATAATTCTGATTAATAATCATTGTCTTCTAAAACAGTAACAAAATGAGACATGCTCCTGTTACCATTCTAGGAAAAACTGTGCTAGAAGTGCTGTCAAAAGTTCTTTAGATAGAACAGAGAAGGAAACAGTCTAATTATAGGAAAATAAAAATCGCTGAACTTTTTTTTAATTTAATTTTTTTTTTTTTTTGAGATGGAGTTTTGCTTTTGTTGCCCAGACTGGAGTGCAATGGCATGATCTCAGTTCACTGCAGCCTCCGCCTCCCAGGTTCAGGTATTCTCCTGCCTCAGCCTCTCAAGTAGCTGGGATTACAGGTGCCCGGCCACCATGCCCAGCTAATTTTTGTATTTTTATTAGAGACAGGGTTGCACCATGTTGGTCAGGCTGGTCTCTAACTCCTGAGCTCGTGATCCACCCATCTCGGACTCCCAAAGTGCTGGGATTACAGGCGTGAGCCACCGCACTTGGCCTCATTGTCACTTTTTATTTATTTTTTATTTTATTTTATTTTTATTTATTATTATTATTTTTTGAGATGGAGTCTCGCTGTCTCCCAGGCTGGAGTGCAGTGGCGCAATCTTGGCTCACTGCAAGCTCTGCCTTCTGGGTTCACGTCATTCTCCTGTCTCAGCCTCCGGAGCAGCTGGGACTACAGGCGCCTGCCACCACGCCTGGCTATTTTTTGTATTTTTAGTAGAGATGGGGTTTCATCGTATTAACCAGGATGGTCTTGATCTCCTGACCTCTTGATCCGCCCGCCTCGGCCTCCCAAAGTGCTGGGATCACAGGCGTGAGCCACCGCACCCGGCGTCATTGTCACTTTTTAATGTGGCATGTATGTTTAGCTAAAAGCACTAGAGATAATACTTAGATAAAAATACAGAGGATAAGGGCCGGGCGTGATGGCTCACGCCTGTAATCCTAGCACTTTGGGAGGCCGAAGCGGGCGGATCACGAGGTCAGGAGATGGAGACCCTCCTGGCTAACGCTGTGAAATCCCGTCTCTACTAAAAATACCAACAACAACAACAAAAAATTAGCCGGGCATGGTGGTAGGCACCTGTAGTCCCAGCTACTCGGGAGGCTGAGGCAGGAGCATGGTGTGAACCTGGGAGGTGGAGCTTGCAGTGAGCTGAGATTGTGCCACTGCACTCCAGCCTGGGCGACAGAGTGAGACTCCATCTCAAAAAAAGAAAATATATATATATACACACACACATATAGATATAGAGAGAGAGGATAAGGTAAATACTCAAAAATCAATAGCATCTCCTGTTTTCTACTGACCCAGGCTTAGGGAATACAATAAAGTTTTTTTTTTTTTCCCCTCTCTGTCGCCAGGCTGGAGTGCAGTGGGGTAATCTCAGCTCACTGCGACCTCTGCCTCCTGGGTTCAAGCTGTTCTCTTGCCTCAGCCTCCCGAGTAGCTGTGACTACAGGTGTGCACCACCATGCCCAGCTAATTTTTGTATTTTTAGTAGAGATGTGGTTTCACTATGTTGGCCAGGGTGGTCTCGATCTTTTGTCCTCCTGATCCACCTGCCTTGGCCTCCCAAAGTAAAATAATTTTATGAAGTACAATGAAACAAATACTTGGATAACTAACTTTGGGGGAAAAAAAGGTTATTTTGAAATTGTAGGAAGAAAATAAATGAGTAAAAGAGTCATAATTTGCTTCTAATGTTAAAGGCTAAATGCAATAGATATAACAATTTTCATATTAATGTACCAGTTAAAGCACTATCTTTAATAAAAAGAGCCTTTTATTAAAGGCTCTTTAGGATTTTATAGAAGTTGATGACACATTGATAAAGAAATTACTTTGAAAAATAAAAGGTCAGATACCAAAAATATTAATATGTTTATTTTATTTTATTTATTTATTTTTAAAAACAGTCTTACTCTATTGCCCAGGCTGAAGCGCAGTGGCACAATCACAGCTCACTGCAGCTTCCAACTCTGGGCTCAAACCATCCTCCCACTTCAGCCTCCTGAGTAGCTGAGACTGCAGGCATGCACCACCACACTCGGCTAAATTTTGTTTAATTTTAATGCTAGAGTACCAATACCAGATACTGTTTTACAAAATGGAAATAATCCAAATCAGTTGTTATTAAATCAAATCCATGGAGAATGTAATAAAATAGATTTCAAAAATAAATCCCAACTATCATAAGAATTTAGTATGTGACAAGTCAAAGGCAAAACAATTGCTAGTCCTGGCGTGAAGGATTTGAATGAGATGGAAGTCAGAGATATCTCTCTTGCTGTCAGATGAATTCCATCAGGTGACAGGCGTCCTACATAATCTGGGAGATGTGTCACAAGTGGCAATTAGAGATATATATTTTGGCAATTGGAGACATCCAGTGTTTTGTGGTTACTAATAAAAAAATAATTAAAGTAGTAACATTAAAATATTTTTACAATGTGAAGTTCACTGATAAAGGCCAAGTCAAACGTTGGGAGGAACAAAAGTAAATCAGAAACAAAGTAGCAAGTGAGTCACAGAACAACTCAGACTATCCAGTCAGTTTTTTTTTTTTTTTTTTTTTTTAATTTTTTTTTTTGAGACGGAGTCTCGCTTTGTCGCCCAGGCTGGAGTGCAGTAGCCGGATCTCAGCTCACTGCAAGCTCTGCCTCCCAGGTTTACGCCATTCTCCTGCCTCAGCCTCCCGAGTAGCTGGGACTACAGGCGCCCGCCACCTCGCCCAGCTAGTTTTTTGAATTTTTTTTTAGTAGAGACGGGGTTTCACCGTGTTAACCAGGATGGTCTCGATTTCCTGACCTCATGATCCACCCGTCTCGGCCTCCCAAAGTGCTGGGATTACAGGCTTGAGCCACCGCGCCCGGCCTCCAGTCAGTTTTTACCAATCTTCCTTGCAAGTTACTTGGGATACATTTTATTCACATGTTCATATATGAGTGAATTTCATCTGAGGATGTTTTAAAAGCACCGATTGGCCTGGCCTGGGCACAGCGGCTCATGTTTGTAATTCCAGCACTTTGGGACGCCAAGGCGGGTGGATCACCTGAGGTCAGGAGTTCGAGACCAGCCTGGCCAACATGGTGAAACCCCTGTCTCAACTAAAAATTCAAATATTAGCCAGGTGTAGTGTGATTACAGGTGTGCGCCTGTAACCTGGGAGGCAGAGGTTGCAGTGAGCCAAGATCGTGCCACTGCATTCCAGCCTGGGTGATACAGTGAGACTCCATCTCAAAAAAAAAAAAAAAAAAAAAAAGAACCGATTGACTTCTGACAGAAAGTGACAAAAAACAATTAACATTTAATAAATATTTATGGGTCAATTAGTTTAACAATATGAAGGGATAGTACATCTCACACCATATACATCAAAATAAGCTCTAGGATTCCTGCACCAAGATAGCTGACTAGACACAGCCAGGAGGAACATCTCCCACCAAGGAACCAGATCTTCAGAGGGAAGGCATTGAGAGGGGGTAGAGGGAAGACACAGAGGCTGGGCTGAAGGGAGAGAAAGCTGGGAACCCTGTGTGGGGCTACCACGGCTTCTTGCCTGTGAGTTCAATATGCAAGAAGCAACTCTCTCTTGTTATGGACCTCTGGAATCCTAGCAAGAGGAGACCCCTCTACCATTAGGGATACTTGAATTGGCAGGGAAAGCTGCCTAAGGAAGTGGTAGGGCCAGAACTCCAGCTGGAGAGGAGCTCAGAGGATTTGGTGAGGGA
The DNA here is from genome assembly GCF_024542745.1 of Macaca thibetana thibetana. Classification (NCBI taxonomy): domain Eukaryota; kingdom Metazoa; phylum Chordata; class Mammalia; order Primates; family Cercopithecidae; genus Macaca; species Macaca thibetana. The sequence goes on along the minus strand of NC_065592.1, from coordinate 74,688,907 downwards.
GTGTCTGGAGATGCCAGGGACACCCATCCTGTCAGCTCCTGTATCATTTTATTGTGATTCATAGCTTCCTTAGATTGGGTTTCAGTGTTCTCCTGAATCTGATCTTCCTTCCTATCTGTATTCTGAATCCTATTTCTGTCATTTTAGCCATCTCAGCCCAGTTAAGAACCCTTGCTAGAGAACTAGTGTGATTGTTTGGAGAAAATAAAGTTTGACTTGCTCCCACAGGATACTTTAGCCCTAGGTGAACTGTTAGACCTGAACTCTTAATGGTGGTCTTGGACCTGGACAGCCCTTGCTCTGCTGGCCTCTCCTGGGACCCCAGCCTGGCTGTGTCTGCTTGCATGGCAGCCCCCAGGTACCTCTTGAGGGCTGCATCATAGCTTCTGCACTGGCACATCAGGCCTGACTAGCAGAGTGCTCCAGCAGAGCTGCCCATAAACACACAGCAGCCCACCTGGGCCCTCCTCTCACTGCAGCCTCCTCCATCTGCCTTGCCTGCAGGCACTCGCCCATAGCTATTCCCTCTCCTCACATCACTTTGCCAGTGTATGTGTGTACTAGAGGTCCTAGCCTTCCCTTTTCCACCAGCACACACGTGCACATGCATCCTACCATGCCAGTGCTGCCAGAGTGAGTGCACCCCACTCCCCTTCTCCCCACTGCACAGCCATTATCATGAGAGTATTGGCAGCACAGGGCCCACTAGTGTTAACATGCACAGAGCATGCACACAGTCCTGTACCCACCAGTGCCCTGCCCCTGTGTTAACACCACCAGTAAGAACACATGCACAGTCACTGGCAGGAGCTGCACCCCCTTAGTCGTACTGCTACCACTGCTGCTGCAAACACTCACATGAAGGCCAGTACCCCAGCACCCACTAACATCCTGCTGCAGCTGACCAGGATGTACTCTGTTGTGCTGCTGCTGACACTGCATCGCAGTGTTGTGACCAGCAATCTGGGAGCATTTTGGTCCCTCCGGTGCAACAGGTTCCTAACCTTGAGTAGCCAGAGAACAAAGCTAGGGTCTGATACCAGTGCCCCAAAGTTAGAGCATGCAGTCAGGAGTCCTGAACTGAGCCTTGCCCCACTAAGACCTTCCAGTAATGAAAACAGTCCACTGAACCCTCCTTATACCACAATCAAACCCCCAATGTCATCAAATAAGATAAAAGAAAAAAAAGTCCATCCAAAGGATAGCAACTTCAGACATTGAAGGAACATCACCCCGCACAAATAAGAAAGAACCAGTGCAAGAACTCTAACAATTCCAAAAGCCAGAGTGTCTTATTTTCTCCAACCAATCATACTAGTTCTCCAGCAAGGGTTCTTAACTGGGCTGAGATGGCTAAAATGACAGAAATAGGATTCAGAATACAGATAGGAAGGAAGATCATTGAGATTCAGGAGAACACTGAAACCCAATCTAAGGAAGCTACAAATCACAATAAAATGATACAGGAGCTGACAGACAAAATAGCCAGTATAGAAAATAATGTAACTGACTTGAGCTGAAAAACACTCTACAAGAATTTCATAATGCAATTTCAAGTGTTAACAGCAGAATAGACCAAGCTGAAGAAAGGATCTCATAGCTTAAAGACTTGCTTTCTGAAATAAGACGCTCAGACAAGAATAACAAGAAAAGAATACAAAAGAATGAAAAACTCTAAGAAATATGGTATTATGTAAAGAGACTGAATCTACAACTCATTAGCATCCCTGCAAGAGAATGGGAAGAATGGAAGCAACATGAAAACATATTTCAGAATATCATCTGTGAGAACTTCCCCGACCTGGCTAGAGAGGCCAATATTCAAATTCAGGAAATACAAGAACTCCTGAAAAATACTTGACAAGAAGATAATTCCCAAGACACACAATCATAAGATTCTTCAAGGTTGAAATGAAAGAAAAAATGTTAAAGGCAGTTGAAATAAAAGAAAAAAGTGTTAAAGTCAGTTAGAGAGAAAAGACAGGTCACCTACAAAGGGAAGCCCATCAGAACTCTCAGTAGAAACTCTACAAACCAGAAGTGAATGGGGGCCTATATTCAATATTCTTAAAGAAAAAAAATTCCAACCAAAAATTTCATATCTGACCAAACTAAGCTTCATAAGCGAAGGAGAAATAAAATCATTTTCAGACAACCAAATGCTGAGGGAATTTGTTACCACCAGACCTACCTTACAAGAGCTCCTAAAAGTAGTAGTAACATGGAAAGGAAAGACCATTACCAGCCATTACAAAAACACATTTAAGTACACAGACCAGTGACAATATAAAGCAATCACACAAACAATTCAGCAATAAATAGCTAGCAACATGATGACAGGATCAAATCAAGGCAAATCAATACTAACCTTGAATGTAAATGGGCTAAATGCCCCAATAAAAAGGCACTGCAAGTAGCAAGCTGAATAATGAAGCAAGACCCAATGGTATGCTGTCTTCAAGAGACCCATTTCACATACAATGACACCCACAAGCTCAAAATAAAAGGATAGAGAAAAATATACCACCAAATAGAAAATAGAAAAAAGCAGGAATTGCCATCCTAATTTCAGACAAAACAAATGTTAAACCAACAAAGATCAAAAAAGACAAAGAAGGGCATTACATAATGGTAAAGGGTTCAATTCAACAATATCTAATTATCCTAAATATATATGCACCCAACACAGGATTCATAAAGCAAGGTCTTAGAGACCTTCAAAAAGACTTAGACTACCACACAATAAGAGTGGGAGACTTCAACACCCCACTGATAGTATGAGATCATTGAGGCAGAAAATTAACAAAGATATTGAGAACTTGAACTCAACACTGGACCAAATGGACCTGATAGACATCTACAGAACTCTCCACCCAAAAACAATAGAATATACATTTCTCTCATTTGCACATGGCACATACTTTAAAATCGACCACATAATTGGACATAAAACAATCCTCAGAAAATTTGAAAAACCTGAAATAATACCATCCATACACTTGGACCACAGTGCAATAAAAATAGAATTCAATATGAAGAAAACACCTCAAAGCCATACATTTACATGAAAATTAAACAACCTGCTCCTGAATGACTTTTGGCAAATAATAAAATTAAAGGAGAAATCAGGAAGTTCTTCAAGACTAATGAGAACAAAGATATAATACACCAGAATCTCTGAGACACAGCTAATGCTGTGTTAAGAGGGAAATTTATAGCACTAAATGCCCACATCAAAAAGTTAGAAAGATCTCAAATTAACAATCTAACATTACAACTAAAAGAATAAGAGAAGCAAGAGCAAACCAACCCCAAAGCTAGCAGAAGACAAGAAATAATCAAAATCAGAGCTGAACCAAAGGAGATTGAGACATGAAAAATCCCTCAAAAGATTAATGAATGCAGGAGCTGTTTTTTTTTTTTTTTTGAAAAAATTAGTAAGACAGATAGACTACTAGCTAGACTAACAAAGAACATGCAAGAGAATATGCAAATAAATACAATCAAAACAAAGGGGATATTACCACTAACCCCACAGAAATACAAATAATCATCAGAGATTATTATGAACATCTCTATGCACACAAACTAGAAAATCTAGAAAAAATGGATAAATTCTTGGACACATACACCTTCCCAAGACTGAATCAGGAAGAAACCAAATCCCTGAACAGACCAAAATTGAATCAGTAATAAATAGCCCACCAACCAAAATAAGCCCCAGGCAGTCAGAGTCCCAGCCAAATTCTACCAGATGTACAAAGTAGAGCTGGTACCATTCCTACTGAAACTTTTCCAAAAAAAGTTTCTATGAGGCCAGCATCATCCTGATACCAAAATCTGGCAAAGACACAACAACAATAAAAAAAACTACAGGCCATAGCTGGGTGTTGTGGTGTGCACCTGTGATCTCAGCTACTCGGGAGGCTGAGGCAGGAGAATCGCTTGAAACCAGGAGGTGGAGGTCTCAGTGAGCCGAGATTGTGCCACTGCACTTCAGCTTCGGTGACAAGAGCAAAAGTCTGTCTCAAAAAAAAAAAAAAGAAAGAAAACTACAGGCCAATATCCTTGATGACCAATTGATGCCAAAAAACCTCAACAAAATACTAGCAAATTTTATCCAGCAGCCCCTCAAAAATCTAAGCCACCACAATCAAGTAGCAATAATATAGAAAGGAATTATTTCTGGGATGCAATGCTGGTTCAACATATACAAATCAATAAACATGATTCATCACATAAACAGAACTAAAGACAAAAACCACATGATCATCTCAATAGATGCAGAAAAGGCTTTTGATAAAATTCAATATCTTTTCTGTTAAAAATTTTCAATAAACTAGGTATTGAAGGAACATACTTCAAAGTAATAAGAGCCATATATGACAAACCCACAGCCAACATCATACTGAATGGGCAAAAGCTGGAAGCATTCCCCTTGAAACTGGCATAGGACAAGGATACTCTCTCTTATCACTCCTATTCAACATAGTATTGGAAGTCCTGGCCAGTGCAATCAGGCAAGAGAAAGAAATAAAAGGCATACAAATAGGAAAAGTCAAACTATCCTTGTTTACAGACGGCACGATTTGATATCTAGAAAACCCCATAGTCTCACCCTCAAAGCTCCTTCAGCTGATAAACAACTTCATCCAGGTTTCAGGATACAAAATCAATGAACAATAACCATTAGCATTCCTATACACCAGCAACAGCCAAGATGAGAGCCAAATCAGGATGGCAACCCCATACACAATTGCCACAAAAAGAATAAAACACCTAGGAATATAGCTAACCAGGGAGGTGAAAGATCTCTATAATAAGAATCACAAAACACTGCTGATAGAAATCAGAGATGACACAAACAAATGGAAAAACATTCCATACTTATGAATGGAAAGAATCAATATTGTTAAAATGGCCATACTGCCCAATGCAATTTACAGATTCAATGCTATTCCTATCAAACTACCAATAACATTCTTCATGAAACTAGAAAAAACTATTTTAAAATTCATGTGGAACCAAAAAAAGAGCCTGAATGGCCAAGGCAATCCTACTCAAAAAGAACAAAGCAAGAGGCATCATTCTACCCAACTTAAAAGTATACTAAAGGGCTACAGTAACCAAAACAGCAGGGTGCTGATACAAAAACTGACATACAGTCCATGGAACAGAATAGAGAGCCCAGAAATAAGGTTGCACACCTAAAACCGTCTGATCTTCGACAATACTGACAAAAACAGGCGATTAGGAAAGGACTCCACATTCAGTAAATGGTGCTGAGATAACTGGCTAGCCATATGCATAAGATTGAAACTGGACCCCTTCCTTACACCACATACAAAAATCAACTCAAGATGAATCAAAGACTTAAATGTAAAACCCCAAACTATAAAAACCCTGGGAGACAACCTAGGCAATACCATTGAGGACACAGGAACGGGCAAAGATTTCATGAGAAAGATGCCAAAAGCAATCACAACAAAAGCAAAAATTGACAAATGGGACTTAAACTAAAGAGCTTTTGCACAACAAAAGAAACTGCCAACGGAGTAGACAACCTGCAGAATGGGAAAAATACTTGCAAACTATGCATCTGACAAAGGTCCAATATCCAGCACCTGTAAGGAAAAACAAACTTACAAGAAAAAACAACCCCATTAAAAACTGGGCAAAGGATACGAACAGATAATTTTCAAAAGAAGACATACATGCAGCCAATACATGTATGAAAAAAAGCTCAATTTTACTAATCATTAGGGAAATGCAAATCAAGCCACAATGAGATACCATCTTACATCAGTCAGAATGGCTATTTAAAAGTCAAAAAATAACAGATGCTGGCAAGATTGCAAAGAAAAGGGAATGCTAATACACTGTTGGTGGGAGTGTAAATTAGTTTAATAATTGTTGAAAGCAGTGTGTTGATTCCTCAAAGAACTAAAATAGAACTACCATTTGACTCAGCAATCTCATTACTGGGTATATATCCAAAGGGACATAAAATCATTCTATCATAAAGACACATGCACACATATGTTCATTGCAGCACTATTCACAATGGCAAAGACATATAGAATCAATCTAAATGCCCATCAATGGAAGAATGGGTAAAGAAAATGTGTTACATATACACTACGAAAAGGAATGAGATCATGTCCTTTGCAGGAACATGGATAGAGCTAGAGGCCATGACCCTTAGCAAACTAATGCAGGAACAGAAAACCAAATACCACAGGTTCTCATCTATAAGTTGGAAGGAAATGATGAGAACACATGGACAAAAGGAGGAGAACGACATACATGAGGGCCTACCAGAAGGGTAGAGGTTGGGAGGAGGAAGAAGAGCAGAAAAAATAACTCTAGTACCTGGGTGATGAAATAATCTGTTCATCAAACCCTTGTGACACGAGATTACCTATATAACAAACCTGCACATGTACCCCTGAACCTAAAATAAAAGTTAAAAAACAAAATAAAAAACCTAAATAGATGAAGACGAAATGTTTTCCAAAGTCCATAAAGCAAATAAATTGTGTATCTATGCAACTTTGTTGGGGAAAAATAAGTTCTTCATCTTCAATGACATGTTGAATATTGGAAATCTTATAAGTATGTTTAAATAAATATAAGAAACTCAATTAGGTATAGCAAAATACATATCAGTTAGAAAGCAACAAAATATAAAACCATATGGCAAATCTTTTAAGAATGTACCCTTTAAAGAAATGATACAAATATGCAAGACCAATAAATACCAATAAAACTCTTTTAGTATAATTTATAGAATGTGACTACACAGTAACTGTGAAATTACTTAAAAAGTCAAAGGGTCAAAGGTACAAAACATTTATATCCTATATGCTAAATGACCAGAGAAGATAATTTATTGACAAAGAAATATACACTCTAAGTCACAACTCGAAAAATTCCAATTTGGTAGCAATTAAAGCAAAGCAAAATAAAGATACAACCACATTTCTACATAACTATCCAAGATAAATCAAACCAACACCACAGCATTGGTGAACTGTTGAAAAATAAATATATTGCCGGTAATCCTTGAGGACTTTGCTGAGACTCTAGAGCAGTGGTTACAAAAGTCTTTGATGTAGTAATTTTGTTTTGAGCAATAGATCCTATATATGATATAAATATAATGAGATTTATATATATTTATATATTATATATATTTATATAATATATATGATATATATTTATATACAGATGATATATAGATGATATAAATGATATAAATGAAAACAAAAACCAGATGTATGTTTCGCTACAGTAGATGTATGTTAGAGTACTGAAAATTGAAAATAACTCAACGATGGGTGGAATAATTGTTGAATAAACCATGATATTTTTTCCAAAATATATATATATTTTTTTCAATAGCTTTTCCAGTACAAGTGGTTTTTGGTTACATGGATGAATTGTGTAGTGGTGAAGTCCAAGATTTTAGTGCACTTGTCACCCCAATAGTTTACATTGTACTCAATATGTAGTTTTTTTACTCCCCCCACCTGCCTTCCATTTTACCCTCTTCTAAGTCTCCAATGTTATACCACTCTGTATGCATTTATGTACTCATAACTTGGCTTCCACTTATAAGTGAGAACATACAGTATTTGGTTTTTCATTCCTGAGTTACTTTACTTAGAATAATGGCTTCAGCTCCAACCAAGTTGCTTCAAAAGACATTATTTTATTTCTTTTAATGGCTGAGTAGTATTCCACAGCATATATACACCACATTTTCTTTATTCACTCATCAGTTGATGGGCACATAGGTTGGTTCCATATCTTCGCAACTGTGAATTGAACTGTGATAAACACATGCATACAAATGTCTTTTGATATAATGCCTGACTTATATTCCTTTGGGTAGATGCCCAGTAGTGGTATTGCTGGGTTAAATGGTAGATCTACTTTTAGTTCTTTGAGAAACCTCCATTCCGTTTTCCATAGAGGTTGTAATGTTCCCTTTCCACCACATCCACGCCAACATCTTTTTTTTTTTTTTTTTTTTCCAATAATGGCCATTCTGGTTCAGGCAAGGTGGTAGCTCACTGTGGTTTTTATTTGCATTTCCCTGATGATTAGTGATGTTGAGTATTTTTCATATCTTTGTTGGCCATCTGTATATCTTCTTTTGAGAAGTATCCACGACATTTGCCTACTTTTTTGATGGGATTATTTGTTTTTTTTCTTGCTGATTTGTTTGAGTTCCTTGTAGATTTTGGATATTAGTCCTCTGTCAGATGCATAGTTTGCAAATATTTTATACCATTCTGTGGGTTGTCTGCTTATGCTGATGATTATTTCTTTTGCTGTGCAGAAGCTTTTAAAATTTAATTTGGTTCTATTTACATGTTTTTGTATTTGTTGCATTCACATTGGGGGTCTTGGTCATAAATTCTTTTCTTAGGCCAATGTCCAGAAGAGTTTTTCCTAGGTTTTCTTCTAGAATGTCTTTGGTTTCAGGTCTTAAAGTCTTTAATTCATCTTTAGTTGATTTTTGTATATGCTGAGAAACAGGGGTCCAGTTTCATTCTTCTACATGTGGCTTGCCAGTTATCCCAGCACCACTTATTGAATAGGGCATGCTTTCCTCAATTTATATTTTTGTATGTTTTGTCAAAGATCCATTGGTTGTAAGTATTTGGCTTTATTTCTGGGTTCTCTATTCTGTTCAGTTGGTCCATGTATCCACTTTTACACCAGCACCATGCTGTTTTGGTTACCGTAGCCTCGTAGTATAATTATGATTTGAAATTAGGTAATGTGATGCCTTTGGACTTGTTCTTTTTGCTTAGGATTGTTTTGGTAACTCAGGCTCTTTTTTTTTTTTTATTCCATATGAATTTTAGGATTTTTCTTCTAATTTTATTAGAAAAATGATGTGAGTATTTTCTTCCTTTCTTTTTTCTTTCCCCCTCTTTTTAGAGACGGAGTTCCACTGTTGTTGCCCAGGCTGGAGTACAATGGCGTGATCTCAGCTCACTGCAACCTCTGCCTCCCAGGTTCAAGGAATTCTTCTGTTTCAGCCTCCCGAGTAGCTGGGATTACAGGCACCCACCACCATGCCAGCTAATTTTTGTATTTTTTAGTAGACATGGGATTTCACCATGTTGGCCAGGCTCATCCTGAACTCCTGACCTAAGGTAATCCACCCGCCTTGGCTTCCGAAAGTACTGGGATTACAGGCATGAGCCACCTAGGCTGGCTTGATGTGGGTATTTTCATAGGAATTGCGTTGAATTTGTACATTCCTTTGGGCACTATGGTCATTTTCACAGTATTGATTCTTCCAATCCAGAGCATGGGATGTATTTCCATTTGTTTGTGTCATCTATGATTTCCTTCAGCAGTGTTTTGTCTTTCTCCTTGTAGAGCTTTTTCACCTTCTTGGTTAAGTACACCCCTAGGTATTTTGTTTTATTATTTTCAGCTAATTGTAAAAGGAATTGAGTTCCTGATTTAATCCTCAACTTGGTCATTGTTGCTGTATAACAGTGCTACTGATTTGTGTACATTGATTTTCGTAACCTGATACTTCACTGAATTAATTTATCAAATCTAGGAGTCTTCTGGAGGAGTCTTTAGGGTTTTCTAGGTGTACCAATCATGTCATTGGCAAACAGATAGTTTGACTTCCTCTATTCCAATTGGTGTGCCCTTTGTTTCTTTCTCTTGCCTGATTAGTCTGACTACCACTTTCAGTACCATGTTGAATAGAAGTGGTGAAAGTGGGTATTCTTGTCCTGTTCTAGTTCTTAGGGGGAATGTTTTCAACTTCTCCCCATTCATATGTTGTTGGCTGTGGGTTTGTCATAATAGCTTTTACTGTTTTGAGATATGTCCTTCAATGCCTAGTTTGTTGAGGGTTTTTAATCATAAATGGAAGGTGGGTTTTACCAAATGCTTTTTCTGCATTTATTGAGATAATAATATGGTTTTTGTTTTAGATTCTGTTTATGTAGTGAATTACATTTATTGACTTGCATATGTTGAACCATCCCTACATCCTTGGTATGAAACCCACTTGATCATGGTGAATTTTCTTTCTGATGTGCTGTTGGATTTGGTTTGCTAGTATTTTATTGTGTTGAGAATGTTTGCATCTGTTTATTAGCCATATTGGTCTTTAGTTTTCTTTTTTCATTATGTCCTTACCTGGCTTTGGTATCAGGGTGATATTGGTGTCATAGAATGAATTAGGGAGGATTCCTTCTTCCATAATCGTTTGGAATAGTTTCAGTAGGGTTGGTACCAATTCTTCTTCCTCTTCTTCTCCTCCTCCTCTTCCTTCTCCTTCCTCCTCCCTTCTTCCTCCTCCTCCTTCCTTTTCTTCCTTCTTCTTCATCTTCTCCTTCCTCTTTCTTCTTCTCCTTCCTCCTCCTTCCTTCTTCTCCTTCCTCCTTCTTCTCCTTCCTTCTTCCTCTTCTCCTTCCTCCTCCTTCCTCCTTCTCCTTCCTTCTTCTTCCCCCTACTCCTCCTCCTTCTTCTTCTCCACACCCCCCTCCTCCTTCTTTTTTTTTTCTTTTTTGAAACAGAGTCTCACTCTGTCACCCAGGCTGGAGTGCAATGGCATGATCTCAGCTCACTGCAACCTCTGCCTCCTGGGTTCAAGTGATTCTCATGCCTCAGCCTCCCAAGTAACTGGGACTACAGGGGTGCACCACTACACCTGGCTAATTTTTGTATTTTTAGTGGAGACAGGGTTTCACCTTGTTGGCCAGGCTGGTCTTGAGCCCCTGACCTCAGGTGATCTGTCTACCTTGGCCTCCCAAAGTGCTGGGATTACAGGCATGAGCCACCACACCCAGCCTGAATTCTTCTTTGAATGTCTGGTTGAATTTGGCTGTGAATCTATCTGGCCCTGGAGTTTTTGTTGTTGTTGGCATTTTTTTTTCTGTTACTGATTCAATCTTACTGCTTGTTATTGGTCTGTTAGGGATTTTTATTTCTTCCTAATTCAAGGTAGAAGAGTTGTATGCTTCCAGGAATTTAACCATTTCCTCTAGATTTTCTAGTTTGTGTGCATAGAGTTGTTCATAGTCATCTCAAATGATCATTTGTATTTCTGTGGTGTCAGTTGTAATGTCTCCATTTTCATTTCTAGTTGACCTTATTTGAGTTTTCTCTCTTCTTGGTTAATTTAGCTAATGGTCTATCAATTTTGTTTATCTTTTTAAATACCAACTTATTGTTTCATTGATCTTTTGTATTTTTTGTTTCCGTTTCATATAGTTCTGCTTTTATCTTTATTTTTTATTTTCTTCTGCTAGCTTTGGGTTTTTTTCTTGTTGCTCTAGTTCCTTGAGGTGTGATGTTAGGTTGTCAATTTGTGATCTTTCAGGCTTTTTGATGCAGGCATTTAGCACTATAAACTTTTCTCTTAGCACTGCTTTTGCTCTATCCCAGAGGTTTTGATAACTCATGTCACTACTGTCATTCATTTGAAGAATTTTAAAATTCCCATCTTGATTTAATTGTTAACCCAGACATCATTCAGGAGAAGGTTGTTTTATTTCCATGTATTTGTATAGTTTTGAGGGTTCCTTTTGGAGTTGATTTCTAGTTTTATTCCACTGTGGTCTGAGAAGATACCTGATATAATTCCAATTTTTAAAAGTTTATTGTTTTGTGGCCTATTATATGGCCTATCTTGGAGAATGTTCCATGTGCTGATGAGAAGAATGTATATTCTGCAGTTCCTGTGTAGAATGTTCCATAAATATCTGTTAGGCCCATTTGTTTTAGAGTGAACTTTATTTCTAGTGTTTATTTTTTATTTTCTGCCTCAATGATCTATCCAGTGCTGTCAGTGGAGTGTTGAAGTCCCCTACGATTATTGTATTGCTGTTGAGCTCTTTTCTTAGGTCTAATAGTAATTGTTTTATGAATCTGGGAGCTCAAGAGTTAGGTGCATATATATTTAGGACTGTAATATCTTTTTGTTGGATCGATTATATTATTATTGTATAATGACCTTCTGTGGTCATTATACAATAATAGCTACTCCTGCTTGCTTTTGGTTTCCATTTGCATGGAATATCTTTTTTCACCCCTTTACCTTGAGTCTATATGAATCCTTATGCGTTAGGTGAGTCTCTTGAAGACGGCAGATACTTGGTTTGTGATTTTTTAAATCCATTCTGCCAATCTGTATCTTTTAAGTGGAGCATTTAGAACATTTGAATTTAATGTTAATAATGACTATTCCAGTCATCATGTTGATTGTTACCTAGATACTTTGGTTTCCTCACTGTGTTATTGTTTTATAGGCCCTGTGACTTTTCTGCTTTGAAAAGTTCTATTCTGGTGCACATTGACCTTTTATTTCAAGATTTAGAACTCATTTTAACACTTCTTGTAGGACTAGTCTGGTAGTGACAAACTCCCTCAGCATTTGCTTGTCTGAAAAAGACAACTTCTTTTTCTTTTGTGACACTTAGTTTTGCTGGATTGAAAATTGTTGACTAACAGCTATTCTGTTTAAAGAGGCTAAAGATAGGACCCCAATCCCTTCTAGCTCGTGAGGTTTCTACTGAGAAGTCTGCTGTTAGTCTGAAAGGTTATCTTTTGTAGGTTACCTGATGCTTTTGTATCACTGCTCTTAGAATTTTTCATTCATGATGACTTTAGACAGCCTGATGACTGTATGTATTGCTGACGTCCTTTTTGCAATGAATCTCCAAGGAATTCTTTGAGCCTCTTGTATTTGGATGTCTAAATCTTTAGCAAGGCCAGGGAAGTTTTCCTCAACTATTCCCTCAAATAAATTTTCCAGACTTTTGGCTTTTCCTTTTCCCTCAGGAACACCAAGGATTCTTAGGTTAGGCCATTGTACATAATTCCATATTTCTTGGGGACTTTGTTCATTTCTTTTAATTCTTTTTTTCTTTAGTTTTGTCTGTTGGGTTAATTCAAAAGTCTTGTCTTTGGGCTCTGAAATTCTTTCTTCTACTTGGTCTAGTCTATTGTTAAAACTTTCCTCTGCATTTTGTAATCCCCTAAATGTGTCTTTCATTTCCAAAAATTCTGGCTGGTTTTTTAAAAAAATACATATATCTGTTTAGAAAATTTTTCATCCATATCCTGAATGTTTTAAAAATTTCTTTATGTTGGTTTTCACATTTCTTTTGTATCTTCTTGAGTAACTTATTAATCAAGCTTTTGAATTCTTTATCTGGTATTTCAGATTTCTTTTTTCTTTTTTTTTTTTGAGATGGAGTCTTACTCTGTTGCCTAGGCTGGAGTGCAGTAGCAGGATTTTGGCTCGCTGCAACCTCCGCCTCCCAGGTTCAAGCAATTCTCCTGCCTCAGCCTTCCAAGTAGCTGGGATTAAAGGTGTCCACCACCATGCCCAGCTAATTTTTGTATTTTTAGTACAGACGAGGTTTCACCATGTTGTTCAGGCTGGTCTTGAAATCCTGACCTCAGGTAAACTGCTCGCCTTGGCCTCCCAGAGTGTTAGGATTACAGGCGTGAGCCATCATGCCCGGCCTGGATTTCATCTTGGATTGGATCCATTACTGGATAGCTAGTGTGATCTTCTGGGGATATTACAGAACCTTGTTTTGTGATATTGCCAGATTTATTTTTCTGGTTCCTTCTCATTTGAGTATACTATTTCTTCTAATTATTTTTGAATTTATTTTTTATTCAACTGTATTTATTTTTTAATTTTTTTTCTCCCTTGAGGATGTGACTTTAATGATTACAGTTTTGTTTTTCTTTAATAATCTAATTCAGCTATGAATGCTTTCAGGGTTAAACATTCTTTACGAGTTTCTTAGTTATGGAGAGTCTTTTTAGGATGGCTTTCTCAGATGCTGGGTGTAGTAGCAATATGCATGGTGTGTGAACAGATTCACTGTCTCTTGTGGGAATGGCAGAGGCCTCTTGAAGCTTATGTCACTCCCCAGTGGTGTGCACTTTTTATTTATTTTTCCCCCAGTATTTTATTTACTGGGTTGAACAGTTCAGGCTTCAGGCCAGTAGAGCAGGTGTCCATGGTTAAACACTGGCTGTGGCTAAAGCAGTTGGGTAAATTCAATACCCAATGGTGGGCAGAGGTCCCAGCCTTGACAGAAGTCACTGGGGGAGCTCTCAGTGAAACACACTGATGTCTTCTCAGGAGGAAAAGTGGGAGCCACCTCAGCTTCCCTGCCAGTCCAGCAGAAAAGTTATCCACCTTCCAGTCACACTCCTGACCCAGTGTTCTGGCTATTCAGATCAGACAGGCACTTCTTTTCATTTGCAGGAATGTCGATATTCCATGTAGAGAGGGATGGTAGCCTCTACCTCTCATGCAAGTCTGAACCTGTAGGGTACTCCTTCTGTGGGGATGCAGTCACCCTAAAGTGTTCCCAAAAGGCTGTCTACTGTTTCCACCCATGCTGAGCTCCTATGGGAGAAGTCCCAGCTGTGTCTGCAGTGGTGGGTGAGGGGAAGAAGAAATCCCCTTCTCTAAGACCCTTCATGAGCACCAGGGCTGCCTGTTGGGGTAGAGTCACAGACTTTCCCCCACTGGGCTCAGCACTGCATCTGTACTTCTGCTAAAACAAACTTCACACAAGAAGAAAGTCCTGGGACTCACGGCTTGCCACCTGGATTCTTTTGTCCTATGGGGGTGCTCCCTTGATATGGTGTACCCCCCTTTCCCCAGGAGTAGGAGTCTCTGAAGGCCAGATTACTGTGAATGCTGCTGCTCCTCTGTGTCTAGCTGCCCAGTTGGGCTGCCATCCTCCAGGCCGGTGCTGGGGAATGTCTGCAAGGGATCCAATGATGTGACCTGTCCTCAAGTCTCCCAGCACTGGGTACCAGCACCAGATCAGATAGAGGTGGCTGGGGAGTGATATAGACTCTGTGAGATTCCTTGGTTATAAATAGCCTTGGTGTGTTGGCTTTCTCAAATGCCAGCTGTAGTAGTAATGAACTGGTCACGTGGACAGACTTAGGACCTCCTGGTTAGTTAAGGTGATACAAGCAATTATGATAGCTGAGGTCATACACAAGTTTTTGCCTTCCTGAGCACTGTGTTCTTCTGCCTGAAGATTCTGTAATGGCTGTATCAGCTGACCTCCAGCTTTGATCCTTTCATCACAACACTTCCTAAACTCTGTGCTCATGTGCCAAGCCACCTCTCTTCCTTCATTCAAGTATTTCCTGAAATGTGACCTTCATTTGTGCTTGCCTTCCATTACCCAGGGGAAGTACTCTGATATCTCAGGCAACGAGCGGGGCCATAGGGCTCCCAAAAGTTTCTGTCCTTTGTGTTGTGTGACCAGCATGGGTGGATGGGCAAAGCCAGGTAGGGGCTGGGTCAGGCAAGTCCATGTTCTGGTTCTCGGTGTGCAGACACAAGCAGCGGCCCCAGTGGGGATCAGAGGGCAGTTCTCTGGCTGCTGGAGTAATGTTCCATGGGGGAGTACAGTGGCTTCTGCTGCACAGAAGAGTCTACAAGGGGAGTGGGGAGCAGCAGGTGACAGTAAGCCCCACCCAGTTTCCATGCACTTGGCAAGGCAGGTCTCACACCTGGAATGTTCCACTAGCAGCAGCTCACTGGGTTCCAGGCAGCCTATGCTCAGAATTCAAAACTGCCGCAGACCATAAGCCTTCCCCATGGAGATGGATATTGAGGCTCTCAGGCCACACTCCTCCTGGTCTGCCCAAGAAGCAGGGGCACCCAGCTCCTGCTTAATCTCCATTGGGAGCTTCTCTCATCCTGTGACTGCTGCCTGAATTAGCTGGCTGACTTCTAAAGTGAAGTACCCTGTGAGGCAGGATCAAGAATGGCTTCCCTCTGTCCCCACTGGAGACTGGGAGTGCACACACAGCATGTCCCAATGCTACTCCTTCTCATATACTCCCCACCATTCACTACATTAGCTCTAGCACTGGGTAGGGTTAAAAAGCTTCCCTCGTGGCCTGGATTGCCAGGTTCTCCAATGGAAATGTATATCCCAGAGGCAGCTTCTCCCCGCTCACACTCTGGGGATTTTCAGGTTTACACTTGGCTCATGGTGTAGGCTGCAGCCTGCTGCTTCTTTCAAAGGGTCTGGTTTTCATCAGTTTTCCTGTTCCTGTGTTGCTTCTTGAAATAAAGTTCACAGTGTGAATCTCTACACAGTACTTTGTCTTTCCAACTGGGAGAGGCATGCTAACGATGCCTCCAATCTGCCATCTTGGAAAAACACCCACCATACTTTAAGACATGCTGAAATATTTATATGGAAAAAAGAAGATACATAGTATGTACACACTGTATATACTTTGTATAAAAATATGGCTTTATGTTCATTGGTTTGTTTTTGTTTTCCTATAAAGTTTCTTAGAGCTCTGATTTGTTTTAAAGATGTTGATTTGATTTACATAACAATTTAGTGCAACATTCTAAGCTTGTGGCATTTACTCGATCTTTACCAATTTTTTTTTTTAATGGAGAAAATGATGTATCATTAAAAATAAAGAAAATGTGATAGAAAGATAAGTCATAATGGCTGGACCAGTGAATATTCTCCTTCTCATATACTCCCACCTCTCACTAAATTAGCTCCAGCACTGGATAGGGTTAACACCTACTTAACTCTTTGAGAATAATAAAAGACCTTTTTGATTAGCATCATCACAAGTGATTCATTGTGGGTCAGAACATTTCCACTCTCAAAGAAGTCAACTTGTCTGAAGTCATACAATTAGAAAGCGGCAGAACAAGACTGGAACTTAGCCTTTCTGGCTCTCAAGCTGTCCCTGGTGTGGGAATGGGATGCAAAGAACAAATGGAGAGGATAGAACATGAAGGAAAAAATGGACATGCTTTTACCGAAAAGGGAGAGAGCCTGGATGAGATGCATGTGAGGTAAGTCTGCAGTTGAAGTGGTAGGTAAGCAGTAATTGAAGGAATTTTTTAAAACTAATGATCAGGCCGAGGAGGGAGGATCACCTGAGGTCAGGAGTTCAAGACCAGCCTGGCCAACATGGTGAAACCCTGTCTCTACTAAAAATACAAAAATTAGCCAGGCGTGGTGGCAGGCACCTGTAATCCCAGCTACTCAGGAGGCTGAGGCAGGAGAAGTGCTTGAACCTGGGAGGCAGAGGTTGCAGTGAGCTGAGATCACGCCATTGCATTTCAGCCTGGGGGCAAGAGTGAGACTTCATCTTAAAACAACAACAACAACAACAACAACAAAAACTAATAATCTCTATGTCTTTATTATTTATTGATTTAGAGATAGGGTCTCACTCTGTCACCCAGGCTGAAGTGCAGTTGTGTGATCTCAGCTCACTTGCAGCCTCGACTTCCCGGGCTCAAGTGATCCTCCTGCCTCATTGTCCTGAGGAGCTGGCACCACAGGTGTGCACCACCATGTCTGGCTAATTTATTTATTTATTTTTATTTCTTGTAGAATTGGGTCTTGCCATGTTGCCTAGGCTGGTCTTAAACTCTTGGGTTCAAGCAACTCTCCTGCCTTGGCCTCCCAAAGTGCTGAGATTTATAGTCAGGAGCCACCACACCTGGCCATGGTTGCTATTTCTTAGGGAGAATGTTGTCTATAAGTGAGAGGGCAAGAGTTTGAGGAAAGAGTCAACGGTTTAGAAGAAGCCACGGGAATGGTGGGGTGAGAGGGGAGGGAAATGAACAAAGATAAATATAAGAACAGAAAAGAAAAGAATTATCAACCTTTATCCAGTTGAGATTAGAAACCAGGTATTTACAGTGGTGACAATCCACCAATTCATACTCTAAAGTGAAAAAGGCATATCATTGGTTTGATTCCATTTTACAAAAAACAAAACCTGTACTGTGTATAACACATGTGTAGGAAAATGTGTCCCTCCTAGGGAAGAGAGTGCTTTATTTCTAGAAGAGGAGTGTCTTTGAGATTAGGAGAAAGGACTTTCACTTTTACTTTCTATACTTCTATATGGTTTGAATTTTTTATGACAGAAATGTATTTTTTCCAGTACTTGTGTAAAACATGCAGAATGTGAAATGATAGTCTAGTAAGGATTCCTGAGCTCAGTGCATGTCTCTGACTCCACAGAGATCGTTTAAGACCTATCCTACAGTAACTTGAAGCTTCAGAGCCAGCAAAAGTCCCACCTGGCTCCTTCTAGCGCAGTGTGCACCTCAGCCTCCCAAGTAGCTGGGACTACAGGTGCCTGCCACCACGCCTGGCTAATTTTTTTTTTGTACTTTTAGTAGAGACGAGGTTTTACCGTGTTAGGATGGTCTCCATCTCCTGACCTTGTGATCCGCCCGCCTTGACCTCCCAAAGTGTTGGGATTACAGGCGTGAGCCACCGCGCCCGGCCTAGAACAGCTTTTAATGAACAGATGCAAGCACTATGGCTAGCTGAAACCTCCCACCCCAGCAGCAGTGGGATCAGGTATCACCTTCCAGCGTGGGCTCTGTTTTAGGCCACAGGTGCATGCTGTGCTAGAAGGAGCCAGGTGGGACTTTTGCTGGCTCTGAAGCTTCAAGCTACTGTAGAATAGGTCCTAAATGATCTCTGTGGAGACAGAGACATGCACCCAGCTAAGGAACCCTTCTTGTGATATTAATTCATATGGGTTTTTTTTCTTTTTCTTTTTTTCTCTTTCCTATTTCCAAGAAGATCCATTATGTACCTTTTCCTTGGGGATTATCTAGTAGGAGAAAAGCAGTTGTTCAAAGACAAAGACTTCTCTTGTGTTTTGTGAAAGCTTCAATTCATCAAGGAGATTGTATTAGGCAGCGAGGGTGGCAAGGAGGAGGAGAAGGTGGGAGTCCTTGCATGCAAAGATGTAGAAACAGAATGGATATTTCTGCTAACTTGATGAAAGAGATGAAACATGTTCCATGAGAATTGGGAGCTACTGTTCTGGTGTGTAGATTTCCACAGGTGTGGAAATATAGGTGAGACTGGATGGTAATACTGAGGCTCCCAGCCCTGGAAAATATTACTGTGCCCAAAAGAAAGTGGTATGTTAACTACATACTTCTAGGAGACTAGTGGGCTTGGGTAATGAACATCTCAGTGGTGGCTTACGTGGATTAAAGCCTGGAGAGGGTTCTCTATTTATTTTTCTTTTGCTAAGACTCATGGGAACTTTTGTGTTACTCAGTTGGATATTACCTTGAAGTCACAGTTTGAGGTAAGGGCTTGGATGCAGGTAATTTACTTAGGAATTAATCCAATGGAACAAGAGTATGAGACAGAAAGTAAAG
This sequence comes from Macaca thibetana thibetana, assembly GCF_024542745.1. Classification (NCBI taxonomy): domain Eukaryota; kingdom Metazoa; phylum Chordata; class Mammalia; order Primates; family Cercopithecidae; genus Macaca; species Macaca thibetana. The sequence continues at coordinate 74,669,676 of NC_065592.1, read as the reverse complement.
GAAAGTTAACATGAGGTTGCATTATTTAGTTGGTTACAGCTACAGCCTCAAAAATTGTTCACTTGAAGGGTCAAGGAACAAGCAAGAGAAGCATTCATTCATCTGCTTCTGCCCCCTACAAGTTGGGGCAACAACCTCTCGGTTTGTGTGTCTGGTAAGTGCTGAGTAGGCACCTATGGGCACACGTAGCAAGGAGTCAGAGAAGCCCTGAAGCAGGAAGTGAGAAAAACAAAGGTTAAGTCTGAGGTGAGATACTGTCAGTGCAAAGAGGTGGAAGCCTTCAGGGACCTTTTTGTCACAGCTGGAATCTGAGCTGAGGCTTAGAGGATGTGAAGTGGGGCTGATACACGTTTCCTGTGGTATCTGATACAGGGAAAGGGGCTCAATAATGACTAAGCAATATGGGACACAGAGACATAGTTTTTTTTCTCCTGATTAAAAAAGTAATACAGGCTGAATGTGGTAGCTCACACCTGTAATCCCAGCATTTGGGGAGGCTAAGGTGGGAGGATCACTTGAAGCCAGGAGTTTGAGACCAGCCTGAACAACATACTAAGACTCTGTCTCTAGAAAAAAGGTTTCTTAAAAAATAACTGGGCATGGTGGCACATGCCTGTAATTCTAACTACATGGGAGGCTGATGCAGAAGGATCACTCGAGCCCAGGAATTTGAGGTTGCAGTGAGCTGTGACAGCACCACTGCACTCCAGCCTGGGCAACAGAATGTGACCCCCAATTCTAAAAAATGTAATATATATTTTTTTGGCATCAAAATGAATTTAATTTGATTAAATGGAACTGTAATCTTTATGATTTATCCTTGTTTCTGGACTAAGGTTTATTCCTGTTATAGTAACACAATGTCATATAACAGGCAATTTTTTTTTTTTTTTTTTTTTTTTTTTTTTGAGATGGAGTCTTGGTCTGTTGGCCAGGCTGGAGTGCAGTGGCGTAATCTTGGCTCACTGCAACCTCCAACTCCCAGGTTCACGCCGTTCTCCTGCCTCAGCCTCCTGAGTAGCTGGGACTACAGGCGCCTGCCCCCACGCCTGGCTAATTTTTTTGTATTTTTAGTAGAGACAGGGTTTCACCGTATTAGCCAGGATGCTCTCGATTTCCTGACCTCATGATCTGCCCGCCTCAGCCTCCCAAAGTGCTGGGATTACAGGCGTGAGCCACTGCGCCTGGCCAACAGGCATGTCTTAGTCTGTTTTTGGTTGCTATAACAGAATACCTGAGACTGGACAATCTATAAAGAAAAGAGGTTTGCAGTCAGAATGGCTATAATTAAAAAGTCAAAAAATAATGGATGCTGGCAAGGAGAAAAAGAATACTTATACACTATTGGTGGGAGGGTAAATTAGTTCAACCATTGTGGAAAGCAGGGGGTGATTCCTCAAATTGCTAAAAACAGAACTACTATTTAACCCAGCAATCCCATTACTGGGCATATACCCAAAGGAATATAAATCATTCTATCATAGAAACACATGCACGTATATGTTCACTGCACCACTATTCACAATAGTGAATACATGGAATCAACCTAAATGTCCATCAATAATAGACTCAGATAAAGAAAATGTGGTATATCTATATCATGGAATACTAGGCAGCCATAAAAAAGAATGAGATCATATCCTTTGCAGGATCATGGATGGAGCTGGAGGCCATTATCCTTAGCAAACTAATACAGGAGCAGAAAACCAAATATTGCATATTCTCACTTATAAGTGGGCGCTAAATATTGAGAACACATGCACACATAGAGGGAAACAACACATGCTGGGGCCTATTGGAGAGTGGAGTGTGGGAGAAGGGAGAGGATCAGAAAAAATAACTAATGGGTATACTAGGCTTAATATCTGGGTGACAAAATAATCTGTACAATGAACCCCCATGACATGAGGTTACCTATATGAAAAAATTGCACATGTGCCCCTTAAGTTAATAAAGAGGAAGAAGAAGAAGAAAGAGGAAGAAAGAGGAGGAGGAGGAGGAAGAGGAAGAAGAAGAAGAAGAGAAGAGAAGAGAGAAGAGAAGAGAAGAGAAGAGAAGAGAAGAGAAGAGAAGAGAAGAGAAGAGAAGAGAAGTATTTTGGCTTATGGTTCTGGAGGCTGGGAAGTCCGAGATTGAAGACCTGAATCTGTTGAGGGCCTTATGGTGCTTCTTAACACGGTGGAAAAACAAGGGATCGCATGGCAAGAAAAGAAGCAAGAGTGAAACAAGAAAGCTGAACTCACCTTTATAATAACCCACTCTTGTGATAATAAGGTTCCCTCCCATGAGAACTAACTGACTCTTGTGAGAATGGCATTAATCCCTTCATGAGAGTTGAACCCCTGTGACATAAACACCTCTTATGGACCCTACCATCTTTTGACACCATTACTTTAGGAACCAAATTTCAACTTGTGCCTTGGAGGGAACAAACCACATCTAAACCACAGCAAAGCACTAAACAACAACAACAACAACAACAACAACAATGTTAGTTCCTTTGTTCTAATCACACATCAATTAAGCACACATATGTATATACATACTTGTCTAAAAAATATGAGGAAAAGTTCTTAGGAAGTTCTGTGATTCCATTGGGAGTTTATACTGGTGTTCTGTCAGCATTTGGCTCTGAATTTTCAAGAAACTGACCTGGGATCTCTTTGCTTCCCAAAATAGTTGTTTTGGGATTTGGAATGTATCTCTATTCATTATTCTGTAAAGAATCCCTGTAAAGATGGCTCCATTTAGAGTACAGCTTCTCAAACTTTAATGTGCACACAAATCACTCAGACTGATGCTCATCTACCATCTCTGCTTTATGTTTCTCCTTAGCACTTATCTTCTAACATACTACATACATAACCTACTCATCCTGTTCATTGTTTGCCTCCTCCACTAGAATGTAGACTTAATGAAGGCTGACGTTTTGTCTGTCTCTGGTGCCTCGCTCAAAGTAAGAACTCAGTGTCAGCACTCCAATACATATTTGTGGAATAAATGAATAAATATGTAAATTCATAAAAGTAAGTTGCATTTTAAAGTATAATGAGTATTTGCTAGATATTAAGCATTGTGGGAGGTAGTTTGTGGAATCCCAAGATAAAATAACACTGAAAATACTTGGAGTCTGAAAACATGCTCAGATGAGATGCCTCTGCTATGTGACCTCACCTGGCTCTCAGTGAATTTAAACAGGTTTGGTGCTATCAGTCATGCTCTTACGTCATAAAAGCAGCTTACCTAGAAGCTTTGTACTCTTATACTTGAAAGAAGGTCAGCTGAGGAGGGTAGGGTTTTAGTAGTACTGTTATTAAATTTTAGGAAAAAAACTGTAAGCTCTCAATTCAGTCTTTCTTATTAAAAATAAATCCAATCCCTTCCCCCCACCCCGCCACCCAACACACACACACACACACACACACAAAACACTGGGCAAAAAACAAAAACAAAAACAAAACACTGGGCCCCCTCCCTTCAGGAGTTGACAGGTTAGTGGGGAAGACAGACATGTATAAATAAATGTAATAAAGACAGAATTATCAAAATTCTGGTACAGATAGAAGCTGAATACTGGAAGAGCCCAAGGAATCAAGTCTGAATTGTGACTTGGGGCAGCAAGGGGAGACTACATGAAGGTGGAAACATTTGAGTGATGGTAGAATTTTTACTGATGAGGATGAGGAAGAAATTTCAGGGAAAGGGAACAACTGGAGCAGAGGCCTGGGGACATAAATATATTCTTAATGTTTTATTCAAGGGATAATAATCTCTATTGTAACTGACCTGTGGAGCACTGTGTGGACAATAAGTGAGAAAAGGTTAACTGGGACCTGATAGTATAGAAACATGAAAATCAGAGTCTTTCATATTAGGGTCTTCCATTGTAGCCACATATGAAAAAAAGACTTGCTCAGGCCCTATGTGAATTATGCATGTGTACTTGAAAAGCTCCCTAGGTGGTCCTAGTGGGAGCTAAGATGGTGACTTAAAAGGTGATGTGGAAGGCAGTGTGAGAAGTGAGATGACTGGAGGAGGCAGGAACTGGAGGCAAGGGATCTGGGTGGAAGATTTGCAAAACCAGGGTAGAGTTTGTGGAGAATAAGACGAATCCAGTTCAAGTTAGTGGAGAGATTGGCAGCACTCTTATCTGCTAAATATTGAGGGTGTCCCAAGATCCATAGGCTAGAACCTAGCTTAAGTGATCCTTCCTCTTGCGTTTGTGGCTCCATGAATTTCTCTTTTCTTTATTGGGAACATGTGACACAGATTCTAACTGGTCATGGTATATAGTATAACACAGTAATTAAGAAGCATGATATAAGGTCAAAGGACTTACCTTGCTCCATGACCTTGGGTAAGTCCTTACAGTTTCTAAGTCTCAATTTTCTCATCTGAAAAAAGGAAAAAATAAATATATTGAGAAGATCGAATATGCAGATACTTGGTTGAGTACCTAGCTGTGATAGTCAAAGTTGTGTATGCTCTGCTGCAGTAAGCATTAATCCCCGGATGCCTGTGGTTTTAGATGAGATTTATTTTTCAATCACGTTACTTGTCTACTGTGGATCAGCAGGGGGACTCTGCCCATTGTAGTTACTCAGGGACCCAGGCTGACAGAATAGCTACCATCTTGAATATTGTTAGTACCTATATCAAGGGGAAAGAGAACTCTGGAGGGTCTGGCACCAACAACTCAATGCTTGGTGAAGAACAGATACATGTCTGTAATCCCAGTATTCTGGAAGGCCTAAGCAGGAGGATTGCTTGAGGCCACGAGTTCAAGATCAGCCTTAGAAACATAGTGAGACCCTGTCTCTACAAAGTTTAAGAAAGAAGAAGAAGGAGGAGAAGAAAAAGAGGGAGAAGGAGGAGAAAAGAGATACATACCATCCCTGCTGACAACTTATTGGCTGTTGGCCAGGGCCAATCATATGGTCCCACCCACTACAGGAGGATTAAGAAGTACAACCCTACCATGTACCCAGTAGATGGGGGAGCCTGAAATATTTGGTAAGCCTTTATTACTACTATTTACTTATAACCTAAGATCTGCAATGTTAACTGTCTTCCTTCCTGCACCCCTGCCTCATCCTTGAGTCGCCATTGCAGGGGGCAGCTATCCAATAGCTCTCCTCACCTAACTAGCAACAGAGTCCTCACAGTGCCCTCTAGTGGCACCTAGACTTATTTCATTAGCCCTAGGTGGGAACTTAATTCTGAGGCATCTGGAGCAGAATTTACTGAGCAGGGTTGAATAACATTAATTAATGTTAATTAATGTACAGGCTGTAAAACATTAATTGTCCAGTTTGCCTTACTTTGTAAGCCTCATAAAAGCATTCAGGATAAGCCCTTATGCCCTGAGACTACCCTTTCAGGAGAATTCTGGAATCTATCCTTCCTTTTTGGCAAGAATATCTAAACTTCAATAATTTAAAGGACCTAGATACAAAACCCAACATGTTTGCACTATGTAGATGGATTCTATTGTATAAACCCCCCTTCTGTCTCCAACAACCTTTCCTTTCTTATAAACCATATAAATATTTATAGAGATGGAGCCAAAACCATTATGTAATTCCTGAAAGCCTACCTGCAAACTCAACTAGAATAATTATCCTTAATTATAAGAATAATAGGGAGGAGTTGCTTCTGAAGGAACCAAAATGTCATGTTCCCAGCCTCCTATTATGGCTTCCTAACTAGAGTCCATGGACACCTGACCACAACAGTATTTTCATATAATTGATTTCCTTTGTAATTCCATGTATTGTATTTTATACATTTAAAAACATTAATCTGAGAAGAGGCTCAAAACTTCATCAGTCCGCTAGAGTCACTTGGCATCTTAACGTTGTAAGATTGAAGCTGTATTTGCCAGTGTGAAGAAACATTTTAAATTTTGCCACAGGGTGGTGCTATTGCTTTAAGGGTAAGAAAGAGTAAATCAGCAGGTTGAACAATAATCTGTTACCTCCGAGAAGATTGAGAAACAAAGTGGTGATGTGGTCACAGAAACTTTAGTCTTAGTCTTAAGTGGCAGTTACAAATTCCTAGCAGATAAAATGCAAATCCATTAACTAAGACATTTTGGTCTAGTATATAAGATGTGGTTGGTAATGGTTTTTCCTATTTTAAAGTAGTGTATAATACAAACATTATATACCCCTCAAGATTTTGAGGAGCTGTTAGCCAACCAATTACATAAACATTCATTCTACACAAGATTAAAGATTTTCTTCAACACACAGGTGGGTGACCATGGTATCATTTCTCTCACCCATGTTGTCAGTTTTATTTTTCCCCTTGGCTCCATTCTGGTTGTAGACATCATACTTCACATGTACTGAATTCCAGCAAGGCACAATCATGATGAGATGCACACGGCAAGTTCAAAAGTAGAAGACCAACTCCTGAATGGGAACTGATAATCAAATGATGAAAACTGCACAAAGAACCCAAGAAACAAACATAAAATGGAGTTGGTTATACTGGCAAAAGCAACATATACTTACAGATAAGACAACTTACTTCAAAACAATCTGGGGGAGAAGGTGGTGATGGAGAAATGGGTAGTGGTATAGTCAAAATAAGATGATTATGTGATAATTGTTAAAGCAGGGAGATAGGTAATTGGGAGCTCCTTATACAATCTATTTTTTTTATACATTTGAAGTTTTTCATTAAAATAATTAACATATCCATAAAATAACATAATGTTAAATGACTGAATTTTTGGTGATCAGTGAGTATATACCAATAAAATAACATAATGTTAAAGGGCTGAATTTTTGGTGATCAATGAGTATATACCAAGCCACAGAATTACTGGAAGGGAAGGAAGGATGAACACTGATACAGAAGAAGTTGTAAGTTACAGAAAATGGATAAACTTCAGAAAGGTGTGATACTGAGTTGTGGTACTCAATCCCCATTTAGATTAGACTTTTTTTTTTGAGAAAAAGATTTTGTAACTTTTTTTCATTTTTTATTATACTTAAAGTTCTAGGGTACATGTGCACAACGTGCAGGTTTGTTACATATGTATACATGTGCCATGTTGGTGTGCTGCACCCGTTAATTCGTCATTTACATTAGATATATCTCCTAATGCTATCCCTCCCCCTTCCCCCCACCCCACAACAGGCCCCAGTGTGTGATGTTCCCCACCCTGTGTCCAAGTGTTCTCATGGTTCAATTCCCACCTATGAGTGAGAATGTGTGGTGTTTGGTTTTCTGTCCTTGCGATAGTTTGCTCAGTATGATGGCTTCCAGCTTCATCCAGGTCCCTACAAAGGACATGAACTCATCCTTTTTTAAGGCTGCATAGCATTCCATGGTGTATACGTGCCACATTTTCTTGATCCAGCCTATCATTGATGGACATTTGAGTCGGTTCCAAGTCTTTGCTATTGTGAATAGTGCTGCAATAAACATACGTGTGCATGTGTCTTTGTAACAGTATGATTTATAATCCTTTGGGTATATACCCAGTAATGGGATGGCTGGGTCAAATGGTATTTCTAGTTCTAGATCCTTGAGGAATTGCCACACTGTTTTCCACAATGGTTGAACTAGTTTGCAGTCCCACCAACAGTATAAAAGTGTTCCTATTTCTGCACATCCTCTCCAGCACCTGTTGTTTCCTGATTTTTTTTTTTTTTTTTTTTTTTTTTGAGACAGAGTCTCGCTCTGTCGCCCAGGCTGGAGTGCAGTGGCCGGATCTCAGCTCACTGCAAGCTCCGCCTCCTGGGTTCACGCCATTCTCCCGCCTCAGCCTCCCGAGTAGCTGGGACCACAGGCGCCCGCCACCTCGCCCGGCTAATTTTTTGTATTTTTTAGTAGAGACGGGGTTTCACCGTGTTAGCCAGCATGGTCTCGATCTCCTGACCTCGTGATCCGCCCATCTTGGCCTCCCAAAGTGCTGGGATTACAGGCTTGAGCCACCGCGCCCGGCCTGTTTCCTGATTTTTTAATGATTGCCATTCTAACCGGTGTGAGATGGTATCTCATTGGGGTTTTGATTTGCATTTCTCTGATGGCGGGTGATGATGAGCATTTTTTCATGTGTTTGTTGGCTGCATAAATGTCTTCTTTTGAGAAGTGTCTGTTCATATCCTTTGCCAACTTTTTGATGGGATTGTTTGCTTTTTTCTTGTAAATTTGTTTGAGTTCTTTGTAGGTTCTGGATATTAGCCCTTTGTCAGATGGGTAGATTGTAAAAATGTTCTCCCATTCTGTAGGTTGCCTGTTCACTCTGATGGTAGTTTCTTTTGCTGTGCAGAAGCTCTTTAGTTTAATTAGATCCCATTTGTCAATTTTGGCTTTTGTTGCCATTGCTTTTGGTGTTTTAGACATGAAGTCCTTGTCCATGCCTGTGTACTGAATGGTATTACCTCTTTTTGTTAGTTTTCTTTCTAACAGTCAGGACCCTCAGCTGCAGGTCTGTTGGAGTTTGCTGGAGGTCCACTCCAGATCCTTTTTGTCTGGGTATCACCAGCGGAGGCTGCAGAACAGCAAATATTATGGAACGGTAAATGTTTCTGCCTGATCCTTCCTCTGGAAGCTTTGTCTCAGAGAGCACCCGGCCTTATGAGGTGTTAGCTGGCCCCTACTGGGAGGTGTCTCCCAGTTAGGCTACTCAGGGGTCAGGGACCCACTTGAGGAGGCAGTCTGTCCATTCTCAGATCTCAAACTCCATGCTGGGAGAACCACTACTCTTTTCAAAGCTGTCAGACAGGGATGTTTAAATCTGCAGAAGTTTCTGCTGCCTTTTGTTCAGCTATGCCCTGACCCCAGAGGTGGAGTCTACAGAGTCAGGCAGGACTCCTTGAGCTGCGGTGGGCTCCACCCAGTTTGAGCTTAGCAGCGGCTTTGCTTACCTCCTCAAGCCTCAGCAATGGCAGATGCCCCTCCCCCAGCCTCGCTGCTGTCTTGCAGTTTGATATTAGACTGCTGTGCTAGCAGGGAGCAAGGCTCTGTGGGCGTGGGACCCTCCAAGCCAGGTGTGGGATATAATCTCCTGATGTGCTGTTTGCTAAGACCGTTGGAAAAGCACAGTATTAGGGTGGGAGTGTCCCGATTTTCCAGGTACGTCCGTCTGTCGCGGCTTCCCTTGGCTAGGAAAGGGAATTTTCCAACCCCTTGTGCCTCTGGGGTGAGGCGATGCCCCGCCCTGCTCCGTGGGCTGCACCCACTGACTGACAGGCCCCAGTGGGATGAACCCAGTACCTCAGTTGGAAATGCAGAAATCACCCGTCTTCTGCTTGCTCATGCTGGGAGCTGTAGACTAGAGCCGTTCCTATTCGGCCATCTTGGAACCTCTGTAACATTTTTTTCTATCAGATCTAAAACTTAGTTTTTATGAAACTTTAAGTCTCCTGGACTTTTGTTTGGGAATAGGTGAGTGTGGAGTAAGGGAATTGGTGAGAGTCAGCAAAAACCAGGTGTTAGGGAAGACAGGAGACTCTCTTTTCAGCATTTTTAGGCAAAAGGGTCAGGAAGAAAGCTGGTCTTTCCTATTATCCTTGTAAATTCTTCATGGTTTTTAAAAAGAGGAGACTTAATTAGTTTATTTTTATTAACTATGATCCACTTGAAGATATTTATTTTGAGAAATCTATTTCATGTTCACTGACAAAAGAACTTTCAAGGTTGTTACAAATGCATGTCCATGGAATTTAGTATTTTCGAAAAGGTCAGATAGAAATGCTTTTTTATCCATGAATGCCTCTAGATCTGCTCTAACCACAAGAGAAAAAAACGCCTTTAAGTTGACCCTTCTTAGCATTCAGAAAACCACTCATTTTTTACTTTTAGCAGGATAACTAAGGAAGACCTTTCTATTTTTAGTTTTACAAGGACAAGTAGGAATTGCAACTTAGTCTCTATCAATACAAGAGTAGTACTTTACCCTCTTGTATAAAAGAAACAATTTATTAATGGTTATGCAATATAGCTTTATTTAAATAAAAAATACCTATAAGCCAATTAGTATTGCAGTCATTTAAAAATCATCTAATTGGTAAGCTGATTTTTTTCTCCCATACCTTGTCTACCATTAAGATTCCACCATGAGGTTGGAGTCCGGAAGGAGAGGATGTGACTTAGATGAAGTGGAAAGCATGAAAGTTGCCCCTTCTGGTTCCAGGGTATTGTAGGGGAGAAGGGAAACAGATTGAAGAGAGATGAAGGGTGAGGATCAAGTGGCCTAGCCCCCGCTGTCTGAGCTTTGACCAGAATGGGAGCATCCATGTTGAGGGGCATTGCCTTGTTTCATATTTGGGGCTCCAGAGGGAACTTCTATACTAACTGGGAGCGGCCACAGCAGAGATCTCTGTGGCACAGCCTGCTTGCACAGACTATGGGCCTGAGTTAAGTTTTCCTGAGTTGTCCTTGGTTTCTAGGTGGCAAAGATGGAAAGTCCCTGTATATTGCTGAAGGGGCATGAGGAAGGTGGGCCTGCTATGGGGTCTGCTATGGTGAAAGTGGCACAGCTTAGGTAGGCATTATAGGTCAGGGCTGGATAGGGAAAAGGCAGTGTCTTAGAGGAGTCTTCAGCATCAGTTGAAAGCCAAGGCAAGGCTGAGCTGTCTGAAAGAGCATAACCTGGTTCTGATGAAGCTGAGAGATGAAACCACCATGACGTACCCCACTGCACTTCAGCAGCACTGGCCAGGAGAAGGCACAGGGATGGGACCAGTCACCCTTGAGCACTCACCAGGGAGCACTGTGGAATAGCCACTCAATGGCAAAGAAAAGCTGTGGTCCAGGTTCCATCACAAGGATTTGAGGACTTCATGTCACCTCTGCTGTCACTGAACACCCAGCTATTGTCCTTCTTCTATGAACCCAGATGACAAAAAACAGAGGCTCTGGAGGAAGGTGGTGAAAATTTGAGAGATTAAACTACTAAAAGAGATTTAGTGCTTATCTAAAGAGGGTATTTAAATTATTTCAGTAGATTAAGTTTATTGGAGTGGCCTAACAGTTAGTGGTTCCCCTTCCCCACAATGCCTGACAAATGGGAGCACATGAAAGAAATCTGATTCATTATATACCAAAAAAAATTTACTGTACATGTTCTCTACACATCTAAGTATAGTATAAGTATTTCTGAATCCTTATTTATACAACTGCTGTAAATAAATACAAGTATTTTATGTATAGAAACTAAAGACTTTTAAAAAATCAGAACCCTGTATCATGAAAAGATTAATGAAAACTCCTAGGCCGGGCGCGGTGGCTCAAGCCTGTAATCCCAGCACTTTGGGAGGCCGAGACGGGCGGATCATGAGGTCAGGAGATCGAGACCATCCTGGCTAACACAGTGAAACCCCGTCTCTACTAAAAAATACAAAAAAATAGCCGGGCGAGGTGGCGGGCGTCTGTAGTCCCAGCTATAGGGAGGCTGAGGCAGGAGAATGCCACAAACCCGGGAGGCGGAGCTTGCAGTGAGCTGAGATCCGGCCACTGCACTCCAGCCTGGGCGACAGTGCGAGACTCCCTCTCAAAAAAAAAAAAAAAAAAAAAAAAAAAGAAAACTCCTTTAGTGGTTTCTTCATAGTTTAAGTTTATGATTGATACTGTCTCTACTTCAGATAAGAAGTAGAGATAGTTAACAACAGAATAAGAGTAGCTAATGCTGACTGAGTGGTTCTTCTTTCTGCTAGGCACTGTTTTAGATGTTCTAAAGTATATTGTTGAATCTACAAGGCAGCAGCATTGTATTATACCTATGTGACAGATGACAGAAATTAGGCTCAGAAGGGTGGAGCAACTGGCCCAAGTCTTCATAGCTAGGAACTGGGAGAGATGGGCTACAAACCTACTTAGCTTTCAAAGCTTGTGTTTTTAACTACTATGCTATCAAAATAAAAACTTAAGTATCTTAGGGAAAGAGGCAACAATTATATCCAAAGAAGGCTAGCGTAGTCTTCATAACCAAACATTAAATTTAGTTTACCAAACATCCAGAGCAACTAAAACTTATCTTTGTTTATCAGATGACCAGGAACTGAACTCAAAAGAAAATTATGAAAAGTAACATTGGACATTCTGCTTGATAAAGTTTACAAAAATTTTGCCAAAGAGCTCAAGAAAATAAGCATATCTGCTAACTAAGAATATAAAGGCAGCTTGGACTTTTTGCAATGTGTCAGATATTATGCCAGATCCTTCACATGAATTATCTTCTCTAATGCTCACAATAAAGGCTCTGAAGGTAGGACTTTATTGTTCTTATTTTACAGATAAGGAAACTGAGGCTCAGGCAAAGCTTCTTGAGGCCCTGCAGTTAGTAAAGGGTAGAGCTGGGATTTGATCTTGCATGCTTTACCATATCACATCATACTGCCTCCTGCTACTACAGAACACCACGATGTTCATCAGATGATCACTGCCAGGACCAAGATGCTGCTAATGTATACTGGAACAGCCCCACAGTTTACCTGTGATTGGCATCCATCCTGACTGGTCTGTGCCTATGTTCTTACTTGTTATACATTTTAAATATCATCTCTGTCAACTTCCAGTGAAAAGGTTAGGGAGTCAAGATATGTCCTCAACCAGTGAGAGCAATTCCTGCTTTGAAAGCACTTTTGCACAAATAAAATGGAAATATATAAATAAATAAATTCCAAAAATGTAAAGCCATTATTTCAAATGATTTTAAATGGCCAAACTGAAAGTTTTGGCGGCTGGGTGACTTTATGGGAAAAAATAAATTGCTGATGAATCAGCAATTTGGTTAAAGTCCTTTTTCTGGGGAGTGAGAATCAATAAAATGGGAGGATCAGAAAAGAGCAATTTATAATCATTAGGTTTGCTGTAGGTCACATTTTGTTTCTGATGTATGGTATCAAGGGATGTTGGTGGTGAATTTAAGTGCTAGGCATAACCCTGGGGCCAAGCAAATGGTGGGCAAGTATAGGAAATAGGAGTTTGGCTCAGGCAGAATGAGTGGGAACTGAGGGGAGCCACTCTAGTAAGCATGAGTTCAATGAGGATCTCAAAGCAGGTCCAAGTATGGCCTGACTATCATAAGGCAAAGAAAACAAAAACAATTGAAGACATAGTAAATGCCTGCTGGAGTTTTAACAGAAACACAAGTTTTTCCCTTGGCCCTTTAACTCATGGGAGAGTCTTTTAGAAACAGCACAAGTGTGCTCTTTGTTTCTTCTTGTTTCTTCCTCCATCTTGTTCTTCAGAATGTGGATACTGAACATGGTCCATCTTGGACCATGAAGTCAAATCTCTACAGAATGGACCAAGAAGATTGAGAGAACTTGATCTCTGCACCAAACCATGATGCACCATACTACCTTTAGATCTCTGATATGGACTTTGATTTGGGGGGAATAAATTTCTGTGCTACCTGAACCATTATTGTGTTGGTTGTTGATCACCTGCATCTTAACTTAATCATAACTAATAAATACCACTTACCATAGGTGAGGCTTACCAGGAAGCAGACTGCAATGAAGATTGGTATGAGGAAGTATATTAGGGGGTGCCCTTGGAATCCACAATTGTGGAAGGGAAGGAGGCAGAATTGAACAGACGGAGAAGATGAGCTGTGATGTAATCACAACAAAGGCCCCAGCTGATACATGAAAAACTGTCATGCTGGCATGGTCATTGAAAGTTGTCCTGAGTAGGGGATAGGTAGCCAAGCCTTTATGTGCTCATGCTGACCAGTCATTCTGTGTGGGCTGCATCCAGGGAAGGGAGTGTGACTTTGGTTGAGGTAGATCTTTATATTCAAAGAACTTCCCAAAGAGGGATGACAGCTGAGGTCTTACAACAGGTTGGGGAACCTGTTCCTGGTAGTTGAACATGATGGCATGGCACAGCCCCCAGTCTACCACTTGTCCTTATTTTAAGATGATGTATTTTTGAGTTATTGATGGTTTAAAAGTGGTACTCAATCAGTTTTAATGCTTTCAGTTGCAAGTAACAGAACATCCAACTTAAAGGAAAGGGGCAAGCTTGCAGGAAAGGATCTTTAAGTCATCTACATTTGGGTATAAATGACAGCCACAGAATATTTACCCTCTTTTAGAAGTAATTTTATCAGTAGACCAAAGCTTTTAGCTAAAAACATAAATTTCAAACAATAGGACAGTCATTTTATAGGAACAAAATAAATAATTTCAAAGAGACTATTACTTTCTCAAAGACTAGACTGCAATTGTGAGCCCCTGAAGTATCCACAGATCCTGAGGAGTGCCCAACTGTCTTGACAAGGAAACAGAGAGTCAAGAAGTTTAGTGAGGTCAACAAGAATCCTGCAGCATCTCATCTTCCAGATCTGCAGCAGCTTGTGTTGCAGTCCTACTAAGCTCAAGGCTTAACCATGTCTGCCAGTTCAGGGTATAGAACACTGGTTACTATTTTCCTTCTTTCTTCCTGTAGTGGATATTCTCCTTCAGTGGCCACACAATGTCAAAGATCCTCCTTCATTTTAGTAATTTTCTACATTCTGTGTACTACCTTCTCAATGTAGAAGCCAGAAAACTTACACATGCTCAGATTCCTGTATAGAGTGCAATCATGTGACCTATATTCTATGAATCATATGTATCCACATGAGACCCGGATTTCTTCAAGTGCAGTGTGACCAGACAGTCACAGACAGCGGGACTGATCTTCTGGTACTTTATCCTGAGCATTATAGATGTTTAATGACAATGACAGTGATATACCCCCAAAAGCACCCCCACTCCCACCTCATCCAAAGTGTGGTCTGGGCACTGGGTTTGGCTATGTGGCCTCAGAGTCTGGCCTCTGATCCTCCCAGAGAATCTGTGAGCTATCAGTTATTGCTTAACGAAACTCTCCACCTTATTTTTTTCTTAGACTAGCTATAAAAGATTCTACTGTTTGCAGCTAACAATATACTCCTGAAAGGCAAATATAGTCAGTAAGGGCCCATATCAGCCAAATCCCACCTTACATGTAGTAATATATTCTGAATGTTTCACACGTTAATATCCTGATTTCTGCTTTAAATCTATAGCCTTAACCTTGTATCACATGTCTTACGTTCACTTTCTCTTTCCTATAAGGAAATGGTGCTAACTGAATGACATAGGTGTCAGCAAAACATGCTGCAGCTTTACAACAATGCTTTGTAATATTATGAGGTAGCTTTGTTCCTTTTCCTTTTTGTTTCTGATCTGTTTTTGTTTTTCAGGCAGATAAAATTGCTAAGGTAATCTTCAAAAGCAAGGCATCAAAATGGTCTTTTTTTTTTTTTTTTTTTTTTTGAGATAAGTTCTTGCTCTGTCACCCAGGTTGGAGTGCAGTGATGTAATCATAGCATAATGCAGCCTCAGACTCTTGGGCTCAAGTGCTCCTCCCAGCTCAGCCTCCCAAGAGCTAGGACTACAGGTGTGTGCCAATTTTTAAATTTTAATTTTTGTAGAGTTAGGGGGTCTTGTTATGTTGTCCAGGCTCATATAAAATCTTGGCCACTAGAAATACCATTTATGGCCAAAACCACATTATGAAGGACTTGACTGCCCTTTCCCTACATGGGTATTTCCCTGAACTGGTTTTTTTTTTTTGTTTTTTGTTTTTGTTTTGTTTTGTTTTTTGAGACAGAGTCTCTGTTGCCCAGGCTGGAGTGCAGTGGCACAATCTCGGCTCACTGCAACCTCTGCCTCCTAGGCTGAAGCAATTCTCCTGCCTCAGCCTCCCAAGTACTGGGATTACAGGCCCGTGCCACCACACCCAGCTAAATTTTGTGGTTTTTTGCAGAGACAGGGTTTCACCATGCTGCACAGGCTGGTCTCGAACTCCTGAGCTCAAGTGATCCACCTGCCTCGGCCTCCCAAAGTGCTAGGATTACAGGTGTGAGCAACTATGCCTGACCCTGAACTGTTCTTAACCTTCACAATAGCGAGCAACAACCACTTCTGGCCTGACACCCAGTCCACAGGGAGACTCATGACTGTCTCCTCTCCTATTACTTAACAGAGATTGATTTTGAGATTGGGCAATGTTATGGGGATTGACTTATTAAGAATATTTTCTGAAGTGTTCTTTTTTTGGAACTGCTTTAGAAGTGATAATGTGAACATTCTCCAATGATACATGCTTTTGCTGCTGCAATTATGCAAGCGCAAAAACCTGTAGCACTTGGATGTGCACAGGACCTACACTCTTTCTCTTTGTGCATGATACGTGGGAGCTCAGGCATGGAGAAAAATATCAGAAAAATCAAAGTTCTAACGGGATTTGAGAGGGCCAGGTTAATATATTTTTAGTTTTACTTTTGTTGAGATTAGGTTAAAAGTTCCATATTATCATCCTCTTTAAAAGGTGCTAATTATTTACAAGATTTTCAATGAAGAATTCTAATAGGAGAATCCGTATTTAAGATCTGCAGTAGACTGAATTAAAGGCCTAAATTCTTCATCTTTTCCTGTATCCATGCCATTTGTCACCTAACTTTTCAGTTTCTCCCTCTAAAGCAGGGTTTCTTAATCTCAGCACTATTGACATTGGGGCTGGATAATTCTTTGCTGTGAGGAGCTGTTCTGGACATTGTAAGATGTTTAACTGCACCTGTGGCTTCTACCTAGTGGATGTCAGTATCATTACTCGCCACCTGCAATTGTGACAACCAAAAATGCCTCTAGACATTGCCAATGTCCTCCCATGGGGGACAGAATCTCCTCTAGCTGGGAACCACCACTGTAAAGGTGGGTAGCTCTCACACTGATTTCAGACTTAAGCAATGTAACTTTCTGTGTCAAAGAAAAACTTGAAATATGTTTGTGTAGTGAAGCTTGCTCTCTTATGCCTCTTACATCACCATGAGTAGAAGTCTCCAGGGAAGCTGCTCCGTCTTCATCTTAGGCCCTAGAATGAAGCATTTGGGGCACAGCCACCTTGGCTGATTCAAGAAGTGTGTTTCGAAAGAAGTGTGATCCAAAGAAGTAGGACCACCCCAGCTACCAAGTCCTGAAGTAGAGTTGTTTCATCCAACCTCAGACATGTGAGAAATAGATGGACATTGTATGCCACTGAGATTTTGTGGTTGGTTGTTATGTAGCAAAAGCTGACTGATACAGACCGCTTAGCCAAAGTAAAGTATATCCAACTCTTAGTTATATTGTATTGGAATTTTTTAGTTGTTTACTATATCTTGAGATTCTCCCTTACTCCTGTTTCCTTCCCTGATTGTAGCTAATCCTCTCTGTCAAAGATGCTTCTGCTTCAAACTAATCCTTCCAGCTCTCTTCTGAGAGATACCTGAAAGAACTTGACCACTTACTTGATGTGAACTTAGGCAATGAAACTGGATTGTTTGTCCTGTTAGGATTGAATTTTATAGGCATTCTTTATACATTTTGGATACAAATCCTTTGCCAGATATATAAATTGCAAATATTTTTCCCAATCTGTTGCATTTTTTTCAGTTTAATAGCATCTTTTGATGAGCAAAAAATAAAAGTAATTTTGATGAATCTAATCTATCATTTCTTTTTTGTCTTTTCTGGTTAGAGCATTTTTTGTTCTAAGAAGGCTTTGCCTAGATTGCAAAGATATTCTCCTATCTTGTCTTCTTTATAGTTGTAGCTTTAGTGTTTAGCTTTTATAGATTAGCTTCATAGTCTTAGCTTTTGTATTAGGGCTATGAGCTACCTTGAATTAATTTTTGTGAATGGTGTGAGTTGTGGGTCAAGATTAATTTTCATTCATGTAAATACCCAGTTTTAGTAAATTTTGATATAATATCTTATGTTATTGAAAAAAGCAGGATGTAAAATATATACTGTAGGGTCAGAACCATTTTTAATCTTATTTAAAGAAATAGGAAATAAAAGCAATCAGATTAATAGACACTATCATTGGTAGGACGTGGGTGAGTTTTTTTTCTTCCTACTTTTCTGTGTTTTCCAGTTTTCTATGCTAAAGTTATATTAATTTAATAATTTGGAGAAAAGCTCTAGTTTTCTTTTCTTTTCTTTTCTTTTCTTTTCTTTTTTTTTTGAGACAGAGTTTTGCTCTTGTCACCCAGGCTGGAATGCAATGGCACAATCTCAGCTCACTACAACCTCCACCTCCCGGGTTCAAGCAATTCTCCTGTCTCAGCCTCCTGAATAGCTGGAATTACAGGTGTTCACCACTACCTATGGCTAATTTTTGTATTTGTAGTAGAGACGGGGTTTCACCATGTTGGTCAGGCTGGCCTTGAACTCTTAACCTCAGGTGATCTGCTCACCTCGTCCTCCCAAAGTGCTGGGATTACAGGCATGAGCCACCGTGCCTGGCCGGAATTGCAAGAACCTTTAAGGTGATCCCCCACAAACTGGAGTTAGGATTAAGGTGGTCCTCAGGCCTTTGTTCTGCCTACAATGTTCCTGAGAGTTGCCTTCTAGGTTTGACTGCTGCTCAAACATTCAAAATCTGAAATAGCCAAGAAAAAAGAGGAAATCCGTTCCAAAGCAGCTACCGTAACTGAAAGTTGAATGCATGCCAGGAAGCAGTATTATAATTTGATATAATTTGACATTTCAGCCTTTTTTATTCTGAATTCCTAAAGCTTTGTAGGTATCAAATGCATTATGAAAAAATATTATTCACCTAGAAGCTTAGGGTGCCAAAGTGTATACCTTCTGCGTTTCATTTGGCCTGTGGACAGGGGAAATATTACATAATTCTAAAACTAAGGCCATCTCTCTGCAACTTCTCCATAGCATTCTGTGTCCTTGACCTTTACATGGTGGGCTGTGCTGTCCCTGTCACAATGCTTGTGCATTATTCTTCTCTCAACCAGACCTCCTTATTTACTCCTAAGTAGCTAACTCTTATCTTAATATACTGTCTGCAATCCCCATTCACTCCACTCAGACCTTTGCGCCTTCCTTTCCTCCTAGACTACATGATTAATTACTTCTAGTAGATTTGTTCTCTTACCACAACTGCCTTTCCTCCTATAGTTTCCTTCTTGACAGTGCTAGCTTCCAGAAAATATTTTGCTATACAGCCATGTAACATTGCCACCTGTCATATTACAACCGACACGGGAGTGCTGGGAAGGGAAGAGCATCGTTTCTTTAAATGATACGGAAGCGGAGAAGGGAAGTGCTGGATAAGTAGGGCGTGGTTCCTGGCTAGGTCTCCACCCCCAAGGACCTAGCGGAGGACAGGCACTTCTGCCTCTGAGCCCAAATGTTGCATTTCCCAAGACCACCCTGGCCCACCATGCCCATCCTGTGCCTCTAAAAATCTGAGACCCTAGCAGGCACACACACACAAGTGGCTGGACGTCATGAGGAACACATCGGCGGAAAACACAAACAGCTGGTTGTGGAGGGCACACTGCGGAAGAGCATGCTGACAGGCACCAGCAGGCCATCATCTGGCAGAAGATGCGAAGTTTGGCCAGAGCAGTTGGAGAAGGGTCCAGTGGCAGGACTCCAGGGAAAAACCATCTCCCTTCTGGCTCCCGGATCTGCTGAGAGCTACTTCCACTCAATAAAACCTCACACTCATTCTCCAAGCCCACATGTGATATGATTCTTCCAGTACACCAAGACAAAACCCCCCAGGATACAGAAATCCCTCTGTCCTTGTGATAAGGAAGGGGGTCTAATTGAGCTGGTTAACACAAGCCTCCTACAGATGGCAAACTAAGAGAGCACCCTGTAACACAGGCCCACTGTCTACATTCACCCCTAGACACTGCCATGGGGTCGGAGCCCCACAGCCTGCCCGTCTGTATGCTCCCCTTGAGGTCTGAGCAGTGGGGCACTGAAGAAGCGAGCCACACCCCCATTGCATGCCCTGTGAGGGGGACAAGGGAACCTTTCCTGTTTCACAACCAGAAAACAAATGGGGTTGGAGGTAACATGGGAAGAATTAGTAAATAAAAATCAACAGAACTGCAATTCTATAGAGAATCTGACTAACCAGGATAGCATCAAATTTCAGAAATATGTAATCTGGGCAATGAGAATAAAGACATAGCTTTAAAAATATAAGGCAGAAAAAGTAGGATATCATAAAGGTGGGTCATGTAGGGAAAATTTAGGAAAGACTGCAATGTCTGAGTGTCTTCAATGGGATATTAGGCCTCATTTAGCACATAACCTCCAGATTATCTGATTCTGTGAGGTTTGTGCCTTTCATTATCTTTGTAAATTTAGACAATGACTAGTGATGCAAATTATTCTTGTTCCTGATGTGCAAATGAGTTCAGTGGAGTGACAATTGTTATCCCTACCCCATCCCCTGTGGAATAAGCCAGTTTTACTTCATTTGTTAATTCATTTCAGTATTCTTAAGTGTCTCTATACATGTATGTATGTATGGCTCTTTGAATTTTCCTTTGAACTGGTTGTCGTGACTTACTGGTCCCTTGGTTAAGAGTAAAATAAGGCTGGGCACACTGGCTCATGCCTCTAATCCCAGCACTTTGGGAAGCCAGGATCACTTGAGGCTAGGAGTTCAAGATCAGCCTGGGCGACATAGCAAGACCCCATCCCTAAAAAAAAAAATTTGCCTGGGTGCAGCAGCACCTACCTGTTGTCCTAGCCACTTGGAAGGCTGAGGCAGGAGGATTGCTTGAGCATGGGAGGTTGCAGCTGCAGTGAGCCTTGATTACGCCACTGCACTCCAGCCTCAGCAACACAGTCAGACCCTGTGTCAAAAAAAAAAAAAAAAATCTTTTAACAATAAAGACATTAGTTAAAAAATAAATTTAGGAACTGTGACAATAAGGTCTTTCGTTCACAAATGGGCCTAGCAGAAATTATGGCAAAATGTGTTCCCACTCCAATTAGGTGCCAGAACCCTGATTTAGTGGAGAAATGCCATATACTCAAGAATTCAGATTTGGGGGCATTATGTGTGATACCTGGCCACTCCACATTGCATTTAAGAGGTTTACCACCTGGTGGCATTCCCCAAAACTTGGGGCTTCTGTTGTCATACAAGGAGCAGCCATGGTTATTTATAAACCTTGTCATTTTGTAGGTGAGTATTATGGCTGTTAGATTTGGCTGGCTGCTTCTTGTTTCAGTACAAAGTGGTGCAGCCCCCAGAGAGCTGCACCTGGAATGGAGTTGTGTCAGTATAGGGATTCACTAATTTTTTTCTGAGGTCCAATCCTGGATTGTAGTGCTATTCTCTTCCTGTTCCTATTCCTGTGTTTCAGAGTTCAGAATGTTCCTAAAAGAAATTTCAGAATGAAGCAGACTGAAATAAGAAAATTCATTATTTTTTCCAGTCTACCATGCTGCTCTAATCTAATTGACTTCCTGGTTATACTTTACTTTCCTCCCTACTTCCCTCCTCCAGGTTCTCTTTGCTTCCCCTTCAGCTAACAGACTCATTAGGCACAACCTCTTTACATACACTTTCCTGCCTTCATTCTTTTACCTTTCTTCTCCTTATTCTTGATCAGCCTGAATAATTCCATCAAGCCACCAAACACCTCAACCGTCACATTGGCACTGCATAAAAGGGGAGTGTTCACTTCACCCAAATTCAAAGACATAGTCCTGAACTACTTCCTCCATCTTTTCTTTCGGAGGCAGTCTTACTCTGTCGCCCAGGCTGGTCTCAAGCCATTCTCCCACCCACCTCAGCCTCCCAAAGTGTTGGGATTCCAGGCATAAGCCACTGCGCCTGGCCTCGTCAATCTATTTTTTACTCCTATTGTTTTCTACTTTCTGATTCTTTTGGCTATTGACTTGACTGCCATATTGACCTGTACTTTGGACTGATGCTAGATATGATTTATTTTCAGCTTTATTAGTTTTTCTTAGCAATTATGATTTTCTGCTTTGCATGTATTGCCTTCAAACTGTCTTGAATAAACACTTTCTCAATTTATCTTAGTCCTAAAATCCTTCCCCTCTTGTCCTGCATCCAATGGCAAAGCTTCCTGCCAGCTCACCCAGGGCTTCATAAGAAAGTGATCATTTCCAGCTGGGCATGGTGGCTCACACCTGTAATCCTAGCACTTTGGGAGGCCAAGGCAGGAGGATCACGAGGTCAGGAGTTTGAGACCAGCCTGGGCAACATGGTAAAACCCCGTCTCTACTAAAATACCAAAAAAAAAAAAAAAAAAAAAAAAAAAAAAAAAAAAAAAAATTAACCAGGCATATGGCATGCACCTGTAGTCCCAGCTGCTTGGGAGGCTGAGACAAGAGAATTGCTTGAACTCGGGAGGCAGAGGTTGCAGTGAGCCGAGATTGTGCCACTGCACTCCAGTCTGGCGACAGAGTGACTCCGTCTCAAAAAAAAAAAAAAAGTTCATTTCCTTTCCATCTCAGAAGAGTCATCTAATCCAGTGCAGTCTATATAGTAGTTACTCAATAATGTGAATGTCAATGATGGCTGCTAGGAGTTACCAAGTAGAAGAGTGGCTCAAACTTTCTGTTATTTGCCTAAATTTCTACAGCTACATTCTGTTAATTTCATCCTAATGGCCCTCCTTCTGGAACCATAATCTACCCTTAGAAATATACACTCACCAATCAGGACAATGGTTTCCCAGCAATCCTAGTTATGGTTAAATTATTTTCAACCTATCCTTTTCCCAAAAATGCCTCATTTCCTCTCAATTCCACCCACATAATATGACTCCTCAACTTACACAAAGTCATGTATTATTTCTATTTTTTTCTTCTCAGAAACATTAGTCATCTTCAAGACTTCCTCTTCCAAGTTTCCCGTCATATGCATAGTTGCCCAAACCTGAAGGCTTTGTTATCATCTTCCAATCTTCTTTCCCTCCCACTTCACTTCTTCTTCTTCTCTCAACCGAATCAATCCCACTTCATCCCCTCCTTTGTACTAAGACTCAGACTGTTTGAGTTCAGACACTCGTTACTCCTTCCTGGTGTTAACACAGTGTCTTCATATCACTCTCTAGAGGTGAAGATAGCGTCCTAAAGATTATCTCTGTCCTTTCTTTGCTCTTGCTTTTTCAGTGATCTGTATTGCCTTCAGAGACATTTTTCTTCTTCCCCCACCCTTTTATTTTTTGGCAGGGCGTGTTATAGCAGCAATGGACAGAGACATTTTTCAAAGGATGTGCCAAGGAACAGTTACATCAGGGCTTGTTAATTATTATTTGTAAAAACAATTTATGGGCTCAAATAACTGGGGAATACTGAGTTAAACAAAGATGATTGGTTTCTCCACTTAAGACTTTCAGGCCAGGCATGGTGGTTCACACTTGTAATCGCAGCCCTTTGGGAAGCTGAGGTGGGAAGATCACCTGAGGTCAGGAGTTTGAGACCAGCCTGGCCGACATGGTGAAACCCCGTCTCTACTAAAATACAAAATTTAGCCGGTCATGGTGGCAGACGCCTGTAATCCAAGGAGGCTGAGGCAGGAGAATTGCTTGAACTTGGGAGGCAAAGGTTGCAGTGAGCCAAGATTGTGCCACTGCATTCCAGCCCGGGTGACAGAACGAGACTCTGTCTCAAAAAATAAAAATTAAAAAAAAATATTTTCAAAGCTTGTAACATATTACTCATTATGAATTGCTAAGGGAATATGGGCTCCAACCTATTATTCAAGTATTATCTCATTGTATATTCTGAACAAAATATAAATTCTATTCTACTTTCAGCTTCAGTGAGCAGTTTGAAAGGCTAGTTTCCGGAATTTAAGATACAAGTATTCAATTGCAAAGGCTTTATATTCTAAAATTTCATTAGAACAGGAAATTAACAAATGAGATATGTGGATGGGATTTCTTTGCAGCCTCGAAGAAATTCAGAAGCGGTCTCTGGGCAAAAACACCTTCAAATGTCTGAGCCTCCAGGCTCTGACAGAGAGAAGATTAATTTCAAACCTACTTATTATATCACAATTGTGCAATCCAATGGACACTTTTCAGTGCTTGCCTCACTTGTGTCCCTGTGGTCTTTCTGTCTTGGAACTCTTTCCTCTGTCAACTTCCATGACCCCATCTTACTATTTTTCCTTTTACTTTTGAGACTGTTCTTTCTTGGCTTCCTTTCTGTATTTTTTTACATAGTAATATCCCTAAAGAGTCCTTCTTACTCTGGCTCCTCTTTTCATTCTCTGTACTGTCCTTCAATTATACTACTTGTCCTGATAACTCAACTGCCCACCAAATATCTCTGCAAAGGCCGCACATCCACTGTGAACTCGATGTGTGCAAACCTAAACTCACCACTCACCCTAAACCACTAAATTCTCTAGATTCCAAACCAGAAGAGTCTCTTGTCTCCTCCAGTTTAGTAAATGATACCACCAGTCCCCTATAGCTTTTTAAGTTGTGGGATACAATGAGGTTTCTCTTCAAATAGCCTGATCAATCCTTTATTCTTTAATTCATAGTACCCCCACCCCTTTTTCCTTTTTCTCCTTTTTTCTTCCTTTCTGCCTTTGTTTCAGGTCTCTCTCCTATTTGTGTCACTCTTCCAGCTGCCCCCAATCCCGCCCCTCCCGTTTGAGATCCCTCCCCTGCTTGTGTCACTCCTCCAGCTGCCCCCAATCCTGCCCCTCTGGTTCCCGTTTGAGGTCCCTCTCCTGCTTGTGTCACTCTTACAGCTGCCCCCAATCCCGTCCCTCCTATTTCCATTTCAGGTCCCTCCCCTGTTTGCATCACTCTTCTGATTGCCCCCAATCCTGCCCCTCCAGCTCCCGTTTCCATTTCAGGTCCCTCACCTGCTTGTGTCACTCTTCCAGTGGTCCCTGATCCCGCTCCTCCTCGCTCCTCCAGTTTCCATCCCGCCGGCTGTGGTTTCGGGTTACTCCCCAGTTGTTTCAGGCCACTCCCTCACCTGTGTCACTTGCCCGTGTTCCATTCCCCTAGCTGCTGCTGCAGATCCCTCCCCCACTTGTGGTGCCTGTACTCATATACTCATATTGCTCCTCCTCCCTATAATCCTGACTTCGCAGAATTACCATCTTGTGAGCCTGCCCCCCACCCCCAACCAAACTATTAAGTATCCCTCTTTAAAGGGGTTTCAATGTGAGATAGAGCAATATAAAAAAGATATTCAAAACTTTCCATTTCCCTCTATACCTAAAGAGCCAGATCCAACTTTCTTTCCTCTAAGAGTGGTACCACAAGGGGTTGGGGAGCTATTGGCTTTGTAAACACTCCCTTGACTAGTTCAGAAGTCCAGAATTTTAAAAAGGAGCTTAAGCCATTACTGGATGACCTTTATGGAGTAGCAGATCATACTGATCAATTTCTAGGTCCTCAGATATACACTGGGCTGAGCTGATGTCCATTTTGAGCATCCTCTTTTCAGGGAAAGAACAAAGTATGATTCGGAGGGCTGCTATGGTGGTTTGGGAACGTGAGCACCCTTCTGGTCAAAATGTTCCTCCTGCAGACCATAAATTTCCCACTCGAGACCCCCAGTGGGATAATAACAATGCAAATCGCCGGGAAAACATGCAGGACCTAAGAGAGATGATAATAAAAGGAATTCGAGAATCAGTACCCCGAACTCAAAATCTTTCTAAAGCATTTGATATTCAACAGGAAAAAGATGAGGTACCCGCTAGATTCTTAAATAGATTGAGGGAGTAAATGAGACAATATGCAGGCCTTGATTTGGAAAACCCCCTTGGACAATGAATGTTAAAACTTCACTTTGTTACTAAAAGTTGGCCAAACATTTCAAGAAAATTACAAAAGATAGAAAATTGGGAGGACCATCCTCTGAGTGAACTGCTCAGGGAGGCTCGAACAGTATATGTGAGAAGAGATGAGGAAAAACAAAAATCAAAGACAAAACTTATGTTTTCTGCCTTCCAACAGATGGCTCCAAATCCATATATCTCTAAGCAGGGCTTTCAAGGAGTCAGAGATTATAAGGGGCCTCAACCCTCCTTTAGAGAACCCAAGCCTCCATCTGGAAGGTCAAGGTCCTCATTTAATAAGCCCCCTAAGGAGTATAGGGGAGCAAAGGCAGAGAATGCTAAGACAGAGAAGGAAGAAGGACAAGATAGATGCT
The DNA here is from genome assembly GCF_024542745.1 of Macaca thibetana thibetana. Taxonomy (NCBI): domain Eukaryota; kingdom Metazoa; phylum Chordata; class Mammalia; order Primates; family Cercopithecidae; genus Macaca; species Macaca thibetana. The sequence goes on along the minus strand of NC_065592.1, from coordinate 74,643,700 downwards.
ACAGATGTGGAAGAACACACTACTTCAAGAGGGAATGTCCTGAACTAAAGAGAGAGAGAGAAACTTTTACACTCATGACTTCTGAAGAACAATAGGGGGGGCAGGGGCTCCGCCTCTTTTATTTTGAGTCCCACCAGGAGCCCTTGATAAATTTGCAGGTGGGACCTAAACGTGAATTTGTCACCTTTTTAGTTTCACACTCCTCTGTTTGTTTCCCTCCACATAGTCTTACCTGCTCTTCAGAAGAACTTTTAGTCACCGGGGTAAAAGGAGAAGGATTTAAGACAAAAATTTTAGAAAGCACAGAAGTCAGATATCAAGATCGATTTACTCATATTCAATTTTTATTAATTCCTGAAGTGGGAACTAATCTATTAGGAAGGGACTTAATGTTAAGGCTAGGTATAGGCCTTCAAGTGGACCCTAAAGGATTCCTCGCTTCACTACATTTACTCACTGCTGTAGGTGAGAAATATATTCATCCTGATGTCTGGTCAAAGGAAGGAAATAGCAGGAAACTCCATGTGCTTCCAATACATATCAAACTAAAAACTCCTGGGGAAATAGTAAGGAGAAAGCAGTACCCCATTCTTTTAGAGGGCAGAGTAGGGCTAAAGCCTGTAATTAAGGATTTCATTAAAGATGGGCTTCTTGAACCCTGTATGTCTCCTTACAATACCCCAATCATGCCTGTCAAGAAATCAGATGGGTCGTATAGATTAGTGCAAGACCTTAGAACTATTAATCAAATAGTCCAGACCACTCACCCCATTGTTCCTAACCCTTACACCATTCTTAGCAAAATTCTGTACAATCATCAGTCCTTTACAGTGATAGATTTAAAGGATGCCTTCTGGCATGCCCCTTGACTGAGGATAGCTGAGTATATTTGCTTTCGAGTAGGAAGATCCCCATTCAGGGCAGAGACAACAATATCAACAGTCTTGCCCCAGGGGTTCGCAGACTCCCCCAACCTCTTTGGTCAGATCCTAGAACAAGTACTAGAGAAAGTCACAGTCCCTAAGCAAATATGCCTACTTCAGTAGGTAGATGATCTTCTTATATCTGGTAAAGATATAAAAGGAGTAGGTGACTTCTCTACACATATTCTCAATCACTTGCAATGTGAGGGGTTGCGGGTCTCAAAAGGGAAACTTCAGTATGTAGAACCTGAAGTTAAATAGTTAGGTCACCTAATCAGTGCAGGTAACCTAAGAATAGGACCTGAAAGAGTGGAGGGAATTGTTTTCCTACCCCGCCTCAAAATAAACAAGAACTCAGGAAATTTTTAGCACTAATTAGATATTGCTGTTTATGGATTGACTCATATGCATTAAAAAGTAAACTTCTATATGAGAAACTTGCCCAGTGGAAGCCTGATTGTCTCTGGTGGACTTCTGAGGAAATCCAGGAAACTGAGGAATTAAAAGAGATGCTTGTAACTGCCCCTATTCTAGCTCTACACTCCCTAGAGTTTTTGTCAATGTAAATAATGGGGTAGCTCTAGAAGTGCTTACCCAAGGGCATGGAGGCCATTGACAGCCCATGGCCTTCTTGTCAAAGGTCTTAGACCCAGTCACTCGTGAGTGGCCCCAGTGTATCTAATCCATGACGGCTACAGCAGTATTAGTTGAAGAAAATAGGAAGTTAACCTTTGGAGGAAAGTTAACGGTAAGCACACCCCACCAAGTTAGAACTATTTTAAATCAGAAAGCAGGAAGGTGGATCACTGACTCACAGATTTTAAAATATGAGGCTATCCTACTGGAAAAAGATGATTTAATATTAACTACTGATAATTCACTCAATCCAGCAGGCTTTTTACAGGGGATCCAAACTTAAAAAGAGAACACACATGTTTAGATCTGATTGATTACCATAAAAAAGTTCGACCAGACTTAGGAGAAACTCCCTTCAAGACAGGGGGGCACTTATTCATAGATGGGTCCTCCTGGGTAATTGAAGGGAAAATACATCATGGGTATTCAGTAACTGATGGAGAAACGCTTGAAGAAGTAGAATCAGGAAGACTGCCTAATAATTGGTTTGCCCAGACGTGTGAACTGTTTGCACTCAGTCAAGCTTTAGAACATTTACAAAACCAAGAAGGAACTATCTGTTCTGACTCTAACTATGCCTTTGGGGTGGCACACACATTTGGAAAAATTTGGATGGAGAGGGGTCTTACCAATAGTAGAGGCCAAGATTTAGTTCATAGAGAACTAATTGCTTGTGTCCTCTACAATCTCCAATTGCCAGAAGAGATAGTTATTGTACATGTCCCAGGGCATCAAACGGACTTGTCTTTCTTTCACAATTCGGGGAAATAATCTCACAGATCAGATAGCAAAGCAAGTTGCCGTTTCTTCTGAAATGCCTGTTTTTCATTTAACTGCATGCCTTCCTTCTCCTACTGCAACCCCCATTTTCTCTTCAATTGAAAAAGAGAAGTTAATAAGAACAGGAGCTAAAGAGAACGCAGAAGGGAAATGGGTATCACCAGATCAAAGGGAGATGTTGTCAAAACCTCTCATGAGGGAGGTCTTGTCTCAATTACATCAGGGGACCCACTGGGGGCCCCAAGAAATGTATGATGCGGTTGTCCAGGTTTATGGATGTATAGGAATTTATACCCTCGCCAAACAAGTTATAGATAGTTGTTTAATATGTAAAAAAGACTAATAAGCAGATTCTAAGGAAATTTCCCCTTAGAGGAAGGAATCCAGGGCTGAGACCATTTCAAAGTGTTCAGATTGATTATACTGAAATGCCCCCAGTTGGTCGTTTAAAATACTTAGTAATAATAGACCATTTTATCCACTGGGTAGAGGCTATTCCATTCTCAAGTGCAACCACCAATAATGTAGTTAAAGCATTAAGTGAAAACATCATTCCCAGATTTGGACTAGTAGAAAATATTGATTCAGATAATGGAACCCATTTCACTGCACATGTCATTAAGAAGTTAGCCCAGATAGTAGATATAAATTGGGAATACCATACCCCTTGGCATCCATCCTCCTCAGGAAGAGTAGAGCCGATGAAAAAGTCTCTAAAAAACCACTTAACTTAGTTTTAGAAACCCAATTGCCATGGAATAAATGTCTTCCTATTGCTTTGTTAAGAATCCAGACTGCCCCTTGGAGAGATATGGCCTTTCCCCTTATGAAATGCTCTATGGACTGCCCTACTTACACTCCACTGCTGACTTCCCTACATTTGAAACAAAAGATCATTTCCTCAAAAATTATATACTTGGTCTATCCTCTACCTTCTCTTCCCTTAAGATTAAAGGCCTCCTAACACAGGCGCCACCCCTGGAGTTTCTAGCACATCAGCATCAGCCTGGAGACCATGTCCTCATCAAAGGGTGGAAGGAAGAGGAACTTGAACCAGCTTGGGAAGGACCCTACCTAGTGCTCCTGAGACTGCAGTCTGGACAGCAGAAAGAGGATGAACTCATCACACCCAAGTCAAAAAGGCACTGCCACCTTCAGAATCATGGACTGTCACTCCAGGGCTCACCCCCACCAAATTAACTCTAAAAAGAGCTTATTAATCACATGTTTATTTTCTTTTTTCTTTTCAACAGAAGGTCATCTTGTCATCAGTGTAACTCAGGCTAGCCATCCTTTAACCCTTCTGTTCAACGCCTGTTCAGTCATCCCATGCAGAGAGGAGCAAGCTCAAAGGAAGGTATCCCATGTTGATAAATATCTATGTCCATACTGTAAAGAGTCAACCAAGTATAAGTATGGAGCTTTAAAAGGGCCCTGTAGTGACCGGGCAGATGTTTGGTGGACCACTAAGTACACAGGGTAGACAGCCAGGCCCCCTGCTTCAAATAGGTTACAGGGACTAAGACAAAAACTCCAACTAATCCATGGTCCCACCCCACCAAATTGTAAACCATTGCACTGTAACCCCTTGTTGCTGATTATAGATCATACCTGGACAATGGCCCAAGAACCCTCTATATTTGAACGGTATGGGTTAGAAGCAGATGTTTCAGGACAAGACCCTATAGGAATCTTCTCCCTAAGGTTAGTTAAACCACTGGTTAACAATAATAAAGGAATTCAGACCCAGAGTCCGTGAGACACGTGGAGCCCAAGGCTCTCCCCAAGTACAGCAAGTCCAACCTCCTCCTCCCATCTCCAAAATGACCCAACCAAGGTAATAGTTGTGGAGGTAGAAAACTTAAGGCAAACTATAGCTCTAGAGACAGGGTATCAAGATGCAAATGCTCTGCTGGAAAGGATTAAATATTCCATCCACACTTTAAACAAAGGTGAATGTTATGCTCGTGTGCACAGTAAGACCAGAGGCCCAGATTGTCCTTGTTCCACTTAGATGGTCTTCCAGCTGACCGGGCATGAGCTGTATGGTAGCTCTCTTCCAAAACCCCTCAGCCTGGGGCAATAAATCATGCCAAGCTCTTTCTCTGCTGTTCCCTGAAGTTTGACACCCTGTGGATCAGCCCCCAAAGGCCATTCAACGTCCATTTCCCAATGCCAATTTTACTTCATGTCTCTCATCACAGGGAGAAAACTTGGCATTCCTGGAAGCCTTAATGGGATGTAGTAAGCTTAAGTACTACCAAGAGCTTATCCATCAGTCTGCCCTTAGCCATCCTTGAGTGGATGTGCGATGGTATTGTGGTAGACCAATACTGGACACTGTGCCAAGTAACTGGAGCGGAATTTGTGCTCTAATTCAATTGGCCATCCCTTTCACCCTGGCATTTCATCAACCAGAAAGGATAGGAACCAAATATCATCAAACAAGAGCGGCCTCCCCATGGGTCCTTCTATTCTCATGTTTATACAGATGCCATTGGGGTCCCAAGAGGAGTGCCAAATGAATTTAAGGCCCAAAATCAAATAACTGCCGGATTTGAATCTATGTTCTTCTAGTGGTTAACTGTAAATAAAAATGTGAATTGGATAAATTACACTTATTACAATCAACAATGACTTATTAATTATACTAGAGATGCTGTTAAAGGGATGGCTGAACAACTAGGACCCACCAGTCAAATGACCTGGGGAAATAGGACAGCATTAGACATGATATTAGCAAAGGAGGGTGGAGTTTGTCATGATCAGGACGCAATGCTCTACTTATATCCCTAATAATACTGCTCCTAGCGGGACCATAACTAAAGCATTACAAAGTCTTACTGCCTTATCAAACGAATTAGCCAAAAATTCTGGACTAAACAATCCCTTCACAAATTTAATGGGAAATTGGTTCGGTAGATGGAAGGAACTTACGTCCTCAATCCTCATCTCTCTGGCCATCGGAATAGGGTTGCTTATTCTTGTAGGATGCTGTATTATACCCTGTGCCCAAGGACTAATACAAAGATTTATTGAAACAGCTCTCACTAAAACCTCTTACGATCCTCCTCCCCCTTATTCAAATGAGCTTTTCCTTCTAGAAGATCAAGTAGAACAACAGAGCCAAATTATGCTAAAAAGATTTGAAGAGAGAGTTAGAAAAAGAAGGGGAAAGCTATGGGATATGATGAGGTTTCTCTTCAAATAGCCTGATCAATCCTTTATTCTTTAATTCATAGTACCCCCAACCCCTTTTTCCTTTTTCTCCTTTTTTCTTCCTTTCTGCCTTTGTTACATGCCCAGACATGCCACAGTACCAGGTGTTATCAGTACCAGCTCACATTCTTTTCCTTATTTGGAAAGAAGACTAGCTCTCTAGCTCATTGCAGACACCCCTTTCCCTTTTCCCTCTCTCCCTTACATGCCCACCTAATCTAAAAAAGTTTCAAATGTTTAGTTAACTGGGAATAGTTTAGATTGTACGGCCTGACCCTGGCCAATGGGGAAAGGGTATAGCGGCAGGACTTGCAGCAGGAATAAAAGCTCTCGTGACCCTTTGTTCAGGTGTGCTCTCATGGCGACTGGCCAAGGAGAAGCACCCCTCTGCGCAAAAGTAAAATTGCTTTGCTAAGAATCCTGTGTTTTGAGTGTTCAATTTCCTTAGGATTTTGAGCGTTATTCTTAACATATGACTTCTAAAATTGTTATTTTTTTGTGTAGTAATAATTCTTTATTTTCATTTGCCTAGTGTGCTGTGCCTTTATTAATTAGTCCCAATTTTTCACGGAGCAGCATAGCTACTGTCAGCAGGAACAACTGTATCGAATAATTGCTTCCATTTTGCTCCTAGGGTCTTTAGTATTCATGACTCAATCTGTATGTTTCTCTCTAGGCTTTCTACATAACCCTCATTCTTCACTGTCAATCTGGAAAATCTGCTTTTCCCCTGTAATGGATTCTATATTTCCTATATCCCATGTCTTCTACTTTTGGGGTTTATTTTTGTGAAGAAACTGATGGTTGTATACTTAATATTCAATTTTTTCTATTTCTAAGGGGAATCACAATTTATTTGTGGGTGGGAGTGTGTCCAGTCAAAACCTATATTTCTGAGTCCACCTTGCAGATAAATATGGCCCTGTAACATGGTTATGGTTGCTGTAATATAAGCAGAAGTTTTTGGATAAGGCTTGCTAAGAAAGATCTTAAGAAGGCGGGAGAGGATAGTCTCAGCTGGCATGCACGTTGTGTCCTAAACCCTTCCCTTTCTTCTTGTAGGGAATAAAGATGTGAGTCTTCCCATTGAGGAGAAGGTATAAGTCAAATGAACTTAATAATTCAGTTCTCTATAATTTAAAATTTCTCACCATAAATTGATAAATTGACATTCTAGTATATACGTCACTCTATGGACCTATGTAATTAGAGTTTACCTTGAGAGATAAACCCAGTCTTGACATTTTTCAAATTAGTTTTCTTAGACTACAAGATTGAAGAAAAGACTATGAGAAATTCTTCACAGCTTGTGAAGCTTTTTAGGAGTTAGACACTACCAGCCTCACCTGGCAACAATCTAAATACATATATATATATATATATATATATATGTTATATATATATATATATCATAAAAATAAAGCTTTTCTTTTGAACTTCAGGGGATTACGTATTTGTATTAATAATACATAAATGCTCCACTGAAGAAAAAGTAAAATGTGACTTAGAGGCAATCCATGAGGAGGAGTAAAAGCTTTCTTCTTCACAAGGCTACACCACATTGGTTAATGATTTTTTCAACCAATCATATTCTCTCTTGGGGAATTTGAATGTGAGACATATAGAGAAGTACACAAATGGTAGAGAAACACAGAAACGGACAGCAATGCAGAAAACACTATATAAAAAGTCATGAGGTAGCAAAGTCATGAATAAGCAGAAAATCATGAATAAGTTGAAACAATATCAGGTGGTATGAGTTGTGTCATATCTTGATGATGATCCATATCTCTTTGAAACCTGCTGAAAATATGTAGATAATTTCATATTTCTTATTTTCTCATTCATCTTTAAATATACCACTTAAGATGATCTGAGTGGGCCTTTTAATAACTTTTAATAGTTATTAGCACAAATATTTCCCAAATCTGTTACCTCATATCCATGCCCATTTCCCTGCCCAGGTTAAGCTTTCATTCTTATTCACATAGATGACTAGAAAAATAATTCATAGCTTCCCAGCTTTCACTCTTCCATCACGTAACACAGATCTTATCGTGTCACTCTCTCTGTGTTCATGAATAATGCATATGTGAGAACTGGCATGTCATACAACAGTGAATCATGGGGTTGGCTGTAGAACCATTCCATCTGTGTGTGTGCATAGGCCTGAGAGATTGAGTTGGAGAAGCCTTATCATACACTTTGAGTAGGGAGGTGAGAACCAGAAAATTAGAGGCAGTTTCATTCACTCCTCTGATTTCCATCACCATGTATATGCTGATGACCTCTACTTCAATTTCTCCACCCTCTTCTGACCTTAGATGCAAATAGCCAACTGTTTACCCCACATCTCCACCAGGAGGACTTACAGGCACCTGAATCTCAACATGTCTAAAACAAAGGTCATCAGCTTTCCCTTCCTGTGAGGGTGACTTCATTTCTCTCTTTAGAGACTGGCATCACCATTTGTTCAAGCCAAAAAGCCAAGAGTCCTCTTCTTCTCCCTCATTCTTCATTTACAAGAAATCACCAAGTTCTCTTAATTTTACTTCTTTAATGTTTTTTGAATCTGAGCTCTTCTCTCTTTTTCACTGAATTACTTTAATCTGATCCATCTCTCTCATGTAGGTAATTCACAGGTCTTTCTCACCTAATCCAGGATCTTCCCGAATGCATTCACTAGTCTGCATCCATCCACAGGTGGCTATTTAAGTAAATTATGATACACCTATACAGTGTGACACTGAGTAGCCTTTAGAAAGAATGAAGCAGACTTGCATGTGCTGAATATTTGATAAATATTTGATAAAAATGCAAATAACTGAATAGCATGTATTGTATTATCTTCCTAGGCAAATTTACAAAGTATATGAAATGTTGTTGCTATAGTTTCATTTGTTTGCCCCCTCCAAATCTCATATTGAATGTTGATGCCCTATGTTGGGAGTGGGGTCTAGTGGGAGGTGTTTGTATCATGGGACCAGATCCCTCATAAATGTCTTGGTGCCATCCTCTTTGTAATGAGTGAGTTCTCACTGTGCTAGTTCCTGCAAGTGCTGGTTGTTAAAAATAGCCTGGCACCTCCCAGCTCTCTCTCTTGCTTCTTCTTCACCATGGGACCTCTGCATACACCAGCTTCATTCTGCTTTCTGCCACAAATGAAGGGGGCCTGAGGCTCTCATCAGAAGCAGATGCTGGTGCCATGGTTCTTGTACAGCCTGCAGAATTATGAGCCAAATAAACCTCTTCTCTTTATAAATTACCCAGCTTCAGGGTAATTTATAAAGACTGTTGTGTTGTTATCACAATACAAACAGACTAAGAGAGCTGTCATATGCACATGTAGATGATTTTAATTATTTTTCTAAGGATTCCAAAGAAAATGATTGCCTACAGGGAGAAACACTCATAGCCTAGAGTGGTTGAGGCAGAGAATGTGGATACTTTCCTTAAAAAGCAGAGGGTGTGGTGACCTTCTATTATGAAAAATTCTAAACACACACATAAGTAGGGAGAATAGATAATTCCTTTCTTCATGATCACCCAGCTTCAATAATGATTAACTTGTAGTCAATCTTGTTTTGTTTATGTCCTCACTCACTCTACTTCTAATTCTACTGTTATTATTTTAAAGCAATTTTCAGGTGTTACAGAATTTCATTAGTGGAATACTTTAGTATGTATCTCTAAGATAATGTTGTCCAACAGGATTCTCTGCAATGATGAAAATATCCTATATATGTACTTTCCAATACAGTATCCACGAGCCATACAGGGCTAACCAAGCACTGGAAATGTGACTGATGTGGCTGAGGAACTAAACTTTTAAAGTTTTTCCTATTTTAACTGACTTAAATCTAAATGTAAACAGTCACATGTGGCTAGGGGCTACACAACTGGACAGTACATCTCTTAGATATAAGGATTCCTTAAAAAATTTGTAACTAAAATAGATAGACCAGGCCAGGGTGGCTCATACCTGTAATCCCAGAAATTTGGGAGGCCCAGGTGGGAGGATCACTTGAGGCCAGGAGTTCAAGTTTACAGTGAGCTATGATTGCGATGCTGCACTCCAGCCTGGGCAACAGAAAGAGACCCTGTCTAAACAAACAAACAAAACAAAACATAACTGAAATATGTCACATCTAAAAATTAGTACCATTTCCTGAATATTATCAATTTTCAATTGCAGTGCTCAAATATTTTCAGATATATCATAAATATTTTTTGTTTCCTTTTTTGTTTTTGAAATGGGTCTTGCTCTGTTGCCTGGGCTGTAGTGCAGTGGTATGATCATGGCTCACTGCAACCTCAGCATCCTGAGTAGCTGGGACTGCAGGTGCACATCACCATGCCTGGCTTTGTTTTGTTTTGTAGAGATGAGGTCACTAAATTGCCCAGGCTGGTCTTGAACTCCTGAGCTCAAGTGATCCTCCTGCCTTGGCCTCCCAAAGTGCTGGGGTTACAGGCATGACTCATTGGCCATAATTTTAATAGTTACTTTGCTTGAATCTAAATCCATACACTTTATTGTTTGTCAATATGTTTCTTAAGTTCTTTTAATCTAAAGTTTTGATAAGGATGCATTAATTTTCATTTTATATCAATCTATGTAGTTTGAATTTTTAAACCATTTTAAACCATGAATATATCATTTTTAATCACTAGTATACCATCAGAGATTGTCTAAGTGGTAGGACTGTATGTCAATACTTGTTATTATTAAAGAATGCTTGCCTTTTTTTAAGTACAAATCTTTTAATATAATTTCTGTGCCCTAAAGGGCTCTTCTTTTAAACTTCTAAAATTTAATATCCAAATTCTTTTTTTCTATTTTTTTTTCAACTTTTATTTTGGATTTAGAGGGTACATATGCAGGTTTGTTATATAGGCATATTGTGTGATACTGAGATTTGGAGTATGGAAATTATCCTGTCACTTGGGTAGTGAGCATAGTACCCAATAGTTAGTTTTACAGCCCATGCCCCTCCCTTCCCTCCCATTTCTAGTAGTCCCCAGTGTCTGTTGTTCCCATCTTTATGTCTATGTGTACCCAGTGTTTAGCTCCCACTTATAAGCGAGAACATGCAGTAAGCGTTTCCTGATCCTTTATTAGTTCACTTAGGATAATGGTCTCCAACTGCATCTATGTTGCTGCAAAGGACATGATTTCATTCTTTTTTGTGGCTGTGTAGTATTTCATGGTGTACATACCACATTTTGTTTATCCAATCCACAATTGATGGGCATCTAGGCTGATTCCATGACTTTGCTATGGTGAATAGCACAGTGATGAACATGTGAGTGCATGTGTCTTTTGTTATAATGACCTATATTCCTTTAGAATATACCCAGTAATGGAATTGCTAGGTTGAATGGTAGTTCTAAGTTTTTTGAGAAATCTCCAAACTAATTTACATTCCTACCAAAAGTATATAAACACTCCCTTTTCTCTTCAGCTTTTTTTTTTTTTTTTTTTTACTTTTTAACAATATAATAGCTATTTGGACTAGTGTGAGATGGTGTCTCATTGCTGTTTTGATTTGCATTTCTCTGATGGTTAGTGATGTGGAGCATGTTTTTTCATATGTTTGTTGGCCACCTGTATGTCTTTTCTTGAAAAGTGTCTGAGATAATTTCTCTTGCTGTGCAGAAGCTCTTTAGTTTAATTAGGTCCTGCTTAATCAATTTTCAGTTTTGGAGACTTAGCTATAATTTATTTACCAAAGCTGATATTGAGAAGGGTATTTCCTAGGTTTTCTTCTATAGGTTTTGTAGTTTGAAGTCTTACCCTTAGATACTAAGTTTTATACATGGTAAAAGGTAAGGGTCCAGCTTTATTCTTCTGTGTATGGCTAGGCAATTATCTTAGCACCATTTATTGAATAGGGAGTTCTTTCTCCATTGCTTATTTTTGTTGACTTTGTTGAAGATCACATGGTTGTAGGTGTGCAGCTTTATTTCTGGGTTCTCTATTCTGTTTCATTGGTCTATGTGTCTATTTTTGTGCCAGTATCATGCTGTTTGGGTTACTGTAAACTTATAGTATAGTTTGAAGTTGGGTAATGTGATGCCTCCAACTTTGTTCTTTTACTTAGGATTGCTTTGGCTATTCAGGATCTTTTTTGGTTTGACATACATTTTAGAATAGTTTTTCTTTCTATTCTGATAGGAATATTGAATCTATAAATTGCTTTGGGCAGCATGGCCATTTTAATGATATTGATTCTTCTAATCCATGACCATCGAATATTTTTCTATTCATTTGTGCTGTCTCTGATTTCTTTTAGCAGTGTTTTGTAGTTCTCCTTGTATTGCTCTTTCAACTTCTGGGTTAGATGCATACCTAGGTATTTCAGTCTTTTTGTGTGGTTATGGTAAATGGGATTGTGTTCCTGATTTGGCGCTCGGCTAGAATTTTATTGGTGTATAGAAATACTACTGATTTTTGTACATTGATTTTATATCCTAAAACTTTACTGAAGTCATTTATCAGTTCTAGGACCCTCTTGGCAGAGTCTTTAGGGTTTTCTAAATATAGAATCAAATAATCAGCAAGCAGAGATAGTTTCACTTCTTCTTTTCCAATTTGGATGCCTTTTATTTCTTTCTCTTGGTTGATTGCTCTGGCTAGGATTTCCAGTACTATGTAGAATAGGAGTGGGCATCCTTGTCTTGTACCAGTTCACAAGTGGAATGGTTCCAGCTATTGCCTGTTCAGTATGATGTGGGTTTGTTATAGATGGCTCTTATTATTTTGAGGTATGTTCCTTCAATGCCTAGCCTATTAAGGGTTTTTATCATGAAAAGATGTTGGATTTTGATATGATTTGTCTGTGTTTCTATACAAATCTCATTTTGAATTGTAGCTCCCATAATCCCATATGTTGTGAGAGGGACCCAGTGGGAGATAACTGAATCATGGGGTCAGTTTTCCTATACTGTTCTGTTGGTAGTAAATAAGTCTCATGAGATCTGATGATTTTATAAGGGGAAACCCCTTTTACTTGGCTCTCATTCTTTCTTGTCTGCCACCAAGTAAGACGTGCCTTTCACCTTCTGCTATAATTGTGAGGCCTCCCCAGCCACGTGGAACTGTGAGTCCATTAAACCTCTTTTTCTTTATAAATTACCCAGTCTTGGGTATGTTTATATCAGCAACATGAAAACGGACTCATACAGATTTCATGAAAAATTTTTTCTCCATCTATTAAGATGATGATATGGTTTTTATTTTTTTTCTGTTTATATGGTGAGTCACATTTATTGATCTTTGTTTGTTTAACCAACCTTGCATTGCAGGAAGAAAGTCTAGTTGATCATGGCAAATTAACTTTTTGATGTGCTGTTGGATTCTGTTTGCCAGTATTTTGTTGAGGACTCTTGTGTCTACATTCATCACAGATATTGGCCTGAAGTTTTTTTCCATTGTGTCTCTGCCAGATTTTGGTATTAGGATCATGTTTGCTTTGTAACACAAGTAAGGGAGAAGCCCCTTCTCCTTGATTTTTTAGAATAGTTTCAGTAGAATTGGTATCAAATTCTCTTTTGTATGTGTGGTAGAATTCAGTTGTGACTCCATCTGGTCCAGGGCTTTTTTTGGTTGGTAGGTTTTTTTTTTTTTTATTACTAATTGAATTTAAGAATTTGTTATTGGTCTCTTCAGGTTTCACTTCCTTCCTGGTTCAATTGTGGGAGAATGTGTGTTTCAAGGAATGTATCAGTTTCTTCAAATTTTCTAATTTGTGTGCATAGGGATGTTCATAAGTCTCTAAGGATATTTTGTATTTCTGTGGGATAAGTTGTAATGTCATCTTTGTCATTTCTGATTGTGCTTATTTGGATCTTCTCTTTTTTTGTTTCTTTGTTCTCCCAGCCCTAGTGATGATAGCTGCTTTCTTCAATATCTGTATCCAGGATGCCTTTAGTGTTGTCTATTTGTCTTGCTAGTTCTCCAATGCCTGTTAACAATTTTTTTTATATTAAATAGGTAATATCATGTAAGTAATCATCAGTAAACTTTCAGGTCTCTGTCCATTTATCAATTATATATCTTCTCCTCTGTTTACCTATTTTTTTCCTATTGATCTAGCCAATGTATTTTTATTAGAAAATTTCCATTTTTTTTGTTTGTTTTTTTGAGACAAGAGTCTCCCTCTGTCACCAGGCTCGAGTGTAATAGTGGTGCAATCTCGGTTCACTACAACCTCTGCCTCCCGGGTTCAGGTGATTCTCCTGCCTCAGCCTCCCAAATAGCTGGGACTACAGACGTGTGCCATTACGCCCAGCTAATTCTTGTATTTTTAGTAGAGATGGGGTTTCACCATGTTGGCCAGGATGGTCTCAATCTCTCGACCTCATGATCTGCCCACCTCGGCCTCCCAAAGTGCTGGAATTACAGGCGTGAGCCACCACACCCTGCCAAAATTTCCATGTTTTGTGGAGACCACTTGCCAGTCCGACTTGATGTAAATAATTATCTTCAGAGTGTAGTCTGAAGGGTAACTCTGGTCCCAGCATATCTCCCCCACTGCCTGTTGCCTACCAAAATTTCCACCATTAGGGGAATCATCCTCTTGGGATGAATTTTCTATCTCTGAGGATTCTCTTAAAATGAAGATGTAATCACCTGATGAGTTCTTCCTGCCTGCATCACAGACAAAACCAGCTCACTGAGACCATGGTATTGCAGTAGAGAAAGAATTTGATTAATGCAAAGCCAGCCACATGGAAGATGGAGTTATTACTCAAATCTGTCTCCTCAAAGCCTTGGAGGTTAGGGGTTTTCAAGGATTGCTTGGGGGGCAGGAGGTAGAGAATGGGGCAATCAACCAATGTTGATTGGTTGGGGATGCAATCATTTGGGTGTGGAAAAGAGTCCTCCTGAACTGAGCCAGCCGCTGAGTGGGGGCCACAGACTGGTTGAATCATGGGTTGTGTGTTCTGACCTGGATCCATGAACCATATTTCAACCAGTCTTGTGGCCCCCACTCGGAGGCAGCCAGTCAGCCAGTTATCAGAAATGCAAAAGTATGAAACAAAATCTCAAAAGACCAATCTTAGTTTCTACAATAATGATGTTATCCACAGGAGTAACCAGGGAAGTTACAAATCTTGTGACCTCTGGAACAATGGTTGGTAATCGTTTATGCCTACATCTTAGCAGAATTCAGGACCCTCTGGATGGCGACAGGAGGCAGCCAAATGCCTAGGCAGATGGGGTGGGTCCCCAGTGAAACCCCACCTTCAAGCCAAAAACAACCTGAAGGCTGAAAAACCAGACTGCTGGTCCCGAATGAAATCCACAACCCAGAGGGAGAACTTCTGTTCCTGTTTGCCTGCACTTTCCTGATTGATTCTTTCTGAGTAATGCCTTTTAACCAATCAATGTTGCCTTTCCAATACTACCTAGGCCTGCCCCTTCCCCATTCTGAGCCCATAAAAAGCCCCCAGACTCAGCCATATTGAGGGGGACTTCCCACCTTCGGAGAGGGGAAACCACTCCCACATCCTCTCTCTGCTGAAAGCTGTTTCATCACTCAATAAAACTCCCCATCTTGCTCACTCTTCGAATATCAGCGCATCATCATTCTTCTTGGGTGTGGGACAATAACTTGGGAACCATTGTATAAGCCAGACTTGGCCTGGGTGGGCTGAGTAGGCAGGCCAGCTCCTGCAGCAGGTAGAGGCCATCTCCAGCAGCAGGGAGTGTGGCTGAGTGATGCCCAGGTGGTGCA
Organism: Macaca thibetana thibetana; assembly: GCF_024542745.1. Lineage (NCBI taxonomy): Eukaryota > Metazoa > Chordata > Mammalia > Primates > Cercopithecidae > Macaca > Macaca thibetana. The sequence continues at coordinate 74,628,402 of NC_065592.1, read as the reverse complement.
TCACCAGCCAGAGGTTCCTGGCTTCCAAAGTGACCAAGAAGAAAATTTTGCGTTACTCTCATAATCCTAACCTTGGCCTTTTGTTAGTTTTACAAAGGGGGTTTAGTTTTGGGAAGGGCTATTATTAGTCTTGCTTTAAGGTTAAACTATAAATTAAACTCCTCCCAGAGTTAGCTTAGCCTATATCCAGGTATGACCAACGACATCTTGGAGGTTAGAAACAAGATGATGTCAACTATGTCAGGTTTCTCTTTCTGACACAATTTTGCATAGGTGGTTTCAGAGATATTCCTCGGCTTGTAGAGTATGGTATCATTCATATCATAACATAGATTAGCAGATCATATTGTTTATTCACCTGTCAGAGCAATGGCAAAAAGGAGCATAGAGCATTGTAAGTTTTCATAACTTGACCATGAGCCCTTGTTTTCCTATATCCTTGGGATTTTCTTGGTGACTTGTATACATTATACTCTGAATGTGTGAATAGCATGAGGCAGTTGAGGTAGGAGAAAATGAAGCAGAAGATGGAGTGTGGCACAGGAGGCAATGTTAGAGTGTGGCAACTTCTCAGCCAGGAGGTAGTCTCAGAGCCACGGCCACCTGAAAAAGGGAAAGGAGCAGAGAAATGGCAGGAAGGAGTGCTGAGGGTAAACTCTCGTTATTTCAAAAGTCCTGTCTCAGACTGGTCCCCTGACACAGAGATTGCGCTTAAAGGAAATTAAATTGGCAACAAATCATCTTTTCCGAAAACTGTGATAAGAAATTGTTGCTTGCACCATAGCACTGACCTTCCTTTCCTGTAGTGTCATTCTATATCAGTGTAAAGTTAGTCGTAAGATCATGCTTATGGAGAATCCTTGACCCAGGCAAACTCAGGATGTGGAATAATCTGTAGATTGAGAAATTGTATCTCTTCTCGTATTAGGAAAGACTAGTTTCCCTTAAGCAGCTGTGGGATGGGAAACTGACAAAGACTTACTCATTTAGGCTCTGTTATTTACAATTCTTTTTCATTCCTGCTTACAAGGTTTTCAGCACTGACACTTTTTACCAGCCTTGCACTTTTCTCCCCTTCTCCAAAATTTGTCAGAGAAATGTTTATCTACGTCAATATCTATGTCCAAATCTATATTTCTTTATTATTTTTTTTTTCTCAGCAGAGCTTCCCTTACAGAGGTCTTCTTCATATGCTAAGCAGCATTACAGAAGTACTAGAAAACTATAAAAAGATGGATCACTCTCACTATACAGGTATTGATTGCTCTTAGGTTTTCAGGGAGATTTTATGGTCTGGAGCCTCGTGTCCTGATTGCAGGCTGTGAGCAGAAAAGAGGAGAAAGGAAACTAATGTGATAAATAGAACAATTATTGGACTTCCACTCATGTAGGCAGAGTGATGGGTTAATACTGAGTGTCAACTTGACTGAATTGAAGAATACAAAGTATTGATCCTGGGTGTGTCTGTGAGGGTGTTGCCAAAGGAGATTAACATTTGAGCCAGTGGGCTGGGAAAGGCAGACCCACCTTTAATCTGGGTGGGCACAATCTAATCAGCTGCCAGCGTGGCTAGAATATGAGCAGGCAGGAAAATATTAAGAATATTAGGAATGGAGTTCTTTCATTGTTTTGGGGTTTTCTGGAGTTGGCTGCTTAATATGATTAGACCCCAAAATGCTAAGGACTCTACTTCTAATATTATAGAGAACACTGATAGTCCTTGGTGTGAACTGTAGAGAGTTATGCAAAATAAATGCATTTGCCACTCTTGATTCATCACTCATGAGAGGCAAGGAGTTTAGTGACTCTATACATAATACCTTTGACCATATGTGGAGAACCAAAGAACACAATGAAGCTGGTTGTTTGCTCCTAAGTTCAGTGGACAAAGTGATGAAAGAAAATGTTGAACTCAGGGATTCTGTCTCCTAGCTTCAGAAGCTGATACTGAGCCTCAAATCTGCTAAGATTGCTCCGAGTGAGAGTCTTATCTCTTATAGAGAAAGAGTTGAAATTGTGGAAAAACAGACACAAGCTCTTATCATGCAAGTGGCTGATCTGCAATGAAAGGTACATTCACAGCCCCACCATGTGTCTATTGTTAAAGTGAGGGCATTGATTGGAAAAGAATGGGAGCCTGCAACTTGGAATGGGGATGTTGGGAGGATGCTGATGAAGCTGGGGACACTGAGTTTGTAAACTCTGATGAAACTTTTTTGCTAGAAGAAACAGCTTTCCCATCCCCAGTAGTGGCAACATCCCCTCCCCATCCCATGCTGCCATCAGCCTTTCCACCTTTGTCTGAGGAGATAAACCCTGCCTTGCCTGAGACAACAGTGATAGCCTCCCCTGACGGGCAGTTGCCAGGCAAAATAATGTTGATTCTCCTCAGTAGCCACTACTAACACCCCTGTTTTGCTTCTAGACCTCTAACTAGACTAAAGTCCTGGTGGGCCCCTAAAGGTGAGGTTGAGATTGTGACCCATGAGGAGGTGCCCTACACTCGAAAAGAACTGCTTGAGTTTTCTAATTTACATAAACAGAAATCTGGAGAACAGGCATGGGAATGGATATTAAGGGTGTGAGATAATGGTGGAAAGAACACAGAGTTGGATCAGGATGAATTTATTGATTTGGGCTCACTAAGTAGGGACTCTGCATTTAATGTTGCAGCTCAAGGAGTTAAAAGGGTTCTAATAATTTCTTTGCTTGGTTAGCTGAAATATGCATAAAAAGATGGCCCACTGTGAATGAGCTGGAAATGCCTGATCTCCTTTAGTTTAATGTAGAGGAAGGGATCCAAAGGCTTAGGGAGATTGGGATGGTGGAGTGGATTAGTCACTTTAGACCTACTCATCCCAGCTGGGAGGGTCCAGAAGATACACCCTTGACCGATGCCTTGTGAAATAGATTTGTGAGGGCAGCACCTACATTTTAAAGAACGCTGTAATATTGCTCTTCTCTGTATGTCAGATCTAACAGTGGGAACCACAGTCACTCAACTACAAAATTTAAATACAATGGGAATAATTGGATCCCAAGGTGGCAGGGACCAAGTGGCAGCACCCAACCATTGAAGGCAAGTTGGGCATAGCTACCATAATGGATGGCAGAAACAAAAGAATAGTCTGACTGGTGTAGGGCTCTGTGCATTGGCTAATTAATCACAGTGTTCCTGGAAGTGAAATTGATAGGAAGCCTACTGCATTCCTACTTAATTTATATAAGCAGAAAACTTCTAGGTCAAATGGACAAAAGACTTATTTAAATTTGAATAACAAAAACAGAGAATCATGGCCCTTCAATCAATTTCCAGACTTAAGTCAATTTACAGACCCAGAACCCCTTGAATGAAGGGGAGGTCACGTCCACTTGAGGAAGGACCCCACTACATTACCGAAAATTTATGCAGTAAATCTTTCTCCCATCCTTCCCCAAGGAGACCTCTGGCCTTTTTCTGTGGTAACTGTGCATTGGGGAAAGGGAAATAATCAGATATTTCAGGGACTACAGGACACTGGCTCTGAGCTGATGATTCCAGGGACCCAAAACATCATTGTGATCCTCCAGTTAAAGTAGAGCTAATAGAGGTCAGGTAATTAATGAAGTTTTAACTCAGGTCTGACTTATAGTGGGTGCAGTGGGCTCTTGGACTCATCCCGTGGTAATTTCCCTATTGCCAGAATGCATAACTGGCACAGACATACTTAGCAGCTGGCAGAACCCCAACATTGGCTCCCTGACTAGTAGGGTGAGAGTTATTATAGGGCAAAGGGTCAAATGGAAGCCATCAGAGCTGCCTCTACCTAGAAAAATAGTAAATCAAAAACAATATCACATCACAAAAACTAATATCACATTAGTGCCACCATCAAGGACTTGAAAGATACAGAGGTGGTGATTACCACCACATCCCCATTCAACTCTCCCATTTGGCCTGTACAGAAGACAGATAGATCTTGGAGAATGACAGTGGATTATCGTAAGCTTAACCAAGTGGTGACTCCAATTGCAGCTGTTGTACCAGATGTGGTTTCATTGCTTAAGCAAATTAACACATCTCCTGGTACCTGGTATGCAGCCATTGATGTGGCAAATGCCTTTTTCTCCATTCCTGTTCACAAGGCCAGTTTGCCTTCAGCTGGCAAGGTAGGCAATATACCTTTACTGTCCTACCTCAGGGGTGTATCAACTCTCTGGCTTTGTGTCATAATCTTACTTGCAGAGATCTTGATCACTTTTTGCTTCCACAAGATATCACACTGGTCCATTACATTGATGACATGCTGACTAGATGCAGTGAGTAAGAAGTAGCAAACACACTGGAATCATTGGTGAGACATTTGTGTGCCAGAGGATGGGAAATAAATCTGACTTTCAGGGACCTTCTGCCTCGGCAAAATTTCTAGGCGTCCAGTGGTGTGTGGCCTCTTGAGATATTCCTTCTAAGGTGAAGGATAAGTTGCTGCATTTGGCCCCTCCTATAACCAAGAAAGAGGTGCAAAGCCAAGTGGGTCTCATTGGATTTTGCAGGCAACACATTCCTCCTTTGGGTGTGCTACTCCAGGCCATTTATCAAGTGACCTATAAGGCTGCCTGTTTTGAGTGGGGTCCAGGAGAAGGCTCTGCAACAGGTCCCATCTGCTGTGCAAGCTGCTCTGCCACTTGGGCCATATGACCCAGCAGATCCGATGGTACTTGAGGTGTCAGTGGCAGATAGAGATGCTGTTTGGAGTCTTTGGCAGGCTCCCATAGGTGAGTCACAGTGGAGGCCTCTAGGATTTTGGAGCAAGGCCCTGCCATTTTCTGCAGATAACTACTCTCCTTTTGAGATACAGCTCATGGCCTATTACTGGGCTTTGGTGGAAACTGAACGTTTGACTATGGGTCACCAAGTCACCATGCATCCTAAACTGCCTATCATGAACTGGGTGCTTTCTGACTCATCTAGCCATAAAGTTAGTCATGCACAGCAGCATTTCATCATCAAATGAAAGTGGTAAATACGTGATCAGGCTTGAGCATGTCCTAAAGGACAAGTAAGTTACTTTTACATGAGGAAGTGACTCAACTGCCCATGGTCTCCATTCCTGCCATCCTACCTTCTCTCCCCGAGCCTGCCTCAATAGCCTCATGGGGAGTTGCCTATGATCAGTTGACAGAGGAAGTGAAGACTAAGACCTGGTTCACACATGGTTCTGCACGATATGCAGGCACCACCCAAAAGTGGACAGCTGCAGCATTACAGCCCCTTTCTAGGACATCTCTGAAGGACAGCAATGAAGGGAAATCTTCCCAGTGGGCAGAATTTTGAGCAGTGCACCTGATTGTGCGCTTTGCATGGAAGGAGAAATGGCCAGTTGTGCGATTATATACTGATTCATGGGCCATAGCCAATGGTTTGGCTGGATGGTCAGGGAATTGGAAGAAGCATGATTGGAAAATTGGTGACAAAGAAATTTGGGGAAGAGGTATGTGGATGGACCTCTTTGAGTGGTCAAAAACTGTGAAGATATTTGTATCTCATCTGAGTGCTCACCAACAGGTGACCTCAGCAGAGGAGGATTTTAGTAATCAAGAGGATAAGATGACCCATTCTGTGGACACAACTCAGCCTCTTTCCCCAGCTACCCCATCATCACCCAATGGGCCCATGAACAAAGTGGCCATGGTGGCAGGGATGGAGGTTATGCATGGGCTCAGCAACATTCTGCTCACTAAGGCTGCCCTGGCTATGGCCACTATTGAGTGACCAATTTGCCATCAGCAGAGACCAACACTGAACCCTCAATATGGCACCATTCCTCGGGGTGATCAGCCAGCTACCTGGTGGCAGGTTGATTATACTGGACCTCTTACACCATGGAAAGGGCAGAGGGTTGTCTGCACTGAAATAGACACTTACTCCAGATATAGGATTTCCTATCTTGCATGCAATGCTTCTGCCAAGACTACCATCTGTGGACTCATGGAATGCCTTATCCACCATCATGGTGTTCCACACAGCATTGCCTCTGACCAAGGCACTTACTATTTGGCTAAAGAAGTACAGCAGTGGGCTCATGCTCATGGAAGTCATTAATCCTACCATGTTCCCCATCATCCTGAAGCAGCTGGATTGATAGAATGGTGGAATGGCCTTTTGAAGTCACAATTACAATGCCAACTAGGTGACAATACTTTGCAGGGCTAGGACTAAGTTCTCCAGAAGGCTGTGTATCCTCTGAATCAACACCCAATATATGGTACTGTATCTCCCATAGCCAGGATTCATGGGTCCAGGAATCAAGGTGTGGAAGTGGAAGTGACACCACTCACCATCACCCTTAGTGAGTCACTAGTAAAATTTTAGCTTTCTGTTCCCGCAACATTATGTTCTACTGGCCTAGAGGTCTTAGTTCCAGAGAACTGCCACCAGGAGACACAACAATGATTCCATTAAACTGGAAGTTAAGACTGCCACTGGGACACTTTGGGCTCCTCCCACCTTTAAGTCAATAGGCTAAGGGAGTTATAGTGTTGACTGGAGTGATTGACCCAGACTATCAAGATGAAATCAGTCTCCTACTCCACAATGGAGGTAAGGAAGAGTATGCATGAAATACAGGAGATCATTAGGGCATCTCTTAGTATTACCATGCCCTGGGATTAAGGTCTTCCATCATGGAAAGGGCAGAGGTTTGTCCTCACTGGAATAGACACTTACTCTAGATAGGGGTTTGCCTATTCTGTATGCAGTGCTTCTGCGAAGACTACCATCTGTGAACTCACAGAATGCCTTATACACTGTCATGGTATTCCACACAGCATGGGAAATTACAACAGCCCAATCCAGGCAGGACTACAAATGATCCAGTCCCTTCAGGAATGAAGGTTTGGGTCACTCCACCAGGTAAAAAAAACACAATCTGTTGAGGTGCTTGCTGAAGGCAAAGGCAATACAGAATGGGTAGTAGAACAAGGGAGTCATCAATACCAGCTGTGACCATGTGACCAGCTGCAGAAACGAGGACTGTAATTGTTATGAGTATTTCCTCCTTCTTTTGTTAAAAACATGTTTGTGCATGTATACATTTGTACTAAAAAATCTTCATTTTATTTCCTTTCTCCTTTATCATGTGACATAGATTTATGGACTTCGTATCAGCATTTAAGCATTAACTTTATGTAATAGTATTTGGTTTGGGGATTGGTGTGTTTCCAGTTGTATGAAGGATAGTTGTATTATGTTAGGCATAATTATGACCTTATTATTGTCTTTATTTGGAGATTATGTATGATCTCAGGAGATGTGTATGGGTTCAAGTTGACAAGGTGTGGACTTGTTATAGTTAATACTGAGTGTCAACTTGAATGGATTGAAGGATACAAAGAATTGATCCTGGGTGTGTCTGTGAGGGTATTGCCAAAGGAGATTAATGTTTGTGTCAGTGGGCTTCGAAAGGCAGACCCACCCTTAATCTGGGTGGACACAGTGTAATCAGCTGCCAGCATGGCTATAATATAAGCAGGCAGAAAAATGTGGAAAGAGAAACTGACCTAGCTCCCCCAAGCCTACATCTTTCTCCCATGCTGGATGCTTCTTGCCCTCAAACATCAGACTCCCAAGTTCTTCAGATTTGGAACTGGGACTGACTCTCCTTGCTCCTCAGCCTACAGACAGCCTATTTTTGGACCTTGTAACTGTGTGAGTTAACACTTAATAAACTCCCCTTTATATATATATATATATATGTATATATTCCATTAGTTCTGTCCCCCTAGAGAACCCTGACTAATACAGGCAGCAAATACGTAACTGTTCACAGCATTTCACGTCATTCCCAGAATTGACAGGCAAGCAGTCATAAGTCCTTCCTTCATGCTCATGGGTCCTACGGATGCAAGGTAATGTTTTCTAAAAAAAAAATAAAAACATAAAAAAATAAAAAAGAGACAAGAAAATTTGAAGGTAGCAGGGCTGGTTTTGAATCCTGGCTCTGCTCTGACGCTTATTCCACACTGCAGAACAAGTTATTTAATGCCTGTAAGTCCCGCTGTGCTCATCTGTAAGATGGGACTATCAATCTCTACAATGTTGGGTTGCTGGAAAAGATACATGAGATAGCACCCGGAACAGAGCAAGTACTTCATAAAAGTTGGTTCTTAGCCCTAGCCCTTTATGCCTCCATTTCCTGCCTTTGATCATCATTAGTGTGAACTTTTCTGCCTATTGAATAATAGAGAAATGCTTTGTGATGACAAGAACATAGCAAAGAGTGAGGTATGTAAATTCTGGGGGAGAGAAAATTATCTGGACTAAACACACTTTAGCATACATGAACATCCCTCCAAATTTTAGCAGACCGGTGCTTATATGTTTCAGCTTAAAATATACTTCCTGATAAACAGAAAGACAGTTTCAAGTAATAGATAAATAACGTGTACACATGGACATACAGTGTGGAATGACAGACACTAGAGATTCGGAAGGTGGGAAGAAAGTGTAGGGTAAGAAATTACTTAGGGGGTAAAATGTGTATTATTCTGGCAGTGAATACACTACAAATTCAGGCTTTACCACCACTCAATATATCCATGTAACAAAATTACACTTGTACTCCCTAAATTTATACAAATAAAAATTAACTTCTCTCTCTCTCTCTCCTTGGAAGAAAAGAACTAGTAGGTTTATTTTGGGTTGGATAGGACTTACTTGCTTTTCAATATCCAAAGAATAACTTTGAAAATGTTATTTTCAAAATAAATTGTGTGTTCCTTGGAAGTTGTTGTATTTTTTTAATTGGTTATTTTGGAGTAGTCTAGAAGACATCCTTACAATTATTGTTTAAGGCTGAAAATAAACCCTTTAGTAGGCAAATTTGAAAAAAGTAAAGCTTTCTTGAAAATAGATTTATACATACTCTATCAGAGTCCAAGCAAGAAACAGAAACTACACCAGTTACTTGAACATAGACTTTAAGGAAGGGTTGGTAACCAGGTAACTGAAAGGATTAAATTAAAAAACAAACAAACAAACAACAATGAAAGCAATGTGGAGGTAGCAACTGCAGGAAGCAGCTACCACTCCTGGGGCTGGGGGTAGCAGAGGGAAGTGCTTGGATTTAGTAAAAGTTAGAAACTTTGAGAAAGGGCCCCACAGCTTGCACTGTCTGTGAGCTGGGATAAGCAGCCCTGTGGGCCTGCTACCCAAACCTTTGAGGACAGGGCGCTATTGATAGCTCACTGGTGTCTATGAGGTGGGGGCATGATGAAGCTGTTTTTGCAAAAGTTGGAAAAACTGCAAAGTGGATCGGAACGGCATGGGTGAAGCAGCAATGCTGGAGTGATCTTACAGAAATCACAAGCTGACAAGCCTACAGGGAACAAACTGGAAGGAACCTGTCCTTTCTCCTTCAGCCTGGCTGTCTCCCTCTGTAACATCCTCTACTGACAGAGCCTAACTGGAGCAGCTGGCAAAGCTAAAAATGGCGTTTTGAGTCCCAGGCCTGCATTGCACCAGTGTATAGAGAAGGGTAGCTGAGAGACAATAACTTAACGTAAAACTTGTTTGAAAATAGACCTCTAATGCAAAGGTAGGACATGTTGAGGAACTGATATCCTCTCGTTCCCTTTTCTTCCCAACTCCTCATTCAAGGCTAAGAGAATGTACCAAACTGTAATGGTATTTGGAGGATGATACAAGATGAAATGTGACCCAACATTTCTTTTCCACCTTGCCATGACTCCAGTGGCTCCAAGACATTTGTATTCCACAGACTGGTAAAATTTTCTATTTGTGGCAACTGACTTAGAGTTGATTGCTTTTTATTTTGTCTAGTGATAGCATTAAGTACCCAGTAGCATTTCATTAAAGAAAGAATATTTCAACCACCAAAACTCGGGAAGAACATAATCTCAGAGTAACGAGTAGTTCTTACTTGGATGATTTTGCTTTTTTGAAAAACCCACTGTTAAAATGCAAATACTGAGGCAGAGAAATAAATTAATATTTTTTCTTTTTCTTGTTTTTTAAAAAACTTTATCTTATTTTATTTATTTATTTATATTTATTTATTTTTTGGAGATGGAGGCTCGCTCTGTCACCCAGGCTGGAGTGCAGTGGCGTGATCGCGGCTCACTGCAAGCTTTGCCTCCTGGGTTCATGTCATTTTCCCGCCTCAGCCTCCCAAGTAGCTGGGACTACAGGCGCCTGCCACCATGCCTGGCTAATTTTTTTTGTACTTTTAGTAGAGATGGGTTTCACCGTGTTAGCCAGGATGGTCTTGATCTCCTGACCTTGTGATCCACCCACCTCGGCCTCCCAAAGTGCTGGGATTACAGGTGTAAGCCACCGTGCCCGGCCTCTTTTGAGACATGGGCTTGCTCTGGCACCCAGGCTGGAGTGCAGTGGTGTAAATATAGCTCACTGCAGACTCAAATCACCTGGGCTTAAGCGAGCCTCCCACCTCAGCCTCTTGAGTAGCTGGGACTATAGCCACCACACCTGACTAATTTTTAAAAATGTTTTGTAGAGATGGGGTCTTGCCAAGTTCCCTAGGCTAGTCTTGAAATCCTGGCCTCAAGCAATCCTCCTGCCAAAGTGCTAGGGTTGCAGGCATGGGCCACCATGCCCAGCTGAACAATCTTGATACTCATAAATTTGCATGGGTTTTACAGTTACAGTAATTGTAATAATAATCTGTAATTATTGAGAGCTTACTATGAACCGGGATTATGATGAACACTATATATATGATTTAATCTTCCTTGTAAGTCTCCCAACTGGGTCCCATTATCATCCCCATTACACATTAAGGAAAATGAGAATTGGTGAAGATGTGTGCCTAAGATTACACAGCTAAGTGGCAGACTATGTCTAGAAGCCAGATCTTCCGACAACAAAGTCTGGCTGGGCTGCCTGGCTACCCATACCTCTCTGTCTGGAATCCTTTTTACATATTCCCTACATGGGTTCCTACTGAAGGTATGGGCCATGGGCCCAGGTGACCACTGACTTTATCATATGGCTCTGCCCTCCTAGACAAAGCTTGTTCTAACTTTCAAGACAAAGATTATATAACTTTCAACTACAGCCTGGCTACATGTTGTTCCTTGCCCTTGTATTATTTGAGTTGTTTTCTTAAAATGAACAAACTTCTCTTGGCTTGAGATATTTATGTTACCATTCCTTGCATTCTTTCTATTTTTATATTCTTTGCAAATAATCCTTGCTTCAAGTGTTCGAAATCTCCCCGCAAGTGGGCACCCCTGGTAGACCCAGAAAGCCTGAGCTGCTGCTGTGTAGTCCAACATCTACTCACGCTGTTGAGGCTGGAGAAGGGGAGATGGAAATGGTGCTCACAGCCTTCTAGCTTTGTCTGTTTCTGTGGCTCAGTGGCTATTTGCAGATGGAGTTTTTGACTGGGGCTCAAGCCCTAAGGTTGGAATACTAGCTTCCCTGACTGTGTTTCCTGTTCCTTCTCTCACTGTTCTGAGCAGTGGTTCTGTATCATCTGCTTAATGCAAATGATGCGTATTTTATCTCTCTTTAATGAACGTAGACAGTTGTGATAGAACAACACATAACACATAGCACGGACAGGGAGAGGATTTATGAGTTCTGACCCAAAGTTGGGGCAGTGAATGCAACCTCTTACACGGAAATTCATCAGAAAGTCTCCAATGTCAACATATGGCACTTTTTACTCAGTACTGTCAGGTAGCTTTTATTTCATCCCTTTACTTGTAAAAAAACAGGCTCAGATATCATAACTAGCTAGCTACTGGCAGAATCATAGGTATCATAACTAGCTAGCTACTGGCAGAATCATGATTACAATGGAAGGATTTTGATTCCTGTTACAAGACTACACTACCTCTTGTCAAAATAAAATCATTCATTCATTCTTCATTTATTCAGCACATATTTGTCTAGTACCTTTTCTGTGCTAGGTTTTGGGGAATTCCAAAAGGAGCAGAATATGGTCACAGATGTCATGGTCACTACAGTTCTGTGTCAGATCAGACATGAGCCAGATAATCATATAAACTTACTAATTTTTGTTTAGAAATAAGGGAGGGATAGATAGCCCCAAGAGAACAGATGACAAAAATAAGGTTAGTAAGATTTAATGTAAGTTGGGTTAATCATATTAAAAAAGGAAGAATTTAAATAAACACCAAGCAAAAACAAATTTCTTTTCTGAAATCATCAATGATCAAGAAATCACCACTACACAATATATCCATGTAACAAAACTGCATTTGTACTCCTTAAATTTATACAAATTTAAAAAGAAATCTTTGATGTGTCAGTGTTTGAAGAAAATCATATCTTTTTCATCTGCGTTGCCACCAATCAGATCACAGCTGATCTGATTAGAGGCTAGATTGCTAACAGCTGCTAGCTCCTTTGGGCTGCAGAGCTTATGGTTAAATTTGATACTTAGGAATACAATTTTTAAAACATAAATTGCTTATTCTGGTTTCTTTTAGCAGAGACATTTTCCTCTCTTGTCACCAGGCAAGTCTACTTGGGTTATTCCCTAAAAGAAAACCTTCTCTTTTCCTTGCCCTTTAGCTAGGCCTAGACTCAGTGGAAGCTAAAAGACATGAAGACACAGGCCTATCAGCCCTCAAACCATCTCTTCCACATAGGACACAGTCCCTCTGGCCTTTTCACTTCTGGAAAGTTCCTTTGCTATCTCCCCTCCCAGTCCTAGAAGTCTACATATTCATCTAGCAGCCTGTTTCTTTTGTGGGCTTCATGCAGATGAAGTGCTAGGTGACATTTTATGTTTTTCTCTTTACAAAAGTAATACAGGTTTCCTATAAAAAACATAGAAATGTGAAATGTCACCACTCGTCATCAAGTTTCTGTTGTTTCTCTTTGTTTTTCAAAATTGAGAAAGAATGGAATTATAGACTCTTAAATTTCCTTTTGCTTTTAAAAGCTATTTCATAAAATAATTGCCCCAACCTAACCTTTCTGGTTCTTTTAGGCTTTTAGACAAAGCAGATCAACTGAAAACCCCAGTTACAGTGGAATGTGGGGTGAGGGGGTGAGGAGAGAGGGGAGACGGTGGGTTTTAATCTTGCTTTTACTCTATATTATACTTTGTGGTCTCTGTCAATGTGAAAAAGTCTTGGGCATTCCATCACTGTTGGTATAATTGTCTTAAAGCTCCAGAGCCACTACTTTTACATGTACTAGTCTTGAGTTGTGCAGTGCACAATCTCCACAGCTGTACCCTTCCTCACTCTTTCTGCTCTGTTCCAGGTCTATTCAACTTCTCTAGCCTTTCTCTTGGTCTCTTATTTTCTGTTCAGTACCCCTTAGCCTGAAACTTCCTGAGTAAATTTGGCCTTCCAAGTTTGGCCCTTTTATACACAATTTGTCCTTATCAGTGTGGCTAGATTTAGCAAATAAAAATATAGGACACCTGGTTACATTTTGGGGACATATTTATACTAAAAATTATTCACTGCAATTGAGATTTATTATAGTTGGGCATCTTATATTTTATCTGGCAACCCTTACCCTGACCCTAGCTCTTTTAGGCCTTGGGTGTGTTTGCTGATCCCTCTGCCTGCTCAGGTCTCTTCAACCCTACCCTAGGGAATGTTCATGTCCTCTAGGGGACAATCGATTTTCTCACAAGAAGTGTAAGAAGCAAAGTTCTTCTGACTGGGGAGCATGGATGAACACTGTCTAGATTCTAAACGAATCTTGCCTCACAATTGTCTATTCACTAGCAATTTCCTATGTATTTATATCTGTTACATTGCAAGTTCCTGGAAGTCAGGGACTTGATTTTTTTCTTTAGTGTCACAGTAGGGTTTGTTAAGATCAGAGAGATTCAATTACAATCAAATCAATAAAGCTTTAATATATTGGCTAATAGACTTCTAAGAAAACCAAGCTTCCCTGAAGAAAAAGAACAATTAAATATTTTTTTAAATTCAATTTATCATGCAAGCATCTGAGTAATTTACTTTTGTTTGTTCAATTCTCACATAGCTCAATTTATAAGTATTGGTGTGGAGGCTATAGGTTTAAGAAACATATTTGTGTAAAGTTGCTGACCCACATAGCATTTACCACCATACTATGTTGTTTATCTTGAGAGGCTGAATATACAAATAAACACTGGCCAGACCACAGATGACAAAACAACTTTGACCATAATCTCTGCAGCAACCAGCCCGGGAAGCCCAACCACAACCTTTGTAGCCATTGGCCCAAATTGGTCAGAACCTGGTCAGTGACTCCCCACTTTCCTAATGTTTGCCCTCACTTCTAACCCAGAACCAACCAGAGCAAGAAAAAATGCTCCCCAAACCAATCATAGAAGATGCCGGCTTCTACATAGCCCACATCCAGCTTCCCTGGGCCAACAGCTTTTCATCAGGGCACACCTGAAACTTTTCCTTCTTTTTCTGCTGTAAAGCTTTCCCACTCCTCTGCCTGTCTGTGAGTCTCTGCCAAACAAAAGTCATGGTACCTGACTTCCTTGCAAGCCCTGGATGAATAACCTCTGCCTTTTCTAGATCAGATTGTCTTTGTCTATTTCCACAGTGTTTACTAGGATCTCTATACATAATCTCTTAAGTGGCAAGATTAACCCTGCCCAGGATTAGGAAATCATCTAGGGCCACTGAATATCAAATATGGTGCCAGAAAAAGTGTTGACAGTGGTTCAAACCTGGGTCAAGAGTCCTTTGATCTAGATCAAATCTGTGATAAGCTGATATTACTCATTCCTCTTTCCAGTTCATCTCAGCAAAAGTCTCACTGCTTGTGAGTGTCCTGCATACAGTCTGATTTGGGTGGTTGTTTTCTTTGTGGAACTACTCAGAGGTCATATGACATTTACCTGTGGATAGTTCAAAATGATTCTATTTCCTTAGGTCTATTTTGCCCTATTCACTGAGAAATGTATGGTCTCTGATGTTAGATTGTTTCAATTTGAATTCTGCCAATATCTTTTATTCATCTTGTGAGTTTGGAAAAGTATATAGACTTATTTAAGTCTTAAATTACTTATTTAAAAATTGTTATAGTGACATTAGCACCTACCTTATAGGGTTGTTTGAGAACAAAAGCATAATTTCTGCAGGACAATTACCAAAGTCCTAACATGTAATAGTTATTCAGTAAGTAATAGCTATCATTATTACTATTATTACATCGAAATAGGTACTTATATTTCCAAATTAACAATCTTTTATACTTTTGCTGTGACAATATGTGCATTAAGTGGTACGAAGAATTAAGGCACTGTCTTCATAATTAGGTGATAGCAACTTTCTTGTTTATTAGAAATCAAGCATCTCAGAACTATCATGATTGGCTATTAGGCTTTTTGGCCCCAGCATTGTCAATGGCTTTTACTGGTAGGGCAAGTTACAGCTAGTAACTTGGTCAAGGTTTTTGGACATGAACTTTACTTTTTAGAGTTTAGACCAACGTACATTTAAGATATGATACTCCAGAGGCACAGAAAGGTACATGACACAGCCAACTGAAGAGGCATTCTCTTTTGAGCCCTGTTATAATCAAAGAAATCTTCATGGTGAAATGCTCATTTTGCAGACATGACATGTGTTTTAATTTCAAAATTGAACAAAGGAAAAATCCCTGGGCATTTTATGTGCATTTTTGTTAATGTGATCACAGTCATTCAATCCCAAATGAGACATGATCTCACTGGGAGGGAAAGGACACATCAATCGCACTGCCCATGCACTCCTGTCTCCTCACTGACATCAGGAATTTGTTCTGGGAAGTCTCTAGCAAACATTTTTGGAACAGGTATTTTGTGAGAATCTCACCGTTTTTGTCACAAAAGTCATTCAGTGGTCTAACTGGAACCAAGAATGGAATGAGTTACCTTATTAAAAATTTTAAATCAAAAAGTGTTTATTTTGTTTGGTGGGTTTCAGAAGAAATTAGAGGAGCAGATCATGATGGAGAAGCAGGGGATCTATCAGGAGCACCACAAATGCTTTTTCAAAATATATATATATTCTATTAGATTAAATGTTACTAAGAACAGGCCCTCAACACAGCCCCATATAGCATATTTTCCCACTTTTCTACAGTGAATATTTCAAGTATTTTCCATTCTCTTCAAATCTCTACTCCTGTGTCCTTTATCAACTACCCCTAATGATGGCAGCAGCGGGCCATCTGGAGCAGCCACCACCATCACGCTGGCTGCAGTAGGGAGGCGTGGCCAGGGCTGCACACGCTGTGGAACCAGTGGGAGCTGGGGACAACTGGGAGCCCTACCCCTTTCGAGTTGGGGTGGGAGCTCCCTGGGTGCTGCTGCAGCTGCCCAAACTGCAGCTGCAGACCCAGGCCTCCTGCTCCACAGAGCAGGCAGGAGCCCCACCCCCCAACCCCCAGGCACAGTTGCAGCCCCAAACTGCAGAGGCTGTGGACCCAGGCATCCCTGCACTGTTGGGGGCCTGCGAAGGCCCCTTCTGCCATCGCAAACTCAGAAATGCCTGCTCCCACTGACTGGCTTCTTCCTACTGTTGGCACCCACTCTGATCTTGGAGCAAAGTCAGGGACAAGCCTGGCCACTGTCACAGCCCAGCTGAGTGTGCACACACTTGGGTAAGTGCTGACATGCCAGCCCCCTGCCACCTTGGCCCCCTCTGGACTTTGGGCACTGACAAGCATAGGAGGGAAGCTGATGGAGGGCTGAGGGCAGCTCAGTGCTTGTCTGCAGGCACCCCTCGGCACCTATAGCCTGGATGCCATGAATGGCAGCAGGAGCCAGACACGTTCCTTGGAGGAAGAGGGTGGCCTGAAGGCTGGGGGCCAGGCTGCCAGTCCCACGAACTGAAGTGGGAACTTGCGATACCTTTTCTGGGCCCACTCACAGCTGCCCATGGACCAACTAGTGTGTGCACTTCCTCCCCTCTGAGGTCCATAGCCCCGGGCTCCAGAGCTGAGCAGATGTCAGGATGACTGGTTGCAGAGAGAAGCTACCCATTCCAGGGCCACCTCTCTGCTGAGAGCTGCAGAGACAACAGGACAACCAACCTGCAGAGAGGGACTACTCACTCCAGGGCATCCTCTGAGCTACTGTTGCTCAATAAAGCTCCTCTTCATCTTGCTTGCCCTCCATTTGTCTATGTACCTCATTCTTCCTGGGTGCAGGACAAGAACTTGGGACCCACTGAATGAGGATAAAAGAGCTGTAATACAATCAGGGCTAAGACACATCCCTTGCTTGCCACATTGTGGGTGAAGAGAAGAAAAGAAGAGCTGAAGCTCTTTGGGGAGCCTAGACATGGGAGCTCTCTGAGCCAGGGCTGTGAATCCCTCTTTGGGGCCCTGTGGTTCCTGGCATCTCTAAGCTTCTGGGTGCCACTGTGTTCCCAGTGCTAGCTGTGGAAGCTGTTTGCAGTGTGCCTGGTCCAGCTGCAGCCTCACAAAGAACTGGCACCTGTGCTGGCATCTGGAGCTGCCTGTCGCACTGCAGCAGCTAGCATGTCTGACTGTGCAGTGGCTGGACCCCATGCTTGCTCACACACCCCTTGCTGTTCCATGCAGACTCCCTTGGCAGGCGTGGGATCCAGACCAGTAGCGTGAGCTGAGTGCAGTCTGCCAGGCAAAGTGGGCAGAATGAGCCCAGCGGGCCTAAGCAAAACTCAGGCAAAGGTGCCACTAGCCACAGGTTTCTGACCAGAAAAGCGACGCTGCAAAGATCCTGTAACACTATTTAACAGGAAAAATACAATCACAAACTTCTTGTCTCCCAACCCATATACCTAATTGCATCTGTACCAATTCTTTCCTTGGAAAAAGACTTGACTCTTTCCCATCCCTCTACTCTGCTTCTTCTTCTCCTTTACTTTCCCTTTCCTCCATTATGAATTTCTAATTTTAAAAATTTTTTAATTTTTTATTTCAATAGGTTTTTGGGGAACAGGTGGTATTTGGGTACACGAATAAGTTCTTTAGAGATGATTTCTGAGATTTTGGTGCACCCATCACCTGAGCACTGTACATTGTACCCATTGTGTAGTCTTTTATCCCTTACCACCCCCACCCTTTCCTCTGAGTCCCCAGAGTGTCATTCTTATGCCTTTGCGTCCTCATAGGTTAGCTCCCACATATAAGTGAGAACATATGATGTTTGGTTTTCCATTTCTGAGTTACTTCACTTAAAATAATAGTTTCCAGGCAAGGTGTGGTGGCTCATGCCTGAAATCCCAGCACTTTGGGAGGCTGAGGC
The DNA here is from genome assembly GCF_024542745.1 of Macaca thibetana thibetana. Taxonomy (NCBI): domain Eukaryota; kingdom Metazoa; phylum Chordata; class Mammalia; order Primates; family Cercopithecidae; genus Macaca; species Macaca thibetana. The sequence goes on along the minus strand of NC_065592.1, from coordinate 74,610,166 downwards.
AGGTGGATCACCTGAGGTTAGGAGTTCAAGACCAGCCTGGCCAACATGGTGAAACCCTGTCTCTACTAAAAATACAAAAAACTAGCCAGGCATGGTGGTGGGTGCCTGTAATCCCAGTTACTTGAGAGGCTAAGGCAGGAGAATCCCTTGAACCCAGGAGGCGGAGATTGCAGTGAGCTGAGATCGTGCCATTGCACTCCAGCCTGGACAACAAGAACAAAACTCCATCTCAAATAATAATAATAATAATAATAATGGTCTTTAATCCCATCCTGGTTGCCATGAATGCCATTATTTCATTCCTTTTTATAACTGAGTAGTATTCCATGTTGTATATATACCACATTATCCACACATTGATTGATGGGCATTTAAGCTGGTTCCATATGTTTGCAAATTGTGCTGCTATAAACATGCATGTACAAGTATCTTTTTCGTATAATGACTTCTTTTCCTCTGGGTAGATACCTACTCATGAGATTGCTGAATCAAACAGTAGATATACTTTTATTTCTTTAAGGAATCTCCACACTGTTTTCCATAGTGGTTGTCCTAGTTTACATTCCCACCAGCAATGTAGAAGTGTTCCCTTTTCCCTGCATCCACACCAACATCTATTATTTCTGGATTTTTTGATTATGGTCATTCTTGCGGGAGTGAAGTGGTTTTGTGGCATTGTGGTTTTGATTTTTAATTTCCCTGATAATTAGTGATGTTGATCATTTTTTCATGTTTCTTGGCCATTTGTATATCTTCTTTTGAGAATTGTCTATTCATGTCTTTAGCCCACTTTTTGATGGGATTGTTCGATTTTTTTCTTGCTGATTTGTTTGAGTTATTTGTAGATTCTGGATATTAGTCCTTTGTTGGATGTAAAGATTGTGAAGATTTTCTCCAACTCTGTGGATGGTCAACTCTGCTGATTATTTATTTTGCTGTGCAGAAGCTTCTTAATTTAATTAAGTCCCATCTATTTATCTTTGATTTTGTTGCATTTGCTTTTAGGTGTTGGTCATGAAGTCTTTGCCGAAGCCAATGGCTAGAAGGTTTTTTCCAATGCTATCTTTTAGAATCTTTATGGTTTCAGATCTCAGATTTAAGTCTTTGATCCATCTTGAGTTGATTTTTATATAAGGTGAGAGATGAGGATACAGTTTTATTCTCCTACATGTGGGTTGCCAATTATCCCAGCAACGTTTGTTGAATAGGGTGTTTTGTTTGCTTTGTTGAAGATCAGTTGGCTGCATTTGGATTTATTTCTGGATTCTCTACTCTGTTCCATTAGTCTATATGCCTATTTTTATACTGATACTCGGCTGTTTTGATGACTATGGCCTTATAGTATAATTTGAAATTATGTAATGTGATGCCTCCAGATTTGTTCTTTTTGCTTAGTCTTGTTGTGGCTATGTGGGCTCTTTTTGGTTCCATATGAATTTTAGGATTGTTTCTTTCTAGTTCTGTGAAGAATAATGGGGTATTTTGATGGGAATTACATTGAATTTATAGATTGCTTTTGGCAGTATGGTCATTTTCACAATATTTATTCTACCCATCCATGAGCATGGAATGTGTTTCCATTTGTTTGTGTCATCAGTGATTTCTTTCAGCAGTGTTTTGTAGTTTTCCTTGTAGAGATCTTTCACCTCCTTGGTTAGGCAAGTTCCTAAGTATTTTATTTGTTTTTGCAGCTATTGTGAAGGTGGTTGAGTTCTTGATTTTATTCTCAGATTGGTTGCTGTTGGTGTATAGCAGAGCTACTGATTTGTGTACATTAATGTTGTATCCTGAAGCTTTGCTGAATTCATTTACCAATTCTAGGAGCTTTTTGGATGAGTCTTTAGGGTTTTCTAGGTATACGATCATATCATCAGCAAACAGCAAGAGTTTGACTTCTTCTTTACTGATTTGGATGCCCTTTATTTCTTTCTCTTGTCTGATTGCTCTGGCTAGGACTTCCAGTACTGTATTGAATACGAGTGGTGAAAGTGGGCATCCTTGTGTTGTTCCAGTTTTCAGAGGAAATGCTTTCAATCTTTCCCCATTCAGTATTATGTTGGCTGTAATTTTGCCATAGATGGCTTTTATTACCTTACAGTGTGTCCCTATGATGATTTTGCTAAGCATTTTAATCATAAAGGAATGCTGGATTTTGTCAAATGCTTTTTCTGTGTCTATTGAAATGATTATGTGATTCTTGTTTTTAATTCTGTTTATGTGGTATATCACATTTATTGACTTATGTATGTTAAACCATCCCTTAATCCCTGAAATGAAATCCACTTGACCATGGTGGATTATCATTCTGATATGCTGTTGGATTCAGTTCACTAGTATTTTGTTGAGGATTTTTGCTTCTATGTTCATCAGGGATATTGGTCTGTAGTTTTCTTTTTTTGTTATGTCTTTCCCCGGTTTTGGTATTAGGGTAATACTGGCTTCACAGAAATTATTCAGAGAGGATTCCCTCTTTCTCTATCTTTTGGAATAGTGTCAATAGGATTGGTACCAATTCTTCTTTGAATGTCTGATAGAATTCCATGGTACATCAGTCTGGTCCTGAACTTTTTTTGTTGGCAATTTTTTAATTACCATTTCAATCTTGCTGCTTGTTATTGGTCTGTTCAGAGATTCTTCCTGGTTTAATCTAGGAGGGTTCTATATTTCCAGGAATTTGTCCATCTTCTCTGTTTTTTCTAGTTTATATGAGTAAAGGTGTTTATAGTAGCCTTGAATAAGCTTTTGTATTTCTGTGGTATTGGTTGTAATATCTACTGTTTTGCCTCTAATTGAGGTAATTTGGATCTTCTCTCTTCTTTTCTTGGTTAATCTTGCTAATGGTCTATCAATTTTATTTATCTTTTCAAAGAATCAGTCTTTTGTTTCATTTATCTCTTGTATGTTTTTGTCTTAATTTCGTTTAGTTCTGCTCTGATCTTGGTTATTTCTTTTCTTCTGCTGAGTTTAATATGGAACAAAAAAAGAGCCTGTGCAGCCAAGACAATCCTAAGCAAAAACAACAAAGCTAGAGGCATCATGCTACTTGACTTCAAACTTTACTACAAGGCTACAGTAACCAAAACAGCATGGTACTGGTACCAAGACATATAGACCAGTGGAACAGAACAGAGACTTCAGAAATAACACCATACATCTACAACCATCTGATTTTCAATAAACCTGAAAAAAACAAGCAATGGCGAAAGGATTCTCTATTTAATAAATGGTGTTAGGAAAACTGGCTAGCCATATGCAGAAAACAAAACTGTAACTGGATCCCTTCCTTACATCTTATACAAAAATTAACTCGAGATGGATTAAAGACTTAAATGTAAAACCCAAAGCCATAAAAACTCTACAATAAAACCTAGGCAATACCATTCAGGACATAGGCATGGGCAAAACCTTCATGACTAAAACACCAAAATCAATTGCCACAAAATCCAAAATTGGTAAATGGGATCTAATTATACTAAAGAGCTTCTGCACAGCAAAAGAAACTATCATCAGAGTAAACAGGCAACCTACAGAATGGAAGAAAATGTTTACAATCTACCCATCTGACAAAGGTCTAATATCCAGGATCTACAAGGAGTTTAAACAAATTTATAACAATAAAATCAAAAAGTGGGTGAAGGAAATGAACAGACACTTCTCAAAAGAAGACATTTATGTGGCCAACAAACATGAAAAAAATCTCATCACTGGTCATTAGAAAAATGCAAATCAAAACTACAATGAGATATCAACTCATGCCAGTCAGAATGGCTATAATTTTATTTTATTTTTTTGAGATAGAGTCTCACTCTGTCACCAGGTTGGAGTGCAGTGGTGTGATCTCAGCTCACCACAACCTCTGCCTCCCAGGTTCAAGTGATTCTCCTGCCTCAGCCTCCCAAGTAGCTGGTACTACAGGCAAACGCCACCACGCCTGGTTAATTTTTGTATTTTTAGTAGAGATGGGGTTTCACCAGGTTAGCCAGGATGTTCTCGATCTCCTAACCTCGTGATCCACCCACCTTGGCTTCCTAAAGTGCTGGGATTACACAGAATGGCTATTATTAAGAAGTCAGGAAACAACAGATGCTGGTGAGGATGTGGAGAAATAGGAATGCTTTTACACTATTGGTGGGAGTGTAAATTAGTTCAACCATTGTGGAAAACGGTGTGGCAATTCCTCAAGGATCTAGAACCAGAAATACCATTTGACCCAGTAATTCCATTACTGGATGTATATCCAAAGGATTATAAATCTTCTACTATAAAGACACATGCACATGTATATTTATTGCAGCACTATTTATAATAGCAAGGACTTGGAACCAACCCAAATGCCCATCAATAATACACTGGATAAAGAAAATGTGGCACATATATGCCATGGAATACTATGCAGCCATAAAAAAAGAATGAGTTCATGTCATTTGCAGGGACATGGATGAAGCTGGAAGCCATCATTCTCAGCAAACTAACACAGGAACAGAAAACCAAACACCACATATTCTGACTCATAAGTGGGAGTTGAACAATGAGAACACATGGACACAGGGAGGGGAACATCACACCCTGGGGCCTGTCAGGGGGTGGGGGGCAAGGGAAGGGAGAGCATTAGGACATACCTAACGCATGCAGGGCTTAAAACCTAAATGATGGGTTGATAGGTTCAGCAAACCACCATGGCCCATGTATACCTATATAATAAACTTGCACATTCTGCACATGTATCTTGGAACTTAAAGTAAAAAAAAAAACTAAAAATAAAAAATACGTTTTATTGTGTGTACTTAAGGTATACAACATGACAGCTTTGTTGAAATATAATTTACATATTATGCAATTTATCCATTTAAATTATACAATTCAGACATTTTTAGTATATTCCTAGAGTTGTGTAGGCATCAAGAAACTAATGTTTCTATCTCCATAGATTTGCCTATGAATCATATAGATTCATACAATATGTGGTCTTTTGTGACTGACTTCTTTCACTTAGCATGACGTTTTCTTGTTTTTTTTTTTATGTTTTATTTTTGTTGTCTGTTGTTTTTTATTTAAAAAATTTTTCTTTTTAGCATGATGTTTTCAATGTTCATCCATTTTGTAGCATGTATCAGTACTTCATTTTTTGTTTGTTTTTTTGAGACAGTGTCTTGCTTTGTTACCAAGACTGGAGTGCAGTGGCAGGATCTTGGCTCACTGCAACCTCTGCCTCCCGAGTTCAAGACATTCTCCTGTTTCAGCCTCCGGAGTAGCTGGGACTACAGGCACATGCCACCATGCCTGGCTAAATTTTGTATTTTTAATAGAGATGGGGTTTTACCATATTGATTGGGGTGGTCTCAAACTCCTGACCTCAGGTGATCCACCCGCCTTGGCCTCCCAAATGCTAGGATTACAGGCATGAGCCACCATGCCTGGCCAGTACTTCAGTTTTTCAATTACATAATTATATTACATTGCTTGGATATACTACATTTTATTTCTCCATTCATCAGTTGGTATACATTTGGGGTGTTTCTGCTTTTTGGCCATTATGAATAGTGTGGGTAAGAACATTCATGTACAGGACTTTATGTGGACATATGTTTTCATTTCTCTTGGGTATATAACTAGGAGTGAAACTGCTGGGTCATACATGAAATCTATGTTGGACCTTTAGAAGAACTGACAGACTGCTGCATATTACATTCCTACCAGCAGTACATAAGCAGTATATGAGAACCTCACTCTAGAGTGTTAACTAGCTTTTCCCTCTTTCCCTCTTTTCCTTCCTTCCTTTCCTTCTTCCCACTTTTTCTTTCTTTTTATTATAGCTATCCTAGTGGATGTGAAGTAGTGTCTTACTGTGGTTTTTATTTGCAATTTCCAAATTCCTAATGATGTTGAATATCTTTTCACATGATTTTTGGACCCTTGTATGTCTTCTTGTATATTTTTTTGAAGAAATGTATACCCAAATCCTTGACACATTTTTAAATTGCTTTTTTTTATTGTTGAGTGTCAAGAATTCTTATATATGCTAGATGCCAGTCTCTTATCAGATATGATTTGCCAATATTTTCTTCATTCTGTGAATTGTCTTTTTATTTTCTTGATGGTATCCTTTGAATCAGAAAAGTTTTAAGTTTTGATGAAGTCCAATTTATCTAATTTTTTTAATTGTTTGTACTTTTAGTGTTATAGTTAAGAAACCACTGCCTAATCCAATATCAGGAAAATTTAACCTTATGTTTTCTTCTAATAGTGTTATGTTTTAGCCATTACACTTAAGCATTAGATCCACTTCCAGTTAATTTTTGTACATAGTTTACAAAAGGGAAGATCAAACAAGGGATTTTATGGCCAGGACTGAAAATGGAATGCATGAGTTCTTCTCACATTCTAGTGGTCACGACCCAGTCACATAGTAACTACAGTGGAGATAAGAAAATTTAGCCTTCCTGTTTATTCAAGAAAAAGAAATTGGATTGGTAAGCATCTAGCCAATTTGTGTTACAAGAGGGTTTTGGTTGTGTTTCTGTTTCAATTTTTTTCATAATAGAAAAAGTACCTGGCATCCTGGCAATCTAGATTTTTCAGCTGGAAGCCAACATTTTCACATGTAAAATAGATTCTTACAGCGGTGTTTCTTTTTAGCCACGGAGATCTTAAGAAATTAGGTGCCACCTTGAGAGGAGGCTTATGGGAGAGGCCTTTTTGTCTCCGATCTTCACTTCTACCACAACACATCTGTTTTAAAATTATTCTTAAGTTTGAGGGTCCTATGTAGAGTGGTGTTAAAAAAAAATTTCTATTACTAAAAAATATATATTTTTAAAACCACTTAACTAGATGATCAATAAGCTTACTTTCAGCTCTGATACTTGCAATACAGAATTGGGGTTAATTAATTCATACACGAATTCAATGACCTACCTTGTATTATAAACTGGACTACGTGGTGAGGACATCTCTATAAAGCATATACTGTAGCTAACAAAACAAGGAATTCATACCTTTTGTAAGGGTTTCTTGTATGTGTGCTTTCTGGCTCTCCACAGAACCAATTTTTCTCCAAATACAAATCTCCTCAATAAATGTTTACCTGAGTTGTATTGAAAGGAAAAATGAGGCTTTGTTAAATTATGATTATTTTCACCTCTTTATCATTGTATTCATTCATTCTTTTTAAATTTTTTTGTTTTATCAACACAAGTGATATAAGAAAATTATTTTTCATTTTTATCAAAGCAATATGTACACATAGTTTTGAAAGTCACATAATATTAAATGGCTTGAAATAAAAATCAGTAGTACCCATCTTATTTTTCTCCACTTTTGGTTCCTGTTCCACAAAATTGCTTCCTTTCTTCACTTTTTATTTCCTGATCTACAAATATTTAAAATATTTTAATGTACTTTTTAGGGTTTATTTCCATGTATAATATACTTCTTGATTTGTAAGATTCTGGCATTATGTACAAGATTTATTTTATGGTAGTGGGTTGAACAGTGTCTCCCCCAAAATTTAATGCCTGCCTGGAACCTCAGAATGTCACTTTATTTGGAAGTAAAATCTTTGCAGATGTGATTAGTTGAGGATCCTGAGGTGAAATTGTGCTGGATTTAATGACTGGTGTCCTTGTAATAACAAGAGAGGACATAGAAAGAAGTCCATGTGAAGACAGAGACAGAGATTGGAGTTATTTGCCACAGGCCAAGGAATTCCTGGGGCTACCAGAAAGTAGGAAGAGGCAAGGAAGGATTCTTTGCTAGAGCTTTCAGAGAAAGCATGACCCTGTTGAGATTTCAGACTTTTGGCTTCATGATTGGTGATCATATACATTTCTGTTGTTTTAATTCACCCACTTTGTGGTACTTTGTTACAGCAGCCCTTGAAAACTATTAAAGTGAGGGAGGAATTGGCTTACCCACCCCTGCCCTGTCTTAGCCCATTCCTTTCATTCCCATGCCCACTCTTCTATTCCCAGAAGTTTCATGAAATTTTTTGGTTAAACCAGTATTTACATTATTATGTTCACATACATATTGTTTCCTGCTAAGCGAAGTATACTATGTGATATGGTTTGGCTCTGTGTCCCCACTCAAATCTCATGTTGAATTGTAATCCCCACATGTCAGGGGAGGCACCTGGTGGGAGGTAATCAGATCATGGGGGTGGATTTCCCTCTTGCTGTTCTCATGATAGTGAGTTCTCATAAGAGCTGATTGTTTAAAAGTGTGTGGCAGCTCCCCCTTCGCTCTCTCTCTCTCCTGCTTTGCTGTGGTGAGACATGCTTGCTTCCCTTTCACCTTTGGTCACGATTGTAAATTTCTTGAGGCCTCCTAACCATGACTCTTGTAGAAGCTTCCTAGCCTGTGAAACTGTGAGTCAACTAAACCTCTTTTCTTCATAAATTCCCAGCCTCAGGTAGTTCTTTAAAGCAGTGTGAAAACAGACTATTACACCATGATTTATTTCCTTCATTGATAATGACCTCCCATACCTTTTCTTCTTTATTGCTTAATTTTCTACAGATATGTTACAATTCTTCCACACTGCACAACAAACTGCTAACACATTTCCCATATTAAATACTGTATCAGTATTTTTGTTGTTGGTGTTGTTGGTGTTTTTCCCTAGAGTCCTCTGGCTCTGGTCTAAATTGGTGCTCTCTGCTACTGCTACACAGCTATCAACCTAAGTCTTGCTTTGCCATCATTCTGAGTAATTGCATTGTCTCTCTGTTGTCTGGGATTACTCATTTCCTGTATCCCGTGCCTTTCACTTTTTTGCTTATTCTCTTATTTGGTGAAGCACATTCCCCATGGCTTCCTGAAAAAAAAGATATTTAGAGGTAAAGGTATCGATACAATATGCATCGAAAATGTCTTGATTCTGCCTTTGTTAGTGTGGCTAGGATGAAAATAATTTTCCCACAGAATTTTAAACAAATTTCTCAATGCAGTCTACATCTAGTGTTGGAAAGTTAGATACTTTTCTGATTTCTGTTCCATTGTGTATGACTTTCCTCTGCCTCAGAAAGCTTTTAGCATCTTGTATTTACTTGAAACATGAAATATCATTATGATGTATCCTTGCATGGGTGTTTTTTAATCTTTTGTTTACATTGAACACTAGCAGGTGGCCCTTTAAGTGTGGAAACTGACATCTCTCGTGTTTTATATTCTTCCATATTTCCATATGCCTTCCCCTGGGCTTGTGAAATTCTTGTTAGTTGGTGGATATTGGACTTCCTGGATTTATGCTGTATTTTTCTTTACTTTTCTTCTCCATTAAAAAATAAACTTACTTTAGAATAGTGTTATATTTATTAAAAAGTTGTGAAGATGGCCGGGTGTGATGGCTCACGCCTGTAATCCCAGCACTTTGGGAGGCCGAGGCAGGTGGATCACCTGAGGTCAGGAATTTGAGACCAGCCTGGCCAACATGGCGAAACCCCATCTCTACTAAAAATACGAAAATCAGCCGGACGTGGTGGCAAGCGCCATAATCCCAGCTACTTGGGAGGCTGAGGCGAGAGAATCACTTGAACCTGAAAGGTGGTGGTTGCAGTAAGCCGAGACCATGCCACTGCACTCCAGCCTGGGTGACAGAGCGAGACTCTGTCTCAAAAAAAAAAAAACAGTTGTGAAGATAGAACAGAGTTCTCATATTACCCTACATCCTGTTTCCCAGATTATTAATCTATTAGTATGGTACTTTTATTACAATGAACAAGCATTGATAAATTAGTATTAAGTAATGTCCATACTTTATCAGATTTTCTTAGTTTTTACCTAATGTATTTTTTTTTTTTTTCTGTTCCAAGATCCCATCCAGGATACCACATTATATTTAGTCATCACATCTTAGGCTCTTCTTGGCTTGATAGTTTCCCAGATTTTCCTCGTTTTAGATGACCTTGAAATTAAAGAAGAACTACTAATCAGATATTTTGTAGAATGTTCCTCAGTTGAGATTTACCAGGTATTTTTTCTTGTGAATAGATTGGGATTAGGGTTTGTTTTTTTTTTTTTTTGTAAGACCATGTAGCTAAAGTACTATTCTCATCATATCATATCAAAGGCACACATTGTCAATATATTTACCACTGTTGATGCTAACTTTGATTACCTGGTAGTGTTTGTCAGATTTTTCCACTATAAAGTTACTCTTCCTTCCCCATTTCCATACTGTACTCTTTGAAAGGAAGTCACTGTGAACAGCCTACACTTAAGAAGTGGAGAGTTATGTTCCACTTCCTTAAAGGCAGATTGTATATAGAAATTATTTGGAATTCTTCTGCATGGGTGATATTCTTTGGCATGAGAGATTTATCTATTTTCCCCCATTTATTTATTTACTCGATAAATCATCTATATAAATATGGACTCATAGATATTTATTTTGTAATTTTCCATGTAATTAAATACTATTTTATATACTTTGTTGCTCAAATTGTTCCAGCTTTGGCCATTGGGAGCTCTTTCAGTTGGTTCCTGTGTCACTTTGACATATTCCAATTATTGTGTTTTGTTTGGTTTTATGTTTTGGCACTTCCTTACTTCTGGTACTACTAGATGTTCCAGGCAGCCAGCACACATATGAAAAAATGCTTAACATCACAAATCATCAGACAAATGCAAATCAAAACCACAATGAGATACCACCTTACACTGATCAGAATGGCTTCTATTAAAAAGTCAAAAAACAACAGACGCTGACGAGGGTGCAGAGAAAAAGGAACACGTATACACTGTTGGAAGGAATGTAAATTAGTCCAGCTACTGTGGAAAGCAGCTTGGAGATTTCTCAAAGAACTTAAAGCACAACTACCATTCAACCTAGCAATCCCATAAATGAGTACATATCCAGAAGAAAGCAAATCATTCTACCAAAAGACACAGGCACTTGTATGTTCACTGCAGTACTAGTCACAATACCAAAAACACAGTCACCTTAGGTGCCTATAAACAGTGACTGGATAAAGAATGTGGTAGATATACACTATGGAATAGTATGCAGACATAAAAATAACAGAATCATATCCTTTGCAGCAACATGGATGCAGCTGGAGGCCATTATCCTAAGCACATTAATGCAGGAACAGAAAATCGTATAACCACATAGTTCTCACTTATAAGTGGGAGCTAAATATTGGGTACTCGTGGACATAAAGATGGCAACAATAGATACTGTGAAGTACTAGAAGGAGTGGGGAGGGAGTGGGGCAAGGATTGAAAAACTAAGTTTTGGGTACTATGCTCACTACTTTGGTGATGGGTTCATTTGTGTCCCAAACCTCAGCATCATGCAATATATTCATGTAACAACCTGAACATGTACCCCCAAATCTAAAATAAAAGTTGAAATTATTTTTTTGAAAAAAGAATCAGAGATATATATTGGGGAACTGACCTCATAAAGCCCAATGGTGGCCAATTCTCCAAGGAAAAAATAAACATACACAATTTGGCTAAAAATAATAATTTTAAAAAGATGCTCCAGGTTTATCTTGTATATTCCCTGCCCCAGTCCTAAATTTAGCCATTTCTTTTTTTTTTCTTTTTTTGAGACAGAGTCTCGCTCTGTCACCCAGGCTGGAGTACAGTGGCGTGATCTCAGCTCACCACAACCTCTGCCTCCCGGGTTCAAGCGATTCTCCTGCCTCAGCCTCCTGAGTAGCTGGGACTAGAGGTGCTTGCCACCAAGCCCGGCTAATTTTTGTATTTTTAGTAGAGATGGGGTTTCACTGTGTTAACCAGGATGGTCTTGATCTCCTGACCTCATGATCCGCCCACCTCATCCTCCCAAAGTGCTGGGATTACAGGTGTGAGGCACCACGCCTGGCAAATTTAGCCATTTCCTCAATGAGTCCTGGTTCCTTTTATTAGAGAATGGTATTAGACACCAATATCTGGGTGCTAGATGTGCTCATTGACACTCATGTACTGTGACTTCTAGGCCCTTTCAGCTAACAGAGCAAGGAAATACGTATTTATACTTACCTATCTATCTATCTGTCTGTCTATCTATCTATCTGTCTATGGAACAATCTCTATCAATATTAAGCTAAACATGAGCCCATACAGACATATCAACTAACCCATTATCACACAGATCACCCTAGCCTTCTCCCTGTGCCTATCTGTAAATTTTCACTCCAACAGTGAGAAACCTAGTTGCCAACCATCTACTATCCACTTACTTAATTGTTCAATTCCATGATACGAGTATAGCAGCATCAGAATTCTTCATCTGTATCCCTGTGTAAAACAACTTTATCAGCTAGAGTATAGTGCTTATATGCAGTTGCTTTTACTTTTAGTTTTACAGACTACATTTATTTCCAAATTTACTTAGGTTACATCTTTCCTTCATGGCTTTTAGTGAGGTTGTTTGATATATTTGTAATACAATTAGATTCTTTTGTGACAGTGTGGATTCATTGCTGAGTTTTCCTCAACCTCCTGAATGATTTTTAAAAATCTGCATCTATTAAGGCTACTCTTTATATGGTAAGGTTCTATGGGTCTTGGAAATTGCCTAGTGTCATGTATTCATCATTATAGTATGATACAGAATAGTTTCTACACCATGCAAAATAGTGCCCTGTGGTTCACCTATTCAATCTTCCCCCACCCTTAAATCATGGCAACTGCTCAACTGTTTGCTATCTCTATAGCCTTTCCAGGATGTCATATAAATGGAATTGTATAGTGTGTAGCCTTTTTAGATGGGCTCATTTTACTTAGCAATATGCACTTAGGATTCATCCATGTATTTGCATGGCTTTCTAGATCAGTCCTTCTTATTTCTGAATTGTATTCCATTATACGGATGTACAATGCTTTGTTTACCTATTTCCCTCTTAAGGACATTGTATTAGTCCATTCTCACATTGTATTAGGATCTTTATAGATACTAACTGAGACTGGGTAATTTATAAAGAAAAGAGGTTTAATTGAATCACTGTTCTGCAAGGCTGGGGAGGCCTCAGGAAACTTACAATCGTAAGTGGAAAATAAAGGAACACCAAGGCACATCTTATGGCGGACAAAGAGAGAGATAGTGAAGGAGAAATGGCCAAACACTTTTGAAGCATCATATCTGTGAGAACTCCCTCAATATCTGAAACAACATGGGGAAACTGACCCCATGATCCAGTCACCTCACATCAGGTCTCTCCCTTGACACATGGGGACTACAATTTGAGATGAGATTTTGGTGGGGACACAGAGCCAAGTCATATCATTCCACCCCTGCCCCCTCCCAAATCTCATATCCTTTGCACATTTTGAAACCAATCATGCCTTCCCAATAGTCCTCTCAAATCTTAACTCATTCCAGCATTAACTCAAAAGTCCAAGTCCCAAGTTTCATATGAGACAAGGCAAACCCCTCTGCCTATAAACTTGCAAAATCAAAAGCAAGTTATTAACTTCCAAGATACAATGGCAATACAGGCAATGAGTAAATGTTCCCATTCCAAATGGGAGAAACTGACCAGAACAAAGGGATCACAGGCCCTATGCAAGTCCAAAACACAGGCAGGCAGACATTAAATCTTAAAACTCTAAAATCTCCTTTGACACCATGTCTCCATATCCAGGGAATGCTGATGCAAGGGGTGGGCTCCCACGGCCTTGGACAGCTCTGCCCCTGTGGCTATGCAGGGTACAGTCCCTGCATCTGCTTTCATGGGCTGGCATTGAGTGCCTGCAGCTTTTCCAGGCACAGGGTGCAAGCTGTCTGTGAATCTACCTTTCTGGGGTTTGGAGGACAGTGACTCTCTTCTCACAGATCCACCAGGCAGTGCCCCAGTGGGGACTCTGTGTGGGGGTTCCAACTCCACGTTTCCCCTCTGCGTTGCCCTAGTAGAGGTTCTCTATGAGGGCTCTGGCCCTACAGCAGACTTCTGCCTGGACATCCAGGCATTTCCATACATCTTCTGAAATCTAGGGGGAGGCTCCCAAAGATCAACTCTTGTCTTCTGTGCACCTGCAGGCCCAATGCTATGTGGAAACCACCGAAGCTTGGGGCTTGCACCCTCTGAAGCCACAGTCAGAGCTACTCCTTGGCCCCTTTTAGCCATGGCTGGAACTGAAGTAACTGGAACACAGGGTGCCATGTCCCAAGGCTGCACAGAGCAGCTGGGCCCTGGGCCTGGCCCAAGAAATCATTTTTCCCTCCTAGGCCTCTGGCCTCTGGGCCTGTGATGGGAGGGGCTCCCTCGAAGATCTCTGAAGTTCCCTGGAGACATTTTCCCCATTGTCATGGTGATTAACATTCGGCTTCACATTACTTACGCAAATTTCTGCAGCCAGCTTGAACTTCTTCCCATTTGGGTTTTCCTTTTCTACCACATGGTCAGACTGCAAATTTTCCAAACTTTTACACTCCACTTCCCCTTTAAATGTAAGTTCCAATTTCAAACTATCTTTTTGTGAGTGCATATAACAGTATGCTCTCGGGAAAAGCTGATCACCTCTTTAATTCTTTGCTGCTTAGAAAATTTATTCTGCTAGATACCCTAAATCATCTCTCTCAAGCTCAAAATTCCACAGATCTCTAGGCTAGGGACAAAATGCCACCAGTCTGTTTGCTAAAGCATAGCAAGAGTGATCTTTGCATCAGTTCCAAATAAGTTCCTCATCTCCATCTGGAACTACCTCAGCCTGGACTTCATTGTCCATATCACCATCAGCATTTTGGTCAAATCCATTCAACAAGTCTCTAGGAAGTTCCAAATTTCCTACATCTTCCTGTCTTCTTCTGAGCCCTCCAAACTGTTCCAAACTCTGCCCATTACTCAGTTCTAAAGTTGATTTCACATTTTCAAGTATCTTAGACCAGTGCCCCACTCCTGGTACCAATTTCCTGTATTAGTCTGTTCTCACACTGCTATAGAGATAGTACCCAAGATTGTGTTATTTATAAAAGAAAGAGATTTAATTGACTCACAGTTCCACACGGCTGGGGAGGCCTCAGGAAACTTACAATTATGGCAGAAGGTGAAGGGGAAGCAAGGCACATCTTCTTATGGTGGCAGGAGAGAGACAGTAAAGGAGGAACTGCCCACTGATTTCTTTTTCAAAAAGGTAAACAACTATTTAAAAAAGATAAATAATTATTGATTCCATTTCTTCAGTAAATGCAGGGCTATTCAAGTCATCTACCTGTCTTGTGTTTTGGTATTTTGTGTCTTTCAAAAAATTACTCCATTTCAAACAAGTTGTCAAATTTGTGGGCACTGAGTTTTTCATAGAATTCCTTTTTTTAAAATCATTTTAACATGTTGGAACAAGTAGTGATGATCTATTTTTTCTGATATTGGCAATTTGTGTCTTATTTTTAATTGGTCAGACTAACTAGAGTTTTGTCAATTTCATTGATGTTTTCAAAGAACCTATTTTTTGTTTCATTGATTTTTCTCCATTGATTTTCTTTTTAAAATATCATTTATTTCTTTCTGCTCTAATTTTTGTGATTTCATGTCTTATGTTTGCTTTAGGTTTAAATCACTCTTTTTTGTCTACTTTCCTAAGGCAAAAGCTAAATAATTTTAGGGCTTATCTTCTTTTCTAACCTATGTATTTAATGCTTTAAATTACTCTCAGTCTCACAAATTTATGTTGCATCTCACAAATTTTGACAAGTTGTGTTTTCTATTTTAATTTGGTTTAAAATATTTTTTACTTTCCCTTGATACTTCTTATTTGATCCATGTTATTTAGAAATGTGCTGTTTTTTCCACATTTTTGGAAATTTTCTGTTTTCCAAAAATTTGGAAAAATCTTTCTGTTCCTTATTTCTAGTTCTATTTCATTGTGGTCTGAGAATATTCTTTGTATGATTTTTACTTTAACATTTGTTAAGGTATGTTTGATAGCCCAGAATGGGAATATTCCAAGTGAGCTTGAGAAGAATGTGTATTCTGTAATTCTTGGATGAAATAGTTTATAGATGTCTATTATATCTTGTTGATTGATAGTTGTGTTGAACTCAACTATTTTCTGTAGTTTGAATATGATATGATATGCTTAGCTGTAGCTGCTTTGTCTTGTTTTTGTTTTGGAATTTATCTTCCTTGGTGTTTTTTGAGATTTCTAGATATTAGGTTTGGTATCTGACATTAATTGTGATATTCTCAGTCATTAATGTTACAAATACTTATTCTGTTCCTTTCTTCTCTTTCTGATATTTTCATTACATGTATGTATGTATTATTACATTATGACTTTTGTAGTTGCTCCACAGTTCTTGAATACTGTATTCTGTTTTTTTGTTCTCTTTGCTTTTCAGTTTCAGAAGTTTCTATTGACATATCCTCAAGCTCAGAGATTCTTTCCGCAGCTGTGTCTTGTCACAAAAGGCATTCTTCATTTGTGTTACAGTGGTTTGCTTTTGTTTTGTTTTGAGACAGGGTCTCACTCTATTGCCCAGGCTGGAGTGTAGTGGTGCAATAATGGCTCACTGCAGCCCTGACCTCCCAAGTTCAAGAAATCCTCCTGTCTCAGCCTCCTGAGTAGCTGGGACCATAGGTGCATGCCACCATGTCAGGCCAATTTATTTTGTTGTTTGTTTATTTTTGTGGAGAGATGGGGTTTCACCATGTTTCCCAGGCTGGTCTTGAACTCCTGGGCTCAAGCAATCCTCCTGCCTTAGCCTTCCAAAGTGCTGGGATCACAGGCATGAGTCACTGCGTCTGGCTCTTACAATGTTTTTGATCTCTAGCATTTCTTTTTGTTTTTTGTTTTTTTTCTTAGAATTTCCATCTCTCTGCTAACATTACCAATCTTTTTAAAAAACTGATACATAATAGTTGTACATACTTATGGGGTACACATGGTATTTTGATGTATGCAAACAATATATAAATTATCACATCAGGTTAGTTAGAATATTCATCACCTCAAACACTTATCATTTCTTTGTATTGGGAACATTGTAAATCTTCTCTTCTAGCTGTTTTAAAATATACAATAAATTATTGTTACCTATATCCACCCTACTGTGCTATCAAACAAAACTAAAACTTATTCCTCTAATCTAATTATATTTTTGTACTTATTAACGAAATTCTCTTCATTCCGCCTCTTTCTTCCCCTTCCCAGCCTCTGGTAATCACCATTCTACTGTCTACCTCCATGAAATCAATTATTGTAGCTCCCACATATAAGTGAGAACATGTGATATTTGTCTTTCTATGCCTGGCTTATTTCACTTAGTGTAATGTCCTCCAGTTCTATCCATGTTGCTGCATATGATAAAATTGTATTCTTTTTAATGGCTGAATAATATTCAATTGTGTATATAATGCTACATTTTTTTAAATCCATTTATCCATTGATGGGCACTTAGGTTGATTTCATATCTTGGCTATTATGCATAGTGCTACCATAAACATGAGAGTTCAGATATCTCTTTGATAATACTGATTTTCTTTCTTTCAAATGAATATATACCTAGCAGTAGGATTGCTGGATCAGTGGTGGTTCCATATTTAGTTTTTAAAAAAACTTCCATACTGTTTTCCATAAGGCTGTACTGATTTACATTCTCACGAACAGTGTATGAACATTATCATTTCTCCATATCCTTGCCAGCATCTGTAATTTTCTGTCTTTTTGACAACAGTTAAAATTGGAATGACATGATATCTCATTGTGGTTTTGATTCACATTTCTCCGGTGATTAGCAGTGTTGAGAATTTTTAATATATTTTTTGACCATTTCTATGTCTTCTTTTGAGAAATACCTATTCAGATCTTTTGTCTAATTTTGATTGGATTTTTTTTTTGTTCTTGAGTTGCTTGAGTTCCTTATATATTCTGTTTATTAGTTCCCTGTTGAGTTGAGATTTTGCAGTTATTTTTCCCATTCTATATGTTTTCTTTTTGCTTTGTTGATTGTTTCCTTTGCTGTGCAGAAGTGGGCTTTATGTAATCCATTTGTCTATTTTTGCTATGCTTTTGATATCTTACCCCCCAAAATCTTTGCCCAGACCAATCACCTGAAGTATTCCCCCAATATTGTCTTATAGTAGTTTCATAGTTTCCGGTCTTACATTTAAGTCTTTAATCCATTTTGATTTGATTTTTGTATGTGATGAGAGATAATGGTTTAGTTTTATTCTTCTGTATATGATTATCTAGTTTTCCTAGAACTATTTATTGAAAAGACTGTCCTTTCCCAATGTATGTACTTGGTCTTGGCACTTTTGCCAAAAACAAGTTGACTGTAAACGTGTGGATTTATTTCTGGGATCTCTATTCCATTCCATTGGTGTATGTGTCTGCTTTTATGTCAGTACCTTGCTGTTTTGGTTACTATAGTTTTGTAGTATATTTTGAAGGCAAGTAGTGTAATACCTCCCAATTAGTTCTTTTTGCTCAGGATTGCTTTGGCTGTTTGGGGTCTTTTGGATTCCATGTAAATCTTAGGATTGTTTTTCTATTTCTGTGAAGAATGTCATTGGTATTTTTGTTTGTTTGTTTACCTTTACAGTTCAATTTACTATATGTAAATCATTTGGGTTTCACATTTTCAGTTAACTTTTGAACTGAGGTTACAATAGTGTAAAACTTTTTTTATTAATCAAAACGTTTTAGCATACAAAATTAAAATACATAGGTTAAAACTTCAAATATAATACTGAATGTCTTAAAGTTACCACATCATTCACAAGTGATATGTGCAACTCTGAGCTGTTTCACATAGAACAGCTCCTGCAGATATGGCAAAATTGATATGGCAGGAAGTTCAAGCCTGTATAGTCAAGCCAAGGACTCAAAGTTGCACGGTCTTTTAAAACCTTTGGCATTTCTGGAAGACAACAATGCATTCACGTATAAAGAAGATAGGAAATAATTCTTCTTCCTTGTTATGGCAAAAAATACAAATTCCATGGTAGCTTAGAATTCTGCATAAAACCCCATATTATACCTCAGAAAAGTCCAAAGGCAATTAATGATAATGGATTGGGGTTCTACATTTTTAAAATTAATAGAACCCATGAAATTCAAATGGGCATTAGTCAAATAAAAAATTATTAAGCACCTATTGATTTAAGAGACTGAAATTTATTAGAGATTCATGATCAATTTCTTTAATCCTTGAAGTCAAGGTGTAAAAACCAGCTAATAACCCATTTCCCATTTGCCCTTAAAATACTCTTGTCTCTAATACTAATATAACATCATATACATTTCTGTTACATTAGGATTAAAGACAAGTTCTGTTTAGAAATAACTCAAAGAACAGCTTTTATATTTTATTTTCACATTGCAAATCAGTCAGATTTGCTTCAGCCTCAAAAAGTGTGTTTATATAAAATTATATGAGCTCTGGCAATGAGCTGCACCTTTTTTTCTAAATAGGAAATGGGCTAAGTACATTCCAAACTTCTCCTATGTAGCACAGATATAATTTTCTGTCCATTGGCACCAAAGGGAAATCACATTTCCTCTTGGGAGACAGAAATTCCATATCTGAACATAGAGTAAGTTAAGAAAAAATGATCCCTGTGTATTACTCTGGTGATTCTGAGATCTAGGATTACTAATATACCAGTCATAAACAAAGCAAATTCCTGGAAACAACTGTCAGGTTATTGACACTAACAATCCTTCCCTAACAACCCTACAATTTTAGTATGAAAAGAATTAAAAGTAATGACTAAGCTTTACAAATGGAAAATAATAAGAAACTAAGGGAATAATTCAAACCAATAATAAAAAAGATCCTAAATTTGAAATCACTGTAATTGAAGAAAATAAATGTGCTTTATCCCAACTCTGAATTTAAATATTCTGGGCAAAAGAGCATCAGGTTTCTGGATAAAGATGTAGCCCTTCTCATGCTCTTCAGTTTTCTGCAATTTTATTTTCTTCTTCCCATGTTTATTCAAAGTATTTAATAGACTCTTCCATTTCAGCTACAAGATTTGTGATTCAAAGATTTACTAAGGTACTCTGCACTCTTTCTATACAGAAACACCTATTAATTATTATAACTGATTTACACAGGATTAACATATTGGTGTTAACATTGTTAAATATCATGCTTATTGCACATCAACTCTCCATAAAGAATCTGAACTTCACAATAATTTACCAAACACTTTACTTAAATTACTAATCAAATAACTGAAAAATGGACTGAGCCCAACAAAAATGGGTATAAAGAAAAAAAACCCTTCAGAACAGTTCATATACACACCTATTTTAAAATCTTTGCTAGCTGGCCCCTTTCTCAAAGTTTTAGCCTGAAAAAAAGTAAAATCTACACAAAATTTAATTGCAATCATACAAGGGTAACATTAGGTCAAATACAACAAATACTATGATGCAATTTTACATTTATTAAACTACAGTTCAAAGTATAAATTTATGCATTCTAAATACACTGAATGTATCTAATGAAGCCATACTGTTCTTCCACTAACATTTGATATATCTGTGTGAAAGACAACTTTATAAGACTTTTAAACACAAATCTTTAGTATTAAAACTGTGTGCTTGTATGTAAATGTTTTAATAGGGAACCTAATTAATGGGCTTCCATCTCCACTAAGTCATCCATTTTGTTGCACATTTTATTTTAAATGCTTAAAGGGCAGGACAGACTGGTAGGTTTAAATCTGGAGATATTACCTAAATCTCTCATTACTTCCTATGAGTTATATATAAAAGCTGATTTTTTTCTGGTCCCAAATAGCTATTGCTAACAGCTTTTGTTTTCAAGAGAATTAACAGAATAGGATTGTTTGAATTTTTTTTTTTTTTTTTTTTTGCTTACTGGAATGTTGACCAGACAAGCTTAACCTGCAACTTCAGACCTAAAGAAGTGTTAATGTGGAGAAAAATGGTGGATAAGAGGCAAGCCTAGATTGCAGCTCCCTCTTGGACAGACCAAGCAGCATGTGGAAACTCACATGATGAACTTTTGCTCCAGAACTCCTGCAGGAATATACCAGGAAAGCCTAGAGAATCCACAGATCCTCTGAAGGAAGCAGACTGCTCCTGCAGAACCTAGGAGACAACCTAAATACTGTGAGTGCTCAAGCTAAGTGGGAAAGGGGGATTATCTGCCCCCAAACACATCTTCACTGGGGAACCTGAAGGTCTGGATCACAGGAGAAGGATTTGACCTTACCTGGAACTGAGTCAATTTAGAGAGCCGAGCAAAATACAGGGATAGAGAAAGTGGCGGGAAAAGCCCTGTGGGCTCTCTGGGTCCCCAGGGAAATGATTTCTGATTTGTCTCACAAAGGTCCTGGGGAGGGCTGCTGTAGGTACTAGAAAAAGACCACAGTGAGAAGGAAAATTCCAGCTGAACTCTGTAAGAACTCCAACTGAATGCAAAGTCTCCTGGCCAGAACTCAGGGGAGGGTGTGAATCCTGTGTGCTGACAGGTGGGGAGGCCAGAAAGCCCTGGTTGCTTTCTCAGCTGGGAGGCTGGTAGCCAGGGGGAATTTCTCAGCTTTGTTCTATCACTGCCTATAAACAGACTTGGTGCTATTGTGGGTGGGAGCATGGTGGGAGTGAGATGGACCTTTTGGATTTCCCTTTTGGATTTCCCGGAAGCTAGGGGAGGCCTGTAACTGCCAACTTTCCCTTACTTCCCTGACAACCTGCATAACAAAGCAGAGACTGCCATAATCCTACTGGGAACATATCTCCATTAACCTTGAACCATACTGCCATGCCCCACAGCAGCTGCAGCAAGCCCCACCCAAGGGGAGTCTGAGCTCAGACATGCCTAACCCTCCTTGCACCTGATGGACCTTCTCTAGCCACCCTGGTAGCTGAAGACAAAGGGCATATTCTCTTGGGAGTTGTAGGGCCCCACCCAACACCTAATCCTCCGTATGCTACCATAGCCAATGCTCTCTTGAAAGTGCCATCTCATGGCAGGAGGCCAAACAGCAAAAAAAAAAATAGTGCATTAAACAACCAAAATTAAGGACTCTCACAAAGTCCATTTCACTCCTCTGCCACCTCCACCAGAGCAGGTGCTGGTATCCACAGCTGAGAGACCTGCAGATAGTTCACATCACAGGATTCTGTGCAGACAATCCCCAGTACCAGCCAGAGCCTGGCAGCTCTCCTGTGTGGCTAGATCCAGAAGAGAAATAACAATCACTGCAGCTCAGTTCTCAGGAAAATGAGAAAAAGGGGGAGAGTAATACATCAAGGGAATACCCCGTGGGACAAAAGAATCTGAACAGGAGCCTTGAGATCCAGATCTTCCCTCTAACATAGCCTACCCAAATGAGAAGGAACCAGAAAAACAATTCTGGTAATATGAAAAAACAAGGTTCTTTCACACCCCGAAAAAAATCACACTAGCTCACCAGCAATGGATCCAAACAAAGAAGAAACCCCTGATTTACCTGAAAAAAAAAAAAAAAAAGTAGAAGGTTGATTATTAAGCTAATCAAGGAGGCACCAGAGAAATGTGAAGTCCAATTTGAAGAAATCCAAAAAACGATACAAGAAATGAGAAGAGAAATCATCAGTGAAGTAGATAGCATAGATAAACAACCACAACTTCAGGAAACAAAGAACACACTTAGAGAATGCAAAATGCACTGGAAAATCTCAGCAATAGAAATGAACAAGCAGAAGAAAGAACTTCAGAGCTTGAAGAATTAACCCAATCTGACAAAGAAAAACGAATTTTAAAAAATGAACAAAGCCTCCAAGAAGTTTGGGATTATGTTAAATGACCAAACCTAAGAATAATTGATGTTCCTGAGGAAGAAGAGAAATCTAAAAGCTTGAAAGACATATTTAGGGGAATAATTAAGAAAAACTTCCCTGGCCTTGGTGGAGACCTAGACATCCAAATACAAGAAACTCAAAGAACACCTGGGAAATTCATCACAAAGAAATCATCACCTAGACACACTGTCACCAGGTTATCTAAAGTCAAGACAAAGGATGTAATCTTAACAGCTGTGAGGCAAAAGCACCAGGTAACCTATAAAGGAAAACCTATCAGATTAACAGCAGATTTTTCGGTAGGAACTAGAAGCTAGAAGGGATTAGGGCCCTATCTTCAGCCTCCTTAAACAAAACAATTATCAGCCAAGTATTCTGTATCCAGCAAAAAACTAAGCTTCCCAAATGAAGGAAAGGTACAGTCTTTTTCAGACAAACAAATGCTGAGAGAATTTGCCACTACCAAGCCAGCACTACAAGAACTGGTAAAAGGAGCTCTAAATCTTGAAACAAATCCTGGAAACACATCAAAACAGAACCTCTTTAAAGCATAAATCTCACAACATCTGTAAAACAAAACTACAAAAAAAAAAAAAAAAAAAAAAAAAAAAAAAGGTAGGCCAGGAGTGGTGGCTCAAACCTGAATCCCAGCACTTTGGGAGGCCAAGGCGGGTGGATCATGAGGTCAGGAGATCAAGACCATCCTGACTAACATGGTGAAACCCCATCTCTACTAAAAATACCAAAAATTAGCTGAATGTGGTGGCTGGCGCCTGTAGTCCCAGCTACTTGGGAGGCTGAGGCAGGAGAATGGCATGAACCCAGGAGGTGGAGCTTGCAGTGAGCCAAGATTGCACCACTGCACTCCAGCCTGGGCGATAGAGTGAGACTCCGTCTCAAAAACAAACAAACAAACAAAAAACAAGGTATACAGGCAACAAATAGCACAATGAATAGAATAGTACTTTAAATCTCAATACTGACATTGAATGTAAATGGCCTAAATGCTCCATTAAAAAGATACAGAATTTCACAATGAATACTAATTCACCAACAAAGTATCTGCTGCCTTCAAGATACTCAACACAAAAGGACTCACATAAACATGGTAAAGAAATGGAAAAAAACATTCCATGCAAATGGATACCAAAAGCAAACAGGAGTAGCTATTCTTATATCAGATAAAACAAACTTTAAAGCAACAGCAAAAAAAGACAAAGAGATACATTATATAAAGATAAAAGGCCTTGTCCAACAGGAAAATATTACAATCCTAAATATATATGGAACTAACACTGGAGCTCCCAAATTTATAAAACAATTACTACTAGACCTAAGAAACAAGATAGAATGCAACACAATAATAGTGGGGGACTTCAATACTCCACTGATAGCACTAGACAAGTCATTGAGACAGAGAGACAACAAAGAAACAATGGATTTAAATGATAGCCTGGAATAAATGAACTTAACAGATATTTACAGAACATTCTACCCAACAACTGCAG
The DNA here is from genome assembly GCF_024542745.1 of Macaca thibetana thibetana. Lineage (NCBI taxonomy): Eukaryota > Metazoa > Chordata > Mammalia > Primates > Cercopithecidae > Macaca > Macaca thibetana. Next base: position 74,585,945 of record NC_065592.1, on the reverse strand, counting down.
AATATACATTCTATTCAACAGCATGTGAAACATTCACCAAGATAGACCATATGATGGTCCACAAAACAAGTCTCAGTAAATTTAAGAAAATCAAAATTATATCAAGTACTCTTACAGACCACAGAGGAATAAAACTGAAAATCAACTCCAAAAGGAACTTTCAAAACTATGCAAACACATGAAAATTAAATAACCTACTCCTGAATTATCATTGGTCATCAATGAAATCAAGATGAAAATTTAAAAAATTCTTTGACCTGAAAGATAATAGTGACACAACCTATCAAAACCTCTGGGATACAGTAAAGGCAGTGCTCAGAGGAAAGTTCATAGCCTTAAATGCCTAACTCAAAAAGTCCAAAACTGCACAAACACACAATCTAAGGCCACACCTCAAGGAACTAGAGAAACAAGAATAAACAAAACCCAAACCCAGCAGAAAAAAGGAAATAACTAGATCAGAGCAGAACTAAATGAATATGAAACCAACATAATACAAAAGAATTATGAAACCAAGAGCTGGTTCTTTGAAAAGGTAAATAAAATTGATAAGCAACTAGCAAGATTAATCAAGAAAAGGAGACAGTCCAAGTAAGCTCAATTAGAAACAAAACAGGAGATATTACAACCAATATTACAGAAAAACAAAAGATCATTCAAGGCTACTATGAACACTTTTACCTGCATAAACTAGAAAATCTGGAGGAGATGGATAAATTCCTGGAAATGCACAACCCTCTTTACTTAAATCAGGAAAAATTAGAAACCCTGAACAGACCAATAACAAGCAGTGAGACTGAAACGGTAATAAAAAAAAAAAAAAAAAAAATCCAGGACCAGATGGATTCACAGCTGAATTCTACCAGACATTCAAATAATTGATACCAATCCTATTGACACTATTCCACAAGACAGAGAAAGAGGGAATCCTTCCTAAATCATTCTATCACCCTAATACCAAAACCAGGGAAGGGCATAACAAAAAAAGAAACTTACAGACCAAGATCCCTGATGAACATAGATGCAAAAATCCTTAACTAAACACTGGCTAACTGAATCCAACAGCATAGCAGAATAATCCACAATTATCAAGTGGGTTTCATATCAGGAATGCAGGGATGGTTTAACATACACAAGTCAATAAATGTGATACACCACACAAACAGAATTAAAAACAAAAATCACATGATCATCTCAATAGATGCAGAAAAAGCTTTTGACAAAATCCAGCATCCTTTATGATTAAAACTCTCAGCAAAATTGGCATACAAGGGACATATCTTAATGTAATAAAAGCCATCTATGACAAACCCACAGCCAACATTATAGTGAATAGGGAAAAGTTGAAAGCATTCCCTCTGAGAACTGGAAGAAGAGAAGGATGCCCACTCTCACCACCTCTATCCAACACTGTACTGGAAGTCCCAGCCAGAGCAATCAGACAAGAGAAAGAAATAAAGGGCATCCAAATCAGTAAAAAGGAAGTAAAACTCTTGCTGCTTTACTGATGATAGGATTGTATACCTAGAAAACCCTAGACTCCTTCAAAAAGCTCCTAGAACTGATAAATGAATTCAGCAAAGTTCCAGGATTCAACATTAATGTACAAAAATCAGTAGCTCTGCTATACATCAACAGCAACCAATCTGAGAATCAAATCAAGAACTCAACCTCTTTCACAATAGCTGCAAAATAAAATAAAATACTCATGAATATACCTAACCAAGGATGTGAAAGACCTCTACAAGGAAAACTATAGAACACTGCTGAAAGAAATCACTGAATACACAAACAAATTGAAACACGTCCCATGTTCGTGAATGGGTAGAATCAACATTGTGAAAATGACCATACTGCCACAGGCAATCTACAAATTCAATGCAATTCCTGTCAAAATACTACCATCATGCTTCACAGAACTAGAAAAAAAAAAAATCTTAAAATTCATATGGAACCAAAAAGAGCCCACATAGCCACAGCAAGACCAAGCAAAAAGAACAAATCTGGAGGCATCACATTACCTGATTTCAAACTATGCTATAAGGCCATAGTCACCAGCACAGTACTGGTATAAAAATAGGCATACAGACCAATGGAACAGAATAGAGAACCCACAAATAAACCCAAATATTTACAGCCAACTCATCTTCAACAAAGCAAACAAAAACATAAAGTAGGGAAAGGATACCCTATTCAACAAATGGTTCTGGGATAACTGGCAAGCCACATGTAGGAGAAAGAAATTATCCTCATCTCTCACCTTATACAAAAATCAACTCAAGATGGATGAAGAACTTAAATCTAAGACCTGAAACTATAAAAATTCTAGAAGATAACAATTGGAAAAAACCCTTCTAGACACCTATAGGCTTAGGCAAAGATTTCATGACCAAGAACCCAAAAGTAAACGCAATATAAACAAAGATAAATAGGTAGGGCTTAATGAAACTAAAGAGCTTTGCATGACAAAAGCAACAGTCAACAGAATAAGCAGAAAACCCACAGAGTGGGAGAAAATCTTCACAATCTATATATTCAACAAAGGACTATAAATAACTCAAACAAATAAGCAAAGAAAAAACAATCCCATCAAAAAGTGGGCTAACAACATGAATAGATAATTCTCAAAAGGAGATATAGAAATGGCCAACAAACATATGACAAAAATGCTCAACATCACTAATGATAAGTGAAATGCAAATCAAAACCACACTGCAATACCACCTTACTCCTACTAAGGGAGGAGACCACCCTTATATTGTCTTATGCCCAATTTCTGTCTCCAAAGAAAGAAGCAAAAACTAAAAGGCAGAAATGGAACCCACAGGCAGACAGCCCAGCACCGCACCCTAGGCCTGGTAGTTAAAAATCAACCCCTGACCTAACTGTTTGTGTTGTCTGTAGATTTCAAATACTGTATGGAAAAGCATTGTGAAAATCCCTGTCCTGTTCTGTTCTGTTCTGTTCTGTTCTGATTATTGGTTCATGCAGCCCCAGTCACATACCCACTGCTTGCTCAATCGATCACGACCCTCTCATGCAGACCCCCTTAGAGTTGTAAGCCCTTAAAAGGGACAGGAATTCTCACTCGGGGAGCTCGGTTTTTGGAGATGTGAGTCTGCCAATGCTCCCAGTTGAATAAAGCCCTTTCCTTCTACAGCTCAGTGTCTGAGAGGTTCTTGTCTGCGGCTTGTCCTGCTAAGCTACAAGAATGGTCATAATCAAAAAATTAAAAAATAATAGATGTTGGTGTGGATGTGTTGAAAAGGTAATACTTCTACATTGCTGGTGGGAGTGCAAACTAGTATGAACACTATGGAAAGCAGTGTGGAGATTCCTTGAAGAACTAAAAGTAGAACTACCATTTGATCCAGCAATCCCACTCTACCAAGTATCTGGGTAGATACTTGATATCTACCCAGAGCAAAAGAAGTCACTATACAAAAAATGATACTTGCATGTGCATATTTATAGCAGCACAATTTGCAGTTACAAAAATGTAGAACCAGCCCAAATGCCCATCAATCAATGAGTGGATAAAGAAACTGTGGTATATATATACGATGGAATACTACTCAGCCATAAAAAGGAAAGAGTTAATGGCATTTGCAGCAACCTGGTTGGGATTGGAGACTATTATTCTAAGTGAAATAACTCAGGAATGGAAAACCAAACATCATATGTTCTCATTCATAAGTGGGAGTTAAGCTATGAGGATGCAAAAGCATAAGAATAATACAATGGACTTTGGGGACTCAGAGGGAAAGGGTGAGAACAGGGTGAGGGATAAAAGACTACAAATTGGGTAGAGTGTATACTGTGATGGGTACACCAAAATCTCACAAATCACCACTAAAGAAATTATGCATGTAACCAAATACCACCTGTTCTTCAAAAACCTATGGAAACATAAAATTTTTAAAAAGTGTACATATATGTGATTTTAAAAAAGCAATAATGACTGTTTACGCTTCAGTGGAAATGCTGTCTTCTTGGCTCAGCTGAATGCATGAAGGCACAAAGAAGAATTTCTTCGTCATTGTGTCTGAAGTAATTCCTGCATCTTGCATCTCATACCAATTAATAATTCCCATGAAGCCTCCACAAATATCTAACATGTTCATCGTAAAACCAAAGTCTCTAACCATGCCAAACACACATCAAGCATCAGATAGAGCATGTGCATATACTTGAGATTCTTTGCAAGCACCTAAAACATGAAATTTTAACCCCAATCATTTGGATATCAAGTTTCTTAGCATATTCCAAAAAAATGCCTACAGTTATTCGGGGAAGTGCCAAACTTCATGCTACCCTCTTCACTACCAATATTATCTTTTGTTGCAAAATGTGGCAGGACCCTAAGAGAAGAGGAGATGATCAAGGCAGAGTTCATTTACATCATCATCTGCACACATGAAGCCTGAAGATTGTAAGAAGTATGTTGGTTATGTTGTTAGTGCTCACAAATCCAGTAATAGGTGAATCAAGTGAACTTAAGGAAAAACAGTCTTGGCATTTGGGTGATTACATACAGTTTTCTTCAATTCAATTTTATTGCTTCATGTCATAATATTTGCTCCAAATTCTGCTGCATACTTTATTTGAGACACTTGCTTGCAAGGACTTACATAAATGTTTTCTGCAGATACACATGACTCTTTTACTAAAGTCATTTCATTTTTATCGGAACAAGCAAATCCAGTGCCAAGAGCTGTTAAAATCTCAAGTACAGCTGGAGTAGAGTTGCACTTCACTGTGTAGAATGGCTTTATCTGAGCCACTACATTCTGCCATTGACTGTGTTTCTTCACAGTCTTTCCAAGATCTCCCACAAAAAGATTTTTGCCTTGTTCGAGAATGTTCAACAAACATAGTTATCAATAACATTTATAAGGTTTGTTCCTTCATCCAACAGACCAATGAAATAGTTTGCATCATCAATAAATCCTGTCATCTCAGCTGAATTTTCACAAAACTAAAAGTCATAAACCAGGAAAAGTAAGGAATGGGTCACCAAGCCTATGTCTTGGTTCTTAGAATATGCAACAAAATGGACAAGTTGAGAGATGGAATCCCCCATCATCAGCTGGGTTCCCAAGGTGGCTCAGTGTCTGAAGTTGAACTGCTGTCTACACAGCAATTCTCCTAGGCCCTCTGGGTAGGTGTACACTTGGACAGAAAGTTTGCCATGAGATAATGGCTCAAAGATTTGGGTAAAGCATATTCTCTTTTTTCATGATATTTTTAAGGAGAGATGTGGTTACCTTCAGCAGAAATATCCAAGGTGGCCTGGGCCACAGGCTGTGGGAACAACGTGGAGGTAAAAACATGCAACAGTGTGAGAATGGATGAGAAGAGGCAGAGATGGCAATGGCAGGAGGAAAAAAGGAAACACTGCTGCTGGCCAGAGAAGAGCCAGAGATTGTAGTTCTCATTGGTATTTTGATAGGGATTGAACTGAATATGTAGATTGCATTGGATAGTATAACAATATTAATTCTTTTGATCTATGAGCACGGAATATATTTTCATTTGTTATGTCCTCTTGAATTGTTTTCATTAGTGTTTTACAGGTTCCATTGTATAGATCTTTACTTCTTTGGTTAAATTTATTCTTCAGTGTTTTATTTATTTATTTGGTAGCTATTGCAAATGGGATTGCTTTCTTGGTTTCTTTTTCAACTTGTTCACTGTTGGTATATATAAATGCTATTGTTTTATGTATGTTGATTTTCTATCCTGCAACTCTACTTAATTTGTTTATCAGTTCTAATAGTTTTTTTGGTGGAGTCTGTAGGTTTTTCAAAATGTAAGATCATGTCATCTGCAAACAAGGATAATTTAACTTGTTACTTTCCAATTTGAATGCTCTTCATTTTCTTCTCTTGCCTAATTGCTCTGACTAGGACTTCAAGTACTATGTTGAATAAAAGTGGTGAAAGTGGGCATCCTTGTCTTGTCCCAGATCTTAGAAGAAAGACTTTCAATTTTCCCTCATTAAGCATGATATTAGCTGTGGGCTTGCCATACATGGTCTTTATTTTTTTGAGGTATGTTCCTTTTATAGCCAGTTTGTTGAGGGTTTTTATCATGAAGAGATGGTGAATTTATCAAATGCTTATTCAGCATCTATTGAAATATATTATTTTGACCTTCATTCTGTTAATGTGATGTGTCACATCTATTGATTTGTATATATTGAACCATCCTTGCATACTGGGATGAATAATGGTGAATGATGTTTTTAATGCGTTGTTGAATTCAGTTTGCTGGTATTTTCTTGAGTATTTTTAGATCTATGTTCACCAGAGACACTAGCTTGTAGTCACCATTTTTTTTGTTGTTGTGTCCTTGTCTGGTTTTGGTATCAGGGAAATACTGGCCTTGTAGAATGAGTTTAGCGGTATTCCTTCCTCTGCTAATTTTTGGAATCATTCAAATTGGGTCTGTATTAGTTTTTCTTTAAATGTTTGGTAAAATTCAGCAGTGAAGCCACTGGGTTCCAGGCTTCTATTTGATGGCAGACTCTTTACTACTGCTTTGATCTCATTACTCATTATTGGTCTGTTCATGTTTTCTATTTCTTCATGGTTCAATCTTGGTAGGTCATGTTTCCAGAAATCTATCCATTTCTTCTAGGTTTTTCAATTTGTTAGGATGTGGTTCTTCCTAATAGTCTCTAATTATCTTTTGTATTTATGTAGTATCAGTTGTAATGCCTCCCTTTTCATACCTGATTTTATGTATTTGGGTCTTCTCTTTTTTTTAATTTTTATTTTATTTATTTATTTTTTCTTATTCCAGCTAGATTGATATTATCTTTTTTAAAAAACCAGACTTTTGGCTGGTCACAGTGGCTCATGCCTGTAATCCCAGCAGTTTGGGAGGCCAAGGCAGGCAGATGACAAGGTCCAGAGATGAAAACCAACCTGGCCAATATAGTGAAACCCTGCTCTACTAAAAATATAAAAATTAGCTGGACATGGTGGCATGTGCCTGTAGTCCCAGCTACTCAGAGGCTGAGGCAGGAGAATCACTTGAAACTGGAAGGCAGAGGTTTCAGTGAGTGGAGATCGTGACACTGCACTCCAGCCTGGTGACAGAGCGAGACTCCATCTCAAAAAGAAAAAAAAAAAAGCAAACTTTCATTCTGTTGATTCTTAACTGCTTTTTTAGTCTCATTTTCATTTATATCTGCTCTAATCATTATTTCTTTTTTTTTTCCCACTTATTTTGAGTTTGGTTTGCTCTGGCTTTCTTAGCTCCTTTATGTATTTTGTTAGGTTTTTATCTGAAGTCTTTTTTTTTAAATGTAGGTGTGCATTGCTAAAAACTTCCCTCTTAATACTGCTTTTGCTGTATCCCATAGATTTTGATATTTTGTGTTTCCATTTTCATTTGTCTGAAGACATTTTCCAACTTTTTTCTTAATTTCTCATTGATCAACAGGTCAATGAAGAACATGATATTTAATTTTTGAGGAGCATGTTATTTAATTTTCATGTATTTGTGCTGTTTCCAAAATTTCTCTTCTAACTGATTTTTAGCTTTATTCCATTGTGGTCAGAAGATATATTTGATATGATTTTGACTATTTTGATATTGCTGATCCTTACATAGTGGCCTAAGATATGATCTATACTGAAGAATGTTCCATGTGCTGATGAAAAGAATGTGTATTCTGCAGCAGCTGAATGATATATTCTGTAAATGTCAGGACAATGTGGTCTGGAGTGTAGTTTAACTCCAATGTTTCTTTGTTGATTTTCTCTCTGTCTGGATGATGGGTTAATTACTGAAAGAGGATGTTGAAGTCCCCTACTACTATTGTATTGCAGTTTATCTCTCTTTAGATTAATATTTACTTTATATATTTGGATGTTTTGGTGTTAGGTGCATATGTTTACAATTGTTATATCCCCTTGCTGAATTGACCTCTTTATCATTATATGGTGACCTTCATTGTCATTTCTTTTTCTGTTTTTGACTTGACATACGTCTGTTTTTGTACTGAAGGATTAATTATTTATTCCAGTCTCTGCTATCTGGCTTGGTTTGGCCTTTCTTGAGGATACCTGCTTAGAGGTTCTGAGAAGTTTGCCTATTGAGTTCCTTTAGCCCTAAATCACTGCCACCTTATCAAAACTAGATGGTACTCTAAGCCCAGATTTGCCACAGTTCTTACAAGTGCTCAAAGTGCTGCCTTTCCTGGATGAGGGGAGTCCCAAAAAGAATACTTCAGCTGTGTTAGAAGGCTGGCTAGGGATTTGTGCCCAGAGGACCTGTGAAGTGCACCTCCTACAGCACAGTACTGCTGAACTTCATCTCTAATTTGGCATCTCCTTTGTCTAAGTTGGAGAGCTGCTCCTGTGTTTCATGTGCTGGGATTGTTAGTCCCATCTTCACTGTCTGTCTCTAGCTGCCCTCAGGGGTTTCTCTCCTTACAATCACTCATGATGTTTCCTGTAAGTTGAGGCAGGAATGGCTTTCCTGTAAAGAAGCCCAAGATGATGGAGAGGCTGACTATCCACTTTGATCTTACTTTTTCTAGTGGAAACCATGAGTCTGGGGGGACTTCTCCTCATGATGCTTGGCAGCTTGGGATAGGGCAGTCATGGATTCCATTTCTTATTGTCTGATCAAAGTTCCTCATTCCTCTGAGCCCCCAGGGGTCATCATCCCCTCAGTTTGGAGTTCTAGAATATTTCTGGTGACAATCTTGGCACCAAATCAATTATTTGTGATTTTCTGCAGGGAAGAATGAAGCCAGATTGATTCTACTCCACCATTTTGGTCATGTCACTCACCTACCCATCTGTTCTTGAATGCTACCTACTTTATCCATTGGATTCATTAGCATATTAATCATAGTTGTTTTAAATTCTGGATCTGATAATCCCAATATCCCTGGCTGCTACGGTTTCAATGTCTGTGTTCCCCCAAACTTCATCTTAAAAATTAACCTCCAATGTAATAGTATAAAGATGTGGGGCCTTTAGGAGGGGATTAGATCATAACGGCTCCTCTCTTGTGAATGGGATTAGGCCTTTAAAAAAGATGCTTCACACAGCATTCATCCTGTCTATCATTCCATCTTCTGCCATGTGAGGGTGCAGCAATAAGGAACCATCTTGGAAGCAGAGACCAGGCTCTCACCGGAGCTTGAACCTGCTAGCATCTTAATCTTGGACTTCCCAGCCTATAGAACTGTGAGAAATAAGTTTCTGTATATTATAAATTAGCCAGCCTAAGGTATTTTGTTATAGCAGCAGGAATAGACTGTGGCACTGCCATATCTGGCTCTAGTTCTGATGCTTACTCTTTCTCTTCAGACTGTGTTTTTTGCTTTTTAGTGTGTCTTGTAATTTTTTTTTTTTTTTTTGATAGCTGGACATGTTGTACTGGGTAAAGGAACTGTTGTAAACAGGACTTCATTAATGTGTTGGCAAAGTGTGTTTGTGGAAGGTGTGTTCTGTAGTCCCATGACTAGGTCTTGTGCCTGTGGACTGAATATTATATGTGCTTCCCAATTTTCCACCCCTTAGGTAGAACAGAATGACTAGTGTGAGCTGGAATTGGGTAATTCCCTTCCTCCAGGTCAGTTAGACTGTCATAATACACCAGGAGATTACGCTTAGGTTAAATAGTTTCTCCTGACAAAGGAAAGCTTATTAGGCTGTCCTTGAAGTAGAGGAAGGTGGTATTACTGCTAAATAAACAATTAATTTTAGTTCTTTTTTTTTTTTTTTTTTTTTTTTGAGACGGAGTCTCGCTCTGTCACCCAGGCTGGAGGGCAGTGGCGTAATCTCAGCTCACTGCAACCTCCACCTCCTGGGTTCAAGCAATTCTTCTGCCTCAGGCTCCCAAGTAGCTGGGACTACAGGTGCGCACTGCCATGCCCGGCTAATTTTTGTATTTTTAGTACAGACAGGGTTTCATCATATTGGTCAGGCTGGTTTTGAACTCCTGACCTCGTGATCCACCTGCCTTGCCCTTACAAAGTGCTGGGATTACAGGCGTGAGGCACCTGTAGTTCTTATAGGTGGGGATTGAAGTTTTTCAATTGTTTTGTTCTATTTTGTAAATAAAATGACAAAAGACCAATGAGTGCCTGGTTAGAGATAAGTATAATGTGCTATCTCTTTAAAAAGCTTTTCCTTCTATTATGGAATTTTGGAAAAATGTTAAAAACCTTTTGAAGACTTTCTCATTACAGAATCTTCCATGGTAGTGTCCAAGCTAGTCATCCGGTTGTTGTGCTCCCTAAAACATGGGATTATTTAACACTATATCCAAAAATGTTTGTCAATATTATTACTCTTAGCTCCAAAACAGAAAAAAATGACTGCCCCCGCTACCACCTGCAATTTGTCGAGTCCTATTATATGCCAGATATTAGTCTAATCTTGGAAGATAGCTAGTATTATACTCAAATCACAGTAAAGGAAACTGAGGCACAGAGGGGTTATGTAACTTGCTCAATGCCTTAGAGCTAGATTAGCAGGAAGCTAGAATTCTGTTCCAAATCCTTCTGGGCTTCTTGTCACTATACCTTTTCTATTTCTAGAGCTCTGGCCATTTTCAGGGGTCTGTTAACATTGTGAATACTTCTGTGTAATTTTCTGTTTATTATTATTTTTTCATTCAGCTAAGAAATTTACATTTCAAGATCTCTTCATTTGAAGTCTTCAGAATTAGTGTTTTTTATATCTATATAAAACCTCTCTCATTGCTCCATTTAAATATACTTTCATGTGTAAGACTTCATAGGGGTAAAGAAGGCAGTCACAAATGCAAGGATCAGGAAAATGTCACCTATAGGATCCTCCATCAATTTTTCTACCTACCAAGGCTTCTGTGAGACTGGACATATAGGCTATCTTTGAAATAGAGGAAGAGTTTGGGAACCACTATTACAAGTCAATCACTGTGAGACTGCACTGGGAACATGAGTTAGGACTATTAAAGATGGCTGAGTTTACCCAAACAGTGGACTTGGGGGAAAAAAAACAAAAACAAAACAAAACAAAACAAAAAAACCACACCAAACTATTACCTCCTAAGAAATAACCACTTGCTTTCAGACAATGTAGTTACCATTCCCCTGAAACACTAGAGGAAGATGGATTTAAAAACTTTCCAAGAGATAAGAAAATATAACTGTCATTGGTCCACTGTGAAATAAGATGAAAATCAGATAATTAATCTAGTGTCCAGAAGAACCTGCCTGATCTTGAGAAGACAGAAATGTACCCAAAAATGTATCCTCAGGGAGGGCCAACCTTCCTCTTAAAAAAACAAAGAAATGGTAATTCCACAAGAACCTAAAACTCCAAAGAATTATAGAAACTTCACTTCCTCATGCATAAAATCTAAATAAGTTGACACATTTTTCTAGAGTTAATGAATATTTAAATGGATATATGGTATTAGTTATAATCATATTTTTATGTCAGACATTATTCTTTACATTTGAACTAGCTTTTTGTATCTCATTATTTCAGCTACAGAGAAATAGAAATCTGTGTCCACCTAATTGAGACAAGCTGGTTCTCTACAGGAAGGTGCAAATTAGCTTAGAAGTCACAGACTGGTGGGGCATGGTGGCTCACGCCTGTAATCCCAGCACTTTGGGAGGCCAAGGCAGGCAGATCACTTGAGGTCAGGAGTCCGAGACCAGCCTGGATAACATGGTGAAACCCTGTCTCTACTAAAAATACAAAAATTAGGTGGGTGTGGTGGCACATGCCTGTAACCCTAACTATTAGGGAGGCTAAGGCAGGAAAATTGCTTGAACCCGGGGGACAGAGCTTGCAATAAGCCGAGATCTTGCCACTACACTCCAGGCTGGGTGACAGAGAGATTTCGTCTCAAAAAAAAAAAAAAAAAAAAAAAAAAAAAAAAAAGAAGTCACAGATTATCAATTAACTGTGACATGGTGGGGAAAAGGTATTGGACATTGGGAAGACAGCAGCATGCCTAAAATTTTAAAACCAAGAGAGCCCTTTTTGGATGCCGCCTCAATTTAAAAGGGATTTATTATCCAAACTTAGTATCAGAATAACCATTTTCCCTCTCTTGTTTTTAGTAATAGTTGTATTAGGGTATAATTAATATAGCATAAAATTATCCTTTTAAAGAGTACAATTCAGTGGTTTTTAGTGTTCACAGAGTTTTGCATCCATCACCACTGTCTAATTCCTGAAAATTTTCATCATCTCAAAAGAAACCTATACTTATGAGCAGTCATTCCCCATTCTTACCTCCCCTCAGACACTGGTAACCACTAACATACTTTCTGTTGGTCCCAATTTCCCTCTTCTAGACATTTTTTAATAAGTCAAATAATACAATGTGTGCCTTTTTGTATCTGGTTTGGAACTATTTCTTTTTTGCATTCATCTTCTAGACAAAGCTTTACAAGATGTTCCTGTCGTGCCCAGGAATTTTGTACTCTCTGTTTTTTATAAATTTCTACACCCTTTGCTTGAATCATCCATGTCAACTCTGAGTCCTCCCAGCCTTTCTCTGTGGGCTGTATTGCTGAATTTCCAGTCTGGGCCCAACATAACTGATCTGACCCCACAGAGAAAAATCCCAATCAGATCGCAGTTCCACCAGTTCTGCTCAGAAAGGTCATGAGAAGGCATCTATCTGCTACTTCCTGTGGTTTTCCAAGGCATATATTAATAAATATATTACTTATATTTATTCCAAATAAAATTCCAAATAAAAATTATTTGGAATTACAGTTGCTAAAGAAAGCTCTATGCGGCAGATTACATTATTTTGGAGGGCAGTTTTTGAAACAGATCCTTACAGTTTGATTGATGGGTTTAACGCTATTATATACACATTCCTGCTTTGCCAAATGAGTAAAACATTCCACAAGGGTTATTTATAATATCAGATAACTAATAAACTAAACTGACAAAACTAAAAAGTAAAAGAAATTATAAAAATCAATTGAAAATCATCCATCCAATTACTTGTAGTTAACCATTCTCACCTTTAGAAATGACTTTTTAATTTTCTGCTATTTATATTATCATTTTCTTCAACTACCTCAAGTATTATTTAAGGAATATGTTTATTCCTTTTTAATCCAACACACTAGATTTTATTTTGTTTCTATTTTAAAATTATGATGGCATAAAAGCAAATTTTTAAAGAAAAAAATTCATCTATAATCCTCATACTGCTAGAAAAATTGTTGCTATTTCCCTGTTCATTTTTTTCTTTGATTTCCAGAAAACTTTTATAATTAATCGCCTTAAATGCCTCGATAATACATTCTCTTCTATATTTTTGTAGAAAAATGTGGGGAACCCCTGCCCATCTAGTTTCTTTTATATACCAGCTAGAAAAGATATATTTGCTGTTTCTAAGTTTCTTATAAGTTTGTGCCTGCAAACACTGGAATCAGATAAATTCTATGTTACAAATTTACTATAATTTTAAAAGTTTATTTCCATGCGGACCTTCCCATAGAATTTCTCCCAAGCATGCCAGCTGGCTTCATTAGAGCATGCAAGCAAGAGGGCAAGAGAGCATGAGCCAAAGAGAATATGCTCCCTTTCTGCTTTTCTGCATACACCTTTTTGTTATAACTATAACACAGCTTACATTCATTTTTGTGGTGTTCTTGTTCCATTTAACCCAATTAATTTATCCCATATACTACAGAATGACTTTTAAAGTTTCACAACAGATTATTCTATATTTTACATAATATTTTACTTACAAATTCTCCAACTATTGTGTGATATGGTGGTTTCAAATTTTTCTGAAGCATAATTTGGGTAAGGAGCATGCTGAGTCTACCTGGGGGAAGAAATGAAGGAGACTTTGGGCATGAGCAGGGCCCCAGACACTGTTTTTAAAACTCCATCAAATAAAGGAAGACTAAGGCTAAGTTTAGAGCCTGGAGGTAGTAGGACAGAAGGTCCTGGCCAGGACCTCTTGCAGATGTTAGAAGTGAGAGATTTGAGATCCTCCTCGGCTCCTGGCACTGAATTAGAGGAGAGTGCTCACAAGATCACTCCTCTTCTGTCATCCACTTCCCAAAGAACTTCCTGTTGACTCCTCCCTAGGAGCAGCCACAAACTTGGGTTAACCAGATAGCTGCTTAATGGTTACATCATGTACAGGTCATTCTTCCTGAGGATTGGTGGAAGAGATGGCTCATCTGCAGGGAGCAAGCTCTCTCCACTGGGAAAGGAGCACCATGGCCCTTAGGGCAGTCGTTGGATTCAGTAGCACTGGCAGGAGCAGAGCTGGTGACTGTCGTTATTTTCTGAAGCCAATGTAGCCCTTCTCCAACTCTGCTTGAGTTCAGCTCTTCCTCCTGGTTCCCTGATATAGCGCAGGGCCCACTATCTACCCCATCAGCCAAATCTCATGCCTGGATGTCTGTGTGACACTGTCAGCTTCCTCAGCTCCTCAAATCCATTACGATGGGAAAAAAAAAAGATCTTGATGCTTCTGACCAAGTATTTTGTACTTACTTTATAGAGAAACACTTCTGTAAACAGACAATCTACTCCATGACCACATATTGTCAAAGGGTCAAAGGAATTAGTGAATAAGTGGATGAATAAATAAAGGCTTTTCTGTGTGTAGAAAATGGAAAGCTGTAGTTCTAGACTCTTTAGTACTAAACTCTTCCATTTAGATTAAGCTTCAATTAAAACAATTCTGACCAGTTTACTGTGGATTGTTTGCATCTGGCACATAGGAAGAGTTTAATAGAACTAGTCTGGTTTTCACACTATGTTCACAATCACCAGCAACTTTCTTTCTTTTTTTTTTTGTTCTGGCCAAAGACAATTATTCAAATTGGCAGAACTGCTTTTTTGCCATGTTTAAAATCATAATATTTAAAAAATATTCTGATCTGGTTTCTTTAACAAATAAATAACAAACAGAAAAGGCGAGGAAGGTCAATCTTTAGAGAACGAAAGAGACTTTAAAGACATAACCAAATGCAGAAGAGGCTTTTGTTTGGATCCTGATGTAAACAAATAGAAGGTTAAAAAATATGTGAGAGAGACAAGAAAATCTGAACTCTGATAGGAAATTTTATAACATTAAAGAATTAATGAGGCCAGGCACAGTGGCTCATGCTTGTAATCTCAACACCTTGCACAAAGCCAAGGCAGGAGGATAGCTTAAGCCCTGGAGTTTGAGACCAGTCTGGGCAACATAACAAGACTCTGTCTCTACAAAAATTAAAACAATTAGCCAGGCATGGTGGCATGTGCCTGTAGTCCCAGACACTCTGGAGGATGAGGTGGGAGGATCGCTTGAGCCCAGGATTTGACATTGAGCTATAATCACACCACCACACTCCAGCCTGGGTGACAGGGCAAGACCCTATCTCTAAAAAAAACTTTTTTTAATTAAAATAAAGAATCAGTGTAATTTTTAAGGTGTGATAATGGAGTTTTTCTATTTTAAAAAAGAGAGCCCTTATCTTTTATGGAAACATAATAAATTATTGACAGATCGTTTGAGATAATGTCTGGGATTTGCTTCAAATGATCCGGAGGGGTGGTGAGAGTGGGTGGGTAGAAAATGGACTAAATAAGACTGGCTCATGTGGCTGGTAGGCTGGCCATGACCTCTCTTGTCCCACTTCACCTCGAGGCGCTGACTCTCCCCACCTCCTGGCTACACCTTATATCCTTTCAACTTCAGCTCCTGCTGGTAACTACCTCAGTTACTAATTCAGGAGCAGCAGGAACTTGGAGCCAGATGTCCCATCTCTTCCATAATTACATCTGACAGCTCAGGTTACTCTCTGCAGCAAGAAATAATACTCTCCATGCATCTGACAGGCTTAATTTAGCTCAATGTCATTCAAACTTTTCTCATGGGTAGAAACCTGTTCTCAAAATAAAATCATACATAAAATATCTATATATGAACATATGAAAGTTGAGCCACTTTGATGGGCACTGCTCAGCCCTCTCCAGGCCTGTGCCTTTGCCTCAGTGCTCAAGGGTTCTGCAGAAGAGAATGTGAAAACCACACATCTGTGTGCTGGTTCATGTCCGAGAAAGTGCATGTTCTAAGACCAGCCAGGAGGGATGATAGATGTGGGGCTATACCAAAGAAGGGCTCCTCCTTGGAGTGTGGCTGGACTGAGCATGATGAGAAATGAGGCAGGAGAAGATACAGTCAAGGGTCTGTAGTCTGGCTTTGGGCACAGCTTCTGCGCCAGTCTATGGTCATGTTTTTCCTCCAGGTCTGCTATTGTGGAGCCAGCCTTGGGCAACTTCATCCTCACTGTGAGACCCGCCCTACTCTTGCCCACTATGGTAGTTTGCCCATCCTACCTTGATATGCAAAGGCATTTTCCATTCAGGCTGCCCCCACTCGCAATCACTTTCATTTTTCCCTGTACATGAGGATTTATTGTGTCACTGATTTACCAATGAGTCCAACCCCAGCATATGTCATGCTTTACAGAAAGTCTATGAGTTTTCTTATTTCTAAGAACTGGATAAATATTGGTCAGGTTTAGGACAGCTTACCATGTATAGGAGAATCATTTATTTGGGAACTTGTGATTTAGTAAGTGCTAAGCTACCTGGAGCAATTCATGATTTCCTTCTATTAGAAGCATACCTGGAATGTGCCTCCTAAGGCCCAAGATTCTTTGTCAAAAAATAGCTGAAGAAGAATGCTATAGATATGGATTTTAAGGGCTTAACTTTCTGGATTCTTATTAGTATATTATGTTAATGAACATTTACAATTTTTCTCTTTGTCAACTTTAACATATATTCATCAGCTAACAAATTTAGCTGTAGTACTGGTGAGGCCAAAAACTTGATGCTCCTTATTAGCTGTTGTTGTAATTGTGGTTGTTGCTTTTTAAAATACTTTAAAGTTTTAGATTTACAGGAAATGTTATTGTTTTAACCTACACATGGTCCTTGTGTTAATGGCACGGGATCCTTTTTTGTTGTTGCTGTTATGGATGTAACTAAATATTCAATCCATTTAATGCCTAAAAATATCGATCTCTCTAAGACTTTAAAAACATCTTTTTTTGTTTTTAACGCCCCTTTTGTTTACCCTTCTTGGGTTACCTAACAGTAAGAAACCAGAGACGCTAAATTGCCTGATTGCTTAAAGCAGTGCTTGCCAAACTTCACTGAATAGCACACATAGCAAATTATAACGTGTGTACAGTCAGCTGGGATAAGCAGGAGAGGCATCTCCAATCTAAACTGACCTGAGGATTCTGGTTCAAGAAGACCTTGAGGGGATCATATGTCCTCATATCTATAACTCTTCCACACCACATGTGGTGGAAAGCCCTAGAATGCTGTGACTAGTAGAAGATCACTAGGATGGTGGATGGAACAGGAAACAGTTCATGGTGACAGGTGGTCTAAACACACCATGCTACATGCTCTAGGGCAGCAGATGCTAGTGTTTGAGAGTACTGACTTTGTTAGTCAGATCTGCTTTTCTATCTGGGCTCTATCTTGTTGTCATTCATTCATTCATTCATTCATTCATGGAATGTGTCAAAGGTTACCAGCAACAGAGTGAAAAGACAACCCAAAGAAAATGAAGTATTTCCAAATCATATCTAAGAGATTAATGCCCAAAATATAAAAATAAGTCTTAATAACTGAACAACAGAACAAACAACTGAATTCAAAAATGGGCAATTACTTGAATAAACATTTCTCCAAAGAAAATACACAAATGGCCAATGAGCATATGGAAAGATGCTCAACATCACTACTCATTAGGGGTATGCAAAGCCAAACCACTTCATACTGGTTAGGATGGCTGTTACCAGAAAAATGAAAAATCAAGTGTTGGCAAGGATGTGGAGAAATGGGAATCCTGGTATATTGCTAGTGGAAATGTAAAGTGGTGCAGTCCCTGTGGAAAACAGCAATGTCAGTTCCTCAAAAAGTTCAACATAGAGGCTGGGCGCAGTGGCTCATGCCTGTAATCACAACACTTTGGGAGGCCAACGCAGGCGGATCACAAGGTCAGGAGTTTGAGACCATCCTGGCCAACATGGTGAAACCCCATCTCTACTAAAATACAAAAAGATTAGCCAGGCGTGGTGGAGCGTGCCTGTAGTCCCAGCTAGTCAGGAGGCTGAGGCAGGGGAATCGCTTAAACCCAGGAGGCAGAGGTTGCAGTTAACTGAAATTGTGCCACTGCACTCCAGCCTGGTGCCAGAGCAAGACCCGGTCTCAAAAAAAAAAAAAAAAAAAAAAAAAAAAGTTCAGCATAGAAATACCACATGATCCAGCAATTTTACTTCTAGATATACATCTGAAACATTGAAGGTAGGGACTCAGATACTTTCACATCCACGTTAATAGCACATTATTCACAATAGCCAAAAGATAGAAACAACCCAAATGTTCATCAACAGATGAATGGATAAACAAAATATGGTGTAGATATACAATGGAATGTCATTCAGCCTTAAATAGGAATGACTTTCTGGATGTATACTATAAGATGAATGAAACTTGAAAACATTATGCTAAGTGAAATAAGCCAAATACAAAGGGACAAATATTTTATGATTCCACTTATATGAGTGTATTGGTCCATTTGCATTTCTATAAAAGAATATCTGAGACTGGGTAATTTATAAAGAAAAGAGGTTTGGTTGGCTCACTGTTCTGCAAGCTGTACAGGAAGCATGGCACTGGCATCTGCTCAGCTTCTAGTGAGGGCCTCAGACAGCTTACAATCATGGCAGAAGGTGAAGGGGGAACCAGTGCATCAGACAGCAACAGAGGGAGCAAGAGAGCATGGGAGGAGGTGCCAGGCTCTTTAAACAACCATCTCTCATGTGAACAAATAGAACAAGAACTCACTCATTACCATGAGGAGGGCATCAAGTCATTCATGAAAGATCTACTACCCCCATGACCCAAACACCTCGCACCAGATCCCATCTCCAACATTGGGTATCACATTTCAATATGAGATTTTGGTGGGACAAATCTCCAAACCATATCAATGAGGTTCCTAGAATAGTTAAATTTGTAGAGACAGAAGGTATAACAGAGGTTAAGAGGGGCTGGAAGAAGGGGAAAATGGGGAGTTATTATTTAATGGGATAATGAAAAAGTTCTTTGTGATGATTGAAAGTTCTGGAAATGGGTAGTGATGATAATTGCACA
This sequence comes from Macaca thibetana thibetana, assembly GCF_024542745.1. Taxonomy (NCBI): domain Eukaryota; kingdom Metazoa; phylum Chordata; class Mammalia; order Primates; family Cercopithecidae; genus Macaca; species Macaca thibetana. Next base: position 74,566,761 of record NC_065592.1, on the reverse strand, counting down.
ACACTGTAAATGCATTTAATGATGATAGATTTCATGTTCTATAAAAGTTTTTTTAAAAGATGAAATAAACATCCTCAGATATATGAAAGCTTTGAGAATTTATTAGGCACTATGCTTGAAGCTTTATTTGTATTGTTTTACTTAATTCTAATAGTTCTATAAAGAAGATATAATCTCTATTATACAGTTGAGAAAACAAAGACTTAAAAGACAGACTTGCCTAAGGTCAAAAACCTAGTAAGGGGGTAAACAGTGATTTAAACCTCAGCCCCCATGTTTCTAAAACTCATGGCTTTTCCACTATATTATTTTTTTAATTAGGTTGTAAACTCCTAAAGGCTGTGATTACTGTACTTTCTCTGGTTTTATAATATCCCTCCCTTGACTTCTAATCACATCCAATAGCACATAGCACTCTTGATTCAAAATATTAAGACAATTTATTATTCCTACTGGAAATTTCAAATACTCAGACACTTTTAAGTATGTAAATTACATATAATTCACCATTTTATATCCAAAATTTGATTATTTCTCCTTTTATTCTTTTTATAAATATAAATCTATCTTTATCATAAATAAAATATGCTGATTTTTAAAATATTTTAAAAGTCCAGGCAAGTAAAAATGTCCTCATAATCTTATGCCCCAGAGATAATCCTCCAAACCATCATTTGAAAATTTGATCATTTTAACTTCATGCCAACTTATATAGTTTTGCACATTAAAAAAATTAATTTTAATTTCCTGTTTCAGTCCCTCTGGTTGAAATTAGCAACCACTATTGAAACAAAAAATTTAAAAGTCACATATTCAAAGTTTACAAAGCTAAGTATAAAAGAAATACAAGTAAACTTTTAAGTTTTTAGCATTTGTAACTCTGAGATAAATCTTAAAAGTTAACTAAGATTTTTGGCATACCTGTATTTCTAAGTTAGTACATAAAACTTCACCTTATATTTTTAACTACCAGATACCTTATTTTGAACAGCTGTGTCACAGTTCAGTGTCTCAGGGAGACCTCGCTTTGGTTTCCATCTTTATGAATCAAAAGATTTCTCTCCTTATTTTTCCTTTAATCAGGAGAAGGGGGTTTGGTAAGCTGAGACATCTCCTTTGAGGATACAAGGGTCTGTGGCAGGTTGGAAAAGCAGAGAGGAAAAGGCCTCCCAAGACACAAGAACCACACATTACCGCTCACGTGATCTTGCTTTCATTTCTGGATTGGGTTGCAGGTGCTGCTCAGCTAATACACCACACAGGCTGCAGGGAGGCAGAGCTGGCACTGGTGAGACTTATTGGATCAGGGAATCACCCCTCCCTAGCTATTCCCACCTTAGAAAGAGCTTCAACGGTCCAGGATGCTTTTCCCAAGCTAGGAGCCTGTGCTTTGTCAGCAGATTCTTAAAGCACAAAATCTGGTTTAAAAGCTTCTTGCATCAGACTTAGTTAAGTGAATCCTACAATATAACCCAGTAACTACGCTAGCTTCAGTTGGTCAATAGGTCAAAACTAAAACTGACAAACTGAACATCAATAATGGTAATAATTGTTGTAGATTGAAACATATTAAATATGTTTATAACTTTGAGTTCATAATGATGCCAATCACTTCTTGGTCTTTTGGCTAAGACCAAACATAATGATGGGAAAAAAAAAAACCCTAATTGTTCACCTGTGGAAGATGCTAAGGAACCAACTATTTATTTTGAAAAGTAGTAGTAAGTAAAGTGCAAGGCTCAAACATTTATCCTGACTTTACAATACAAACTGTACTATTGGATAGCTAAATACCAGATGAGGAGACGTCTTTTTGATATAATTTGCAAAAAAGTAAATAAAGTAAATAAAGAAGAAATGATAGAATTGGAATAACATTTTGCAATATCTAATGAATTAAGGATATAAACACTGAGCTCCAGGGCTGCTGACAATGCAAACCAGACAGTATGTGCCTCTTGGTGAACAGCCCAACGTCATCTTTGAAGCACTCTTCATTCTAAAAAATCAACCTTCATTCTGATTATCTTTTAGATCCAACTACTGATGTGTAGAAAGTATAGAGGACAGAGATGCGCATTTGGGTGATAAAGCTATAAATAAAAATAGGGAAGCAATTCCCCAAAAGGTTAGGACCATGATTACTCTTAGTGAGATGCAGGGGGCTGTATTTGGAAGAGGCCTCATAGAGAACTTCTGGGATGGCTGGTGAGGTTCTATCTCCTTTCATGGGTGCTGGTCAAAAGAATGTTTGCCCTCTAATGATTCATTAAGTGGCACATTTGTTTTATGCCTTTTTCTGCGTATGTGTTATTTTTAACAATAAAACACTTCTAAAACTAAGCTAAGTCTGAAGACAATCTTGGCAGATTTAGGTTTGCAGTGATATCTAGGGAGCAGAGTCAAGAATCAGTTCCAGGAGAGCAGGGTGGAGAGAGGCATCATGTTCCAAGGGTTCTTCTAGAAAGCAAAGGGAAGTCCCAGCTGCCTGCTGGGAAATAAGAGCCATGAGCTGTAGCTCAGGCTCTGGGGACCAGAGGAGAATGGAGGAATTCTGGGAACTGTTGGGCTAGAGGGAAATTGGTACAGAAGGTGCCTGGACTCATAAAATGTTAAGAAGGACAATATGATATGGCTTTGGATTCCATCAAAACCTATTCCTGCTGTGAAAATGGTTTGGCAGGCTGGGTGCAGTGGCTCACACCTGTAATCAGGAGTTCGAGATCAGCCTGGCCAACGTGGCAAAACCCCACCTCTACTAAAACTACAAAAATTAGCTGGGCATGGTGGCACGTGCCTGAAATCTCAGCTACTCGGGAGGCTGAGGCAGGAGAATCACTTGAACCTGGGAGGTGGAGGTGGCAGTGAGCAGAGATCGCGCCACTGCACTCCAGCCTGGGTGACAGAGGGAGACTCCATCAAAACAAACAAACAAACAAAACAAACAAAAATGGTCTGGCAGTGCCTCAAAAACTTAAACATAGAATTACCACACTCTCTAGCAATTCTATTATTCTATTCCTAAATAAATGTACTTAAACAAATAAATGCACATACCTGTTCAAAGCAGCACTATTCACAGTAGCCAAAAGGTAAAAGCAACCCAAATGTTCATCAAAGGATGAAAGGATAAACAAATTGTGATATACACGTAACTATAAATATTATTTGGTCATGTAAAGAAATGAAGTAGTAATACTTGTTACAACATGGCTGAACTGTGAAAACATCATAGTAAATGAAAGAAACCAGATACAAAGGGTCACATGTTGTATGATTCAATTTATATGAAATATCCAGAATAGGTAAAATCCATAGAGACAGAAGGCAGATTGGTTGTTGTCAGGGCATAGGGGAATGAAAAATAACTGTTTAATGAGTATGAAGTTTCCTTTTGGGGCCAGATAGAGGTGGTGGTTGCACAACAATGTGAATATACTTAATATCACCAAGCTGTAAGCTTAAAAAGACTATAATAGTTATCTTCATGTTATGTGTATTTAACACATTTACTACAATTAGAAAAATCTCAAGTTAACAACCTAACATCACAACTAAAAGAACTAGAAAACCAAGAGCAAACAAATCACAATGCTAGCAGAAGACAAGAAATAACCCAAATCAGAGCTGAACTGAGGGAGCTAGAGACACAAAAAACCATTCAAAAGATCAACAAGTCCAGAAGCTGGTTTTTTGAAAAAAATTAATAGAATAGATAGACCACTAGCTAGACTAGTAAAGAAGAAAAGAGAGAAGATTCAAATAAACACAATCAGAAACAACAAGGGGGATATACCACTGACCCCACAGAAATACAAACAGCCATTAGAGAATATTATTACTACATCTATGCACATAAACTAGAAAATCTAGAAGAAATGGATAAATTCCTGGACACATACACCCTCCCAACACTGAACCAGGAAGAAATTGAATCCATGAACAAACCAATAAAGAGTTCTGAAATTGAGGAAGTAATAAATAGCCTACTAACCAAAACAAAACAAAAAGCCCAGGACCAGGACCAGAAAGGTTCACAGCTGAATTCTACCAGATGTACAAAAAAGAATTTGTACCCTTCCTAATGAAACTATTCAAAATTTGAGGTGGAGGGGGGCTCCTCCCTAACTCATTGTATTAGGTCAGCATCATCCTGATACCAAAATCTAGCAGAGATACAACACAAAAAACTTCAGGCCAATATCCTTTATGAAGATCTATGCAAAAACTCTCAACAAAATACTAACACACTGAATCTAGCAGCACATCAAAAAGCTTATCCACCATAATCAAGTAGGCTTTATCCCAGGGACATAATGTTGGTTCAACATATCTAAATCAATAAATGTGATTCATCACATAAACAGAACTAAAGACAAAAACCTCCATGATTATCTCAATTGATGCAGAAAAGGCTTTCAATAAAATTCAGCATCCATTCATACTAAAAACTCTCAATAAACTAGGTTTTGAAAGAACATACCTCAAAATAAGAGCCATCCCAATACATAAAGGTGGGTATGTAAGAAATAAAATGTTTTATTTTTATCTTATCCAACCTCATTCTTATCTGAAGATTTTATTTCATCAGAGTGGCAGAAACAAGATTTCAGCAAATCTGGATTCTCCTCTCCTTTTTCCAGGGCTGTATCTAAATCCCTGAGGCTTATAAAGTGCAAAGACCTGGAGAATGCAGTGGGTACATTAGGATCTGTCTCTGCCTCCCTGATAGCTCTGGAATCATCCAGAGGCCGAACTGGCTACTGGACTAAAAACATTGGTGCTGAGATAATATAATAATAATGACAGATTATCTTTTCATGGTGCTTACCGTGTGCCAGGAATTAACTAAACACTTTGCATACATTAATTAATTTAATTTAAACAGCAACCATTCAAAGTGGCACCCTCTTAACAAATGAAGTCAAATGACACATAAGTTGCCTGATTTGTACAAGGTCACACAGGCTGGTGAATGGTAGAGCTAGTACAGGAACCCTTGGAGTCTGGATCCAGAGTCTGCATGTTTAACAAGTCCATAATACTATCCCTCAGGCTTGTCTGTGAGACTCCTGTCAAGAGGTCAGCAATCACTGCTGTTTCCCTGACATTCTTGAGGTCTCAAGAATCTTTCTGCTGCTTCTATCTCTGGCCCCCTGTTTTGGGTATGCTCTGTTTGCTGGCCAGGCACGCTGCCCAGAAATTAGGCACAGGACCACTTGCCTTTCAACTCTCACCTACCTCCTTTTGTTTTTCTCTGACCTTCCCTGGGGAATCCTATTCTAGTCTCTAAGGGGAAAGCTTCTCTCTATTAATTTTGCTGCTTTCTTTAAACAATTTGTTTTGTTTTCAGACTTTGTTAGAAGGCAAAGCAAGAAATAGCCTCCTTAAAGTATTTGTGTAAAAGGAAAGGGAATGGTAGGAGGTTAGGGAAGAAGACAGAGGGAAATATCAAAAAGAAAAAAGAAGCTAGGTAAAACATTCTGCCAGAGTGGCCTCTGGTTAAAGTGAATGGATTGACTACCACGTTTATTGTGTTTCTGAGTACTGCTAGTTTTTTCAGGGTGTCCCTAAAGATATTTCATAAGTGTACTTAACCAATCATCAACAATACTTTGTTCTCTTCCCTGGAGTCACTGGATGTACACTTTTTAGTATCTGGGACTACCATCTCATCACTGATGTTAGTGTGGCTTTAGTCATTCTTTCTCTGTCACAGCATTGACGTAGGAAAAGGGCGCTGTTTTTCAAAAAGCTGGGAGTCTAGTTTGGTGGATTGATTACAAAATGGCCTCTCTATTCTACTTTCTTATACTCATGCCCTTTGTGATAAGACTTTGCACCTCTCTCATCAGAAAGTGAAGCCTATTTCCCTATTTCTTGAATCAGGGCATGGCTATGACTTGTCTAAGCGGTAGAAGTGTCTATGCTCTTGCCCTAAGCCAAAGGCCTCAAAGCCCTTGCCCAGTCTACTCTCCCTTGCTCCTCCGCCTGCACCACAGGACACATGGAGCAAAGCCATTCTTCCCAGCCGAGGCTGTCTTCATCAACCAAAGGCCAGTCAACCACTAACAGGTGAGTACCAGCTATGACAGAACCACTGACAAGATCAGCAGAATCCACAGACTTGAAATAAGTGGTTGTTTTGAGCCACTGAGTTTGGGAATGGTTTGTTACACAGCACTACTGTGGCAAGAGATAAGTGCTCCAACTGTGTACTCTCAGTTTCTTAAAAGTTTTCTGGTTTGGGGACTGTATCTGTTTTTAAAGCTCACCTACATCAGTACTCTGGCACAAATCCCTTAAAAGACGGACTTGAGAGATAAGAACACTCCACCTTAGGGCAGGGGTATAGGAACCTAGGAACTACTTTTGTGCTGTAAGCGGGGAGCAAAGACTCAGCTTACCCATTTCAAATATTGCAAAACATTGTCAGCCTTTCCTTAAAGCCTTGGGACCATATCAATTCACTTCCATTCTTTTCTCTTTGGTCTGAGACAAATAAAGTAGTATTGCTTGGTTTCAGCAGAAATACCAATGTGGGCACTAGAATCCCAGACCCTAGTTTGAATATGATTGTTAAAATCATCTACTATTGTTTCTCTTTCCCCAGTATACCAGCCACTCTTCAAGGACCAAGACCATTCATCTGTGTCCTCAGAACCCAGAAAAATGCCTGGTCCAGAGAAAATATTCAGTATAAGAATTAAAGAATAAATAGATCAGGAGTGTCAAGACATTCAAATCTAAGACAAGGTAGGTAGACGAGAGTGCGGCAATCAGAGATTGCAGATGTTAAGACTGGCTCACAGAGGAAACTGGGATTTCTAGTGGGGAGGAGAAGCTGGTGAGGCAGGATGTGGTAAAGAATAGTCAATAGGGCCTGGCTAATGGTGTCAGATGCAGATGCGATGAAAGATGTGGAACTGGTAATTGCTTAATCAGAGAGTCCTGGTTAAATTACAAGAAATCTGGGGTAATGAGGCAGAGAACCAGAGTACTTTGAGGTCAGGGATGAAAACTAGATTTTTTTTTTTTGTCTGAGAAACTTGCTGCTTTGAAGAGGCCCAAGGATTAATTGCTTTGATCTTCCTTTTCTTACAGCTCTTTCAAGGGCAGAGCCCTCCTTATCCTGAAGGACTCTTATCCTTAGCTACAGTATATACTCTCTGCTACTAAAAAAGGAAGAAATCTTGAGGCCTATTGGCATTCTCCCTGAACATCATGAAGGTCCTCTTTGTGTGTGTGTGTGTGTGTGGGTGGGTGGGTGGGTGGGGGGGTGGATGCGCGAGTGCGCAAGTGTGACGGGGTCTTGCTCTGTCTCCCATGCTGTAGTGCAATGGCACAATCCTGGCTCACTGCAGCGTTGACGTCCTTGGGCTCAGGTGATCCTCCTACCTCAGACTCCAGAGTATCTGGGATGACGGGCATGCACCACCATGCCGGGGTAATTTTTAGGTTTTTTTGCAGAGGCAGGGTTTTGCTGTATTGCCCAGGCTGGTCTTGAACTCCTGGGCTCAAGTGATCTGCCCACCTCCACCTCCCAAGGTGCTGGGATCACAGGCATAAGTCACCAAACCCAGCCAAATGTTCTCATTAATATGGTAAACACAAATTGCTAATGGCCCCTTAAATAACTGAGATATAATTTTGTTAATTATAGATTAATTTTTGTTGCCATATTTCTGGATTTCACAGAACTATAATTTGTTGTTACTGTAGTTGGGTTTGGAGGACTGACATAGGGTTGCAAACATCTCTTTTAACAATCAAGTAGGAATGGAATAATATCATAATAAATATCAGTATTGACCAAAAAGGAATAGTTGGCCACATTACACTCACACATGTATCTTGCATCGTCCTCATTTTTCTCATTTTTCTTCTAGCCCAGTGAGAGCATTGTCTTGGGTCCGTACTAGTCTATTGGTCTAAAACTGCTAGAATGAAGAATGGAAAATTGTCTAGTAGGCAGCAATAACAAATCTTGCACTTTAGTGGATATAACAATGAACCACCAGAGAAATATGGCATTAACGATCTGGAGTTAACCACTCCCCGCAACATTTATTGCCCCTATAGAAAATGCAGTGACTTTTCTATTGCCCTGGAGCTATGGAACCACACCTAAAGTATTTCGATAAAGAATTCTTTGCCAAACCTGAGTGTGCCCCAAAATTAACCCTCAAGGTGATGGGAGGATTTGCAACCATATTATACAATGAACTAAGACTATGAGCTGAGAGAACACATGGGTATATTTGCAGGAATGAAGGGAATAGTAATTAAAGGGTATAACTTTTGAATGGTCTGCCCAGTGTACCAACCAATGACTTATCCAGGAACCTTCCACAGAGGGCCTCAGAGGCCCACCTTTTCCCCAGCAACCAAACTATGACCTTGCTCCTGGAGCCATGGTTGACCAAACCCAGGCCAGCTGATTGTCTCCCAGAGTTTGGAATTGGGACTGAGATAGTCTGAGTTGGTGTTTGGCTAAGGGAGTGTCAAGAAGAACTTATAGAAAGAGCTCTTCAAAATAAAAAAGCCTTCTCAGAGAGCAAGTATGTGTCCCTTACCTGAATCAAATCTCTTCTCTCCCTCTCCTCCTCTTACGTGGAGAAAGCTGGCAGCCATTTGCCAAGGTTCTCAGTCTGAGGGATTCACACATCAGAAAATTATTTCAATCAGATAAAACCCTTAAGGAACCGACAAACTCTGAGAGGCGGTAGTACAAGATGATGTCAGGTGATTCCATAGATGAATGCTTTTACTTTAATGCTTATGTTGATTAGTTTATTTTCATGATGACAGACTTGAACATAAACATACAAGAACTCAACAAACTCCAAATAAGAATTAAAGAGATTCACCCAAAAACACATTATAATCAAACTTTTGAAAACCAAAGACAAAAATAGAATCTTGAAAGTGGCAAGAGAAGAGCGATTTTTCACTTACAAGAGATCCTCAATTAGAATATCATCAGAATTCTCATCAGAAACTTTGGAAAACAGAAGCCAGTGGGCTAATAAATTCAAAGGGTTAAAAGAGAAAAAAAAAAAACCAAAAACCTGTAAATCAAGAATCTTTTATCTTGCAAAACTCTCCTTTAAAAGTGAGGAAGCAATTAAAATATTCCCAGATAAACAAAAGCTGAGTGAGTTCACTACTAAACCTGCCCTGCAAGAAATGCTTACATCTTGCAAGGTGAAATGTAAGAACACTAGACAGTAACCCAAAGCTGTATGAAGAAATAAAAATCTCAGTGAAGGTAAATACATGGACACTTATAGAAGCTAGTAGTATTGTAACAATGGTTTGTAACTCTATTTTTTGTTTTTTGCATCGTTTGAGATTCATACATTAAAAACTATTAGTCTAAAAGCTAGTATTACTGTAACTTTGGCTTGTAACTCCTATCGACTGAAATTAAGGCTGTTGAGGCAGAAATAATTTGATAAAGGTTTACTGGAACCCAAATGTGAGGATCAACCTGAGAAGACACATCAGAAAGTTGGGAATGTTCCAGAATCTGTTACAAGTTGGAAGGCTTTTATAAGTAAGTTTAGGAGAAGGGAGAGGGATTCCTCATAGTGAAGTTGTCCTTTTTCATTGGCAGGTACAATACAAAGATTGGCTGCAAAGTACAACATACAGGGCAACATACAGGCTAAAATGTCTATGCACAAGACAATCAGTGAAACTTCATGATTCAGAAACAAATCACCAAAACCTTATGATTCAGAAACAAATCAGCAGCCTTTCTGATGTCAGTAGGTTATAAATTAATCATTATACGTCAATAATTTGAGAAACTCAGATAAGATTTTTACTCAGGAACAGGATGTTGCCATGAATCACAAGACGGCCCCAAGATGGATTGATTTAAGAAGTTCTGTTTACTTTTAAAGTAAACTGCCAAATGTGACTTGTAGGTTATCACCCCACATTTTATTTTCTACATTTTTTTTTTGAGACAGAGTCTTGCGCTGTTGCTCAGGCTGGAGTGCAGTGGTACAATCTCGGCTCATTGCAACCTCTGTCTCCTGGGTTCAAGAGATTCTCATGCCTCAGCCTCCCCAGTAGTTGGGATTACAGGTGCCCGTCATCATGCCTGGCTAATTTTTGTATTTTTAGTAGAGACGGGGTTTCACCATGTTGGCCAGGCTGGTCTCAAACTCACGACCTCAGGCGATCCACCCACCTTGAGCTCCCAAAGTGCTGGGATTACAGGCATAAACCACCATGTCTGGCCAATCTTCTACATAATTTAAGAGACTAATGTATGTAAATAAATTATTACTTTAGGTTTTGGGGCATGAAATATAAAAAGATGTAATTTTATGACACTAACAATTGAAAGAGGTGGGGGCAGGATTGTAAAGAAGCCGAGTTTTGTATGTTATTGAACTTAAGCTGGTATAAATTCAAATTAGAGTGTTATAACTTTAGGATGTTAAGTATAATCCCCATGGTAACCATAAAGGAAATAGCTAAAGAATGTACACAAAAGGAAATGGAAAGAAATTTTAAAATTTCACTACAAAAAATCAACTAAACATAAAAGAAGACACTCAATAAATGCAGGAAATGAGAGGCAAATAAGCTATAAGGCATAAAAAACAAATAGCAAAATGAAAAAAATTAAGTTTCTCCTTATCAGTATATACTTTGTATGCAAATGGATTAAACCCTACCATCAAAACACAGGGATTAGCAGAATGGATAAATACATGGTCCGACTATTTACTGTTTACAAAAGACTCACTTTTGATCCAAAGATATAAACAGATTAAAAGTGGAAGCATGGAAAAAATATTCCATGCAAATAGTAACCAAAACACAGCAGGAGTGGCTATAATAATATCAGACAAAATAGACTTATTTTTTATAACAGGGTCTCACCCTGTCACCCAGGTTGGAGTGCAGTGGCACAATCTTGGCTCACTATAGCCTTGACCTCCCAGCTCAAGCAATCTTCCTACCTCAGTCTCCCAAGTAGCTGGGACTACAGGTAAGCACCACCACGCCCTGCTAACTATTGTATTTTTTGTAAAGATGGCGTTTCACCATGTTGTCCAGGCTAGTCTAGAACTCCTGGGCTCAAGTGTCCCACCTGCCTCAGCCTCCCAAAATGCTAGGAGCACAGGCATGAGCCACTGCTCCCAGCCAAAATAAACTTACAAGGCTACAGTGGACAAAGAAGGACATTATACATTAATAAAAGACCCAATATAGCAAGAAGATATTCAATTATAAACATTTACCCACCTAAGGACAGACCATCAAAACATATAAAGCAAAAGCTTACAGAATGTAAGGGAAAAAGAGATAGTTCTATAACAACAGTTGGAGACTTCAATACCCAACTCTCAATAACGGTTAGAACAACCAGACAAAAAATAAGCAAGGAAACAGAAGACTTAAACAATGCGATAAACCAACCAGACTAACAGGTATATTCAGAATCCTCTATCCAACAACTATAGTATACAAACTTTTCTCAGGTGCACATGGGACATTTTGCAGGATGCATCAAATGTTAGGCCACGGGGGGCGGAGCAAGATGGCCGAATAGGAGCAGCTCCAGTCTCCAACTCCCAGCGCGAGCGACACAGAAGACCGGTGATTTCTGCATTTTCAACTGAGGTACTGGGTTCATCTCACTAGGGAGTGCCGGACGATCGGTGCTGGTCAGCTGCTGCAGCCCGACCAGCGAGAGCTGAAGCAGGGCGAGGCATTGCCTCACCTGGGAAGCGCAAGGGGGAAGGGAGTCCCTTTTCCTAGCCAGGGGAACTGAGACACACAACACCTGGAAAATCGGGTAACTCCCTCCCCAATACTGCGCTTTAAGCAAACAGGCACACCAGGAGATCATATCCCACACCTGGCCGGGAGGGTCCCACACCCACGGAGCCTCCCTCATTGCTAGCGCAGCAGTCTGTGATCTACTGGCAAGGCAGCAGCAAGGCTGGGGGAGGGGCGCCCGCCATTGCTGAGGCTTAAGTAGGTAAACAAAGCTGCTGGGAAGCTCGAACTGGGTGGAGCTCACAGCAGCTCAAGGAAACCTGCCTGTCTCTGTAGACTCCACCTCTGGGGACAGGGCACAGTAAACTAAACAAACGCAGCAGACACCTCTGCAGACTCAAACGACTCTGTCTGACAGCTTTGAAGAGAGCAGTGGATCTCCCAACACGGAGGTTGAGATCTGAGACGGGACAGACTCCCTGCTCAAGTGGGTCCCTGACCCCTGAGTAGCCTAACTGGGAGACATCCCCCACTAGGGGCAGACTGACACCCCACACCTCACAGGGAGGAGTACACCCCTGAGAGGAAGCTTCCAAAGCAAGAATCAGACAGGTACACTCGCTGTTCAGAAATATTCTATCTTCTGCAGCCTCTGCTGCTGATACCCAGGCAAACAGGGTCTGGAGTGGACCTCAAGCAATCTCCAACAGACCTACAGCTGAGGGTCCTGACTGTTAGAAGGAAAACTATCAAACAGGAAGGACATCTACACCAAAACCCCATCAGTACATCACCATCATCAAAGACCAGAGGCAGATAAAACCACAAAGATGGGGAAAAAGCAGGGCAGAAAAACTGGAAATTCAAAAAATAAGAGCGCATCTCCCCCGGCAAAGGAGCGCAGCTCATCGCCAGCAACGGATGAAAGCTGGACGGAGAATGACTTTGACGAGATGAGAGAAGAAGGCTTCAGTCCATCAAACTTCTCAGAGCTAAAGGAGGAATTACGTACCCAGCGCAAAGAAACTAAAAATCTTGAAAAAAAAGTGGAAGAATTGATGGCTAGAGTAATTAATGCAGAGAAGGTCCTAAACGAAATGAAAGAGATGAAAACCATGACACGAGAAATACGTGACAAATGCACAAGCTTCAGTAACCGACTCGATCAACTGGAAGAAAGAGTATCAGCAATTGAGAATCAAATGAATGAAATGAAGCGAGAAGAGAAATCTAAAGAAAAAAGAAGAAAAAGAAATGAACAAAGCCTGCAAGAAGTATGGGATTATGTAAAAAGACCAAATCTACGTCTGATTGGGGTGCCTGAAAGTGAGGGGGAAAATGGAACCAACTTGGAAAACACTCTTCAGGATATCATCCAGGAGAACTTCCCCAACCTAGTAGGGCAGGCCAACATTCAAATCCAGGAAATACAGAGAACGCCACCAAGATACTCCTCGAGAAGAGCAACTCCAAGACACATAATTGCCAGATTCACCAAAGTTGAAATGAAGGAAAAAATCTTAAGGGCAGCCAGAGAGAAAGGTCGGGTTACCCACAAAGGGAAGCCCATCGGACTAACAGCAGATCTCTCGGCAGAAACTCTACAAGCCAGAAGAGAGTGGGGGCCAATATTCAACATTCTTAAAGAAAAGAATTTTCAACCCAGAATTTCATATCCAGCCAAACTAAGTTTCATAAGTGAAGGAGAAATAAAATCCTTTACAGATAAGCAAATGCTTAGAGATTTTGTCACCAGTAGGCCTGCCTTACAAGAGACCCTGAAGGAAGCACTAAACATGGAAAGGAACAACCAGTACCAGCCATTGCAAAAACATGCCAAAATGTAAAGACCATCGAGGCTAGGAAGAAACTGCATCAACTAACGAGCAAAATAACCAGTTAATATCATAATGGCAGGATCAAGTTCACACATAACAATATTAACCTTAAATGTAAATGGACTAAATGCTCCAATTAAAAGACACAGACTGGCAAACTGGATAAAGAGTCAAGACCCATCAGTCTGCTGTATTCAGGAGACCCATCTCACATGCAGAGACATACATAGGCTCAAAATAAAGGGATGGAGGAAGATTTACCAAGCAAATGGAGAACAAAAAAAGCAGGGGTTGCAATACTAGTCTCTGATAAAACAGACTTTAAACCATCAAAGATCAAAAGAGACAAAGAAGGCCATTACATAATGGTAAAGGGTTCAATTCAACAGGAAGAGCTAACTATCCTAAATATATATGCACCCAATACAGGAGCACCCAGATTCATAAAGCAAGTCCTTAGAGACTTACAAAGAGACTTACACTCCCATACAATAATAATGGGAGACTTCAACACTCCACTGTCAACATTAGACAGATCAACGAGACAGAAAGTTAACAAGGATATCCAGGAATTGAACTCACCTCTGCAGCAAGCAGACCTAATAGACATCTATAGAACTCTCCACCCCAAATCAACAGAATATACATTCTTCTCAGCACCACATCATACTTACTCCAAAATTGACCACGTAATTGGAAGTAAAGCACTCCTCAGCAAATGTACAAGAACAGAAATTATAACAAACTGTCTCTCAGACCACAGTGAAATCAAACTAGAACTCAGGACTAAGAAACTCAGTCAAAACCGCTCAACTACATGGAAACTGAACAACCTGCTCCTGAATGACTACTGGGTACATAACGAAATGAAGGCAGAAATAAAGATGTTCTTTGAAACCAATGAGAACAAAGATACAACATACCAGAATCTCTGGGACACATTTAAAGCAGTGTGTAGAGGGAAATTTATAGCACTAAATGCCCACAAGAGAAAGCAGGAAAGATCTAAAATTGACACTCTAACATCGCAATTAAAAGAACTAGAGAAGCAAGAGCAAACACATTCGAAAGCTAGCAGAAGGCAAGAAATAACTAAGATCAGAGCAGAACTGAAGGAGATAGAGACACAAAAAACTCTCCAAAAAATCAGTGAATCCAGGAGTTGGTTTTTTGAAAAGATCAACAAAATTGACAGACCACTAGCCAGACTAATAAAGAAGAAAAGAGAGAAGAATCAAATCGACGCAATTAAAAATGATAAAGGGGATATCACCACCGACCCCACAGAAATACAAACTACCATCAGAGAATACTATAAACACCTCTACGCAAATAAACTGGAAAATCTAGAAGAAATGGATAATTTCCTGGACACTTACACTCTTCCAAGACTAAACCAGGAAGAAGTTGAATCCCTGAATAAAGCAATAGCAGGCTCTGAAATTGAGGCAACAATTAATAGCCTACCAACCAAAAAAAGTCCAGGACCCGATGGATTCACAGCTGAATTCTACCAGAGGTACAAGGAGGAGTTGGTACCATTCCTTCTGAAACTATTCCAATCAATAGAAAAAGAGGGAATCCTCCCTAACTCATTTTATGAGGCCAACATCATCCTGATACCAAAGCCTGGCAGAGACACAACAAAAAAAGAGAATTTTAGACCAATATCCCTGATGAACATCAATGCAAAAATCCTCAATAAAATACTGGCAAACCGGATTCAGCAACACATCAAAAAGCTTATCCACCATGATCAAGTGGGCTTCATCCCTGGGATGCAAGGCTGGTTCAACATTCACAAATCAATAAACATAATCCAGCATATAAACAGAACCAAAGACAAGAACCACATGATTATCTCAACTGATGCAGAAAAGGCTTTTGACAAAATTCAACAGCCCTTCATGCTAAAAACGCTCAATAAATTCGGTATTGATGGAACGTACCTCAAAATAATAAGAGCTATTTATGACAAACCCACAGCCAATATCATACTGAATGGGCAAAAACTGGAAAAATTCCCTTTGAAAACTGGCACAAGACAGGGATGCCCTCTCTCACCACTCCTATTCAACATAGTGTTGGAAGTTCTGGCTAGGGCAATCAGGCAAGAGAAAGAAATCAAGGGTATTCAGTTAGGAAAAGAAGAAGTCAAATTGTCCCTCTTTGCAGATGACATGATTGTATATTTAGAAAACCCCATTGTCTCAGCCCAAAATCTCCTGAAGCTGATAAGCAACTTCAGCAAAGTCTCAGGATACAAAATTAATGTGCAAAAATCACAAGCATTCTTATACACCAGTAACAGACAAACAGAGAGCCAAATCAGGAATGAACTTCCATTCACAATTGCTTCAAAGAGAATCAAATACCTAGGAATCCAACTTACAAGGGATGTCAAGGACCTCTTCAAGGAGAACTACAAACCACTGCTCAGTGAAATAAAAGAGGACACAAACAAATGGAAGAACATACCATGCTCATGGATAGGAAGAATCAATATCGTGAAAATGGCCATACTGCCCAAGGTAATTTATAGATTCAATGCCATCCCCATCAAGCTACCAATGAGTTTCTTCACAGAATTGGAAAAAAACTGCTTTAAAGTTCATATGGAACCAAAAAAGAGCCCGCATTGCCAAGACAATCCTAAGTCAAAAGAACAAAGCTGGAGGCATCACGCTACCTGACTTCAAACTATACTACAAGGCTACAGTAACCAAAACAGCATGGTACTGGTACCAAAACAGAGATCTAGACCAATGGAACAGAACAGAGTCCTCAGAAACAATACCACACATCTACAGCCATTTGATCTTTGACAAACCTGAGAGAAACAAGAAATGGGGAAAGGATTCCCTATTTAATAAATGGTGCTGGGAAAATTGGCTAGCCATAAGTAGAAAGCTGAAACTGGATCCTTTCCTTACTCCTTATACGAAAATTAATTCAAGATGGATTAGAGACTTAAATGTTAGACCTAATACCATAAAAATCCTAGAGGAAAACCTAGGTAGTACCATTCAGGACATAGGCATGGGCAAAGACTTCATGTCTAAAACACCAAAAGCAACGGCAGCAAAAGCCAAAATTGACAAATGGGATCTCATTAAACTAAAGAGCTTCTGCACAGCAAAAGAAACTACCATCAGAGTGAACAGGCAACCTACAGAATGGGAGAAAATTTTTGCAATCTACTCATCTGACAAAGGGCTAATATCCAGAACCTACAAAGAACTCAAACAAATTTACAAGAAAAAAACAAACAACCCCATCAAAAAGTGGGCAAAGGATATGAACAGACATTTCTCAAAAGAAGACATTCATACAGCCAACAGACACATGAAAAAATGCTCATCATCACTGGCCATCAGAGAAATGCAAATCAAAACCACAATGAGATACCATCTCACACCAGTTAGAATGGCAATCATTAGAAAGTCAGGAAACAACAGGTGCTGGAGAGGATGTGGAGAAATAGGAACACTTTTACACTGTTGGTGGGATTGTAAACCAGTTCAACCATTATGGAAAACAGTATGGCGATTCCTCAAGGATCTAGAACTAGATGTACCATATGACCCAGCCATCCCATTACTGGGTATATACCCAAAGGATTATAAATTATGCTGCTATAAAGACACATGCACACGTATGTTTATTGCAGCACTATTCACAATAGCAAAGACTTGGAATCAACCCAAATGTCCATCAGTGACAGATTGGATTAAGAAAATGTGGCACATATACACCATGGAATACTATGCAGCCATAAAAAAGGATGAGTTTGAGTCCCTTGTAGGGACTTGGATGCAGCTGGAATCCATCATTCTTAGCAAACTATCACAAGAACAGAAAACCAAACACCGCATGTTCTCACTCATAGGTGGGAACTGAACAATGAGATCACTCGGACTCAGGAAGGGGAACATGACACACCGGGGCCTATCATGGGGAGGGGGGAGTGGGGAGGGATTGCACTGGGAGTTATACCTGATGTAAATGACGAGTTGATGGGTGCAGCACAGCAACATGGCACAAGTATACATATGTAACAAACCTGCACGTTATGCACATGTACCCTACAACTTAAAGTATAATAATAATAAATAAATTAAAAAAAAAAGTTAGGCCACAAATTAAGTCTCAATAGATATTAAAAGACGGATATCATACAAAGTATCTTCTCTGACCAATGACATAAAGTTAGAAATGAATAACAGAAGTGAAACAGAAAATGCATAAATTTGGGGAAATTAAACAACAAACTCTTAAACAACCAATAGATCAAAGGAAAAATCACGGGAAATTAGAAAATACTTAGAGACAAATAAAAATGAAAACACAACATACTAAATCTTATGGGACAAAGCAAAAGCAGTCTGTGGGTGCAAATTTATAGCTATATATGTTTACATTAAAAAACAAGAAAAATGTCAAATCAACATCCTAACTTTACAAGTCAAGAATAAGAACAGGCTGGGTGTAGGGGCTCATGCCTGTAGTCCCAGCATTTTGGGAGGCCAAGGCAAGCAGATCACTTGAGCCCAGGAGTTCAAGACCAGCCTGAGCAACATAGTGAAATTCAATCTTTACAAAGAATACAAATATTATCCAGGCATGGTGGCACATGCCTGTGGTCTCAGTACTCAGGGGGCTGAGGTGAGGGAATTGCTTGAACCTGGGAGGTCAAGGCTGCAGTGAGCTATGATTGCACCACTGCACACCAGCCTGGGTGACAGAGTGAGATCCTGTTGCAAAAAAAAAAAAAAAAAAAAAAAAAAAAAAGAAAGAAAGAAAAAAAGAAAAGAAAAGAAAAAGAAGAACAAACTAAACTCAAAGGTAGCAGAAAGAAGGAAATAATAAATATTAGAGTAGAGGTAACAAAATAAAGAATAGAAATCAAGAGAAAATCAATAAAACCAAGAGTTAGTTCTTTGACAAAATTAAGAAAATTGACAAATGTTTAGTTAGGTATATTAAGAAAAAAAAGAGAACATTCAAATTACTAAAATCAGAAATAAAAGTGTGGACATTACTGCTTATTCTACAGAAATAGAAAAGATTATGAGAGTACTATGAACAATTGTGTATAGACAGATTAGATAACCTAGATGAAATGGACAAATTCCTTGAAACAGAAAGCCTACCAAGACTAAATCAAGGAGAAATAAATAATCTGAATAGACTTATAACTAGTAAAAATATCTAATGAGTAATGAAAAATCTTCTTACAAGGAAAAGCCCTGAACCTGATGACTTCGCTGATGAATTCCACCAAACATTTAGAGAAGAATACCAATCCTTCTCAAACTATCCCCCCAAAATTGTAGAGGGAACCCTTCCTAACTCATTCTATAAGGCCAGCATTACTCTGATACCAAAGCCAGACAAAGACACTACAAGAAAAGAACATTATGTCATAAAATTCATTTTGCTAATATTTTGTCCAGGATTTACAAAAACCCTTTTAATCTTTTAAAAGAATATATTTTATGATTATTGATGTAAAAATCCTTGACAAAATATTAACAAAATTGATTGAGCAGCATATTAACAGGACTACACACCATATATACCATTACCAAGTGGTATTTATTCCTGTAATGCAAGGATGATTCAACATATGAAAATTGATTAACAGAATATACCACATTAACACAGTGAATAGAAACAACCACATGATCATCTCAATTCATACAGAAAAAACATATGACAAAATTATATACCCTTTTATGATAAAAACACTCAACAAACTAGGAATAGAAGGGAAGTTCCTCAACATGATAAAGGGCATTTATAAAATTTTCATGGCAGCATTCCACTCAGTGGTGAAAGACTGAAAGCTTTTCTTCAGAGATCAGGAACAAGGAAAGATGTCTGCTTTTTCTGCTTCTATTCAACATAGTCCTAGAAGTTCTAGCCAGAGAAATAAGGAAAGTGGAAGAAGTAAAAGGTATCCAAATTGGAAAGAAAGAAGTAAAATTATCTCTGTTTGTAGATGATATAATTTTATATGTAGAAAACCCTAAAGATTCTACAAAAAACTGTTGGAACTAATAAATAAATTCAGCAAAGTAGCAGGATACAAAATCAACACACAAAAATTAGTTTTAGTTCTATACACTAAAAATGAACAATATGAAAAAGGAATTATTAAAATTCTGTTTATAATAGCACCAAAACGAATAAAATACTTAGGAATTAACTAAGGAAGTAAAAGACTTGAACAATAAAAACTACAAAACATTGCTGAAAGAAATTAAGACACAAAGAAATTGAAACAAATTTCATGTTTGTGCATTAGAAGACAATATTGTTAAACTGTCAATACTACAGAAAGAGATCTACAGATTCAGTGCAACCCCAGCAAAATCCCAGTGATTTTTTTTTTGCAGAAAAACCCATTCAAAAATTCATATGGAATTTCAAGGAATCCTGAATAGCCAAAACAATCTCAAGAAAGAAGAAAGCTAGAAGACTCACACTTCCTAATTTCAAAATTTACTACAAAGCGACAGTCATTGAAACAGTATGGTACTGGCATAAAGGCAGTGCCATAAAGGCATAAAGTCAGACATACAGATCAAATAAATAGGATTGGGAGCCCAAAAATAAACCCTCACATGTACGGTCAAATAATTTTTGACAAGGAAGCTAAGACCATTCAATGGGGAAAAGAATAGCTTTTTCAACAAATGGTGGTGGAAAAACTAGATATCCACATATCAAAGAATCAAGCTGAAACCTTACCTAATTATATACAAAAATTAACTCAAAATGGATTAAAGACCTAAATGTAAGACTTAATAAAACCCTCAGAAGAAAACATAGGGGAAAATTTCACAACATTGGACTTGGCAATGATTTCTTGGCTATAACAACAAAAACACAGGCAACAACAACAACAAAATAGATTGGTCTTCATAAAAATTTGTGCATGAAAAACTACTATCACCATCTGCTGCATAATCCACCTGTAATTGGTTTGTGAGTTTCCTTTCTTATACATGAAATTCTTGTATTATTTGAAATGGTTTCAGAGTCATTTATTCAGCACGCATCCCACCCCCTGACCCCCACCCTTTCCTTAGAGACAGGAAACTCTGTCCCTCAGGTTGGAGTGCAGTGGTACAATCATGACTTGCTACAGCCTAAAACTCTTGGGCTCAAGTGATCCTCCTGCCTCAGCCTCCTGAGTAGCTAAGATGACAGGCTCATACTTCCATGCACAGCTTCCTTCCTTCCTTCCTTCCCTTCCTTCCTTCCTTTTTTTTTATTTTTTAATTTTTTTTCTAGAGACAGTTTCTTGCTCTGTTGCCCAGATTGGTCTCAAACTCCTGTCCTTAAGCAATCCTCCCACCTTGGCCTCCCAAAGTGCTGAGATTACAGGCATGAGCCACTGTGTTTGGCCTTTTTTTTTTTTCTCTCATTAATTTGTTCATTAATTCTTGTTCATATAGCCTTTTTACTTCCTTAGGTTATAATCCATTTATACCCAGCTGAGAAAGTATCTGTTTTTATCTTAATTATTTTTTGCCAAATATTTTATAGTAATCTCACTTGTTAATTTCTCAGGTGAAATATAACCAGGAAAATTTTGTCCATTTCTAAATTCTGATTGTGTTAAGTTCTTCTAGAATTTCAACTGGAAGTGTGGTAAACCATGAATTACTCAATTACTCGGAGAGGAATTGAAGTTTTTCAAATGAGCTTTCCATTCAAGAATACATATTTTTATATATTTACTCAAATCTTCTTTTATATTTTGTATACATCTCACACTTTTTTTTTTTAGGGGTATTTGGTGTGTTTTTTAATTGCTACTGTGGCTGGAATATTTTTTTTGCCATCACACCTTTTAACAGGTTATATAGAAACAAGGTAAACAGGGAGTAAAAAAAAAAAGGCAACAGAATGAGAGAAAATAATCTGCAAATTATATATCTGATAAGAGATTAATATCCAGAATATATGGCAAACTCCTAAAACTCAAAAACAAACAAATGAACAAAAAACACAATTCAAAAATGGGCAAAGGAGTTCAATAGACATTTTCCCAAAAGAAATATAAATGAAAAGGTGCTAAACATTACTGATTATTAGAACAATGCACATCAAAACTCCAATGAAATACTACTTTACACTCATTAGGATGGTTACTATCCAAAACAAAACTAAACAAAAGTAAAGGTTGGCAAAGATGTGCAGAAATTGGAACATCTGTGCACTGTTGGTGGAAATGTAAAATTATACAACCACTGGAAAACAGCATAGCAGTTTTTCAAAGTTAAAAATAGAATAAAAAATAGAATTACCATATGAACCATCAATTTCACTTTTGGGTATACACCCAAATGAATTGAAAGTCGGATCTCGAAGATTTGTTTGTACACTTGTGTTCATAGAAGCATTATTTACAATAGCTAAAAGACGGAAGCAATCCAATGTCCATCAATGAATGACTGGATAAGTAAAATGTGGTATATCCTTACAACAGAATATTACTCATTCTGTTCAGCCTTAAAAAGGAAGGAAATTCTGCAGTATGCAACAACATGGATGAACTTTAAGGACATTATGCTAAGTGAAACAAGTCAGTCACAAAAAAGACAAACACTGAATGATTGCACTTATATGAGGTACTTAAGAGCAGTCAAAATCATAGAAATAAAGTAGAATAGTGGTTTCCAGGAGCTGGGAGTAGGAGAAATAGGGAGTTATTGTTTGTTTAATGGGTATAGTTCTTATTTTACAAGATGAAAAGAGTTATGGAGATGGATGGTGGTGATGAGTGTACAAAATTATGAATGTATTTAATACCACTGAACTGCATACTTAAAAATGGTAAGATGAGGCTTACCATGCAGTGGCTCATGCCTGTAATCCCAGCACTTTGGGAGGCTTAGGCAGGTGAACCACATGAGGTCAGGAGTTCCAGACCAGCCTGGCCAACATGGGGAAACCCCATCTCTACTAAAAATACAAAAAAATTAGCCAGGCATGGTGGCACCCACCTGTAGTCCCAGCTACTTGGGAGGCTGAGGCAGAAGAATTACTTGAACCTGGAAGGCAGAGGTTACAGTGAGCCAAGATCACGCCACTGCACTCCCAGCCTGGATAAAAGAACAAGACTCTGTCTCAAGAAAAAAAAAAAAAAAGGTAAGATGATAAATTTTATGTTATGTATATTTTATCATCATAAAAAACTGGAAAAATATATAATCTGCCTTATTTCATTTATTTCTATGTAATCTTCCTTTTCCTTAACAATGCTTTAAATATATTTTTATCTTTGGTATCATAATACCAGTGTCTAGTCATGAATTGCTTTATTCTGATGTGTCTAATCATGACTTGCTTTTTGAAAAAACCCTAAGTGGTATACAATATGCTTCCTCACCATGTGGACTCATGTATTTCATCAATTCTAAAAGTTCTCAGCCATTATCTCATCAAATTTGGCCCTCCTTCATTTTCTCTAGTCTTTTCTTCTAGGACTCCAATTAGACATATATTAGATCTTCTCATACTGTCTTCTAAATTATAAACTTCTTTTTCATGTTTTTATCTCTTCTCTTCTCCTGTCTTTTCCTCCACCTACCCTTTCCTGAATTCTAGGCATTTTATCTTGTTCTGCTTCTAGTTAATCAATTATCTAATCACCTAAACCACTGTTAACTTATCCATTAAAGAAATTTCTACAATTATACTTTCATTTCTAGAAGTTTCCATTGTTTGTATTAATAATAGTCATTTATTATAGTCTATTTACATACTCATCTTTTGTGAATTATACTTTATTTCTTTAAACATTTATAGATAGCTTTCTTACATTATGTATTTGAAAATGCCCATATCTGTAGTTCTTAAAGCTCTAAATCTATCATTTGTTGTTGCTGCTGACTCTTCCTCATGGTGGCTTACCTCCATGCATGCCTAGTGACCTTTGATTATCTTGACCATCTCTTCTCCATTAACTTATGAGAAGAAACAAAGCCCTGGGAGAATATTTGGAAATTAGAGGAGTGCTCCCATTCTATCTCTGTCTTTGTTTCTGTATATGTATCTGTCTCTCTGTCTCCCTGTCTTTTTCTCTCTCCCCCACCTCTTCTCAGTCTACAGGTTCTCCCATCTCTGTTTCTCTCTCTCTGTCATTTACATTCTCTTTCCTTTTCCTGAGGTCATGCAGTTCTCTACTTCTTTTTACATTTTATAGAAGATGGCTGTCTCACAGTTTATATAATCCTCAGTTTCAGTCACATATGGGGACTAACTGATTGAGAAATATAGAGTACCTGATTGGTCCATCTCAGGCAAATATACCCCCTGATCCAATCAGCTGCAACTACAGGGTCAAGAACACATGGCACAAAGATGGCTGTGGACTTTCCAGCCCTGAGGAAGAGAGGAGTAATTCTCAGGCAGGAATAATTGAGCTTCTATATGTCTTCCAAACACCCTGTACTCTCAATCCCTGCTGTTGTTTCTGCCTTCATTCATCATTTCACAATGAATGGCTGCAAATATTTCCTCACAAATTGTCTTGCTTCTAGCTTTTTCTTCTCAATCCACTCCCTACCAGAGTGATCTTTGTACACTGAAAATTGCACCATGT
The DNA here is from genome assembly GCF_024542745.1 of Macaca thibetana thibetana. Taxonomy (NCBI): domain Eukaryota; kingdom Metazoa; phylum Chordata; class Mammalia; order Primates; family Cercopithecidae; genus Macaca; species Macaca thibetana. The sequence goes on along the minus strand of NC_065592.1, from coordinate 74,542,554 downwards.
TACTTTCCTAATGAAAGCCCTTCAAGAATTCTCCATAACCTCTATGACAAATTCCAGACTTCTTAGGTTGGATAGAAGAAGTAATTTACTAATTTGAGTCCTAACTCTAATCTTTTTCTTTACCATAATCCATCCACCCTAATTCCAGACGTTCCAAACTATATTTTGCTTCCCAAAATTTCCTGAGTCTCTCATTCCTCTCTGCTTTCACTCATGCTGCTCCATCTACCCACAAGGCCCTTCTTCCCCTTGCCAGCTTGCCAAATATCTATCCGTCTATAAAGAACCAACTTGCTTCTTCTGGGAGGCTTTTTTTCTAAATCCACTTATCTATTGGGAATTGACCACATTTTTTGTGTCATCCCTATTCTTTTTTTCTTAGACAGAGTCTCACTCTGTCACCCAGGCTGGAGTGCAACAGCATGATCTTGGCTCATTGCAACCTCTACCTCCCGCATTCAAGCAATTCTCCTGCCTCAGCCTCCCAAACAGCTGAGATTACAGGTGCCTGCCACCATGCCCAGCTAATTTTTTGTATTTCCAGTAGAGACAGGGTTTTACCATGTTGGCCAGGCTGGTCTCAAACTCCTGACCTCAGGTGATCCACCTGCCTCAGCCTCCCAAAGTGCTGGGATTACAGACATGAGCCACTGCACCCAGCCGCATCCCCATTCTTATAAGCCATACAGTACCTTTCACACTCTAACCCAGTGATTTGTTTGCCTGCCTGCTCCAATCGTCATTGAACTATTAGCATTTTAAAGGTAGGAACTGTGTCTTATTATCTTCATATTTCCATTTCCTAACACAGAACCTGGTACATACAGTGTTCAAAGAAATGCTTGTTGAATAGATGAATCATTCCTTCTTCCTGTGCTTCTGTGGATATCACAAATCAAAGGATCTCGTAGCCATTGAACTCATATTCTTAAAGAAAGAGCTAACATAGAATGCCACCTCTAAATTTTTTCTAGAAATATAGGTATTGTATCTTTTTCAAATTGCCATTGTTAATTCCCTCTGACCATGGAAGATACCTGTGAGTGGACTAGAGATTAGGTTTTCTAAAGCTCTCAATGAAAGACCCCAAGCCAAATAGAGAACCAGTGGCATTTGCAATCTAAAATAATTTAAAACCTTCAACATAGGTGTCACTGAACTAAAGCTAAGTGAGGAGAGCTTAAATTCCAGCCCACTAGGTAAAATGGCATTTGAATAATCAAATTCCAGGAAGGGCCCAGTTCAGGGCTCAGCACACATTTGAGGGCCTCAACTGTGTGTGTGTGTGTGTGCGCGCACATGTGTGTGTGTGTGTAATCTCCACATTTCCTAATAAGATCTTTTAAGTGAAAATTACTGACTGTAATTTTTTCAAAATACAGAAGTAATTTTTAATAAAACAAAAAAGTTAACTTTATGCGCACTCAGCATACACATACACAAAACAGCTTTATTCAATTATCTTTTTTTTTACTGCACTTTTTTTTAATTTTTAAATTTTATTTTATTTTATTATTTTTTGTTTTTTTGTTTTTTTTAAATTATACTTTAAGTTCTAGGGTACATGTGCATAACGTGCAGGTTTGTTACATATGTATACTTGTGCTATATTGGTGTGCTGCACCCATTAACTCGTCAGCACCCATCAACTCGTCATTTACATCAGGTATAACTCCCAGTGCAATCCCTCCCCCCTCCCCCCTCCCCGTGATAGGTCCCGGTGTGTGATGTTCCCCTTCCCGAGTCCAAGTGATCTCATTGTTCAGTTCCCACCTATGAGTGAGAACATGCGGTGTTTGGTTTTTCTGTTCTTGCGATAGTTTGCTGAGAATGATGGTTTCCAGCTGCATCCATGTCCCTACAAAGGACACAAACTCATCCTTTTTTATGGCTGCATAGTATTCCATGGTGTATATGTGCCACATTTTCTTAATCCAGTCTGTCACTGATGGACATTTGGGTTGATTCCAAGTCTTTGCTATTGTGAATAGTGCTGCAATAAACATACGTGTGCATGTGTCTTTATAGCAGCATGACTTATAATCCTTTGGGTATATACCCAGTAATGGGATGACTGGGTCATATGGTACTTCTAGTTCTAGATCCTTGAGGAATGGCCATACTGTTTTCCATAATGGTTGAACTGGTTTACAATCCCACCAACAGTGTAAAAGTGTTCCTATTTCTCCACATCCTCTCCAGCACCTGTTGTTTCCTGACTTTTTAATGATTGCCATTCTAACTGCTGTGAGATGGTATCTCATTGTGGTTTTGATTTTGGCCACAAAATCAAACTCTGATGGCCAGTGATGATGAGCATTTTTTCATGTGTCTGTTGGCTATATGAATGTCTTCTTTTGAGAAATATCTGTTCATATCCTTTGCCCACTTTTTGATGGGGTTGTTTGTTTGTTTGTTTTTGTAAATTTGTTTGAGTTCTCTGTAGGTTCTGGATATTAGCCCTTTATCTGATGAGTAGATTGCAAAAATGTTTTCCTATTCTGTAGGTTGCCTGTTCACTCTGATGGTAGTTTCTTTTGCTATGCAGAAGCTCTTTAGTTTAATTAGATCCCATTTGTCAATTTTGGCTTTTGTTGCCATTGCTTTTGGTGTTTTAGACATGAAGTCCTTGCCCATGCCTATGTCCTGAATGGTATTACCTAGGTTTTCTTCTAGGGTTTTTATGGTATTAGGTCTAACATTTAAGTCTCTAATCCATCTTGAATTAATTTTCGTATAAGGAGTAAGGAAAGGATCCAGTTTCAGCTTTCTACTTATGGCTAGCCAATTTTCCCAGCACCAGCACCATTTATTAAATAGGGAATCCTTTCCCCATTTCTTGCTTTTCTCAGGTTTGTCAAAGATCAGATGGCTGTAGATGTGTGGTATTATTTCTGAGGACTCTGTTCTGTTCCATTGGTCTAGATCTCTGTTTTGGTACCAGTACCATGCTGTTTTGGTTACTGTAGCCTTGTAGTATAGTTTGAAGTCAGGTAGCGTGATGCCTCCAGCTTTGTTCTTTTGACTTAGGATTGTCTTGGCAATGCGGGCTCTTTTTTGGTTCCATATGAACTTTAAAGCAGTTTTTTCCAATTCTGTGAAGAAACTCACTGGTAGCTTGATGGGGATGGCATTGAATCTATAAATTACCTTGGGCTGTATGGCCATTTTCACGATACTGATTCTTCCTCATCATGAGCATGGTATGTTCTTCCATTTGTTTGTGTCCTCTTTTATTTCACTGAGCAGTGGTTTGTAGTTCTCCTTGAAGAGGTCCTTGACATCCCTTGTAAGTTGGATTCCTAGGTATTTGATTCTCTTTGAAGCAATTGTGAATGGAAGTTCATTCATGATTTGGCTCTCTGTTTGTCTGTTTCTTATCAGCTTAAGGAGATTTTGGACTGAGACAATTGGGTTTTCTAAATATACAATCATGTCATCTACAAACAGGGACAATTTGACTTCCTCTTTTCCTAACTGAATACCCTTTATTTCTTTCTCTTGCCTGAATGCCCTAGTCAGAACTTCCAACACTATGTTGAATAGGAGTGGTGAGAGAGGGCATCCCTGTCTTGTGCCAGGTTTCAAATGGAATTTTTCCAGTTTTTGCCCATTCTGTATGATATTGGCTGTGGGTTTGTCATAAATAGCTCTTATTATTTTGAGATATGTTACATCAATACCGAATTTATTGAGAGTGTTTAGCATGAAGGGCTGCTGAATTTTGTCAAAGGCCTTTTCTGCATCTATTGAGATAATCATGTGGTTTTTGTCTTTGGTTCTGTTTATATGCTGGATTATGTTTATTGATTTGCGTATGTTGAACCAGCCTTGCATCCCAGGGATGAAGCCCACTTGATCATGGTGGATAAGCTTTTTGATGTGCTGCTGGATCCGGTTTGCCAGCATTTTGTTGAGGACTTTTGAATCGATGTTCATCAGGGATATTGGTCTAAAATTCTCTTTTTTTGTTGTGTCTCTGCCAGGCTTTGGTATCAGGATGATGCTGGCCTCATAAAATGAGTTAGGGAGGATTCCCTCTTTTTCTATTGATTGGAAGAGTTTCAGAAGGAATGGTACCAGCTCCTCCTTGTACCTCTGGTAGAATTCAGCTGTGAATCCATCTGGTCCTGGACTTTTTTTGGTTGGTAGGCTATTAATTATTGCCTCAATTTCAGAGCCTGCTATTGGTCTATTCAGGGATTCAGCTTCTTCCGGGTTTAGTCTTGGGAGAGTGTAAGTGTCCAGGAAATTATCCATTTCTTCTAGATTTTCTAGTTTATTTGCGTAGAGGTGTTTATAGTATTCTCTGATGGTAGTTTGTATTTCTGTGGGGTCGGTGGTGATATCCCCTTTATCATTTTTTATTGCATCTATTTGATTCTTCTCTCTTTTCTTCTTTATTAGTCTTGCTAGTGGTCTATCAATTTTGTTGATCTTTTCAAAAAACCAACTCCTGGGTTCATTGATTTTTTGGAGGGTTTTTTGTGTCTCTATCTCCTTCAGTTCTGCTCTGATCTTAGTTATTTCTTGCCTTCTGCTAGCTTTCGAATGTGTTTGCTCTTGCTTCTCTAGTTCTTTTAATTGCGATGTTAGAGTGTCAATTTTAGATCTTTCCTGCTTTCTCTTGTGGGCTTTTAGTGCTATAAATTTCCCTCTACACACTGCTTTAAATGTGTCCCAGAGATTCTGGTATGTTGTATCTTTGTTCTCATTGGTTTCAAAGAACATCTTTATTTCTGCCTTCATTTTGTTCTGTACCCAGTAATCATTCAGGAGCAAGTTATTCAGTTTCCATGTAGTTGAGCGGTTTTGATTGAGTTGCTTGGTCCTGAGTTCTAGTTTGATTGCACTGTGGTCTGAGAGACAGTTTGTTATAATTTCTGTTCTTGTATATTTGCTAAGGAGTGCTTTACTTCCAACTGTGTGGTCAATTTTGGAATAAGTACGATGTGGTGCTGAGAAGAATGTATATTCTGTTGATTTGGGGTGGAGAGTTCTGTAGATGTCTATTAGGTCTGCTTGCTGCAGAGATGAGTTCAATTCCTGGATATCCTTGCTAACTTTCTGTCTCGTTGATCTGTCTAATGTTGACAGTGGGGTGTTGAAGTCTCCCATTATTATTGTACGGGAGTCTAAGTCTCTTTGTAAGTCTCTAAAGACTTGCTTTATGAATCTGGGTGCTCCTGTATTGGGTGCATATATATTTAGGATAGTTAGCTCTTCCTGTTGAATTGAACCCTTTACCATTATGTAATGGCCTTCTTTGTCTCTTTTGATCTTTGATGGTTTAAAGTCTGTTTTATCAGAGACTAGTATTGCAACCCCTGCTTTCTTTTGTTCTCCATTTGCTTGGTAGATCTTCCTCCATCCCTTTATTTTGAACCTATGTATGTCTCTGCATGTGAGATGGGTCTCCTGAATAGAGCAGACTGATGAGTCTTGACTCTTTATCCAGTTTGCCAGTCTGTGTCTTTTAATTGGAGCATTTAGTCCATTTACATTTAAGGTTAATATTGTTATGTGTGAACTTGATCCTGCCATTATGGTATTAACTGGTTATTTTGCTCGTTAGTTGATGCAGTTTCTTCCTAGCCTCGATGGTCTTTACATTTTGGCATGTTTTTGCAATGACTGGTACTGGTTGTTCCTTTCCATGTTTAGTGCTTCCTTCAGGGTCTCTTGTAAGGCAGGCCTGGTGGTGACAAAATCTCTAAGCATTTGCTTATCTGTAAAGGATTTTATTTCTCCTTCACTTATGAAACTTAGTTTGGCTGGATATGAAATTCTGGGTTGAAAATTCTTTTCTTTAAGAATGTTGAATATTGGCCCCCACTCTCTTCTGGCTTGTAGAGTTTCTGCCGAGAGATCTGCTGTTAGTCCGATGGGCTTCCCTTTGTGGGTAACCCGACCTTTCTCTCTGGCTGCCCTTAAGGTTTTTTCCTTCGTTTCAACTTTGGTGAATCTGGCAATTATGTGTCTTGGAGTTGCTCTTCTCGAGGAGTATCTTTGTGGCATTCTCTGTATTTCTTGAATTTGAAAGTTGGCCTGCCCTACTGGATTGGGGAAGTTCTCCTGGATGATATCCTAAAGAGTGTTTTCCAACTTGGTTCCATTTTCCCCCTCACTTTCAGGCACCCCAACCAGACGTAGATTTGGTCTTTTTACATAATCCCATACTTCTTGCAGGCTTTGTTCATTTCTTTTTCTTCTTTTTTCTTTAGATTTCTCTTCTCGCTTCATTTCATTCATTTGATCCTCAATCGCTGATACTCTTTCTTCCAGTTGATCGAGTCGGTTACTGAAGCTTATGCATTTGTCACGTATTTCTCGTGTCATGGTTTTCATCTCTGTCAGTTTGTTTATGGCCTTCTCTGCATTAATTATTCTAGTTATCAATTCTTCCACTCTTTTTTCAAGATTTTTAGTTCCTTTGCGCTGGGTACGTAATTCCTCCTTTAGCTCTGAGAAATCTGATGGACTGAAGCCTTCTCTTGTCTCGTCAAAGTCACTCTCCGTCCAGCTTTGATCCGTTGCTGGCGATGAGCTGTGTTCCTTTGCAGGGGGAGATGTGCTCTTATTTTTTGAATTTCCAGCTTTTCTGCCCTGCTTTTTCCCCATCTTTGTGGTTTTATCTGCCTCTGGTCTTTGATGATGGTGACATACTGATGGGGTTTTGGTGTGGGTGTCCTCCTGTTTGTTAGTTTTCCTTCTAACAGTCAGGACCCTCAGCTGTAGGTCTGTTTGGAGATTGCTTGAGGTCCACTCCAGACCCTGTTTGCCTGGGTATCAGCAGCAGAGGCTGCAGAAGATAGAATATTGCTGAACAGTGAGTATACCTGTCTGATTCTTGCTTTGGAAGCTTTCTCTCAGGGGTGTACTCCACCGTGTGAGGTGTGGGGTGTCAGTCTGCCCCTAGTGGGGGATGTCTCCCAGTTAGGCTACTCAGGGGTCAGGGACCCACTTGAGCAGGCAGGCAGTCTGTTCTCAGATCTCAACCTCCGTGTTGGGAGATCCACTGCTCTCTTCAAAGCTGTCAGACAGAGTTGTTTGTGTCTGCAGAGGTTTCTGCTGTTTTGTTGTTGTTGCTGTTGTTTAGCTGTGCCCTGTCCCCAGAGGTGGAGTCTACAGAGACACGCAAACCTCCTTGAGCTGCTGTGAGCTCCACCCAGTTCGAGCTTCCCAGTGGCTTTGTTTACCTACTTAAGCCTCAGCAATGGCGGGCGCCCCTCCCCCAGCCTCGCTGCTGCTTTTCCGTTAGCTCGCAGACTGCTGTGCTAGCAATGAGGGAGGCTCTGTGGGCGTGGGACCCTCCCGGCCAGGTATGAGATATAATCTCCTGGTGTGCCCGTTTGCTAAGACTCTTGGTAAAGCGCAGTATTGGGGTGGGAGTTACCCGATTTTCCAGTTGTTGTGTGTCTCAGTTCCCCTGGCTAGGAAAAGGGATTCCCTTCCCCCTTGCGCTTCCCAGGTGAAGTGATGCCTCGCCCTGCTTCAGCTCTGGCTGGTCGAGCTGCAGCAGCTGACCAGCACCGATTGTCCGGCACTCCCTAGTGAGATGAACCCAGTACCTCAGTTGAAAATGCAGAAATCACCCATCTTCTGTGTCGCTCGCGCTGGGAGCTGGAGACTGGAGGTGTCCCTATTCGGCCATCTTGCTCCACCTCAATATTTTATTCAATTGTGTAAGCTGCATTCTTCACTCAACATGTTTCTACGTTAATCAAGTTTTTATGACTCCCTTATATTCCACATTATGGATGTAACATAATTCATTTATCCAATTCTCTATTAATAGAGAATAGTGCTTACTATGAGTTCTAGACATCTTATATATACAAACCAGTTTATTGTTCACAATCCTATGAAGTAGGTACTATTATTACCCACATTTTGTATATAGGGAAATTAAGGTACAGAGAACTTAAGCAACTTGCCCAAGGTCAGATACTTTATACGTGGTAAAGGTAGGCTCCAGAGTCTGCTTTTGATGATTATGCAATATGATTTCTCTGAAACTGGGATTAAATTGATTTGTGAGCAAGGATAAGTAGGAAGGTTACATTTTGCTGAGACCTTGTGTTAAATATGGCTAAGAGTACATGTTCTAAGTCAGGTTGTCTGGCTTCAAATCCCACCTTTGCTACTTATCAACCCTGTAGCTTTGGGTTATTTGATTTACTTCTATATCTCACTTTTCTTATCTGTGAAACAGGGTTAATAACAGTGCCTACTTTAGATAATGCTATTAGGGCCAATTATTAAATACTTAAGCCTTCAAATAAATGATAACTTTTATTAAAACACCTTGATTCACCATGGGGCAATTTTCCTGAATTGTAGAATGACTCCCACAAAAAAGCAAAACAAAACAAAACAAACAAACAAAAAAAAAAACCCTGCCTTTTTAAAACTTACTTGGCCTTCCAAGTCCAGTCTTAGGAGATAAGAGAACTAGCCCTAACTAGTAATACTGACAAACAGAAAGAAACATATCTGCAAATCAGTGGTGCTATATTACATATAGTGGGGAGGAAATGGTTCCATAATATACAAAAAGGTATCTGAACTGAAGTCACTATCCTTAAAGTTGAGTCTTTGACATTGTCCATTTCCTCCTGATGTCAAGAGGGCTGGCTCAGGGTCCAGAGAAATCTAGACAATGGTGGAGTGAAAATGACAAGGCAGCTTTCCCAAGACAGAAAAGCATGTGAAAAAGTAAGCATTAACTCTTTTTCCCCACTAGCTTTTAAATTTGTTAATTTTTGGCATCCTTAAAGTCTCACTTCCCTAGAGCACGGCCTTAATTACCCTGCCTTAGCTGTGATTCAATAATAAGGAAGAGTTTTCGAGTGCATGCAATGGGCTAGCACCTACACTTAACATTTATTATCTCTTTAACTCACAGCAACCCAGTGAGGTGGAAGGAGCCAATGTATGCCAGAGGTTTTTGTGTGTGCAGTTTTTTTGTTTTGTTTTGTTTTTAGAGACAAGTCTCTCTATGTTGACCATGCTGGCACTCCTCCTACCTTAGCCTCCCAAGTAGCTAGGACTACAGGTGCATGCCACTACACCCAGCAACAAAAGGTTTCAAATGACATGCCCAAGTTTACTAAGGTAACAAATGACAGAGCCAGAGTGAATCCAGGAAGCCCACACACTTAATGGTACAGTTTTACATGGCACAGCTTCTCTGTGTGGTAATGGTCAACCAGTTAGAAATGTTAAAGATGGAAGGAGCCTTAGGAGTTTCCTAATCCAAAATTTCTCAAAGTGCAATATATATCCCTATCTGGTATAAGAGGTGACTTTAAGGGGTGTAGAAATAAACATTTTAAAAGTAATATGTATGTTTTTATATTAACGTATAGTAGAAAATATAGCTAACATATCAAAACTGTGATTTCAGTCACATGTATTAATGTGTAAAGTGTTGGTATATCATAAGTGTTGTGTAAGTGTTTGCTACGATGACCTAGATCATTACGATGAGACTAATTTCTTAAGAGTCAATCTTGAAAATAATAATAGTAAAAGCAGTACATAGAAATAGCAAAAGTCATAAAATAGATTCTTAAGTTACTAAAGTTTGAAAATACTAAACTCTTCCAACTTCTTTGTAACAGCACAAGCTTTGAAATACTGTTCAGAATTGTTAGGTTGAGCCATATTAAATTGCCATTTGTATAGCTTCAGTGTGTTGACTGGAAATGCTGTTTGGCTCAACCTATTATTCAAGGCTCTTTCTATGCTTATTAACTGTGAGAACATGGGCAAGTTATTTAACCAGGCAATAAAGAGGGTCCAGCTCTTTGTCTATATTGGCTATTATTGCTCCTTTTGCTTCTCTTGCTAAATGTCTCTGCTCTCAGGCCTGGTCCTGCACTACCTATCATCTCCTGCTCTGGGTGGGCTCAGAGAAAGCCCCATTGTGGCCCTTTCCACTGACCACAGGCATGGCCATGGAGGCTTTCACTGCCTTTCTCAAGATCAGAATAATTAGTGGTTGCTTCTTCAGGTGTCTCCTAGCCACCCCATGCTGAGGGTGCTATGAGCAACTGGGGGATGATTTTTATCATTCATGAAAACCTTGATTCAGTGTTGGCGAAGCTAACTCTTCCACTCCCTGATAAGGTTTGTTTTCCCTTTATCAACTGACAGTATAAGCTTCCATCCCAATCCTCTGTACTCTCATTCGGTTGAGATTACCCTTATAAAAACATAGATGAAATCCGTCATCCTATCATATGACAATTTCTGCCCTGAAACACACAGAAAATTAACCATGTGCCCTCATTTAAAACAAAACAGCTCCAAACTCAGACTGCTAAAGCTGGTGTATTCTACCTATAAGGAGATGCAGAAAGTAAAAGGTATTTTTCATTGTTGTGTGACCTTCTTATATTGGTTAAGAACTTGACTGAAATTGATATCTGTAAGTATCCTGCCACTTGGACCTTTCTCTATTAGTCTTGGAGTGACATGAAAAGAATATTATTTCAATTATTGCTGGGGTAGGCTTCAGTGAGGCAATAAATCACATGCACAGGAAGGTATTTTCCTTTGTGAAGAACAAGAATGTGAGTTACCAGGCTGGGTGCAGTGACTCACGCCTGTTATCCCGACACTTTGGGAGGCCGAGGCGGGCAGATCATGAGGTCAGGAGATCGAGACCATCCTGGCTAGCTCGGTGAAACCCTCTCTCTACTAAAAATACAAAAAAAAAAAAAAAAAAAAAAAATTAGCCAGGCATGGTGGCGGGCAACTGTAGTTCCAGCTACTCGGGAGGCTGAGGCAGAAGAATGGCGTGAACCCAGGAGGCGGAGCTTGCAGTGAGTGGAGATCGCGCCACTGCACTCCAGCCTGGGCAATAGAACGAGACTCCGTCTCAAAAAAGAAAAAAAAAAAAAAAAGAATGTGAGTTACCAGATCAAAACTGACTTGGAAGGCAGAATTTTAACACATTCTTTTTTGTAAACTAAGTGAGAAAGACACATTTGGAAAGTGATCACATGCTGTTAATGAGCAACTTAATCAGTTTTGTTCTGAGTTTGAGGGTAATTAACTGTTAAGAAATCATGGTTCAAAACAATAGAACTTCAACACACAACATGAACATGTTCCAAGACGGTCACGAATGTGCATATTTGTGAACACAGAAATGTTTAGGCAGATGCCTGACCTTCTCTCAAATCATAGATCCCACTGAGAGTCTCCTGTTTTCTGTGCATATTCTCAAGCCACAGGTGTTAACTCCCTTTCAACTTCTACTAAAGTTTTCCTGTCCTCTGATAGCTATTTTTCACATGTGAAAACTCGTTTCCATCTTTCACAAATGTAGTATGCTACAATGAGTGGAATTCAGCAAAGGCAAGATGAGACACAGCTGAGTGGTCAGCTAGGCATGCTCTTTGTCAAAATAACTCCAGTTTTAAAATACCTGTGATTCAGGATCACTTGAGGCCAGGAATGAGCTAATATGATTCAAGCAGCCTTACAATCTGTTCAACAAATATTTTGGCATTACAAAAAGAACCTTTTCAAATTTATTTTTTAGTTTCCTTGGCAAAGGGGTTAACCAAAAGGATTTTCTGTAGGTGGAAAAGGATTGAGAAAACTAAGTAATTTGATCCATTGAACCTATTGTGACAGAAATGCAGTGGTTTTGCATGGACCTAAATAGGTCTTGGGCAACATAGCAAGACCTCGTCTCTGCAAAATAAAAATTGAGGCCGGGTGCAGTGGCTCACGACTGTAATCCCAGCACTCTGGGAGGCCAAGGCAAGTGGATCACGAGGTCAGGAGATAGAGACCATCCTGGCTAACATGGTGAAACCCCGTCTCTACTAAAAAATACAAAAAATTAGCTGGGCGTGGTGGCGGGTGCCTGTAGTCCCAGCTACTCGGGAGGCTGAGGCAGGAGAATGGCGTGAACCCAGGAGGTGGAGCTTGCGGTGAGCCGAGATCATGCCACTGCACTCCAGCCTGGGAGACAGAGCGAGACTCCATCTCAAAAAAAAAAAAAAAAGAAAAAGAAAAAGAAAAATTGAAAAATGAGCCAGGCATCATGACATGTTTCTGTGGTCTTAGCTATTTGGGAGGCTGAGGCAGGAGGACTGCTGCTTCAAACCCAGGCAGTTGAGCCTGCAGTGAGCCATGATTGCACCACTGCACTCCAGCCTAGGCAACAGACTGACAGCCTGACTCCAAAAAACTAAAGAAAATATATGTAAATAAGTGAAACAATAAATATAAAATACTCAAACACACGTGATGGGAAGGTGTGATCTCAAACACACATGATGGGAAGGTGTGATCACTTGCAGAAGAGTTATCATTGAAAAAGTTAAATTCATAAAAACTAAGCGTCTACTGTAGCAAAAATTACGTATCAAGTGAGAACGTAATTGTTTAAAAGTGCCTGAGACAGGTGCAGCGGCACACACCTGTATTACTAGCAACTTGGAGAGCTGAGATGGGAAGACTGCTTGGGCCCAGAAGGCGGAGACTACCCTGGGCAAGATAGCTGGATCCTATCTCTAAAAGGAAATAAAAGTGGCTGAAAGAAAAAAAAAACTTGCTGAACATCCTTGTGAACATCCTTGTGTTCCAGTGCCCCAACTGCAATCCATACTATAGAACTGTTCAGAGCCTAGAAGCTGCTGGAGCCAGAGGGTAGAGATGAGCCATAGGCGAAAACTGACCAGAGCTGCTAGAAGAAATAGACAACAATTTGACCTAATAACAAGGGCAATTAAAGACATATAAATATAGCAAAATCAAAATATATTGGGGGGCTAACAAGCCATTATTTGTAAACCTCCCTTCCCACCCAAGTCACCTCCTTTATGTGTGGTAGGATGTCCCCAGTCTAAGATTTAATCTATGTTCAACCTTCCAGGTTCTGTTTTAAACAGGTATAACCCTAGCTTTGGGATTTCAGTAAAGACTAACCCTTTTCTCACCATGGACTTTCAAAAGCCTGGTTTTAAACTCAGAGCTAAGCAACTCCTTTCTGCCTAGACAGTATCTGCCTTTCCTTTTCTAGGGCAATAAACCTCAGCCTCAAAGTCTAATCTTCCTGTCAGAGGGGTTATGAGAAGAATCCATTATCAAGAAAAGAAAATACTTCAAGTGGCATTTTGACATGATACTAGGACACAAAAAATGATTATACCCAATTCCCAGATATACCTCCTCAAATTTGCATTCTCTGGGACCTAGGGATACCTCCTTTAAAGATGCATCAGGAGGGAACATGTCAGAGCTCAACGCTCTTCCTTTCCTAAGTCAAGTGCATGAGACTCCACACTCCTTCTGATTGTATGAACTCAGGGACTGTGCATCATGTTTATTTGTGTCCTCTCTGCTTTAAGCAGCACAGTGCACATTGCAGTTGTTTAGATCCATATAGAACCACTGCATTTCTGCCACAATAGGTTCAATAGATCTAATTACTTAGTTTTCTCAATCCTTGTCCACCCACAGAAGATCCTTTTGGTTAACCACTTTGCCAAGAAAACTAAAAAATAAACTTGAAAAGGTTCTTTTTGTAATACCAAAATATTTGTTGAACAGATTGTAAGGCCACTTGAATCACATTAGCTCACTAAAACATCTATCGCAAAGTCACAGTCTTAATGTTACTGGATTCTTAGAATTCTTATTCTCCTCTAACCCCACAGAAACAAAAATTGCTAAAAGTTCAATCTATCTTTAAAGAAAAGTATTCAAATTTGTAACGTCTGTGGATAACTAGGAGGCAAAAAAGTTGAAAACTGAAACCCTGTATCATATATCACTAGTAGGTCTTACCTCTCATTGTTTCTTGACATAAAGCAATTATTGGATAATTCAGCTTGGTAGAGAGGCTGAACTGTGATATTTGGGGTGTCATAAAAGGCAGTATTTGCAAGATCAAGTGGGAGACATAATACACACAGTAAAAAATACCCAGGGATGGGAACTAGACTACAGGCTAGATAAACCTAACCCACGGATAACTGAAGTTCTAGAATGAGAAATAAAAACAGATAGAGACAAGGTAATAATACTAAACTATTAGAAGACAATTTTCCTGAAATTAAGAAAAATTTAAATCTGCAGTTTGAAGTATTCAAGTATGTATAGGAATGCTGAAAAAAAAAAGCCTGATAAAATTTCTAAACTTTTAGGATAAATTTTAAAACTTCCAGACAGAAAGAATCTACGCTATTATATTAATAAAGATGCTTTGTGGTGGCAAGTATCAGAAACATCAAAGTGACTTTAAAAATAAGGAAACTGTATATATGCATATCTCATGTACACACACATGCACACATATACACACAAAGCCCAGGGTAAAACCACTCTAGAGTTAGTTAATTCAGTGGCCTAACTGCATTAGTAAAGAAAGATCAGGTTTTTTTCAAACTAATAAATCTGCCTTTATCCTCACACTACCTTCTTTCATGGCAAAAGTTATAGCATCACAATTTCCAAAAGCAGCAAATGAATTGTCTCTCCTCCTGTCTTAGTGGCAGTAGTTGTTGATTACATATCCAAGATCCACCATCCTCTTCTTCACTAAAAGAACCTTGATTTTGTGCCCAGCTAAACAGACTTTCTAAGACTTCCTTTTGGTCAAGGGTGACCATGTGATATAATTTTGGACTATAAAATGTAAGCAGAAGTTTGTGTGATGGTTAATTTTATGTGTCAACTTGACTGGACCATGGGGTCCCCAGATGCTTGTTTAAACATTATTCCGAGTATATCTTCAAGGGTGTTTATGGATGAGATTAACATTTTAATCTGTAAAGCAGATTGCTTTCCATAATGTAGTTGGGCCTTATTCTATCAGGCCTAAATAGAACAAAAAGTCTGACTCTTCCCTGAGTAAGAGAGAATTTTCCGCCAGACAGCCTTTGGACTTCATCAGAAATATCAGCTCTTCTGACTGATGACCTTTAAAGGGGGACATCAGCTATCCTTGAGTCTCCAGTCTGCAACCCACTCTGCAGATTGGACTTGCCAGCTTTCATAATACTGTGAACCATTCCTTATGTATATTTATTCATCATATATATGTACACACACATACACACATATATATGTAAATACATATATGTATAATATTCCATATATATATTCTGTTTCTCTGAAGAACCCTGACCAATCTAATATATTTTGCTAAATGGTTTCTGGGAAACCATAAGCCTTCTTGATATGAAAGGACAGTAGCATGTGGTATAGACATTATCCTACCTATTTTTCCTTCTTGCTTTGAAGTGATGACTGGAGCTAGAACTGCAGCAGCCGTCTTGCAACTATGAGGGAAAGGTCAAAGAAACTGCAGATATATATACCCTGGTATCAGAAATGCAACATCAGCAACTGCCTGCCTCTGGGCTTTTTTGCTATATGAGAAAACTATTCCCCAATTTTTAAAGGTCATTTTTGTTTTATGTTATTTTGATTTGAAAACTTTCCTAATTGATAGAGTAGTGATCTCAAATGCTACAAAACTTTTCTAAAAAATATTTCTTAATAGACTTTCCTTGATGTATCATTGACTAGAGCACAGTCACATGCTCACTTCTAAGCTAATTAGAAGTAAATGACCTTTCCATGATTGACTTAAACAAATCAAAATCCACAATTCCAGAACAGGAAATGGGATAAATACCATGGAGAATGGGATAATACCTGAGAAAATCAGTGCTGATGTTAGGAAGCCAGTAGATGTTGAGTGGGTAACCAAGAGTGTCTGCCACACTTATAAAAGAAAAAGAATCAGATTGGCCTCAAACTTCCCGAATATATGCTAAAATCTAAAAACTAATTAGGTTATTTCTATAAGCTACCTCCAAAAATGAGCTGAAACCCAAAAATTCACTCTCTAGCCCAGTCAGGAGAAAAATATATATATTTGCAGAAACTCAGGAATTCAGAAAACATTAATCACATACTTCATGTGAGAAAAACACTGCTAAACTACAAATGTTAGAACAGAGACTTCAAAATGGGGAGAGGAGAAGTAGTAAGCATACATCTGTCTCTATATGTAGAAAAATATAAGCGAATAGTGGCAGAGTGACCAAGAAATTATAATTTTAATTATAAATAAGGATTTTTGAAACAAAAACTACATACTGCAAGAAAAAATATAAAAACCTTTGGGTCTTAGAGTAATAAATATTTCAATACTTGGATCTTAAAATACAATTTTAAAAAACTCCAGGATTTGATAGTAGTGGGTGGAAAACAGATTATGGGAAATAAAAGCATTCCAACAACAAATTAATTAGTTACAGTTTCTTTTCTTTTCTGTGTGGCTTGTTTTCTTTTCTTTACAGCTGGCTTTCATTTCCTTTCAAATTTAAAAGAGTGTATTTAACATTCCATGTTAAGGCAATGTGATAACCATGAAGTCTTTGCGTGAGAAAGGAAAGAGGTAGGTTAATTTATAATGAAAGTTGATAGTGTAGAGGAAATCCCCAGCATCCTTCAACCATTTACAACATTTTACAAAACAATGCAGGTAAGGGAAAAGCTTTCACCCATAACGAGGAAAAACGGTTCTAACTGCCTGCATTACAGCAGCCTATGATGTGACTCAAGCCTCGTAATTCACATTTTTTTGAAGGCTCACAATAATTTAGAGTTCCAACAGCTTTGATTTTGAATTACTTATTTTTACAATAACACAAATAAAACTTGATATAATAAATGCATATATCCTTAGAATTAACAATATATATTTTATATGACCATGATTTGTGCAAAAATTATATTTGCTGCAGAAAACATTAAAATATAAAACAGTAAAGATTTTTAAAACCACAAACTCTGATCCTAATCCAATAAAATCAGAAATATATCATATAAAAATGAAGTGACCAAGATGGCAGAATAGAAGGTAAACCACTCACATCTCCCTACAAGAATTCTGCATCCATCTATGGTAAAAAGTCACTCTGCAGGAGCCTCAGGATTGAGGTAAGAGTTTGCGAAACCCTAGTGAAGTCCAAGACATCAGAGGATCACTTGCAGAGGGAAGACCTACACATAGGTGGCTGATCCACCAAGCTTGTTCCTGGGTTCAAGCCAGAAAATGACCCAGTCTCCCAAGGGGTTTGGTTTCATCCCTACTTGGCCTTGATCCTGCAACCAAAGCCATCTGCCAAGGAGTCAAGAACAAATTGTGCACACTAGTAGAAAGGCTCATCTACCCACTGACAGTCGTGTTGGCAGTCAATCTGAACATTGCTGTCTGGTTCTGCTCCAGCCCCCTCAGGTGAGGTACCAGCTCAGAGCTGCTCACACAAGGACCCAGAGGGAGACTTGTCCATAACTTGTCGCTCAGTAGTCTGAGCCTCTCAGACAGGCTAGAGCTCATAAACCTCTGTTCCACAACAGATACCAAGGAGGCCCAGTCTCAGCTCTGGCCTCTCATACTGCAACCAAGGAACTATTCCATCTGTACAGAAACTTGCAAGGAGAATGTGCCTCTTTGAGCCAATGAGACAGGGCTCTCCAGCTTCTGCCCCACAGCAGATGTCAAGGGGGCCCCATCTCAGCTCCAGTCCATCCTGCTGCAGTTGGGGAACTATTACATCTATGCTGAGACCTGCTTGGAGATGTATACCTGTTTGAACCAATGAGAAGGGCTCTTCAGCTTCTGTCCCACAGCAGATCCTGATGGGCCCCAGTAACCGCTCTGACTCCTCCTGCTGCATAGAACTATCCCATCTATCCAGAGACCTACTATAAGATGCATACCCATATAAACCATTGGGATAGGCATGCCAGTATCTGTCTCACAGCAGGTCCCTTGGAGGTCCAGCCTCAGCTTTGGCTTTTACTGCTGCAAAGAACTACTGCTGGGTGATACATACATGTCTGAGCCAACAAGATAGGCCCATCAGCTTCCTTCCCATAACAGATCCTGATGAGAGAAGAGAGATAGACCCTCTCACATTGTTTTATATTGTTTTATACTCAGAAAAGAAAAGAAAAGAAAAGCAAAACAAAAGGCAGGTAGCCCGGCACCTAGGAACCAGACCCAAAACCAAGAAACCAGACCCGAAACAAGGTCTGGGCCTGCCTGACCTAAGCCTGGTAGTTAAAGATCAACCCCTGACCTAACCGGTTATGTTATCTATAGATTTCAGATATTGTATAGAAAAGACATTGTGAAACTTCCTGGTCTGTTCTGTTTCACTCTGAATTACCAGTGCATACAGTGCCTGTCACATACCCCTTGCTTGCTCAGTCAATCACGACCCTCTCAAGCGGACCCCCTTAGAGTTGTGAGTCCTTAAAAGGGACAGGAATTGCCCACTTGGGGAACTCAGCTCTTGAGACAGGAGTCTTGCCCGATGCTCCTGGCCGAATAAACCACTTCCTTCTTTAACTTGGTGTCTGAGGAGTTTTGTCTGCAGTCCTTCCTGCTACATTTCTTTGTTCCCTGACTGGGAAGCAAGGTGATTGGCGGATGGTTGAGGCAGCTCCTTAGGTGGCTTTCTGTCCTGTGGAACATCCCTGCGGGGACTGACCAGTCTGAGCGACACGGATCCTGAGAGCGCGCCCGGGTAGGCATTTGCCGCTGTGGGATGCCTCGACAGAGCAGTGTGTGGCAGGCCCCCATGGAGGATCAACACAGTGGCTGAACACTGGGAAGGAACTGGTACTTGAAGTCTGGACATCTGAAACTTGGTAAGACTAGTCTTTGGAACTTGCCTACTCCGTTTGAGTGGAGGCGTGGCCTGATCACCCATGGCGTGCCTTTATCGGCACTTTGGTTTGGTTTTGGTTTTGACTTGGTTTGAATTGCTTGGCAGGACCGGTCTTGGGAACTTGCCCACTCCATTTGAGTGGAAGCGTGGCCTGATCACCCAGGGCATGCCTTTATCAGCACTTTGGTTTTGACTTGGTTTGAATTGCTTGACAGAAGACTTGTCTTGGGAACTTGCCTACTCCATTTGAGTGGAAGTGTGGCCTGATCACCCACAGTGTGCCTGTACTGGCACTATGGTTTTTGTTTTTGACTTGACTTGGATTGCTTGATACTTTGGTTTTGGTTTTGACCTGGCTTGGATTTCTGAATACTCTGATTTTGGTTTTGATTTTGGTTTGGTGTAAACTGCAAAAGTGTGTGTGTGTCCTTTTAACCCATTCTTTGTTTTGTGATGTGTGTGTGGTGTTAGCATGAGCATGGTGTTTTGTCTTGAAAAAGCATGGGTCAGGCACAAATAAGCCCACCCTACTAGGAACTATGTTGAAAAATTTCAAGAAAGGATTTAAGGGAGACTATGGAGTACTGTGACACCAGGAAAACTTAAAACTTTGTGTAAAGTAGACTGGCCAGCATTAGAGGTAGGTTGGCCATCAGAAGGAAGCCTGGACAGGTCCCTTGTTTCAAAGGTATGGCACAAGGTAACCTGTAAAGCCAGGGCACCCAGACCAGTTTCCATACATAGACGCTTGGTTACAGCTGGTTTTAGATCTCTCCACAGTAGCTGAGAGAACTGCAGCATAAGCGAGAAGAGAGAGGGAAAGAGACAGAGGTAAAAGGAAAGTCAAAGAGAGAGGGACAAAGTCAAAGAGAGACAGACAACGTCAAAGAGAGAAAGAGAAAGAGATATATACAAGTAGTTAAGAAAAAAAACAGTGTACCCTATTCCTTTAAAAGCCATCTGTACCAATTCCAAATTAACTTAGACAAAATAAGGTCTTATTAATAGCAAAGGATAATTAAAATCCCAAACTTACAAGGTTTTCAACAAAAGTAAAGTTTGCTAAAAGTTAACAGTGTAACATGTATTATACTAACTTCTATTCTTGTGGCCTTAGACAGTCTAGCCGACAGACATAAAAGAAGTTCGCTTTAGAAAAGAATGGTTATCATCTTCAAAAAAAAGGAAAAAAAGGCGGGGCAGGGGCAGAATTTATGTAAAAAGAGTATTATATGGTAAATTCTTGTCCTGAAATAAATTAACTGGTTGTTTAAAGAAAAAATTATTTGTAATAAGTTAGAAAGTTAAAGTATGTCAAAGAATTGTCTGCAAAAGTCGTGAAAGAGAAAAATGTTATAAAAAAAACTTTATGCAAGAAATGTTCTATAATTTAAAAGTAACTAGGCCTCCTTAATAAAACTAAAAAAAAACCAAACAAACAAAAAAACAATAGTTTATGTGTAAGGTATATAAGGAAAGTAAAATATACCTTTGGTAAAAGAATTATAAGGAGGCATAGAATATAAATTTTTACCTACATTAAAAGGTTAAAAATATGTGTATATTATTTTAAAGGTTTAATCAAGTTTTAAAATGTTAATTGGAAAGAAAATTCTGTGTTTCTGTGTGTAAACGTTGGCTAAAGTTAAACAGGTATCATCCAGTTTTTCTGTAAACTGGACATTAAAATAAAAGCAAAGTAGGCTTTTCTTAAAGCACCAACCTACTCTTTAGCAAAAATTATAAAAGGTTAAAAAGAGTCTATAAAATCTTACCTTATGGTCAAACATTAAAAATTGGATAAATACGTCTACAAGATTTTATTAAAATTAAGTTTAACATTAAAACACACTAATATAAAGGTAAAATTTAGCTTATCCAGTATAAAATCATACAAAAAGCATTGCTTAAATATAAAATGGTACCTGGTTTTCTTTGGTTTAAAAACTAATTAAAATAGGTGCTAAAAGAAATTACTCAGTAAAAAGGCACTAAGGACTATAAAGTCCACTGCGAAGATTCCCACATTTACAACAAAAGGTCCATTTCTTAAAAATTATATACTTGGTTTATCTTCCACTTTCCTTTCCCTCAAAAACTAAAAGTCTTTTAGCACATGTACCACCCCTAGAATTTCCGGTAAACTAGCACCAGCCTGAAGATCATGCTCTCATCAAAGGGTGGAAAGAAGAAAAACTCGAGCCAGCCTGGTAAGGACCCTACCTTGTGCTGCTAACCACCAAGACTGCTGCTCGTACAGCAAAAAAGGAGGGACTCATCACATCCGAGTCAAGAAAGCGCCATCCCCTACAGAGTTGTGGGCCATAGTCCTAGGGGAAAACCCTACCAAACTAAAGCTAAGAAAAATGTAACTCTTTTCATCTATTCTATTACTCTATCTTCTTTCCTTGTTCTATTGCTAACCATCTAGTTATTAACATATCAAGTCAATTTCACCTCAAACTATTGCATTTAATGCTTGCCTTGTTATACCCTGTGGAGACTTGCCTAGTCAAAGACAGCTTTCTACTTCAGAAAAGTAATTCTGTCCCTCCTGACGCTCCTCAGACTAGGCATTAGTAAACTAGGACCATTTAATCTGGGGAGATTTTGATAAAGACCCCAGTGCCAACCAACAGTCTTGCCCCCAATATAGAGCTTTTATGCTGTAGTTGGTCCAACATTCTGTGGACCTCTAAAGAGCAAGGATGGACTGCCCCAACCAGTTTTTGTAATTTCCTAAAATCATACATTCATTTTACTAGAAGATCATAGAAGTTAAAGACTTAAAACCAACTTTAGAAATTAAGACAGGATACCAAGATGCAAATGCCTGGTTAAAATGGATCAAATATTCCATCTGCACGTTAAACAAAAGCAATTGTTATGCTTGTGCACATGGCAGGCCAGAGGCCCAAATTGTCCCCCTTCCACTAAGGTGGTCCTCCAGTCGACCAGGCATAGGCTGCATGGTAGCTCTTTTCCAGAATTCTACAGCCTGGAGTAATAAGTCATGCCAAGCTCTCTTTGCTATATCACAAAGTCTGGCACCCTGCGGGTCAGTCCCTCGAGGGCCATCCAGCTTCTGTCTCCCAATACTAAGTTCACTTCATGTCTCTCACAACAGGAAGGAAACTTAGCATTCCTTGGAGACCTGAAGGGATGCAATGAGCTTAAGAATTTTCAAGAGCTTATCAATCAGTCAGTCCTTGTTCATCCCTGAGCGGATGTGTGGTGGTATTGTGGTGGACCTTTACTGGGCACTCTGCCCAGTAACTAGAGTGGCACTTGTGCATTAGTCCACTTGGCTATCCCTTTCACCCTGGCATTTCATCAACCAGAGAGAATGTATAACCCTAAAAATTGATAGAGCTAGACTGGATCTTCAAGTAAATATCATGGTTTGAGAAAAAGTTTATAAACGCTCTCCTGAGCCAGTATTTCAAACTTTCTATGATGAACTGAATGTGCCAGTACCAGAAATTCCAGGAAAAACAAGAAATTTGTTTTTGCAATTAGCCGAGCATATAGCCCAGTCTCTCAATGTCACTTCATGTTATGTATCAGCACAAGTGTACTATATGAATCATTATCAATCTATTGCACAGGAAGACATAAGTAGCAAAAATAAGAGTGAGAACTCCCACTAATAAAATGTGAGAGTCTCAAAGCAGGGAAATGAAAGAGAGACAGACCCTCTCATATTGTTTTATACTCAGAAAAGAAAAGAAAAGCAAAACAAAAGACAGGTAGCCCGGTCCTAAGAACCAGATCTGAAACCAAGGAACCAGACCTGAAACCAGGCCTGGGCCTGCCTGACCTAAGCCTGGTGGTTAAAGATCGACCCCTGACCTAACTAGTTATGTTATCTATAGATTCCAGATATTGTATAGAAAAGACATTGTGAAACTTCCCAGTCTGTTCTGTTTCACTCTGACCACCGGCACATGCAGCCCCTATCATGTACCCCTTGCTTGCTCAATCGATTATGACCCTCTCATGTGGACCCCCTTAGAGTTGTGAGCCCTTAAAAGGGACAGGAATTGCTCACCTGGGGAGCTCGGCTCTTGAGACAGGAGTCTTGCCCGATGCTCCTGGCCAAATAAACCACTTCCTTCTTTAACTCGGTGTCTGAGGAGTTTTGTCTGCGGCTCATTCTGCTACACTGAGAGGGCCCAGTTTCAACTCCAGCCTCCCTTGCTGCAGTTGGGGACCCATCCCACATGTGCAGAAACCTGCTGAGAGTCATGCACAGGTGAGATGGGTCCCCAAGTGGGGATAGCCATCCATCTTGGCCACCAGGACAGTCTTCTGGATTCAGGTCCCTGGCCAGCATTCCCACACAGCCCAAGTACCCTTCTTGGGTCTTCCCCAACCCATCTGGGCTGGAAAGCTGTGCCAATCTCATAGCCCTCACAAGACTTGCAGCAAGCCTGTACTTAGAGCATCTTCTAGTGCTGAGACAGCTATAGAGGGCAGAAGCCCAGGGAACACAATAGTCAGACTGTATAGAATCCCTACAAGGATAGACATAAACAAAGCTGGACTACAAAGACTAAAATATTAAATAAATACCTAATCTATCAATACACAGACATCATTTCATGTTCATAGCATCAAAAACATTCAAGGAAATATGACTCATCATATGGAAAAATTAAGGTGCCAGAGGCTGACCCTAAAGTGATAAAGATACGCACTCTCTTAGACAAATAATACAAAATAGCTGTTTTAAGAAGCTTGATTGACTTCCACAAAATACACAGAATCAATTCAGAAACTTATCAGAGAAATTTAACAGAGATTAAAATAATTTTTAAAAAAAATCAACCAGAAATCCTGGAGCTGAAAAATACAATGAATGAAAGGAAAAATGCAACAGATATTATCAACAGCAGAACTGATCAAGCTGAAGAATCAGTGAGCTTGAAGACAGAATATTTGAAAATATACAGTCAGAGGAGAAAAAAGAATGAAAAGTATAAAGAAAGCTTACAGAAATGACAAGACAACATCAAAAGAGCAATCATTCATGTTATTTAGTTAAAGAGGGAAATGAGAAAGACAAGAAGGTAGAAAGTTTATTCAAAGAAATAGTAACATAAACCTTCCAAACCTGGAGAAAGATATAAATATCCAGGTACAGGAAGGTCAAGGGTCACCAATCACTTTCAATCCATATAAGAATACACTTATGTATTATAATCAAACTGTCAAAGGTGAAAGACAAAGAAACGATTATGAAAGCAATGAGAAAAAAGAAGCAAATAACAGATAAGGTAGATCTGAAATGCCTGGCAGCAGACTTCTCAGTAGAAACAGTACAGGCCAGGAGAGGTGAGATGATATTTTCAGAGTGCTGAAAGAAGTAAACTGCAAAGCAAGAATACTGTTTCCAGTAAAGCTATCCTTCAAAAATGAAGGAAAGATAAAGCCTTTCCTAGACAAACAAAAGCTGAGGGAATTTGTTGCTACCAGACCTGTTCCATAAGAAATGCTAATGAGAGTTCTATTTAGGTCAAAAGGATACCAATGTGATTGTTATACTAATATTGTAATTGTGGTGTATAAATCAATTAAATCTTTACTAAGAAGACTAAAAGATAAAACTACTAAAAATAATAATGACAACAATTTATTAAGAGATTAGCAATATAAAAATGTAAATTGTGGTATCAAAAATTCAAAATGTGTGAGGAGAGGGGAATTAATATGTATAAGGTTTTATTTTGTTTGTTTCTTTTTGTTTTTTTGTGATCAAAACTAAGTTAGAATCAGTTTTAAGTAACTTGTTATAACTATAGAATTTTTTGTAATCTTCATGCTAACCACCAAACAAAAACTTATAATAGATATACTGAAAATAAAAAGCAATGAATTAAAACATGCTAGAAAATCACTTAACCACAAAGGAAGACTGTGAGAAAGGATGGAACTGGAGGTCATTGGTAAGCCAGGCACAGAAAGACAAATATTGCATGTTCTCATTCATATGTGGAAGCTAAGAAAGTGGATCTCATGGAGGTAGAGGTTAAAATGGTGCTTACCAGAGGATGTAAAGGAAAGGGGAGAGAGGTAGGGATGAAGAGAAGTTGGTTAAAGGATACAAAAACATAGAAGGAATAGGTTCTAGTATTTGATGTATAGTAGGGAAAGTTAACTTATTATAACTTATTGTGCATTTCAAGGTAGCTGGAAGAGAAGATTTATAAAGCTCCCAACAGAAAGAAAACATAAATGTTTGAAGTGATGGCTATCCTAATTACCCTGATTTGCTCATTACACATTATATGTAGGTATCAAAATATCTCATATACAATTTTATATATCAATTTTTTTAAAACTTAAAAATCAAAAAATACTTTTCAAAAAGAAACCTGTAAGTGCTAATGACTGTGGAGTAACCATAACACTCATGAAAGGAAAATAAATTTCTATTTGGATAAAAGAAATACATAATATAAATATGATCTTAAAAATCAGAAAAAGCAATCAAAAACCCAAACTAAGAAAATAAAAGCTAAAATTGATGAAATAGAAATTTTTTTACATGCAAGAAGAATGCATCAACTGAAAAGCTATTCCTTTGAGAAAACCAATAAAAACAACAAGCTTCAGAGCCTGATTATGGCAAAAATAAAATATGCCCACAAGAAAAAATATACATGATTAGGTATGCAAAATGATAACTATCAAAGAAATAAAGATTTTTAACAAATTGTTTAAGAGCCAGGTATGATGGCTCATGCCTGTAATCCCAGCACTTTGGGAGGCCAAGGCAGGAGGATGGCTTGGGGCCACGAATTCAAACAGCCTGTGCACCATGGTGACACCCTGCCTCCCACAAAAAAAACCTAAAAAATTAGCCAGGCATGGTGGCTCATACCTGTAGACCTAGCTACTCAGGAGCCTGAGGCAAGATGATTGCTTGAGCCCAGGAGGTTGAGGATGCAGTGAGCTACGATTGCACCACTGTACCCTAGCCCGGGTAGTAGAATGAGACTCTGTATCAAAAAGGAAAAAAAAAAAAAAAATATATATATATATATATATATGAATATTATATGCAAATCTATAGAAACAAATTTGAAAACTAGGAGGAAACTGCTGATTTCCTAGCAAAATACAAATGTCTAAAATTGGCCTAGGAAATAGAAAACATTAAAGGGCCAATTTCCATAGAATAGATTTGAAAGGTGATAAACCATAGCTCTCCAAAGATGTCTGTGTTCTAATCCCTGAGTATGGAATAAAGTATGTTATTTTATATGGCAAAAGGAACTTCACAGTTGTGATTAAGGATCTAGACATAGGAAAAGTGCCTTGCATTATCCAGGTGGCCCCAGTGATGTAATCGCAAAGGTCTTTACAAGAGGGAGTGTGGTACGCTGAATAATGGCTCCCAAATATATCCAAGTCTTGATCCTTGGATCCTATGAATATTACCTTATATGGCAAAGGGATTTTGCAGGTGTGATTCTATTAGGAATTTTTTTAGATGAAGAGATTATCCTGTATTAGCTGTGTGGGCCCTAAATATAATCACAAGTGTGCTTGTAAGAAGGAGAAAGAGGGAGATTTGACCACAGTAGAGGGTGATGTCATCATGGAAGCAGAGAGATTTGATGATGCTATACTGCTACCATTGAAAATGGAGGAAGGTGCCATGAGCCAAGTAATGCAAATGGCCCCTAAAAGCTGGAAAAGGCAAGGAAACAGATTCTCCTCCAGAGCTTTCAGAGGGAGTGCATTCCTGCTGACACCTTGACTTTAGCCCAGTGAAGCGGATTTTGTACTTATGACTTCTATAACTACAAGAGAATAAATTTGTGTTGTCTTAAGCCCCTAAATTTGTGGTAATTTGTTACAGTAGAAATAGGAAACTAACACAGGTGAATATTGATCTACCATTAAAACAAGGTGCCAGGACCAGATGCTTCATAAAAGTGCTCTCTCTAACTCTTAAA
Source organism: Macaca thibetana thibetana (assembly GCF_024542745.1). Lineage (NCBI taxonomy): Eukaryota > Metazoa > Chordata > Mammalia > Primates > Cercopithecidae > Macaca > Macaca thibetana. The sequence continues at coordinate 74,515,865 of NC_065592.1, read as the reverse complement.
TAACAGATAGTTCTAATCCTATTTAAACTCCTTCATTTATTTTATGAAGTTAGCATAATCCTAATACCAAAGCCAGATGGAGAGTATAAAAATGTAAAACTCTTACAAACCAATGTGGATATAAAAATGCAAATAAATTATTAGTAAACAAAATCTAGCCTCTAATAAAATGAATATTACTAAGTTGTGTATATTTTAGGAATGCGAATGTATTGAGAGGTGACAATGTGCTAGCAGCCCTCACTCTCAGCACCTCCTCGGCCTCAGCATCCACTCTGGCAGCGCTTGAGGAGCCCTTCAATCCACCACTGCACTGTGGGAGCCCCTCTCTGGGCTGCACGAAGCCAGAGCCGGCTACCTCTGCTTGCCCAGAGGTGTGGAGAGAGAGGTGAGGGCAGGAGCAGGGGCTGGGGGCGGCGCTCACGGTCCAGCGCGAGTTCTGGCAGGTGCGGGCTCGGCAGGCCCCGCAATCAGAGCAGCCAGCAGGCACTGCCAGTCCAGGGCAGTGAGGGGCTTAGCACCCAGGCCAGCAGCTGTGGTGGGTGTGCTGGGACCCCAGCAGTGCCAGCCCACTAGCGCACTGTGCTTGAGTTCTTGCCGGGCCTTATCTGCCTCCCTGCAGGGCAGGGCTCGGGACCTGCGGCCTGCCATGCCTGAACACCCATCCCCGCCTGCAATGGGCTCTTGCGGAGCCCGAGCCTCCCCAATGAGTGCCACCCCCTGCTCCATGGCGCTCAGTCCCATCAACTGCCCAAGGGCTGAGGAGTACGGGTGCACTGGCAGGCAGCTCTGTCCACGGCCCCAGGGCGGGATCCACTAGGTGAAGCCAGCTGGGCTCCTGAGTCTAGTGGGGACCTGGAGAACTTTTATGTCTAGCTAAGGGATCGTAAATGCACCAATCAGCACTCTGTGTCTAGCTCAGGGTTTGTAAATACACCAATTAGCACTCTGTGTCTAGCTCAGGGTTTGTAAATACACCAATTAGCACTCTGTGTCTAGCTCAGGGTTTGTAAATACACCAATCAGTACTCTGTATCTAGCTGACCTAGTGGGGACTTGGAGAACTTTTATGTCTAGCTAGAGGATTGTAAATGCACCAATCAGCACTCTGTGTCTAGCTCAGGGATTGTAAATGCAGCAATCAGCACTCTGTCAAAATGGAGCAATCTGCTCTCAGTAATATGGACCAATCAGCTCTCTGTAAAATGGACCAATCAGCAGGATGTGGGTGGGGTCAGATAAGGGAATAAAAGCAGGCTGCCCGAGCCAGCCAGAGGCAACCCGCTTGGGTCCCCTTCCACACTGGTGGAAGCTTTGTTCTTTCGCTCTTTGCAATAAATCTTGCTGCTGCTCACTCTTTGGGTCCATGCTGCCTTTATGAGCTGTAACACTCACCACGAAGGTCTGCAGCTTCACTCCTGTCAGCGAGACCACGAACCCACCAGAAGGAGGAAGCTCCAGACACATCTGAACATCTGAAGGAACAAACTCCAGACACACCATCTTTGAGAACTGTAACACTCACCACGAGGGTCCACTACTTCATTCTTGAAGTCAGCGAGACCAAGAACCCACCAATTCCAGACACAGTATGATCTAAAATCAATCACTTATCACTCATTATAACAGCAGATTATGAAAGGTAAACTACATAATCATATCAATTCTTACTGAAAAGGTATTGATAAAATTCATCCATCTCACCTAATAAAATCTCAACATAGAAATAGAAGGAAATCAATGAAAAAACAATGAATGGCAAATACATGAGATATAGTAAGTTCTCATTAATTTAAAATATATTTAAGTAGTTCCTAGTACTGGGCACACACTGGTGATACAAAAGTGAACATGATAGATACAGTCTGTGCTCTGCAAAGCTTACAGTACAGTGGGAGTAACTGGAAATTTATTGGAGGCTTTGACATGGAAGAAGGATATGGAAACCCATGAGAAAACAGTAAGCTCAGTCAGGGCCATGTGACAATAGAATTCCTGCAGACAGTGACAATTAAATTGAGATCTGAAAAGTGAGAAAGATGTATACAGATTAAAGGGAGGTTGGTTGGAGAAAATATTTCTGGGATACAGAATAACCCTTACAAAGGCCTGGATAGGAAAGAACCAAAGTAAGTCAAGTATGGCGGAAGTACAGAGCAAGAGCTCAGGATGAAGTATGTGATACAAACTGCTGAGAAAGGCTCAGCCCAGATCAGGAAGGCTTTGGAAACCAAATCTAGCAGCTTGGACTTTACACTACATGCAGTGTGAAGACATGGCTGAGTGTTAAGTAGAAGAGTTGCACTAGTTCTTTTGTTTCCCATACCTCCAGATCCATTCTCCGCCCTGGAAATCAGATCCCCATAGGGTCTGTCACCCACTCTCCCTTGCCTACTGGATTCCAGATGGATTCAGTCAATGTGGTGCCTTTTCCCTGGGTCTCCTTACTTCAGTGCTATACCCCTGATAGTAAATGCATCCCTCCTTGAACATAGGTCCTGCCAGGCAGCCCCTTTGTGGCTCCAGCTTTCACTGAGTAACTATTTCTTGTCTCTTCAGGCTACAGATAAATATGGCTTCCTCTGTTTCTAGTCTCTTTAATTCTGCCCACACCTCTGTAAGCAGCCCTTTCATCAAAGCTTTTCATTTGAACCATTTGAATTAAAGTCTATTTCCTTTTGGGACCCTGACTGATACAGGCATGACTAGGTCAGATTTGTGTTTTATAACAATCCCTCTTGCTGCTTTATGGAAAACAGATTGGAGGATGGCAAAGACTGGCTCCAAGGAGACCAGTAAGGAGGCTGCTGTAATTCTGGAGGTAAGAGAGGATGGTGGCCTGGGCTCAGGTAGCAGAACCGGGGTTCAGGAGTGAGGAGTCTAACTCCTGGCCAAAATCACATGTGTGATATTTCAGGCCCAGTCACAGGCAATTACAAAGGCTTTGCCTGGAAGGCCTCATAGGAAAAGCTGCCATTCCCACACCAGACTTAGTACAGAGCCAATGCATTGCAGTGTCTAAAGAGAGTTGCAGCCAAAGATTCAGGCCCCCTGGTCAGTTGTGCTCTTATACACATCTGCATTCATGGCCTAGGCATCTCCATTTGGAAATCTTCTTTTCAGGGAACCTTGAAGACACTTTACCCACTCCGAATCAATACTCGGTATTTTCTACCTCTAGTCTTCCCATTCTTCCTCACTTCTGGCTTCAGCGTTCATAAAACTGCAGGTGCCTTTTGGTTGGAGATCCCTAAACAGTGAGTTGACTCTACCAACACACTGTTCCATTGGGGGAAATGAAACAAAGGGGGATCAAGGTTTGACTGTTACTTTCATTTTGGCTCATTTTTAATCAGCTACTCTAACACCTGAAAGCTCAGCTGAGTGGCTGATGGAAAGAAGCATGTAGATTCCAGAGATATTTGGACGATAGAGTTGACAGAATTTGGCCATTGATTAGATTGGGGGATGGGCTAGGATAGAGAACAGTGAGGGAAAATAAAAAGCCAAGGAAACTGCATAAATGATTTGGGCAATAGAGTGGATGGTACCATTCACTGGACCATGAAACAAGGAACAGGAGTGGCAGGAAAATACTTTCATCTGGGGCATGATACTTCAGAGAAGCCTGTGGGTCATCCAAGGCAGATATTCAGAAAACAGCTAGATATGTAAAAAGGAATTTAGCGGAGATGTCTGAATTGTTATGTAGATTTGAGAATCATTCATTAATAAACGGAAAGTATAGATATTGGCATGAATAAAATGGAGCTGGGAGAATACATAGAATGAGAAGAAAAGATGGCCTGAAACTGAGGCTTACCATGGTCTCTTTTTAAACGTGTCCTCTTTTGGTTCTCTAGATAATTCCCTAATGATATGTTTTTCTATGACCCTCTCAAAACCTTTCTTAAACTTACTGAATAAAATAGAGACAGAAGGTTACAATGGAGATCCAAAACTTAGAGTCCAGATGCACTGATTTCAACTCTTTGAGTTTTATTTTATCTGAAAACAGGAATAGTAGTAGCACTTACCTTGATAACATTGAACTTTATTTTATCTGAAAACAGGAATAGTAGTAGCACTTACCTTGATAACATTACTGTATTAAATGAGAAAATGAAGATAAAGAGCTTGTAGATAAAATGTAGATAAATGACAGAGCTTGGAACATTATAGATACTCAATAAATGTGTTCAACCTTCCTTTCTAACTTTGTATATTTCTCAGGATTGTGTTAAGAATCCTGAGTTAATTAAGGTTCCTGGCTAAAGACAAAGCTATGTCTAAATGAAAGCAGCTGCTATCATACTTGCAGATGCCATATTTCTTTAAATAATGAGTTTTACATATTTACTGTAAAGGATTCTTTTGGTTCACATATTATTTATCCTAAACAGCAAAGGATACCGCCTTCAAACCAAACCAAACGAAATCATGCCTCTGAGTAAAGTTGTAGAATAATTTTTTTGAAACTTTAAAATTTTAATTTTCTATTAGTAAGGTAAAACAAAGCAGAGGCTACATTCCACAGTCTCCAGAAATATGGGAATTGCTATATGTAAGTGTATTATTCCATTTTCATACTGCCCAAGACTGGGTGATTTATAAAGAAAAAGAGGTTTAGAAACTGGGTGATTTATAAAGAAAAAGAAGTTTAATCCCAGCTACTCAGGAGGCTGAGGCAGGAGAATGGCTTGAACCTAGGAGGTGGAGGTTGCAGTGAGCCGAGATCGTGCCACTGTACTGTAGCCTGGGTGGCAGGGTGAGATTCTGTCACCAAAAAAAAAAAAAAAAAAAAAAAAAAAAAAGAAGAAGAAGAAAAGGAAGGAAGGAGAAAAAGAGGTTTAATGGACTCACAGTTCCACATGGCTGGGGTGGCCTCACAACCATGGTGGAAGGCAAAGGAGGAGCAAAGGCATATCTTGCATGGCAGCAGGTAAGAGAGCATGTGCAGGGGAACTGCCCTTTATAAAACCATCAGATCTTGTGAGACTTATTCACTATCATAAAAACAGCATGGGAAAAACCTGCCCTCATGATTCAATTACCTCCCATCGGGTCCCTCTCATGACATGTGGGGATTATGGGAACTACAACTCAAGATGAAATTTGGGTGGAGACACAGCCATATCATATCAGTACGTTTATCCTGAAAGGCTGAAAAAGCAATCATAAAGATGGGGATTTCCTGCTTTTCTCATTCTGTTTATATTTTTACATCCTGTTTTGTCTAAAGTGTTCTTTTGAAACAAAGACCTGGAAAGAAGGCCAAGTAGACTCTGACCTCTCTTGCATCTCCTGTACCCATATTGGATGTATTACAGATATCATACTTCTATGAAAAGAATGCAGGACTTGGAATCAGGCTGACTTGGGCTCAAATATGAACTTCATCACTAACTAGATATGTGAGCCTTAATTCTTCTGTCTTTGTAATGAAAACTTCTTTGGGGTTCTGGTCTGGATTAAACAAAACATTGTGTATAAAGCCCCAGGCACATAGTAGGTGCTCAACATAGTAAGTGGTCAATAAGTGGTAGTCACAATGATATTTATTATGAAGCGGGTCAGACTTTGGGAGGAAGAAAGAAGGGAAAGAAAGATATAGACCAAGTGGGAAGACAATGTCATGGCTTTAATTCACTTTTCGTGGAAATTAGAAGAGATTGTGAGTAACAGAAGGTCACTTGGGGAGCTGTCCAGGGTGCAGAGGATGCCAAGAAATATTCATCTGATTGAAGAAGAGAGTTCAAAGTTCATTAAAACTTCTGTTTACATTTGAGCAAAACCTCCTCTTAATGATTACTCTCAAAAGTTGCAAGTTAAAGTAACTAGATAATTCAATAAGTATATAGATAACAGGTCTGAGACTCAGAAGGACTGTCCAGGGTGGGTCACCAAGCTCCAGACCACCAGACTAGGGACAAGAGTTAGGCTGCAATTCCCAGGAAGGAAGAATGGAAGCCATTATCCCAGAGGAATATAGAACAGGCTATACTCTATAGGGTGGAGGGAGGAATCTAGAGAACAGTACCTGGCAACAGGGACTGCAGGGGTAGCTGGTTTTGTGTGTGTGTTTGCTTCCCAGGAACAATTTCCATATATTTGGGTGACAGATCCGTATTTTACTTTGCCAAAATTACCTCTCCTAGTGAAGGTGCAGGCCTTCCCAAGACTGACTGATTCATTTTCTTCCTTTGAATGTTGAATCTTCAGGAGATATTTAAAAATGAAAAATGGTCAGTATGAATTCCTCTGAGCAGGAGTGCTTTGCCAAGCCCCTACTCCATCCTTATTACCAGATCCTGTTGTTTCCTATGCTAGATTCTCCAGGTTTCTTGTAGTTCTGTGAATTGCTCAATATCCTTCCAACAAATCCATTTTCTGCTTAAGTAAGTAAAAGACGGAGACTCATCCCTGGGACACTGACTCACAACACAGTTTATATGAAAAGAGGGGATGCTCACCATCCCCTGAAGTTCAAGACCAGGCTGAGAAACAGTGGGACTCTGTCTCTACAAAAAAAAAAGAATTCTAAAAATTAGTCAGGCTTGGTAGCACACACCTGTAGTCCCAGCTACTCGGGAGGCTGAAGCCACAGGATCACTTGAGGCCAGGATATCGGGGCTGCAGTGAGCCATGATTGCACCACTGCACTCCAGCCTGGGTGACAGAGTGAGACTTTGTCACAAAACATAACAAAACAAATAACTAAATAACAAAACACATAACAACTCCTGGGAAAGCTGACTTTTAGCTTAATTCCTGCCCTTCAATATTCTCTATATTGTAAGGTGCTAACAATTTACAAACTAGATTCCCAAGTTTCCTAACTAGGTGGTTTCCAGTTAGATTTTCCCAAAGGCAGGTCTTGGAGAAAGACCAGCAGGCAAAAGGAAGAGAGAAGCTATTTTTTCCCCCCATTTTCTGTTTCTGGATCCGGCAGTAGCCACAGGCAGCCATGGGATACAGAAGTCTTGGCAGTGAGTCCAGTAACATCAAGCGGACTATGGGCTCCCAAGTTCTTGCAGCTTCTGTAAATGTACAAATTCTCAGCCTCTTGAAAGGTAACAGCAGCAGTGGTTTCAATAGCAACAGCAGCAGCATTCACAAAAGGATGCTGGCAACCTTAGCAACACAGCTCTTTTGAATTCTGGGTACCATCACTGGCTCTTTTTGCCCCTCCTTGGATTTTATGTTCTGTTTGAATGCCTAGAGAAATTCTGCCTTTCTAATTGAACACCAGTTAATAACTGAGAGTGATTTACTAGTAAACTTTTGGTGGGAATGTTAACACATGAGTACAATCAGTAAATGCAGTCCAATTGAACAGACTTGTGTTTGAACCAGGCTCCCCCACCTATTAGCAGTGTCATCTTACGCAAATAACTCAACCAAGCCTCAGTTTTCCTTATCTGTAAAATAGGGATGATAGAATCCCTCATAGGAATGTTACATAAATTATGACATAATGTTTTATATATAATGATATAATGTATGTAAAAAGTACCTGGCACAAAGGCATTCAATAAATTTGGTTTCCTACATCTCTTTCACCCAGCACTTGCTTGGTTATGGCTTGGGTGCATGAACACAGGCACATTCCAGAGATGTTTATCTCCGTCAAGCTTCTATCAGGAACTAGGGTACAATAGAAGTGGATCACATGAAGAAGTCAGATATGGAGGAAAAATTAAGTAGTTGCTGACAGGGAGTGTTAAATGGGATTTCCAGAAAGGACACTTCTCAGAAGAGAAATATGATGGAAAAAAATTTTTAAACCCTCACTTAGTGACAACCTAGTTCAAATCACAAACATAGGTCTATACTCAGAAAAATTATGTTCCTACATAAGCATGGGAATTAGACATTCTTTGGAAGAAAGAAACCCTGGCCGCTGGTCTTATTGTGGATACCTTTGTAATTCACTTGGAAGATGGAACAGATTATTGTTGTTGTTGTTATTGTTATTATTATTATTTGAGACAGGGTCTTACTCTGTCACCCAGGCTGGAATGCAGTGGCACAATCTAGGCTCACTGTAACCTCCACCCTCCCAGACTCAAGTGATCCTCCCATCTCAGCCTTCCAAGTAGCTGGGACTACAGGCATGCCACCACACCCAGCTAATTTTTTGTTTTTTGTTTTTTTGTAGAGACAGCTTTTCACCATGTTGCCCAGGCTTGTCTTGAACTCCTGAGCTCAAGCAATCTGCCTGTCTTGCCCTCTCATAGTGCTGGGATTACAGGCATTGAGCCACCGCACCCTGGCCAGAAGATACAAAATCATTTTGTATCCGTCTGTGGAGATATTTCACACTTACTATAATTTAGTATAAGTCATGGTGAATGTAAAGAGACAAATATGGCTTTTCACAAGGTGCCCCTTTGACCCTTCAGAGCACTACATCTCTAAAATGAAGTATTTGGAGTCCAAAAGATATAAATAAGATAAGAGGTCATGACGGTGTCTTCATGAGAAAAGATTAGGAATTAAAGATGCCTATGCTGAAATAGAATTATAAGATATAGTACTGGATGATGCTTTAAAGACTCTCACCTCCCACACATATTTTAGATGAGAAAACATAAGCTCAGAGGAGGAAACTGTTCTTAAATTACACAAGAATTTGGAGGCAGAAATGTCACTAGGTTTCTTATATCCGGGAAAGAGACCCAAAAAAGGTGTTATCCTTCTGGAACAGTCTTGGCCAGAGGCTTTCTCCTCTAAGAGTGGGACTGGACGATGGAGCCAGGTCCGTGGTGGGTCTGTGCCATTGGCTGGTGGAGAGCTCCCACATAAAAATATGCCACCCTTTGAGTGCAGCCACTGATGTTACAATCTAGTATTGAGTAAATGGACACTTGATTTTACATATCTCCTTCAACATATTTCATCATAATATTAACAACTGTCATAACTACAAATTATCAAAAGTTCCCTACTTTTGAAAAATATACATAAAATGAAGAATGATGGCTCTTCTCTGTCCTAGCAAGGGACAAAGATTGGCCTAGAAAGCAGGTCTCTTGATATCTAGTCCGATGTCTTTCCAGTTTCCCCAAAACAATAGTAGTATTCAAAGGTATTAAAATATAGTGCCTTACATGGGTCCAAAAGGCAGATTTTGTTCTTGCTTGAAAAGGGAGCAGTAATAAGTAGTCTAAATTTCTAGCAGGCACAGTAGAAGAACCTAAGGTAAATGTTTTAATTTTATGCTAATGGTTACTAAGGATTATCATAGAATTACCATTTTTGGAGAGCTTGAAAAATAGATGTGACAATTTGAGGGATGAAAAGATAACCAAAAAATAAATTTAGCTCCTGCTGTTGCCACTGAATGTGATGACAAGTGATACAGAGAGGTCATTCTCACAAGACCTAGGCTAGGCCAAGGAGAGTGAAGAGGAGACATCGCACCAGCATTTAACTTAAGAAATCAGGTGTGTGAGGCCGGGCGCGGTGGCTCAAGCCTGTAATCCCAGCACTTTGGGAGGCCGAGGCGGGCGGATCACGAGGTCAGGAGATCGAGACCATCCTGGTTAACACGGTGAAACCCCGTCTCTACTAAAAAATACAAAAAAACTAGCCGGGCGAGGTGGCGGGCACCTGCAGTCCCAGCTACTTGGGAGGCTGAGGCAGGAGAATGGCGTGAACTCGGGAGACGGAGCTTGCAGTGAGCTGAGATCCGGCCACTGCACTCCAGCCTGGGTGACAGAGCGAGACTCCGTCTCAAAATAAATAAATAAATAAATAAATAAAAAGAAATCAGGTGTGTGGGTGGCTGTTGTGGTTGCTTTTGACGACTAGTTAAAAAAAAAAACAGCTTTATTTGAAATACACTAATAATTCACAGACACACAATTCACTCACTTAAAAGTGAACAGATCGATGGTGTTTACTATATTCCCAGAGTTGTGTAACTTCCACCAGAATATTGGAATATTTTCATGACCTCAGATTAAACCCCATACCCATTAGCAGTTCCTCCCTTTCTCTCCCTTCATCCCACCCCAGACCCTGGCAACCACTAATCTACTTTCTGTCTCTTTGGATTTGCCTATTCTGGACCCTGCATATAAATAGACTCACACAAAAAAAATCACTGATATGCAGTCTTTTGTATCTTGCTTCTTTCACTTAACATAATGTATTACAGGCTCCTTCATGTTGCAGTATGTACCAGTACTTCATTTCTTTATACTGTCAAATAATATTCCATTGTATAGAGTGTATACTGAGGAGTGAATAACTGGGTCATACAGAACTCTACGTTTAATCTTTTGAGGAACTTCCAGATTATTTTCCAAAGTGGCTGCACCATTTCACATCCCTACCAGCAAGATCTGAAGGTTGCAACTCTCCACATCTTTTTCAATACTTGTTATTATGTCTCTTTTATATTTTAACCATCCTATCATGTATGAAGTGATATCTCACTGTGGTTTTGATTTGCATTTCCTGATAGATAATGATATTGACTCTTTTCATGTATTATTGGCTATTTGCATATTTTCTTTGAGAAATTGCCTTTTATTGAAAGATAGTTTTGCTGGACATAAATTATTTGATTAACAACTTTTTGTCTTTCAGTACCTTCAAAATGTTACCTTCCTACCTTCTGGCATCCATTACTTCTGATGAGAATTCAGCTATAAGTATCATTGGCATTTCACTATACATGATCAGTCCTTTTTCTCTTACGCTTTCAATATTTTTGCTTTGGCTTTGGCTTTGAACATTTTTACAGTAATGTGCTGTGTGTGGATTTCTTTGCATCTATCTCACTTAGAATTCATTGAGTTTCTTAGATATGTAGAGTAATAATTTGTATGAAATTTGGGGACTCTTCGACCATGAATTCTTTGAATACTTTCTGCTCTATTTTCTGTCTCCTCTCCTTATAGTACACTAATTACACTTATGTCTGCACTGTTAGTGGTGTCCCACATTTCCCTGAGGCTCTGACACTTTTTTCCCGTTATTTTTCTCTCTGTTCTTGAGATAGTATAATCTCTCTCAGTCTCTCTTCAAGTTTACAGATTTTTTTCTTCCACCAAAACCAAGACTTGAAGTTACCAAATAGAGAAAAAAAAACAGATAAATACTGAGGGAAGTCAATGCTGCGCAGAAAAGAACAAATATCAGCTCCCATTTTGTGTGTGTGGGTTTTCACCACGTGGGGTAACTAACACTCTGATAGAAAATCCTAGTTTTACTGGCTTAAGAATCAGAGAAAAGGATTTGTGTTTGGAGAACTAGATCCATTGCAAAGTGAAGAAGGAACTCCCAGAAAGGATAGAGCCAAAGAATGGGTCTCATACTCTAGGTACAAAATTTTCCCAAATCTCTGCGTGATCCTTAAACATGACTATTGGGGAAAGACTCAAAGCAAATTAGTTAAAGTTAAAAGAATTGAAGTAAAATTTCAGCTACACTCATCACAGTGGAGATACAGTGCTACAGTTTGATTCTATAAAAGTTAAATATATGCTTAAAATCAGTAGTATTCAGAGGAACATTCAGATTCTGGAACTTCTACAACACATTATTTACAATATTGAGGATGCAATCCAAAATTATACAACATTCAGGCCAGGCGCAGTGTCTCACGCCTGTAATCCCAGCACTTTAGAAGGCTGAGGCAGGCAGATCACCTGAGGCCAGGACTTCAAGACCAACCTGCCTAACATAGTGAAACCCCATCTCTACAAAAATACAAAAATTAGCTGGGCATGATGGTGGGTTCCTGTAATCCCAGCTACTCAGGAGGCTGAGGCGGGAGAATCGTTTGAACCCGGGAGGTGGAGGTTGCAGTGAGCTGAGGTCGCACCATTGCACTTTAGCCTGGGTGACACAGCAAGACTCCATCTTAAAAAAAAAAAAAATTATACAACATTCAAAGAAGCAGGAAAACATGACCAATTCATAAGAGAAAGATTAACAGAAAACAAGCTAGGATGACCCAGATGTTGGCCAACAATTATTTTAAAGTGTATATTAAAATGATGCTCAGTGGTAAAAGGGAAAATATGCTCACAGCTAATAAAAGGTGGGAAATTTCAGCAGAAGAAAAGAGATTATTTTTTAAAGCCCAAATAGAAATCCTAGAACTAAAAAAAAAAACAGCTGAAATATAAAATTAACTGGGTAAGCTTAAGAACAAAATGGAATGATGCAGGAAAGAAACAATGGACTTAAAAGTCAATAGAAATTATCTGATTTGAAAACTGCAGAGAAATAAATTTTAATTAAAAAATCCTATGGATCTGTGAGACAATTCAAAATTGAAGACCTGAAAGAAGAAGAGAGAGAGAACTGAGAGGAAAAAATATGGCCCAAATTCCCTAAATGTGGCATAAAACATAGAGTTACAAATTTATGAAGCTTAGAAAGAATAAGTAGAAAAAACACTCCTACTTACATCATAATCAAGCTATGGAAGAAAAATATTTGAAGGCAAAGAAAAAGGACACATTGAATACAGGGAAACAATTAAAATGATGGCTGCTTTCTCATAAGAAGCAATAGAAGGGGAGTCAGAAGACAGTGAAACAGTATCTTTAAAGTACAAGAGAAAAGCTTGTCCACTTGGAATTCTGTATTCCGCAAAAATATCTTTCATTATTGAAGGTGAAATAAGAGTTTCAGAGAAAGAAAAATAAGAGAATTTATAACCACCGCATCTGTGGTGAAACAAAACAAACAAACAACAAAACTGAAGTAAATTCTTCTAGTCTAAAAGGAAATAAACCTTCCTATGTGCCAGGGCCTACCTTAGGCACAGAAATACAAGTTTGAGTATAATGAGGTTCACTAGGGAGTTTATAGCTTATAGATGAAATGGAAACCAAACATTGTACTTCATGGCAGTACCAATGGGAGCAGGAATGCCTGGCCTCAATAATAATAGGAGCCAGAAACCACACATGTATTTACTAAAATGTCTTTCAAGAGGGCACACATATAAGTCTCTGCATTTTGCCACTTACACAACTTCATCTTTGAGTGCTTACATAGAGTCAGATTACCTAACAATAGCTGTAAGCTAAGAGAAAATTGGAGGAGGAGAGAATTAATAGATACATGAGACAGGATATGAGGGCTAAGCTTTAGATTTTTCTATCCTGACTCGACCCAGGGTATTTGGTTTCTATTGTTTTTCACTAAATGAAGATAGGTCTTTCAACAATCCCATCTTCTGTGGAATTAGTGGAAAATAAACCAAGAACTAGAGACTCAAATGTACCTATTTACAGTAGGTACATTGTTGAAGTCACACTATAACTGCCCAATGGGTTCATTTTGCCTGCTGCCCAGATAAACTCAATGTATTAAGACAGAGGAATTGTAATAGACAAATAGTTTAATTCATGCACAGCCAGCTAAACAGGAGACAGAAAATTCAGAGATTGGAGTTTTTTAAGGGCAATTTGGCAGGCAGGGGGCCAGAGAATGAGGAGTGCTGATTAGTTGGGTTGGAGATGAAATCATAGGGGGTCAAAGTGGGTTCTTCTTGCTGTCTTCGGTTTCTGGACAGGATTGCAGAACTGATTTAGCCAGATTACTGGCCTGGATGGTGCTAGCTGGTGCATCAGAATTTTAAGGTCTGAAAAATATTTCCAGCACCAATCTTAGGTTTTACAATAGTGGTGTTATTCCTAGGAGCAATTGGGGAGGTTTGGAATCATGTGGCCCCTGGCTGCATGACTCCTAAACCATAATTTCTAATCTTGTTGCCAATTTGTTAGACTAACAAAGGCAATCTGGTCCCCTGGCAAGAAGGACATTCATTTCCGGAAAAGGCTGTTATCATCTTTGTTTCAAAGTTAAACCACAAACTGAAGTCCTCCCAAAAGTTAGTCTGGCCTTTGCCCAGGAATGAACAAGGGCAGTTTGGAGGTTGGAAATCAGATGGAGTCAGTTAGGTCAGATCTCTTTCACATCATAATTTTCTCACTGTTACAATTTTTGCAAAGGCAGTTTCAATACCAGAGTTAGATCAACAAATATTTTGAAAATGGAAAAAAGGGCCTTTTCAAATTAATTTTTTAAAGAGATAACCCCAGAAGGTCTTGTATGGGGTGGAAAAGCAATAGGAAAATGATATATGATGGTTCTGTGAAACAAGTGGGTCAGAAATAAGTGTTTACAGGTCAGGGCCTGGCGGCAACAGAATGAGCTCTTGGAAGTGGCTGGCTTTGTGTGTTGGGTCCATATGCTGGTGCACCCATGTGGCTGCATACCTGATCTGGGTGGGTGCTAAGGCTAGGGAGCCTGAGGCATTGTCATCCCTGACCATTGCCTAGGCATTTCTCGTGGCCTGCTAGAGACCAGTCCCATGCCCTTGTACCCTCCCTCCCCTGCACTCTCTAAGAAGTTCATCTGCTCCTTCCAGGACTGCATGTAGCACCAATTACAATAAGGTCCAGATGCTTGAAGAGCACCTATGCAAGCACACGAGGAAGAGACCATTCATTTGTGACTATGAAGGGTGTGGCAAGACTTTCCTCAGGGTGTACCGCCTGAGTCACAACATCCTGATTCATATAGGAGAAAAGCTGTTTATGCACTAGTGGCTGTGATAGAAAATTCAACACAAAATCAAACTTGAAGAAATATTTTGAACATAAAGATGAGATTCAGCAAACAACATGCATGCAATTTTGAAGGCTGTAAAAAGATCTTTAAGGATCAGTAGCTGAAAATCCATCAGTGCCAGCATACCAACGAACCCAGAAAGGATGTGGGAAATACTGCCTGACCCAGCAGGCTAAAACAACACAGGGAGGTCCAGGAGGGCTAGATGTCAAAACAGATGTTCCTTTGTGGCAAAAACATGGATTGAACTTCCAAAATATGTGAGGCAAAAAACCCATACAGAGGAAATAACATGGGAATATGGCAGAAAACTTTTAAACACAAAGATTATCTTAAGCAATATATGAAAACTCTTGCTCCAGAGAGAAATATTTGCCAATGTCCAAGAGAAGGCTGTGGTAGAACCCACATGACTGTATTTGATCTACAGAGCCATATCTTCTCTTTTCATGAGGAAAGGCCCCTATTTTTGTGTGACCATCCTGGCTGTGGCAAAAGGTCTGCAATGAAAGTCTCACATAGACATACCATTGCAACAAGAAGGGAATTAAACTCAAAAGTAAAACCAACTCATGAAAAACGGAGTTTGGTGGGGTGTAGTGGCTCATGCCACTTTGGGAGGCCGAGGCAGGTGGATCACTTGAGGTTAGGAGTTTGAGACCAGCCTGACCAACACGGCAAAGCCCCGTCTCTACTAAAAATACAAAAATTAGCTGGGCGTGGTGGCGTGTGCCTGTAATCCCAGCTACTCGGGAGGCTGAGGCAGGAGAATTGCTTGAATCCGGGAGGCAGAGGTTGCACTGATTCCAGTCATGCCACTGCACTCCAGCCTGGGTGATGAAGCGAGACTCCATCTCAAAAAATAAAAATAAAAGTAAAAACAGAGTTTGGCCTCTGGTCTCAGTGGATATACCCCTTCTAAAAGGAAACAAAAACAAGGTTTACCTTTGTCTAAAAATGGAAAGACAGTGAACTGTACTAGAGACATGGTGCAATAACTTACCCTCAACTAAATATCACATTACTTTGTTTAAAGGACTACAAACCAGTGAACTTTCTTTCTTTCAGAAGCATATTTTTAAATTAAAATCACCGATGCAGAACAACAATGTGTTTTCCATGTGCACTTGGTTAACACCTACATCTTTACTATGTCTCCTATGAGCAGGTACTGGGCACAGAGGATGCAAAAAAATAGAAACAAAAATAAGGCACCATCAGGGATTTCCTCCAGCAGGCAGTGTCACTTTAGGAAGACACCAGTGACCCAGGGATCATGTCACCATCTTCAATTCAGTCTAGATTCCCGGCCTTCAGAGAGACATGACTGCTGACGGCAGTAGCCTAAAAAAGGAAACCCCTGGCCCTTGGGCTGGATGCCTCTGTGCACCCCTCTGAGCCCACTCTCCACCTCCCACAACCCTGCTTTATGACCAGAGAGGCTGACTTTCTAGGCTGCTCCACTGGGCAAACTTGCTGTCAGTCAAGGTGGTAGGATTTAGTGAGCTTTCACCAAGCGATGCTTCACGGCCAACAACCTCAAATTATTACAATTAATATCTCTTCCTGTTTCATGTTACATAAGGGCTTGGGGTAGGTGGTACATCTGTGGCTCTATGGCTCAGCTGCAGTGTGGTGACACCGCAGGTCTGTTCCATACGTCTGTCTTCTCATCCAGGGACCCCTGGTAAAGGATCAATCACTCCTGGGGCATACACTGAGGTTAGAGCTTTCCTTTCCTGAGCTTCCTCCTTACCAGGATTTTGTGGTTGGCAGATTCCCTGTACTGAATCCTTAGCTGCTGCCTAACAATCCCTTCCTAGAGCTGTGTTCTCTAGGCCCAGTCTCTGCTCGTCCTTGACTCTTGGCTACAGAAAGTAGCACCATCCTTGAAAGAAATGCAGCTCTGCCAGTACTGTGATCCTTGTCTGGTGAGCCTGGTGTTGGACTTCTCTGACCTGTAAGATTATACGTTTGTATTGGTTTGAGCCACTAGGTTTGTGGCTATTTATTACGGAAGCAATAGAAAAGTAATAAACTCTCTCTCTTCTGTTTTCAGGAAGTAGATGAAATCTTGAGCCTTGAGGGGCACACTCCTGGGATGATGAAAAGAATGCAAACACTGAGTATGCCAAGTAGCTTAGCATCATCCGCTTAGCTCTTCCTGAGTTGTAAACCACTCTTCCTGAGATTGTAAACATTGCTCAAGGCATTTACCTTAGAAATAAGGAAATTTGCAGACTCTATAAAATATCCCCTACAGTGGGTAAAACTCATTGCTCAATCAGTCAAACAATAAGGCCTTGTGTAAAAGGAAAAATAATGTGAGTTGGGGCAGCCCAAGTGGGAAATGCCTCTGCATAGGGGAGTGGCATGGGAAAACAACACTAGTGGAAAGGAGTAGGGTGGGTTCCATGGTGGGGATGAAGTTGCCCAAAGTAACTACCCTAACAATAGATGGTCTGGAAGAAAAGGACCATAGGCTGGTGCAGAAGGTGTACCCAAAGTCAGACTACAAATCCTCGACTGTATCATCTCCCTCCTCATTTCTCACCATGCTCAGTCCAGCAATACTCCAAGGAAGAACACATCTTTGGTGTAGCTCCCACGTATCTTCTCTCCTGGCTTGTAATATGCACCTGTCATAAATTCCTGGGAGTTGAAGACTGAAGGCTGTTTCTCTTAGAATATGCTGTTTCCCTTAGAATTTTCTCAGATATGAACCAATTCTGGACATGCCTATAGATTGGTGGTTCTCAAATCTCTCCTGCAGAATCCTAGAATCTCGAGGCCTCCCACAACTGGGATAGTTTAAGCAATAGTGATCTTCCCTCTACTTCTCCTTCCACTGTAGGAGCTCTGCATCTATATGTTGACATGTATGAATTCTGTGTTAAGATTTTATTTGATGAAAGTTTGTTCTTTTAAGAAAAATCTGAAAACTATTGAGCTAAACCAAGTTTAGTAGTACATGGAGAGAATATTTTCTGTCCCAGACTTGCCTGAGAGCTCACTGTAGAAAAGACTGGGCATTTGATGCCAAGTATAGTAGTCCCCCTTATCCATGGGGGATACATTCCAAGATGCCCAGTGGATGCCTGAAGCCATGGATAGTACCAAACCCTCTATATTATATCGTTTTCCCCCATATATACATACTTTTGATAAAGTTTAGTTTATAAATTGGCACAGTAAGAGATTAATAATTAATAAAATAGAACAGTTATAACAAAATACTGTAATAAAATCTATGTGAATGTGGTCTCTTTCTCATTCTCAAAATACTGTAATATTTTCAGACCACTGTTAAATGCAGAAAGTGAAACTGCAAATAAGCAGGGAGTACTGTACCTGCTATTTCTCAATTGGTGCAGCTTATGGATTACTTTTCTAGGCACCAGGGATGGAAACAGAGAGGGAACTTTACCTCTGTGATTTCCACAAAACAAACAAAAACCAGGCTTATTGGTGTATAGCAGACTAGACTGTTCTAAATCCTGGCACCATTCATTTAACAGGCAGCATTTTCCTTTCTAGCTGCATCTCTTTTCAAATAAAGAATGAAAAGAGGTTGAGAGTAAAATCAAACATTGGCTTGATGATCTCCCAGGAAGGGCAGTTGTCTGCTGCCCAGCACTTCTCTTCACACATAAATCCACAATACAGCAGGTTGGTATCTGTCCAACGATCACTGAATAAGGGGCATGAGGAGCACAGGCAGACTACATTTTCCAGAGATTTTCATTTTTATATACTGGATGCTAATGAGCAAACTTCTAATGGAGGATTCACTGATTATTTTTAAAAAGGGTTAAATACGTGTGCTAAAAAAAAGTGTGAAGTAAAATTTTTCAGAATTGGCTACGGAGCATGTAACTCACTCTTCATACCATGTGGGGATGGTAGGCATTCTAGAATATCTTCCCTCTATCTCTCAGCTCCTCTCCCCATCCCTCTTCTTCTCAATCCAATCATCTCCCCCTCACAGAACTCTCACTATGTGTCACTTCCTGGCATCCCTGTTCCCTTCCTCAAGACATACCATCCTTACCTCTCCACAATACAATGTAGATTCCAGTCCTAAGTCGTCCAGAATCTTGCAACCTGTCACCTGAGACTTCATATGCCTCTCACTAGGGGATCTACTTTGGCTTCTGCTCAGTGTCCTCCACGAGGAAGCTCTGGTACCTTTGAAAGGGACAGAAAGGAAATGGTGGTGCTTCAATTTCAGCTCAGTCTCTTCCCACTAAAGTTTCTTCACAAGAAGGCAAACACAACTTATTAATGAAAGAATGTCTCTCTTCTTCCTACTAGCTGTTCTGGTCTATGTGAGGAACATAGATCTTTATCATCTCGATTGTGACCCGACTTCTTGTGAAATAATCGCCTTGGTCTAATGATCCTAAAATACTTGACTTCTTTCCCGACCTGGATTTTTCAAATTAATGGTGTTTTATCATAATCTTTTTATTGTAAGGACTAGCTTAATTGCCTTGTGACCAGAGAACATGGTTTGTTTGAAACAGCTTTTAAAAAAATGTCCACTTAAAAGTAGTTTTTTAAAACTGAGGTAAAATTCACATGATATAAAATTAACCAATTTAAAATGTACAATTCAGTAGCATTTAGTACATTCACAATATTGTGTAAACATTACCTGTGTCTAGTTCCAAACAGTTTCATCACTCCAGAAGGAAATCTTGTATGCATAAAGCATCCATTCACCATTTTCCCTTACCTCTAGCCCCTGGCAACCATCAATTTGCTTTCTATTTCTGTAGATTGTCCTTTCTGGATATTTCATATAAATGGAATCATACATTATGTGATATTTTGTGTCTGGATTCTTTCACTTAGCATAATGTTTTTATTCATGTTGTAGCAAGTATAACTACCTTATTTCTTTTTATGTCTGAACAATATTCTATTATGTGGATATACCACATTTTGTTTATTTATTCGTCAGTTGGTGAACATTTTAATTGATTCCACCATTTGGCTATTGTGAATGGCATTACTGTAAACATTTAGGTACAAGTTTTCATTCAAATACCTGATTTCAATTCTTCGAGTATACACTTTGGGATGGAATTGCTGGGCCATATGGTAATCTCATATGTAACTTTTTAAGGAACCACCAAACTGTTTTATGTAGTGGCTGCACCATTTTACATTCCCACCAGAATATATGAGGGTTGCATATTCTTCACATACTCAACAATAGTTATTTTTCCTTTTTTTAAAAAAAAAAAAAAAAAAAAGTACACGCATCCTAGTGGGTGAAAAGTAGTATTTCACTGTGGTTTTGATTGGCATTTCTCCAATGACTGATGAAACTGAACATGTTTTCATGTGCTTGTTAGCCATTTGTATATCTTCTTTGGAGAAATACCCATTGAAAACTTTTGCCCATTTTAAAATTGGGTTACCTTTTTGGTTTTGAGTTATAAGAGCTCTTTATATATTCTGCATATTAGATCCTAATTAGATATATGATTTGCAAATATTTCCTTCTATCCTGTAGGTTGTATTTTCACTATCTTGATAGTGTCATTGAACCACAAATATTTTAATTGTATTGAAGCCTAGATGTGGTAGCTCATGCTTGTAATCCCAACACTGTAGGAGGACAAGGCAGGAGGATCACTTGAGACAATTAGCTTAGGAAACATTGCAAAACCCTGTCTCTATAAAAAAATACAAAAATTAGCTGTGTGTAGTGGCATGCACCTGTCATCCCAGCTACTTGGGAGGCTGAGGTGGGAGGATTGCTTGGGCCCAGGAGGTCAAGGCTGCAGTAAGCCATGCACTCCAGCCTACGCAACAGAGCAAGACTCTGTCTCAAATAAATAAATAAATAAATAAATAATTGTAATGAAATTCAATTTACCTATTTTGTTTTTACTTCTGCTTTTGTTGTCATATCTAAAAAAATCTATTACCAAATCTAAAGTCATGAAGATTTACTCCTATATTTTCTTCTAAGAGTTCTATAGCTTTAACTCTTACATTTAGATTTTTAATCCATTTTGGTGTATTTTGTATATGGTGTGAAACAGAGGTCCAACTTCACTCTTTTGAATGTTGATATTCAGCTGTCCCAACACTATCTGTCAAAAAGACTATTGCTCAAGACAATTCCTTTCCTCATTGATTTTTACTCCCTTGTCAAGAACCAGTTGATCATAGATGTGAAGGTTTATTTCTAGACTCTCAAGTTTATTTCACTTATTTATATGCACATCCTCTGTCAGTATCATACTTTATTACTGTTACTTTATGGTAAGGTTTGAAATTGGAAAACGTGAGTACTCCAACTTTATTCTTTTTCAAGATTGTTTTGGCTTTTCTGGGTCTAAAATTCTGTATCAATTTTAGAATCAGCTTCTCAATTTCTACAAATAATCCAGCTGAAATTCAGCCTAGAGAATGTGTAGAATATTTAGATCAATGTGAAGCATGTTACTATTTAATAATATTAAGCTTTCTTAGTGATAAACATAGGATGCCTTTCCATTCATTTAAATCTTTTTAAATTTATTTCAACAACATTTTGTAGTTTTCAGTATTCAATTCTCTCACCTCCTTAGTTAAATTTATTCCTAAGTATTTCATTTTTGACACAATTGTAAATAAAATTGATTTCTTAATTTTCTGTTTTGAGACATTTATATTGTATAAAAGTACAATTGATTCTTAAGTGCTGCTCCTGTATCTGCAGCTTTGCTAAATTCATTTATTATCTCTAACAGTTTTTTGTGGGTTCTTTGTGATTTTCTATATATAGAATGATGTCATCTGCAATAAATATAATTTTATTTCTTTCTCTTCCAATTTGCCTGCCTTTTATTTCTTTCTTTCTTTCTTTCTTTCTTTTTTTTTTTTTTTTTTTTTTTGCCTAATTGTTCTGGCTAAAATTTCTGGCATGATGTTGAACAAAAGTTTGAAAATGGGCATTCTTCAGCAGACACCTCATATAGGAGAGCTCTGGATGGCATCTGGCAGGTGCCCCTCTGGGATGAAGCTTCCAAAGGAAAGAACAGGCAGCAATCTTTGCTGTTCTGCAGCCTCTGCTGGTGATAACCAGGCAAACAGGGTCTGAAGTGGACCTAAAGCAAACTCCAGCAGATCTGCAGCAGAGGGGCCTGTTAGAAGGAAAACTAACTAACAGAAAGGAAGAGCACATCCACTTAGAGACCCCATCTGAAGGTCACCAACATCAAAGACCAAAGGTAGATAAATCCACAAAGATGGGGAGAAACCAGTGCAAAAAGGATGCAAATTCCGAAAACAAGAATGCCTCTTCTCCTCCAAAGGATCATAATTCCTCACCAGCAAGGGAACAAAACTGGACAGAGAATGAGTTTGATGAATTGTCAGAAGTAGGCTTCAGAAACTGTGTAATAACAAGCTCCTCTGAGCTAAAGGAACATGTTCAAATCCAATGCAAGGGAGTTAAGAACGTTGAAAAAAAGTTAGATGAATTGCTAATTAGAATAACTGGTTTAGAGAAGACCATAAATGACCTGACGGAGCTGAAAAACACACCACGAGAACTTGGTGAAGCATACACAAGTATCAATAGCCAAATCAACCAAGCAGAGGAAAGGATATTAGAGATTGAAGATCAACTTAATGAAGTAAAGCGTGAAGACAAGAACAGAGAAAAAAGAATGAAAAGGAACGAAAAAATCCTCTAAGAAATATGAGACTGTGTGAAAAGACCAAACCTATGTTTGATTGGTATACCTGAAAGTGATGGGGAGAATGGAACCAAGCTGGAAAACACTCTTCAGGATATTATCCAGGAAACTTCCCCAACCTAGCAAGACAGGCCAACATTCAAATTCAGGAAATACAGAGAACAACTCAAAGATACTCCTCGAGAAGTATCTCTGATACTCCGAGAAGTATCTCTGCACTCTGCGCCACTGCACTCCAGCCTGGGCGACTGAGTGAGACTCCGTCTCAAAAAAAAAAAAAAAAAAAAAACTCCTGGTCTCAAGCACTCCTACTGCCTCAGCCTCCCAAGTAGCTGGGACTACAGGCATGTGCCTCCATGCCTAGCTAATTTAAAATTTTCTTTTGGAGAGACAAAGACTTACTATATTGCCCAGGCTGGTCTCAAACTCCTGGGCTCAAGCAATCTGCCCACCCCAGTCTACCAAAACACAGGGATTACAGGAAGGAACCACCATGCCCGGTATATTAGTCAGGGTTCTCTAGAGAGACAGAACTAATAGAATAGATATATAAAGGAGTTTATTAGGTATTAACTTACACAATCACAAGGTCCTACAATAGGCTGTCTGCAAGCTTGAGGAGCAGGAGAGCCAGTCTGAGTCTCAAAACTGAAGAACTTGGAGTCTGATATTCGAGGGCAGGAAGCATCCAGGACAGGAGAAAGATGTAGGCTGAGAGGTTAGGCTAGTCTCTCTTTTTTCATTTTTCTGCCAGCTTTATATTTGCTGGAAGCTGATTAGATTGTGCCCACCATAATTAAGGGTGGATCTGCCTTCCCCAGTCCAGTGGCTCAAATGTTCATCTCTTTTGGTAACACCCAGACACACCCAGGATTAATACTTTGTATCCTTCAATCCAATCAAGTTGACACTCAGTATTAACCATCACACCTGGCCAGTAACTTCTTTGTATCTTTAGTATATGTCTCTTTAAAACAGCACTACATGGATCTTTTCTTTTCAAGTCTAAGTATATTAGTTTCTTCGACTGGTGCCTTTAGTCCATGTAATGAGATTACTGATATATTTGTGTTAAATCTATCATGTTTTGTTTTTTCTCTTGGTATTACCTTTCCTATGCTTTGTTGTCTCTTCTTTCTTGATTTCTGCTGGATAGACTGCTATTTTCTTCTCGTTCTATTTTTCTCCTCTAATCATTTGGAAGTTAGTTATATGTCCAATTTCTATTATTCTGAATTTTTTTCTAGAAATTTAAAAATGAATACAGAGCCCAAAACTCAGCAATATTTTTACCCTCTTCCTGAGCAATACAATATACTTGGGAACTCTCATTCCTATCATCATCTCTCCAGACGTATAGGCTATTTTTTGTAATGTATTTAGTTCTAGTTTGTTTTTCTTAAACTTACAAGATATTATCATCAGTATTTACCATTAATATTGGTTAGCATTACCTCAATATTTATCATAGTTTTTATTTTTCAATTCTGCTTATATCTCAGACCCTATTTAGGTTCACCTTCCTCCATGTGAAGTATATCCTTTAAATTTTCATTTTTTTAAGGTCTATTGGCACAAAACATCAATTTGAACTTTTTTTCTTTGGTAATAAAATAGTGCCACCAAATCAAGTATATGTCTATGGGTCAGCAAAATTTTAGACAGTCACCCATATAGCTTGCATCTACCCTGAAAGGAGAAAGTTAGTAAGGCAGATTTGGGACTTGGGAAGTAATGGGGTTGGGGATGAGGAACTATAAAAGTCATAAAACCTGGGGTGACCATATCTCAGTGTTTTCCTACTATTCTGGTCAAATGATTAACAACATTCTTTTCATTCTCAAACACTTATGATTCAGATAACAAGTTATATGGTTACTAGAATAAAGTCTGTACGATCTAACCCATAGTCATCCTGCCTTCTAGAGCCATGCTTCCATCTTCATTCAACTAGCTACTTGAGTAGCATGGAGTAACTTGTGGCAGTCCAATGTTACCATTGAGAATAACCAGAAAGGCAGATAAGGAGAGAGAGCTGCTGAAGCACTAAGGATGAGGGCTAAGATTCCATGGAGAGATTAGCTAACAGTTATGGCTACTTTTCATAACAGTTACAAGAGCATTTGCCAAGGCAGGGAATCTGTATTTTACCAAGGTAGGAGGTCACTGCCAGGAGATAGAGAAATCACTGTTGATTGGTGCTGTGGGAATGAAGAGACAAAATTGGAAATTAGAAGGTCCAAGCCCCCATCAAGAAGAGAGGGCTGGAGAACTCAACCTACATATAATGAGTTTCCTCTTCAAAACACCAGCCGAATTATGCAGCTGCATGGGGGTAAAGGCAAAAAAAATAATCAGAAAGCCTCTTAAAAGCAGAGCTGTGGTTTTGGCAGGCTTTTTGCTTTTGTTCTTGTTTCATAAAGAGACTAGAGTTATAGTTCATGACTGCTGGGAGAAAATTGAATAATTTTAAAAAAATTATTTCGTCCAGGCCGGACACGGTGGCTCACGCCTGTAATCCCAGCACTTTGGGAGGGCAAGGCGGGTGGATCACGAGGTCAGGGGATCAAGACCATCCTGGCTAACACAGTGAAACCCCGTCTCTACTAAAACATACAAAAAATTAGCCGGCCATGGTGGCGGGTGTCTGTAGTCCCAGCTACTCGGGATGCTGAGGCAGGAGAATGATATAAACCCAGGAGGCAGAACTTGCAGGGAACTGAGATCGCACCACTGCACTCCAGCCTAGGTGACAGAACGTGACTCTGTCTCAAAAAAAAAAAAAATTGTTTCATCAAAAAAAGAGCATAAGACAGGGGGACAAAATAGGGGGGAAGAAAGCAAGATAGTAGAAACAAATTAAAATTCGTCAATAATTACAACAGATGTTCCAGTTCAAAGACAAATGATTGTCAAACTGGTAAACAAACAAACAAAAAACTGTATACCTCATATATGTGACATATCTTAAATATAAGGACACAGAAAGTTTGAAAAAAAAAACATGAAAAGAGAAACACTATGTGAAAACTAACCAAAAGAATGTTTGCAGAACTCTGCTAATGGACAAAGCAGACAAATGGACAAAGCAGACTTTAAGGCATGAAGCATAACTAGAGATAAAAAGAGAAATTTTTGAAACAATGAAGGAGGGTTCAATACATATCATAAAGATACATTATTCATCCTTTGTAATTTCCTCAGTATTTGCAAGAATTCCCAGAGTAGAGTATGCTAATATTCCCTGGGCTGTTACTCGTCACCCCTCCCTCCTATTTATTGCACACAGTTCAATTCCTGATTAACTTTTGTCATGTTGGCATCCTGTCTGCTTGCTTCACTGCTTTATCCAAAGGGCGGACACAGCCATCTTTCTTCATTTCTCACAAACACAACACTATCGCTTGTAGCAGATGATTGCTCAGGTTTGGGGATGATTAAAGGGGATTACTGCACAGAAAATGAAACAACTTTAAACAAGATAACAGAGTTCCTTAGTTGTTTTTCCCAAAGGGGACTCCACCACAGTCACATTTTTCCAAGCCTGGTCAGCCATCTATTGCTGTCTCATTTTCTCTTTCCCCTGGATTTCAGAACCCTAACATTCTATCCCTCAAAATGCCATGAGAAAAACTAAAAAATTCCTAATTCATTTTACAGTAAACTTTTTTCTGCTGTCCCTTTGTTTCAAGCTCACCCTTCTAATATTGTAGACTGAATGGCTGTAGGGGCTTGCTAGGGTAACAGTCCATCACAATATCCTTCTAAGTACAGCAGCAGTCTTCCTTCCAATGAGTGATCTTAGGATGTAGAATCAGTCCAAGTCTTAAAAGAGCATTACCTCACCCCTTTATTTCTGCTACAGATGCCAAACGAAATGGAGAGAGGGTGAGTAGGAGCAAAATTTCTCATGAGGTAAGAACAATTTCTCATGGGATCTACAGTACAGGATTTGCTTTTGTAATAAAGTATTATCTTCTGTGAGATTTTTGAGATGAATAGGAAGAAAAGATGAACAGTAGGGAGCAGGAAGACACATCAGATATGTTGGAATACAGAGTATCTGACAGCTTTTATTTGCAGATGAGCTGCTTATTACTGATATGCCAAAGAGGGTCGCAAATTTCTATTATAAAGGAATTTGGAATAAACTGATCTCTTAATGAAGGTTGTAAATTAAGAAGCCAATGGCCAAAAGTGAAAATATAAATGGCAAAAGAATTTCAAAATGAACAGTGCTGAAGTTAAAGTTTAGTTTAACTCCAAAGAGAGCCAAAACATAAAGTTTAGGGGCAGAAGAATCATAATTGCTGGTTTAAAATATTAAGATGGAGGGAGGATGCAGAAAGTAATGAGCCTTAGAAGTTGACAGAATTGCAACTCTGTTGGCTCTTTACATGAGATTTCAAGCCTGCTAAAATCTCACCCGCCCAGATCTCCCTTCTAAGGCAATTTGGTTCTCTGCCAAACTTTTGTTAATAAAAAGAATCTAGACTCCTCTGAACACAGAGCTGCAGCTCTTCAGGGAAGAAATCAAAACAAGACCACAAGGTAAGACTGAATATTCCGGGACATTTTTAGTCAGATTTTGCAAAGTAAAACCTTGGGAACCATGGAGAACTGTGTTTTTGTTTTTGTTTTTTTTCCTGAAAAATAAATGATAAGGCCAGTTTGTTATTATTGCTAATAGCAATAAAAGTCGATGAAAATAGCTGTTACTAACATAATTCCATTTGCTTTCCTTTGGGTGATTTCTAAAATTAATAAATTGCTAAAAGAGATTATAATGGTTTTTATAGTAAATTCTGCCCCCTCCATGAAACTTTATTTTATTTTATTTTATTTTATTTTATGTTTTTTAAGAGAAGGGATCTTGCTCTATAGCGCAGGCTGGAGCACAGTGGTGTAACCCTAGCTCACTACAGCCTCCAACTCCTGGGCTCAAGCAATCATTCTGTCTCAGCTTCCCAAGTAGCTGGAATTATAGGCACACACCACTGTGTCTGGGTAATTTTTTAATTTTATGTAGAGATAGGGTCTTTGCTTTGTTGCCAGGCTGGAAACTTTATAAAGCAAGTTGATAATTCTACTTCAAACTCCTAATGCTTACTTAAGACGAACATGCTTGCAATTGTTTACAAGTGGTTTTCAGTAAAGGGGGGACATCGCCAAGCGTGGTGGCTCAAGCCTGTAATCCCAACACTTTGGGAGGCCGAGGCAGTGGATCGCCTGGGGTCAGGAGTTCATGACCAGCCTGGCCAACAGGGTGAAACCCCATCTCTACAAAAAAAAAAAAAAAACAACACACACACACACACACACACACACACAAATTAGCTGGGTGTGGTGGCGGGTGCCTGTAATCCCAGCTACTCGGGAGGCTGAGGCTGGAGAATTGCTTGAACCCAGGAGGTGGAGGTTGCAGTGAGCCAAGATCATGCCATTGCACTCCAGCCTGGGTAACAAGAGCTAAATCTGGTCTCAAAAAAAAAAAAAAAAGTAAAAGTGGAACAAACATGTAATTGCCCAATGGGCTCTTCCTGCCCACTGCACAGACAAAACCAATTCGCTGAAACCATGGCATGGCAGTGAAGAGTTTAATTGACCCAAGGCCAGCCATGCCACAGAGGATTTAAAGTTATTACTCAAATCTCCCCAAAAATTTGGAGGCTAGGGTTTTTCAAGGTTAGTTTGACAGGCAAAGGGCTTAGGGGAATAGGTGCTGCTGATTGGTTGGGAATAAAATCATAGACAAGTGAAAAATAGTCCTCGTGTGTGCGCTGAGTCTATTTCTGTGTGGGGGCCACAGAGGAGTCACTGGTCATCAGAAATGCAAAAACCTGAACAGACATCTCTAAAGGTCAATCTTGGCTTATGCAATAGTGATGTTATTTACAGTAGTCACTGGGGAAGCTGCAAATCTTGTGACCTCCAGAATAATGGTTGGTAATCATTTTTCTATGCCTACATCTTGGCAGAATTCAGGCCCCTCTCTAACTCCTAACTTGGTGGTCTTTCATTAGTTTTACCATGATGGTTACTTTTGGGGAAGGGTTATTATCATTTAAACCATACACTAAATTTCTCCCAAAGTTAGCTTGGCCCAAGCCCAGGAATGACCAAGCAATTTGGAGGTTAAAAGCATGATGGGGGTTGGTTATGTCTGATCTCTTTCACTGTCATAATTTTCTCACTGTTACTTCTCACTTTCAGTTTCAAATACAAGAACTGAGAGGTACCATCCCCTCAAAAATAAACTTTTGTGGAAAAATAAGGAATTGATACCCTAAATGGAGAAACTCAAAAGCTCATCAGTTTTGCTACTATTCTTCATTTACAGACTTTCTTTTGAAGATTGTTTTCTTTTCTTTATTCCTTGCTCTCTGCCTCCTCACAATTTTCTCTGCCTTTTCTTTCCACACATGAATATATGCCTCCATACTATTTTAATTAAGAAAATAGCACAAATCCAAAAGTATGTCCTGTGGCTGCATACAAGTCCGAGACTTGAGAGTGAAGCGTCTAGGGCAAAGACCCGTACTTCCTCTTCTGCACTGTGCTTCTCCCACCTGAAGCATCCTTCTGTGCCACACTGAGGTCCTATACTGTTTCCAACATTCTTACTTATTGCTTCTCAAGTTTGTTTGTTGAATACTTAATGCTCCTCTTTTGATTTCCACCCAGAAAATGTACTGCTCTGAGTTCAGAAAACTTCAGAATCCTCTATTTCCCAAAGTTTAGGGTGCTTGAACTGAATCACACAGCTCTGTAGTGTCTTAAACAGTTAAGAACTTCTAGCACAAGCATCACACTTCCCTCAGCTCAAATTTCACATTTTCTCCATTCTTCTCTGAAAGGATCCTGGACCTTCTACCAATCTTTGGTTACTTCATAATTGATTTCCTAAGCAATCTAGATATTTATCTCTTTCCCATCACTGTCTAGCTTACAGTATCTACAGCCAGAAAGTACCTCTTTCCCTTTCCCATTTATAGAGAGAAAAGAATCCTGAGGCAAACTTTCACTTAGGGGTTGAAATAGCCAGAACTGAAAATAAGGGAAGAGACTGAGAAACAGGAAATGTCACTCTAGGCCAGGGTTTCCCAGGGATTAAGGAAATAAAGCTTACAATTAACTTCGGGGAAATAGGCATGAAATTCAATTGTGAAAAGTTAAGCTCCATCAGGGAATTAAATCATTACAAAGAAATACTGAAGAGGGGTCAGCATTGGGAGAAAGATAGATAGATAGATAGATAGATAGATAGATAGATAGATAGATAGATAGATAGATAGATATCCATATAGATATTCTCCATATATATGTGTGTGTATATATATGTCTACATCAGAAAATACATATGTCAGTAAATCTGATACCATAAGGGTTTTTCTGGAGATGTGAGTCAGACTGTGCCAAAATCAATGTATCTTTCATTCAAGTTGAAATTTTGGCAAACATGGTGGAAATCAAGAGGATTATTGGAATTCACCTTCTTTGTGTCTCAGTTTGTAGCAGGAACATTTAGAAACATTAAGACCAAATATGAACTCCTGGAACAGCAGAAAGAAATGGACCTTAATTCTATCAACAACAAAATGATTGGGTTGGGTTCAAGAACTTCAGGAAATCATGGTAGAACCTCTAATCTCTTCGGTTTCCTGTAGGTTCTCTGGTGCTGACATCTGCAAGCAAAAGTAACTTTTAAGGGGACACAACCTTAGTGGGCCTCAAAAAGTTCAGGCAAAGTTCAGTATGCAGGGAGTGGTAAGGGGCAGTGAGGAATTGGGGGTGCTTCCTGCCTATAGCGGACTCCTGGCACATGCTGCTCATGTTATTATTGGTAGATTACACTATACCTATGAAGGTATTTATTTTTGTTTCGTATGTTTTTAAGTGAAGAGTGCAATATAGCATAATAGTAAAAATACAAATTTTTAGAGGCAGTCAGGCCTCCAGTCCATCATCCATCATTCATCAGCTGTGTAATTTTGGATCTTACTTAACTTTCCTGAGCCTGAATTTTTTTCTCCTGTGTAAAATCTGAAACAAACAAGCAACAAAATCCCACTCAAGATAGGTGTTGTGGTGGGTAAAACAAGTTAGAAGCAGTCATCAAAGGTAGTTTAGTAATCCCTGACCATTTACTAAAAGTGAGACTTTTATCTTCCACATTATCCCTCACAGCACCTCTGTGAGGTAAATATTATCTCCATTTATGAAATTGAGACAGTGGGATTTGAAAAGATTGTAGTACTAACCCAAAATCATAAAGTCAGTAAATTTCAGACCAGAGATTAAAGTCCAGGGTCAGGTCCCATTAAGAAAAAAGAACTAAAGAACAATTCCAAACTACTTAATTTAGTGCATCTCTAATCCTCTTCGTGAAGCTATTTTTTTACTCAAAGTTTCCATCATTTTCAAATATGAAAATATTAATGAGGTGACATTAAAATCTTCTATCTATTTCCTTCAGGGCTACATTCACTGTTGTGTGAGGGAAAGAGTTTCTGCCAGCCATCGTTCTCTTCTGTAACTTTTTTTTTTTTTTTTTTTTTTTTTTTGCCATTCCCATTGCTATTTTCAGAACAAAGGAGAAGTTCACTTACAAACTTGGCTGAGTGCTTCACTTTTAATCAGCACCCAGTTTACATCTAATTCCCCTCCACTTTGAACACTCCATAAATTAAACGATTGTCATAATTTTCCCTAGCCATATTAGTGCATCTGAGACCTTTTGCAATGGTAAGAATGTTTTGCTCACTATTTCCCACGTAGTTCCTAGCAAATATTCAATAGTTCCTTAAAAAGTTTCACAGAACTTCATAGTTTTGTGTGTCTGCTGTGCTCAAATCTCAGCCACTCTAACTTCTTAGCCTGCTGACTTATTAATGGCAATTGTTT
Organism: Macaca thibetana thibetana; assembly: GCF_024542745.1. Taxonomy (NCBI): domain Eukaryota; kingdom Metazoa; phylum Chordata; class Mammalia; order Primates; family Cercopithecidae; genus Macaca; species Macaca thibetana. Next base: position 74,484,651 of record NC_065592.1, on the reverse strand, counting down.
AAGAAATGCTATTTAAGTTGTTTATAATTTCTTTTTAGAGGACTATATGCTTTTCTTCACTTGTTCTTTTCTTTGGAGAATTATTAGACCCAAACATGAACTTCCTCAAATCTGAATTTACTAGTTTCAAAGATTTTCCCCCCTAAATTTTATTTTTCCATTATCTCTTATACATATATATTATTTGTCCACGTTCTTTAACAATCCTGTTTTAACAATACTTGATCAGTAGTCAGCATAACTACTTCATATTGGTAAATAATAATAATTATTATTATTTATTTTTGAGACAGAGTCTGTCACCCTAGCTGGAGAGCAGTAGCTCAATCACAACTCACTGCAGCCTTCACATCCTGGGCTCAGGCTATCCTCCCACCTCAGCCTCCTAAGTAGCTGAGACCATAGGCCTGTGCTGCCTCACCTGGCTAGTTTTTTTACGTTTTGTAGAAATGAGGTCTCACTATGTTGCCCAGGATGATCTCAAACTCCTGGGCTTAAGTGACCTTCCTGCCTCAGCCTCTCCAAGTGCTAGGATTACTGGTGTGAGCCACTGTGCCTGATCCATAATTTTAAAGTTTCCTTTAGTAATATTTCATCCTAAACTTTTGAACAAGTTTCAGGCACAGAAATAAGTGCCAATATTCATTCTTATGTAATTTAATGACTATCTCCAGCTTCCTGTTTTTTCCCCCATAAGAAAAAAGGTCCATACTACCTGAATGTATGGCGGCATTATTTTTTCTTCACTGACTTATTCAAGAGCCATATGGTGTGTGGAACCTTAATCATAATTGTCAGTATGTAGTGGTCATTTAATATAATAAATTAGATGCTATTAAATCAAAGGAGTATAAGCTGTTTTACAAAAAATGTTTGGAGGATACCATGCCTAGGATGTGACAGGTAATGCTTACATCTGGCTGTCCAATTATTATTACTTTTCATTATGTCAAGTGGAAGAATTTCTGCTCAGTGCTATAAGGCCCATTAAAGCAGATTCAACATTTAGAAGCATTTAAAGTCATTCGCACTGTGATGTGACAGAAAAAAAATGTTTAAGTCTATATTTCTCAATTCATAAAAGCATAAAACTTAGAAGTCTATTATTTTGTCAGCATTCAATTTTTTTCTAGGTATTTATGGCAAAAGCTGGTAAAAGGGCATCTGGGTTTAGACCCATTGGTTCTCCCTACTGTCTAGGTGGAACCATGCAGCAACTAGTAACCTCTAGAATGGCAGTTCACTGTACCTATTTTATGAAAAGTCTCTTGGCAAAGGAAAGGCTACCAGTTATATTTATTTCTCTGTACATCAGTGGGTACACTCAAGAAGAAGTCATCTGTCCACAGTGGGAAGATCTTTGGGGTTTAACAGAGTCTTTTCACTTTAGTAGATTTCCCACTAAGCCCAGCTACCAGGTAAGTAAGGCTGAGCCAACTAAGAATTCCACAGAGAAATAATGAAGTCAGCAATTTGGGGAATAGCTGGAGCAGCCCATGAAGGAGGCAAAGTGAAAAGCTTGTCATACTATGGTGCTCAAGCTTCCAGATGTTTGAGCTGCATTTTCAGATCACCGCACAAGGCAGTTCTGTTAAAACTTTATGGAAATGAAATATCCAGGGTGTAGATTGTGGCTTATTTTATTCAGATAAATGGCCAGAAAGTTTCATATCTATGAGAAGAAGGCCTCTATACTCTTAAGTTTTAAATGGCTTGTAATGATCACATTTAATTTCATCTAATAATGTTGTGTGTTAGCAGGCAGCCATTTGGTTGTACAAGAAAATCTCATGCTTTCTACTCAGGTGATATTCAAAATATTTAATAGCTGGCATGGCATTAGCAAAGACAAATAAGAAAGGAACCAGTCTTGCAGCATACTAGCTAAATACCAGCATTGGGAGGGACTCTCATTTTGGCTTTTGACTATGCCAGATAAGTTGGATGGTGTGGCAGTGAAAGTGTTGTGGAATATATTACATGCTTTACAAAACTTTTAATAACCTGTGCTATAATATCAGTTATTTCTGTCACTATTCAATAAGCATATCTCAAACACAAGAAGAAAAGCCTGCAAAAGTTACGCTATCTGTAACTTTAGTCTTGGCACAAGGAAAAACTTTCACATATTTTTTTGTTTTAGTCAAATTGTCACCATTTAGCACATAGAATCCCCTTTATATTAGCCCACTTGTTCTTTTAAAATATAACCACAGAATTTTAAATAATGCATTCCTGCTGTCAGGCAGCAATTTCTTTTTAATTTTGAAAGTGTTGATGTTGTATTAACTGATTTTTTTTTTTTTTTTTTTTTTACTTGGTAGCTACATTTGTTCCTGGAGGATAGGGAAGTCTGCTTAACAGTTGACTTTATGAGTAGAATGTTAACTGAAGATTGATTTTCTTTCTTTCAAGCTTTTTAATTAAGAAATATATCATACACATAAACTAATATATGGAATGTATATGTAAGTGTAAGTTCTGGAGAAAAATAAGAAAACAAATACCTGTGTATTTATCATGCAGTTTAAAAAATAGAATATTTCTTATACCTTTGAAGGCTCCTCTGTGTCACTACCTAATTGCATCTCCTTTGGTTTCCCCCAGACGTAACAACCAAGAATTTATGTTTATTATTCCTTCCTTTGCTTTAGGATTTTATGAAGTTTGATTTTCAAAGTCTTGGCAAGTCATTTCATTTTGTCACTATTTGTCCCACGATGACTTAAGGCATGACTTACATGTATATGATATTCATAATCATTTTGTAGACAAATTTAAATACACTAAATGTTTTGTAAACAAACATAACTGATGTTTTACTGTTTTGCAAAAATAAAATAGTAATAACAGTACTATTACTGGTAATCTGCACTTGTTTTTTTTTTTTAAAAGAGTACCTCAAAGAGTTACTTATAAGTTTTTAAAATCTTGTTCTGATACAACAGATTTTCAGTTTATTTTTTCTATTTTTTGATATATCATGCTTTTCTATCATATTTAATATTATTTTCTTGATTTTTAGCACAGGAATTTACATATCCATGTTATACTAAAATTTTCTTTAAAACATAACATTATTTAAACATTAAAATGTTTAAACAATTCAACTATAATAAAGACATTATTAAAGCAATGTCCAGAATACATTAGTTATTTGCCATTTCTTTTTAGGATTTAGAAAAAGCCAACGCAGATTACACTTACACAAAAAATAAAGAGAATTTATATCACTTGATATACTTTTAGCTGCAACTGGGGAACACAAAACTGAACGAGGCTTAAAACATAAGGACACTTTTTGCTCACTTAATCAGAAGTTTAGTCGGGCAGTCTCAGAGTTGGTGTCAAAAATCAAGGATATCATCAAGGACTCAGGGTCTTCCCACCCTTCTACTCTACCATCCTCAGAGCATCTACAATCTCTCTTCATGGTAAAAGATGGTTGGCCCAGCTCTGAGCATCAGATACTCAGAGAAGCCGAAGGAGTAGAGGCCAAGAAGCACTTACTCCTCACATGCCCCTTATTTCAAGCAGAAAAATGTTCCCAGAAGTCCCAGGCCAACCCCTTCTCTTGGTCCTAAGTTGGGTTTTTTTTGTTTTTTTTTTAGACGGAGTCTCGCTCTGTCCCCCAGGCTGGAGCGCAGTGGCCGGATCTCAGCTCACTGCAAGCTCCGCCTCCCGGGTTCACGCCATTCTCCTGCCTCAGCCTCCTGAGTAGCTGGGACTACAGGCGCCCGCCATGGCGCCCGGCTAATTTTTGTATTTTTTTTAGTAGAGACGGGGTTTCACCGTGTTAGCCAGGATGGTCTCCATCTCCTGACCTCGTGATCTGCCCGTCTCGGCCTCCCAAAGTTCTGGGATTACAGGCTTGAGCCACCGCGCCCGGCCCTTCTTTCCCTATTTCTATAAGCATCTAATTCATCTTTTCAGAAACTCCTCTTGTTATTCCTTGTTATTTCCTAAAGCTGCCTTCAGATGAAGTCTCCCAGAATCAATTCCAGAGGCATCTAGTGGCATCTCTACGTAGTGGGAATAGAACTTAGGCACACTTTCACTGGCTCTAACTATATAACGGTAAAATCTGGAATAAATCTCTTATTAATGTTTTATGTGTTTGAAAAACGTGCCATACCCAAATTAGCCTGCTTTCCTACAAAGAAACTAATTTAAAAATATATATTGTATTCTGTTTTGAAGATGGGTATCAAAATCCAAAGCTTTGCCATCTGAAAATCTCATGCTTCTCTTTCAAAACAAACAGCAAATCAGCTGATAGGATTTAGAGTACTGCCCAAAGAACTATTGTTGTTAGCTTTTGTAATTAAGTCATGCAAACCACTTTAGGCTTTAGAATCTGAGTACTATTCCCAGAATCAAAAGTGACTTAATAGGCAAGTTCTCATCCTTGGTTAAGCAATTTGTTTGATTGTACTGTTGCCAATTACAAATGCTCTCTTACTTTTTGGCATGTATTTGTGATGAATTATGTATAGAAATAATTTTTCATGCATGCATGCACATACATGCAATAGTATCTTTTCATGAATAAACAGGGTGATACATTTTGATACATAGGCATTACCTATCCTTGCAAATTGTTTTCCTTTGTGGATCTAAGGTACGAACTTTTCAGAAAGCAAACCAAGCCAGATCCAAAGCAGTGAACTCAGGCAGAATAGATTCTTTTATTTTACAGTTTTGTGAATTTATTTGACCTACTGACTCAGGTATATATAATACATGCTGTGTCTTGGCACCTGTCTTTCCCCTATGTATTTCTCAGCAGTCTTTGTATGTGCTGAGATTTGCACCTACCTCTTGTTACCCTTACCACCTTCTACAGAATGCTGTGCCATAACTGATTTCCATGACTCAGATTTAATCACATTTTCTAAAACTTTCTTACACTCCCCTCATACTATGTTATAAGCTATAAGGAAACAAATCAAGACTGCATCCCCTTACCCCCATCCAAAAATGTGAGCAGTTTCATTGGTTCTTGGCGATGGGATATTGCACTGTGTAAGAATGTATTCAGTTATTAAATTCTATACATGAAACATAAGGAATCACCAAAAAGTTCCAATGTAAACGAAACTCTACTTTTCTTCACATTTTTTCTTTGTTGCTGAATAAAGAAATGGCAGCAGGATAGAGGGAAGAGCAGTCACAACTATTGCTCTGTGAGTTAAGAGACCTGAGTTCTGGTCCTGGCTCCACCACATACCCATTCACTAGCTGTGTGACCTTGGGGAAGACCCTTTGCCTGCTCTGAGTGGCACTTTCCTCATCTGTAAAATAAGGAGTTTTAAGCCACCTCTGCAGTTTTTAATAATGCTCAGTTGACTACAAGGTGCACCTTGGTTCTGCAAATATCAAATGTTTATTTCACAAGTTCTAGGGCTACTCTCTAAGACTGTAAACTTCCATCCATATGGATGGGTGATTTTTTTCCTCCTCCAAATAGTTTTATTGTCCTCAATAACTGACTTTACAATCTTCTCTTTTCTTTTTTCTTTTGAAACAAGGTCTCACTCTGTCACCCAGGGGCTAGAGTGCAGTGATGTGATCACAGCTAACTAGAGCCTGGACTTGTCTAGCTCAAGCGACCCTCCTACCTCAATCACCTGAGTAACTGGGACCACAGGCACATATCACTATGCACAGCTAATTTTTCTCTTTTATGTTTTGTAGAGATGAGGGCTCATTATGGTGCTCTGGCTGGTCTTTTTTTCTTTAATAATCTGCAATTGCATAACTAATATATCAAGATGTGGATTTTTCTTTTCTCTCTCTCTCTTTTTAGAGACAAGGTCTTACTCTGTAATCCAGGCTGCAGTGTAGTGACATAATCCTAACTTACTGCAGCCTCAAACTCCTGGGCTTAAGCAATCCTCCCACCTCAGCCTCCCTACCAGCTGGAACTACAGGTGTCCGCCACCACACCTGGCTAATTTTTTTAATTATTATTTTTTTGTAGAGATGGGGTCTTGCTATGTTGCCCAGGCTGGTCTTAAGACTCCTGGCCTCAAGAGATCATCCCACCTCAGCTTCCAAAAGTGCTGGGACTACAAGGCTTGAGCCACCACCCCCAGTCCTTTCTTTCTCTCTATCTGCTTGGGATTCATTGAAATTCTTAGATCTGAGGATTAAGATCTTTCAACAATTCTGAAATGTTGTCAGCCATTATTTCTTCAAATATTGTTCCATCTTCAAATATTGTTCCATCTCTGTCCTAGCACCTCCTTCTACCATTCCAAATAGACATAAAACTGTCTCATTTTTCTTCCAAGTCTTTTGCCCTCTTTTCATATTTTCCACCTCCAAGTATCTCTGGATTGTATTCTGTGGAATACTTCAGACATGTTCTCTAGGTCACTGACTCTTTTTATTTGTGTTTAATCTTCTGTTTAATTGAACCATTGAGTTTTAATGTCAATAATACATCTTTTATGTCTAGATATTCTATTTGGATCTTTTACAAATATACATGTTTATTGTTTGTATTTTCAATCTTTTAGAAATATATCTAACAATATTAAAATCAGTTATTTTATATGTTATTTCTGCTTGTTCTAATACACAAAGGCTTTGTGCCTGGTTTCTGCTACCTGTTCGTTTTGTGGGTTCTCACCATGGTGTCTAGTATTCTTGTTTGCTTTGCAAATTTTGACTGCAGACTACTCATTTGTCCTGAAGGCTTTTCTGTGGGAATGCTTGGTGGTTTGCGTAGCAGCTGAGTTCTTCAAGATAAGATTTGTATTTGCCTTGGGGCACTGCCAACCTAAAACTATGTTATACTTAATTCTCTATTTCAGGCTTTCAGAAGCACACAACTAGTATGATTTCAGACTACAAACCCATGTAGGGGCTAACTTGTCCTGAGAAGATAAATTCTTAGAGATATGTGTTTCCTTCCAGCAAGGGCTGGAGTTAAGACAGACAAGGTTTCTGGCTATTCCCTTCTGTGGAGTTTATTTATCTTGATCACCCTTCTATTGTGAATGTGGTCCTTTGAGAGTCCAGGTTTATGCAGCAGTTTCCTGTTAGACTCCCCATCTTAGACATATCCTGAGCTTTATCTCCTGGTCCTGGTTCTTTACATAATTCTTCCTCTTTGTCTCTAGGATATAGTAGACAACTTTAGAAAAAAGCCAAGGTTGCTAGCCTCCCATTCATGCCCCCTCAATGTTGTTTGAAAATATATTTTAAAATACTTCTTGCAGCATTTTAGTTGTTTTATCAGGAGGGCTGTTCATGGCAATTAATCCATTATTATGGTGGAAACAGTATATTTCATTAAATAACTTTATAATGAGTAAATATAAATGTAAACTTATGAAGCATATTTATATTAATAAATTAATGATTTTGTCTTATCTATTAGGCTTCCTATGCAATATTTTTTTTTCAGAAAAGGATTCTACTCTTTACAAAGTTTTGAAAACTTCTTCCAATCATTAAGTGTAATGCTTTCTCCTTATGATGCTACTAAATCTTCTCTAGCTTGACTACCACTGACGGTATATGAGCTGGGTCTCACTCTATCATCCTCCTTATAGGGTCAAATAATTAAGGTAGCCTAATGACATATTTTCAAAGTTTTAATTTTGTTTTCTTACCAGTAAAACCTCTTCTATCTAGAAAACTTTCTAGGTAGGCGTTTTCTGCTCTGGATGCAGCGGCTAGGGAGGAAGATCTGGAATGCAACGGATTTGGATTCCTCCAACCATTTCCTGAAGCACCTCATGAACTCTGAAAATGTTTGCTTGGGGTTTCAGCTATGAGGCCTTGGGTATTTACTTGATTCCTCTGTACCTCAGTTTCCTCATATATAAAAAAGGGATAATAATAATGGTACCCTAACAAGATTGCAGTAATAATTGAATAACTTAAATATGTGAAGCAGTTACTACAGTTCTTGGCACATAGTAAACACTATATAAGGGCTAATTATAAAAAATACAGGAGAGCTAGGCATGGTGGCTCATGCCTCTAATCTCAGCACTTTGGGTGACCAAGGCAGGAGGATCACTTGAGGCCAGGAGTTCAAGGTTGCAATCAGCTATGCACTTCAGTCTGGATTACAGACCAAGACTCTGTCTCTAAAATAAAAAACAAAAACAACAAAAAAAGGAGAAATTTTATTTAACTCTACATACTCTTGCTAAATATTTCATACTCCTTTGAATTTTTACATTACTTGTCCAATTTTATGTAAAATGCATTTAAAAAGTAAAAGAAAAAAAATGATCTCAACTTTAGAGTTAAACTAAAACCAAAGGTCTCTATGCACCATGTTGGATTTTTTTTTTCCATACATTGCTTTCTTCCAGCACTGAGAGCTTTCTGAATCCATTAAACAACAGCCAGGCATGGTGGCTCACACCTGTAATCCCAGTGCTCTGGGAAGCCAAGATGCAAGTATCACTTGAGGCCAGGAGTTTGAGACCAACCTGGGCAACAAAGCAAGACCCTATCTCCACAAAAATGAAAAATTAACTGGGCGTGGTAGCACATGCCTGTATTCCTAGCTACTTGGAAGACTGAGGCAGGAAGATCCCTTGAACCTAGGAGTTCAGTGAGGCTATGATCATGCCACTGCCCTCCAGCCTAGGTGACACAGCAAAACACTGACTCAAAAAAAAAAATCAGCTTTCAGATATTTGGGTACTAAAGAAAAAAACAAATAAAAACAAAAAAACAAAAAAAAAATGCTGCAGACTCTGTGGACTTTTCTTTTCACTGTAATTTTGTCCTGCTGTAAGGTTAGTAGAAAGGAGAAGAGGAGATCACAGGACTGAGGCAGAATTTGTATATTTTCTGAGGATGGCACCCTTTGTGTTAGTGGAGCTGCCAGGATAGAAGGGGCCCTGGGAGAAGGAAAGAAATGGGCTAAATGAGGAACCTGTACAGGAACACAGGAAACAGGGAGGAAAATGCTAGCTTTAGCATACCCTCCTTGTTTTGAAGACAAGGAAACTGAGACCTGGAGAGCTGCAGGGACTTGAGGGAAGGGAGAAAATCCTGGGTCTAAGCTTGGGAAGGGGACGCCAATCTACCTTTGCTTCTTAAAGAGTACTACAGACTTGATCCACTGGGGCTCCCAAAGTATGTGAGGCATGGGCGGGGGCCCAGGAGGGGAATAAAACAACTTGAACTGAATAATTTGAAATGTTCAGTCACACTAAAACTGCAGAGCCACAGGCCAGCTGGAAAGTCAGATTTTAAAAATGCTTTACAAAGAGCACTGACCCAAGAACAAGAAGATGTGAGTCCTAGTAGACTGAGGCACATAAGACTGTCATTTCTGTAGGTCAAAAATGGTGAAGTAGTGCCAACCTCATAACAGCTCAACCAGGGAGTCTAGCTCCATTTCTCTGCAGATCTTTGGGATTTGGGTAGGATCCCTACATCTGCCTAGTGGATGATGCCTGCCTTACTTAGTTTATAGCGTTTCTGTAAGGACTGATCCAAATTACAGAACATTTACTGAGTGCCTGCTGTGGATAATTTCTGGGGAAATAAAGATGACTAAAGCACAACCCTTGTTCCCAAGGACCTAGCAGTGGAGGAGGCAGGAAAACAAACAGAGTTGGATATATTATGTATATAATATATAAGGAAGGGAGAGAGGAAACAATAAAGTCAGCTTGATTGTGGGTTGTCAGGGAGATCAAAACATTTGAATTGGGTTCCAATGGTTAAACAGAAGTTTCCCAGACAAAGGGAAGAGGTAGCACTAGCAAGAGGAATAGTTTGAGCAAAGCCATGGAGGTGTAAGTGCATGGTGAATTGAGGAACAGTAAACAGTCTAATCGGTCTAAATGTAGAGAGTATGGAGGAAGGGGTAAGTAAGGTTGGAAAGGTTGATGGGGCAGGTAGTGCCAATGTATAAAAATGACTAGATAAGACCGCATCCAGGAAAACCAAGGCAAAGCATAGACGTGCTTTACAAATGATAAGTACTGTTTACCTTAAAGACATAAAAGAAAGTTTCCCTAAAATCTCACACCATTCCTCCCTCTTCTCACAAGGAGTTTGGCTTGACTCATAGATTGATCAACTAGATATCTTTATAGAGTATTTCCTTTCTCTAGGAGAAGTTTCTCCCCAGGGTCCAGGAAAGTGGCAGACAGAAACTTTCAGGGTAGTGGATAGGGGACTGGAAGTGATCCAGTTTGGGTGAGGAGGGTGCTGTCTCATTGTTCCCCAAACTTCAATCTTCCCTTCTTCCATATCACGTATTCTAATCTCCCTTAAGAAAGAAGTGAAACTGCTACACCCAAGGGAGGAGAGGATTGGTGTGACACCCTCCTCTGTGCTGCCACCCCCTGCTTCTTCTCCACTTCTGCCCCTTTGCAAAATCTCCCAGAATGAAGTCATATTGTGTTGGCAAACTTAGTCATAATCCCCATTTCCTCTCCCTATCAGCCAGGACCAGTCTTCTTCCACTGGTTCCACTGGTATTGCTTCCAGTACCCAGCAATATGTTCATTCATCCCAGTATATCCCCATAGATCCTATTCCCATTCAAGGAAAAGCAAGCTTGACAAAGAGGTGAATGAAATATAAGGTCCTGGGATTCAATTATGCCCCATTCTACCAATGTTCTCCATGAACTAAGAGAAAGAGCCAGATAGCCCTAATATCAGATTCTGGCTTTGCTACCTCTTACCTATGTGACCTTTTGCAAGAGCCACTATTTCTTCACTTCTAAAAGGGAGACAATCATACCCAAACTCCAGAATCACAGTGACATTAGAGATAATATATGTAGAGCATCAGTCTTACAGAAGACACCAAACACTGCAGCTAGTACTACATCATTATCATCATCACCACAACCACCATTATTAAGCATCTGAATTAATGCAGACTCCTGGCTGGTCTCATCCCTTCCCTCTTATTGCCCTCCGTCTGTTTCTCACATGATAGTCACAGCACTAATTTAAAAATAAAAATCAAATCACATCCCATATTACTCAAAACTCATCTATGGCTTCTCAATACACTCTGGATAAAATCCAAGCTTCTTCCTCTGGCCTCCAGGGCCCAGCCCAACTGAGCTTCTGTCCCCTTCTGTCTGCAACCCCTTCACATTATACTCTCCCCATTGCCCACTCTGCTCCAGCCACACTAGCACTCTCTGTTCACTGAGCACTGCGGCTTCTGTCCATCTCAAGGCCTTTGCCCCTGAGGTTTTCTCTTCCCTGTGTCTCTTCCCTTTCATATGTTCCTCATACCCTTTAGGGTGCAGTTTAAATGTCACCTTCTCTGACTACACTACCTTAGTACCATTCTACTTTATCTTCTTTACCAGTCCAATTCTTATCTATCACTGTTCATTAATAACGTATTTGTACTACTATGTGAGCAACTTCTTTCTCCCCAATAGAAAGTAAACTCCAGGAGAGCAAGACAGTTTGCTTTGTTCAGTACTGTATCCCCAGCACCTAGCCCAGTGCTAGAAGTAGTATTTTATTTATTAATGTTTTTAGGCAGCACTCCATGCTATAGTACAAACAGAGGCAAATCCAGCATCATTTGTGCCCTCAGGATCTCGGGAAGGTTAGGATTTCCTTACAATGATTCCCAGTTGTGTCTCTTTTCAGATAATTTAACTACTCCCTAGGACATCAAAGGTCAAACTTTCTCTTTTCTGTATTATCTAAATTTTCCATAATGAGTATGTATTTTTAGTAAGAATTTCTCATAAACTCTGCATTGTAACAAGACTCATCACAGCAAATCAATCTGATTAAATGAATTTATTCTGAAAGTAAAATTCAGAATAAAAGAAGAAAAGCCAATAGCCAACTTAACATTCTTAAATGTATTAGCATTTAAAAGTGGAAAATTGCTAATCAAAGAGCATTGTCCGGCATATAAAAGGTTAGTGATTCAATAAATGATTTTCCAGCTGATCAGATGTAGATAATATGACAATGTGCAATGAAAATATTCATGCAGCACCTCATGAGTTAATGCTGGTGGAATACATAGTCCCTGGCATGTAAAGGGTGCTCAATATTTCTTGAATGTAAGTTTCTGGAAGATTTCTTCAGCCAAAAAGACAACTATGTGAATTTGCAACTTTGAAAAAGACAGTATCTCTTATATTTCTCATTGTTGTTGTTGTTCAGAGGTGAATGACCAACTAACAAATTTCTATTTAAATTATTTTATTTAATTATCATTTCTTGACAGGTTAAAATCTTTCATGTTGTTTCCCTAATTTAAATGTATGTCATTTCCTCTGGGATGTTCCCTACCCACCCACATGCATACACCTTACTCTCTCCCTCCTTTTCCTTCAAAAGCACTATTTCCTGATTATCTAAAATGTGACTTTCCCCTGGTGATGCCATATTCTGAAAACCCACTCCATTTTCTTGTGTGCACATTTCCCAGGGCTAGTAGAGAAGGCCTTTCTAACCCCATCCCCAACCCAGGGCCCAACTATTTATACTAATGTCTTTCCTTTGCGGTCACTAGGGACCCTGACCTCCTTTTCTGTTCGCTGTTGCCTCTGCTGTTGTCACCCTTGGCAACTTCATTGCTGTTGTCACTCTCGGTCATTGCTTTGACTCTTTAACATTCCTCAGCATTCACCCAAAAAATCTCATTCTGACCACCATCATCATCAGAACATCTTTCTCTCTAAGACAAGGAGCACTGGAATTCTTCCATTTATGAACAAACTCCCATCTTTCTACTTCTTACACTCCCATTTAAAAAACTCTTTTTTGAACCATTTTTTTAAATTGTGGTAAAACATACATAATATACAATTTACCATTTTGACCATTTTTTAAGTGTACAGTTCAGCGGCATTCACACTGTTGTACAACCATCACCACCCTCCATCTCCAGAACATTTTTTTATCTTCCAAAACCGAAATCTTCTATGCTCACTGAACAATAATACCACGTTCCAAAGTTAATTCTATTTTATATTCTCTAAGGATCTGTTTCCGATTTTTCCCACTTATCCTTAAAACTTCAAACCAATGCTTATTTCTGTTAATCTCTGTAACTCTTTCAGAACCTACATTACAAAGATTGAAGCCATTTTATAAGACCCTTAAGTTCACATCCCTAGACCTTAAAACCTCACATATTCTCTCATTCTCTCACTAGTTCCTCCTCTCCTGCAGGAAGAAGTGTGCCTCTTCCTTTCCAAGCTGATCCTTCCACTCGTGTTCTTTCCCCCTCTCTTCTCTGTCTCCTCTGGAAATATTATATAAGTTTTCCTCTTTTCATTGGCTACTTTCTTTCTGCATTGAAGCATACTCAAGAGTCTATCACATCCCAATATAAACCTCAATATTAATGACAATAATAATAAACGTATTGAGTTTCTACTGTGCACCAGCTATTGTGCTAAGTGCTGAAAATATATCTTCTCATTTAATTCTCACAACAACCTAATAAGCTAAAATTATTATGAAATTATTATGGGTAATATAACAGTTATTATGATGAAAATTATCATTATTATTAAGAAACTGAGGCTTCAGAGACATCAAGTAACTTGCCCAAGGTCACCTAGCTAGTAAGTAGCATCTTCTCTTCTCCACACCACTATGTAAAGATACCATTCTTTCTTTCCTTGTTCCCTTTCATTACTATATTATACTTCTTGGAAATGTCGTACTTCCTCCTTCTCCACCGTGCAGTCCAGTGCAGTTGTTTTGAGAGTCCCACCATACTTAAATGACTCCTCCAATGTCTCTTAATCTCCAACCAAGTCTCTAAAGTACTCATTACCAACTGTTCCTGCTTTTTGAGACAGTGTTCTCTCCTAGTCTTCATAACATGAACTCTTCTTTTTTCTGCTTCTCTGCCTGGTGTTCTTACTAACTTCGTTTCTCCTCTTTCCCCTTACATGTTAGATATCCCAGAGTTTTATCTTCTCAGAGCTTTCTCTTCCTGCTCCACACTCAGCCAAGACAATCTCATTCACTCCCACACAATCAACTATCATGCCTTCACAAATGAAGAGCAAATCCACAAGGCTAATTTTGGCCTCTGGCCACCTAGTTCCAACTCCCTGCTGAAATGTCCATATAACTGTTCCTCAAGTATCTCAAACTCCATCAGCCCCACATCAAACTCATTCCCTGTCCCTGTCACTGAACTCCCCACCTGAGTTTCCCATTATTAACCACTAGAATTATGTTCACTTCCCTTCACCACTCTGTTTCCCCTCTTCCCCAGTCCAGAGCAGGTACACCCACATCCAGAAAGAGCTGAAGAGGTATTGTGGCACATATGCCCCTAAAATGGGAGTGAGACTTGGGTTTTAATCCTGACTCAGCCACCCAGTAACTGCATGACTTAGTGGAACTAGAACAGGAATCTCTGGGGCTCTTACTCACACCAACCTGCAAGGACTCTAAGAAGTACATGTAGCACTCATCATTCCATCCCCTCCTCGTTAGTCCCATTAACATTGCCCTCACTAGGTCCTCATTGCTTTTTGCCCGGGATATTTTAATTGGCCTCCTAATTATTCATTCATTTCGCCTCCCTCTCCCTTCTTTCCTTCCTTCAGATGGTGCTTCACACAGACATAAAATTATATTCATAAAACACTCTCTAGATGATGTTTCTCACTTGCTTTAGAGACTTTCAAAAGATTCATGTTGCTCATAGGATAAAATTCAAACTCCTTATTGTAGCATTCATAGCGCTCTGCATACTGGTCCCAAAATAACATGTGAAACTTCACTTCGTCTGAATTGAATTTCAAATGTAGTTGGGGTATGTATTTGGAAGAAAAAAAAATCCCAAACGTATTCTTTTTTCATTATCTTTATTTTTTTCATTTTTGGAGATAAGAGTCTCACTCTGTGGTCCAGACTGGAGTATAGTGCTATCAGAGCTCACTACAACTTTAAACTCCTGGGCTCAGGTAATCCTCCCACCTCAGTCTCCCAAGTAGCTAAGACTGCACATGCACACCACCAAGCCCAGCTAATTTTTTAAATTTTTTTTTTCTGTAGAGACAGGGTCTCTTTATGTTGCCTAGGCTGGTCTTGAACTCCTGGTCTCAAGTGGTCCTCCTGCCTAGGCCTCCCAATGCACTGAGATTACAGGCATGAGACACACACCCAGCCCTAACTTATTCTTTATACCAAAAGTAATAGTGAGTCAATCAAAGATTTATGTGTAAAGTATTAAACAATAAAGTTTTAGATAATATCATAAGTAAATTTATTTATAATCTTGGAAGAGTAAAGGTATTTTGAAGCAGAACACAAAACCAGAAGTTCTCAAAGAAAATACTGATTATATTTTACCACATAATATTTGAAAACTTATGTATGACCAAAAAATGCCACTAGCAAAATCTAAACATAAATGACACAGGGGAAAAAGTTGTAACATATCACAGACAAGGGTCTAATTTCTTAGTTTAGATAGAGTCCTTAAAAATCAATAATTTATAGAAACTGACAATACACTTTTATTAAAGATAATCTTACGAAATAAAGGAGTAAAATTCAAAACTATAAGATATTTTACACTATTTAGAAAGTCAAACATTTCAAAGGTAACGACACTCATTGTTTCTAGAAGGATGGAGAAAAGGGCACTCCCCGGGATTGTTGACAAAACTGTAAATATAAGCTTTTGGAAGTCAACTCATTAGTATCTGTCAAGCTATAAGATACATGTACTCTCTGATCCAGCAATTCCACTACTAGGAGTTTATGCTACCAACGAACTTATAAATATTTTCAAAGAATCACAACACCTACCCACCCACACCCATAAACTCATACACACATACACACACACACACACACACACACACACACACACACACACACACACAACTCTCAGTTGCAACACTGGCAATATTAGAAAACAAAAACAAAATCTGGAAAGCCAGTATTAATCAATAAAAGACTGGTTAAGATCTATTTCTATGATTGAATACTACGTATAATGTTACTTGTAAAAGAATGTTTCTAATATGTGGAAATATTTATGATATAGTGTTAATTGGAAAATGGAAAAAACAGCTTATAATATATTTGCAGTATGATTCTATTTTTTAAACAAAAGAGATGTGTATAATTTTTTTCTCCTATCATTTTATTTTTTTTAAATTATACTTCAAGTTCTAGGGTACATGTGTACAACCTGTAGGTTTGCTACATATGTATACATGTGCCATGCTGGTGGGCTGCACCCATTAACTTGTCATTTACATTAGGTATATCTCCTAATGCTATCCCTTCCCCTTCCCTCCACCTGACGACAGGCCCCAGTGTGTGATGTTCCCCTTCCTGTGTCCAAGTGTTCTCATTGTTCAATTCCCACCTATGAGTGAGAACATGCGGTGCTTGGTTTTCTGGTCTTGCGATAGTTTGCTCAGAATGATGGTTTCCAGCTGCATCCACGTCCCTACAAAGGACATGAACTCATCCTTTTTTATGGCTGCATAGTATTCCATGGTGTATATGTGCCACATTTTCTTAATCCAGTCTGTCACTGATGAACATTTGGGTTGGTTCCAAGTCTTTGCTATTGTGAATAGTGCTACAATAAACATACGTGTGCATGTGTCTGTATAGCAGCATGATTTATAATCTTTTGGGTAAACACCAAGTAATGGTATGGCTGAGTCAAATGGTATTTCTAGTTCTAGATCCTTGAGGAATCGCCACACTGTTTTCCACAATGGTTGAACTAGTTTACAGTCCCACTAACAGTGTAAAAGTGTTCCCATTTCTCCACCTCCTCTCCAGCACCTGTTGTTTCCTGACTTTTTAATGATGGCCATTCTAACTGGTGTGAGATGGTATTTCATTGTGGTTTTGATTTGCATTTTTCTGATGGCGAGTGATGATGAGCATTTTTTCATGTGTCTATTGGCTGCATAAATGTCTTCTTTTGAGAAGTGTCTGTTTATATCCTTCACCCACTTTTTTACTGGGTTGCTTTTTCTTGCAAATTTGGTTCAGTTCTCTGTAGGTTCTGGATATTAGCCCTCTGTCAGATGAGTAGATGGCAAAAATTTTCTCCCATTCTGTAGGTTACCTGTTCACTCTGAAGGTAGTTTCTTTTGCTGTGCAGAAGCTCTTTAGTTTAATTAGATCCCATTTGTCAATTTTGGCTTTTGTTGCCATTGCTTTTGGTGTTTTAGACATGAAGTCCTTGCCCATGCCTATGTCCTGAATGGTATTGCCTAGGTTTTCTTCTAGGGTTTTTGTGGTTTTAGGTCTAACATTTAAGTCTTTAATCCATCTTGAATTAATTTTTCTATAAGGTGTAAGGAAAGGATCCAGTTTAAGCTTTCTACATATGAGTAGCCAGTTTTCCCAGCACCATTTATTAAATAAGGAATCCTTTCCCCATTTCTTGTTTTTGACAGGTTTGTCAAAGATCAGATGGTTGTAGATGTGTGGTATTGTTTCTGAGGGCTCTGTTCTGTTTCATTGGTCTATATCTACGTTTTGATACCAGTACCATGCTGTTTTGGTTACTGTAGCCTTGTAGTAGAGTTTGAAGTCTGGTAGCATGATGCCTCCAGCTTTGTTCTTTTGGCTTAGGATTGTCTTGGCAATGCGGGCTCTTTTTTGGTTCTATATGAACTTTAAAATAGTTTTTTCCAATTCTGTGAAGAAAGTCATTGGTAGCTTGATGGGGATGGTATTGAATCTATAAATTACCTTGGGCAGTATGGCCATTTTCACAATATTGATTCTTCCTATCCATGACAAGGAATGTTCTTCCATTTGTTTGTGTCCTCTTTTATTTTGTTGAGCAGTGGTTTGTAGTTCTTGAAGAGGTCCTTCACATCCCTTGTAAGTTGGATTCCTAGGTATTTTATTCTCTTTGAAGCAATTGTGAATGGGAGTTCAGTCATGATTTGGCTCTCTATTTGTCTGTTATTGGTGTGTAAGAATGCTTGCAATTTTTGCACATTGATTTTGTATCCTGAGACTTTGCTGAAGTTGTTTATCAGCTTAAGGAGATTTTGGGCTGAGACAATGGGGTTTTCTAAATATACAATCATGTCATCTGCAAACAGGGACAATTCGACTTCCTCTTTTCCTAATTGAATACCCTTTATTTCTTTCTCTTGCCTGATTGCCCTGGCCAGAACTTCCAACGCTATGTTGAATAGGAGTGGTGAGAGAGGGCATCCCTGTCTTGTGCCAGTTTTCAAAGGGAATGCTTCCAGTTTTTGCCAGTTTGGTATGATATTGGTTGTGGGTTTGTCATAAATAGCTCTTATTATTTTGAGATACGTTCCATCAATATCGAATTTATTGAGAGTGTTTAGCATGAAGGGCTGTTGAATTTTGTCAAAGGCCTTTTCGGCATCTATTGAGATAATCACGTGGTTTTTGTCTTTGGTTCTGTTTATATGCTGGATGACATTTATTGATTTGTGTATGTTGAACCAGCCTTGCATCCCAGGGATATAGCTAACTTGATCATGGTGGATAAGCTTTTTGATGTGCTGCTGGATTTGGTTTGCCAATATTTTATTGAGGATTTTTGTATCAATGTTCATCAGGGATATTGGTCTAAAATTCTCTTTTTTTGTTGTGTCTCTGCCAGGATCAGGTATCAGGATGATGCTGGCCTCATAAAATGAGTTAGGGAGGATTCCCTCTTTTTCTATTGATTGGAATAACTTCAGAAGGAATGGTACCAGCTCCTCCTTGCACCTCTGGTAGAATTCGGCTGTGAATCTGTCTGGTCCTGGACTTTTTTTGGTTGGTAGGATATTAATTGTTCCTTCAATTTCAGAGCCTGTTATCGGTCTATTCTGGGATTCAAATTTTTCATGGTTTAGTCTTGGGAGGGTGTATGTGTCTAGGAATTTATCCATTTCTTCTAGGTTTTCTAGTTTATTTGTGTAGAGGTGTTTATAGTATTCTCTGATGGTAGTTTGTATTTCTGTGGGGTCGGTGGTGATATCCCCTTTATCACTTTTTGTTGTGTCTATTTGATTCTTCAGTCTTTTCTTCTTTATTAGTTTTGCTAGCGGTCTATCAATTTTGTTGATCTCTTCAAAAAACCAGCTCCTGGATTCACTGATTTTTTGGAGGGTTTTTTGTGCCTCTATCTCCTTCAGTTCTGCTCTGATCTTAGTTATTTCTTGCTTTCTGCTAGCTTTTGAATGTGTTTGCTCTTGCTTCTCTAGTTCTTTTAATTATGATGTTAGGGTGTCAATTTTAGATCTTTCCTGCTTTCTCTTGTGGGCATTTAGTGCTATAAATTTCCCTCTACACACTGCTTTAAATGTGTCCCAGAGATTCTGGTATGTTTCATCTTTGTTCTCATTGGTCTCCTGAATACAGCACACTGATGGGTCTTGACTCTTTATTCCGTTTGCCAGTCTGTGTCTTTTAATTGGAGCATTTAGCCCATTTACATTTAAGGTTAATATTGTTATGTGTGAATTTGAGCCTGTCGTTATGATGTTAGCTGGTTATTTTGCTCGTTAGTTGATGCAGTTTCTTCCTAGCCTTGATGGTCTTTACATTTTGGCATGTTTTTGCAGTGGGTGGTACCAGTTGTTCCTTTCCATGTTTAGTGCTTCCTTCAGGAGTTCTTGTAGGGCAGGCCTGGTAGTGACAAATTCTCTCAGCATTTGCTTGTCTGTAAAGGATTTTATTTCTCCTTCACTTATCAAGCTTAGTTTGGCTGGATATGAAATTGTGGGTTGAAAATTCTTTTCTTTAAGAATGTTGAATATTGGCCCCCACTCTCTTCTGGCTTGGAGAGTTTCTGCCAAGAGATCCACTGTTAATCTGATGTGCTTCCCTTTGTGGGTAACCCGATCTTTCTCTCTGGCTACCCTTAACATTTTTTCCTTTATTTCAACTTTGGTGAATCTGACAATTATGTGTCTTGGAGTTGTTCTTCTCAAGGAGTATCTTTGTGGCATTCTCTGTATTTCCTGAAGTTGAATGTTGGTCTGCCTTGCTAGGTTGCAGAAGTTCTCCTGGATAATATCCTGCGGAATGTTTTCCAACTTGGTTCCATTCTCCTTGTCACTTTCAGGTACACCGATCAGATGCAGATTTGATCTTTTCACATAGTGCCATGTTTCTTGAAGGCTTTGTTCGTTTCTTTTTACTCTTTTTTCTCAAAACTTCTCTTCTGCTTCATTTCATTCATTTGATCTCCAATCACTGATATCCTTTCTTCCAGTTGATCGAATCGGTTACTGAAGCTTGTGCATTTGTCATGTAGTTCTCATGCCATGGTTTTCAGCTCTGTCAGGTCATTTAAGGACTTCTTTACATTGGTTATTCTAGTCAGCCATTCATCTAATCTCTTTTCAAGGTTTTTAGCTTCTTTGCGATGGGTCTGAACTTCCTCCTTTAGCTTGGAGAAGTCTGATCGTCTGAAGCCTTCTTTTCTCGTCAAAGTCATTCTCTGTCCAGCTTTGTTCCACTGCTGGCAAGGAGCTGCATTCCTTTGGAGGGGGAGAGGCACTCTGAATTTTAGAATTTTCAGCTTTTTTGCTCTGTTTCTTCCCCATCTTTGTGGTTTTATCTACCTTTGGTCTTTGATGATGGTGATGTACAGATCGGGTTTTGGTGTGGATGTCCTTTCTGTTTGTTAGTTTTCCTTCTAACAGTCAGGACCCTCAGCTGCAGGTCTCTTGGAGTTTGCTGGAGGTACACTCAGACCCTATTTGCCTGGGTAGGTTGCAGTGGAGGTTGCAGGTGAGTGAATATTGCTGAACAGCAATTGTTGTGGCCTGATGGTTCCTCTGGAAGCTTTGTCTCAGAGGTGTACCTGGCCGTGTCAGGTGTCAGCCTGCCCCTACTGGTGGGTGCCTCCCTGTTAGGCTACTTGGGGTCAGGGACCCACTTGAGGAGACAGTCTGTCCATTCTCAGATCTCAAACTCTGTGGTGGGAGAACCACTACTCTCTTCAAAGCTGTCAGACAGGGACATTTAAATCTGCAGAGGTTTCTGCTGCCTTTTGTTTGGCTATGCCCTGACCCCAGAGGTGGAGTCTACAGAGGCAGGCAGGCCTCCTTGAGCTGTGGTGGGCTCCACACAGTTGGAGCTTCCTGGTGGCTTTGATTACCTACTCAAGCCTTAGCAATGGCAGGCACCCCTCCCCCAGCCTCACTGCAGCCTTGCAGTTAGATCTCAAACTGCTGTGCTAGCAATGAGGGAGGCCCCGTGGGCGTGGGACCTCTGAGCCAGGTGCGGGATATAATCTCCTGGTGCACCGTTTGCTAAAACCCTAGGAAAAGCACAGTATTAGGGTGTGAGTGACCCGATTTTCCAGGTGCTGTGTGTTATGGTTTTCCTTGACTAGGAAAGGGAATTCCCTTACCGCTTGCGCTTCCTGGGTGAGGCGATGCCTTGCCCTGCTTTGGCTCTTGCTTGGTGGGCTGCACCCACTGTCTGGCACCCACTGTCCGACACACCCCAGTGAGATGAACCTGGTACCTCAGTTGGAAATGCAGAAATCACTCATCTTCTGCGTTGCTCATGCTGGGAGCTGTGGCCTGGAGCTGTTCCTATTTGGCCATCTTGGAACTGTCCTCCTAATTTTTTACATAGAAAAAAGAATGTCAGGGTCTACCACACATACACTTTCCTCTCATTTACACATTTCCAGCCTGGGCAGCAGAACGAGACTCTGTCTCAAAAATAAAATAAAATAAAATGAAAGTGCTGCAGCTAAAATAATCTCTGTTTAGGATCTGATGGTAGGAAAAAGATAAGCTCCCACATGTTCTAATGCATTTAAGTAGCTCCATCTGCATTGCCTCATACATCAAATGCTGTCATCCAATGTTGCTTAATCCATGTGTGTGTCTATATAAGTAGTACTGAGATGTAACTGCCTTAAATACTACAAATGCTGACTACAGGAAACCACATCATCTGAGACCAGCACTTTATAACTTAGGTGAGTATCATAACCAGTGTGCAGGGATATTTGCTGTATATCACTGGGAATAGCAGCAAAAAAGAACCAGTGATGTTTCCATTGCCATATGTTCTGAAATATTTCTGACATAAAAATAGGAGAGTAATGAGTAAATTTTAGTCTGGAAAAAAATGGTGAAAACAGTGATCAAGGCAAAGAATTTGCAGGTTATTTGAAGAAAATACTTTTTCAGAATAGAATTTGAAAATACTATGCTTTTGACTCATCATGCGGTTCTATAAAGGGTGTTGACTTTCTCTGTGTCAATGACTCCATTGTAAATGTGGTATTTTCAGCTTCTCTATCTTGCTCAATTATGCAAGCCAATACTGGTTTATGGCAAAGTTCTTCCAAGTGCATTCTCTCAAACTAGTCCATGAGGGTGATTAGAGGGGAGAAAAAGGTTATGAGATCAAATAACTACTGAAAACAATAGTTAAACAAAGGTACCCATGATTCTTCAATAAAGGACTATCAACACCTTTTCTATGCTAACATGAGTCTGACTCTCCTAGAGATAGAATGTAGATTGGAACGTTTCCCATATTTATTTGAATGTAACTTCTTTTTATTAAAATATTCTAAGATTATAACAAAAGAAAAAGTAACTTTTTTTAATGACCAGGAATTGTTTTTTCTAGGATGTAAGTATCCTTGGGTAGAAGAGAAAACAAACAACATCAAGGCAATGCAGTTTTTATGTTAGTAAAGTGTTACTTCATTATCTACTCTGTGTAGGTTACTATTTAAATTATTTTATGTACAACTTAAAATGTAACTACAATTGGATTCCCTATCTTTTTATTCCAAATGTGTGATTACAAATTAACAACCATATTCAGAAACTTATTATTTCAAAGAAGTTGTACAACTGCTTTGTGTATAAGAAAGGCTGAGTGTTTGGAGTTAAATTCCCAGTTCTGATTATTTTCTTCCTATTTTGAGCAGGAAAGGGAGAAAGAACAGAGGCAGACAGGATGGGGAAGTACTGGCATCAAGATGGAAGTCAGGAGGCTAGATTCTGTTCCTGGTTCTGTTTCATAATCCTGGGCAAGGCACTTAATCTTTAGAGTTTCAGTCTACTCATTTGTAAGTTAGGGGCTCAGTAAAATGATATGTAAGATCCTCTGTTTCTAAGCACTCTTGACCAACAAAGGTGGGAGAATCAGAGGAAGAAAATAAGGGTTGATGTGAAGTCTTCAAGCTGTGTGAGCACAACATTTACTCCCATGGCAGAAGATTGAGGGGCAGAATAGGTAGTCTTTAACTGGCTGACCATCGAGGATTTTGCCCATGGGACTGGATGTAAATAGGTAGCATGCACATAAGGTTATAGCAGTTCTACCTAGACAAGATCATTTGGAGTTTCAGCCTCCACAAGTTTGTCCAGGAACAAAATAAGGGTGCATAAAGTTTACCTTCTAATGAGTCCTCTAACCCAAGAACTCAATGCTCTTCTTTTAACTGCTAGAAGAGATTGTTCATATGAAGTTCGTAAGGGATTTACATTGTAACCACTGCTGGCATAATTTGGTTTGTTTGTTTGGTTTGTAGTGTAGCAAAACAAGAGGCCAATACTTAAAAAGAAGAAGCAATAATTATTGATAGAATTGCAGGCAATGTCAGAGAGTTTAAGACTGGAGAAGAAGTCCTGCTCCCTCCACAAACCACAGCACAGTGTCATACCCTAATGCTGAAGCCAGACTGTAGAACCATACTAAGAGAATATGGAGTTTTCTTCAATTTATGATACAGAACTCCATATTTTTTCAGTATGATACAGTGACCCAGCTTGACCATCAAGGTTTCATATCAATTGATGTCCCTTGCTTGAATCAAATATTAAATTGGGGGTTGCAAGATGGTGTTTTGTCTGATTCTGAGACAGAAAGAAAGAAGAAACCAGCTAGGCAAATAGATCAAGCCACAAACATAGATAACGAAGCAAGCCCCGGTACAAAAGAGTGCCTTCTGTGTAATCAGCAAATTTCATATACATTCAGTTGGCCTCAGTGAACACATTCCTTTCCTTCTTTGGATATATTCAAAAAAGGAAGCTTGCTCAGGAGGACATGCTTGGAACATGCCTATAGCTACACAGAGAAGAAGAGTTACACTGAGCTAGGCATGTCCACAATGGAGGATTCTACTCCCAACACATGTGCAGTAAGGGAAGTCAAACAACATGATGTAACTTAGGCTATGAGCCCACATACACACTGGAAGGACAGGGTGGGTGTTGTTGTCAGGAATTCATGCCTTCTGAAAATGACACACCTAGTCCTAACCAGTTTTTCACATCTTATGTAAATAAAGCACCCCTTCCCCACTAGTTCATTTATAAAAACCCTTATATTCCACTATAGAACAGCAACCCTTACTCAGGACCCCTCTCTGCAGCAGAGAGCTTTCTCTCCTCCTTTCGTTTATTAAACTTCTGCTCTAACCTCACCCTTGGTGTGTCCACCTTCCTTGATTTCCTCAGTCATTAGACCAAGAACTCCAGGTGGCACCCCAATGAAGCCAGTTTCAATGCTATCATTCCTTCTGTAATGACTAGACCCCTCCCTATTCATTCAATTCCTGAGAAATGCTATGAACTTGTGGGTTTCTTTAAATGCTTTATGGTCAATTATCACCATTATTCTTTTTGATCCTTAAATTGTATCAAGTTTGGCCAGCAGGAGATTTTTCCTGGTGGCTTGTGTATATGCTTCTGACACAATCTCACTAGTTTTTTAGTGACTCTGCTTTGTAGCAGGATGTTCCATGTTCACCACTATTTTACAGCTCCAGATCTGGAGCCGCTGTTCCTTTCAGGGCAGAAAGTATTAAGAAACTAAGATGTGGGCACACTGACATTGCTGACTCAAATTTAACATTCCCTAGGTTTTCTCATGACTTCTTTTATGTTTGTATCTACTTTCCCCTACAGTCAAAACCATGTAACATAATATATCTACTTATTTCCTCTATACTAAAGTATAAGAAAACAGTCTCAGAATTGCAGTACCAATATTTCCACTGTCTACAAAAAGAGTGAAACTTTGTAAAATAGTTGAAGAGATTTATTCTGAGTCAAATATGAATGACCATGGCCTGTGACAAAGCCCTCAGGAGATCCTGAGAACAGGTACTCAAAGTGGTCGCTGTGCAGCTTGGTTTTATGCATTTTAGGGAGAGATGAGACTTCAATCAAATACATTTAAGAAATACATTCATTTTGTCCAGAAAGGGTGGGATAACTTGAAGCAGGGGATGGAGGGGTTCAGCTGGGAGATGGGTAAGGGATAAAAGGCTACAGTCAACTGAGATCAATAAAAAGGAATGTCTGGGTTAAAATAAAGGATTGTGGAAACCAAAGTTTTTATTTGCAGAGAACGCCTTCAGGTTGCAGGCTTCAGAGAGAATAGATTATAAAATGTCAATTCTAACAGAGCAGTATTTGTGTATCTAAACATACCTAAACACAGAAAAAGTAAAGTAAAAATATGGTATGAAGATTAAAAAATGGTACACTTGTATTGGGCACTTAACCATGAATGGAGCTTGCGGGATGGAAAATTAGTCTAGGTGAGTCAATGAGTAAGTAGTAAGTCAATGTGAAGGCCTAGGTCATTACTGAGCATGACTATCGACTTTATGACCACTGTACACTTAGGTTAAGCTAAATTCATTTGAAATTGTTTCCTTTTTTCCATAATAAATTAACCTTGCTTACTATAACTTTTTTACTTTATAAACTTTTAAGTTTTTTAACGTTTTGACTCTTATAATAACACTTAGCTTAAAACACAAACATCGTACAGCTGTACAAAAATGTCTTCCTTTATACCCTTCTTCTATAAGCTTTTTTCCATTTTTGAAATTTTTAATTTTAATTTTTTACTTTTTATGCTTTTTCCTTAAAATCTAAGACACAAATATACACACCCTAGTCTAGGCCTACACAGGGTCAGGATTATTAATACCACTGTCTTTCACTTCCATATCTTGTCCTACTGGAAGTTCTTCAGGGGCAATAACATGCATGGAGCTGTCATTTCCTATAACAATGTCTTCTTCTGGAATACCTTTTTGACAGACCTGCAGGAGGCTGCTTTACAATTAACTTATTTTTTTATAAATAGAAGGAACACAATCTACAATAATGATAAAAAGTATAGTATAGCAAATACATAAACCAGTAACATAGTCATTTGTTATCAAGTATTATATACTACGCATGATTGTATGTGCTACACTTTTATACAACTGGCAGTGCAGTGGGTTTGTTTACACCACCATCACCACAAACACGCAAGTAATGAATTGTTCTAGGATGTTAAAATGACTACAACACCACTAGGTGATAAGAATTTATCAGCTCCATTATAATCTTGTGAGACCACCATTGTATATGCAGTCCATTGACCAAAGCCTCATTATGCAGTGCAGAGTACCATATCCTAGCATGAATACATAGTTAGAATACTATGTTCAAACTTTACTGAAATAATTATTTCCTCTATATGTTTATGTTACCAATTTGGTAGTAAGCTAGCCACAGTTGTTCCTGTTTGTTTTTAAGTTGAGACAAATGAACTAATATTATATTTTAATCCAATAGAAGCCTGAAAAATGAAGCCTAAAATGAAGTATTCAACCAACAAAATTTCCACAGCAAAGCGGAAGAACACAGCAAGCAAAGCCTTGTGTTTCAAGCTGGGAAGTAAGGACTTAAGTTACTTATCTCTGAATGTTTTACACACATTTTTATCTGTTATCAAATGTTTACTACTCCAATGTTTATACATGCTCTCTTATCAAAATCTACTAAGAATAGAAGAACTGAAATAAAAAGGGATGGCACATAAGGATATAATACAGCAGACTGGTTTTGAACAGACCATATATAGCCAACTTTGGCATATTTGATACATCACCGGGCAGGAATAGCTGAGATAATCTGAACCTGTGAACAGTGATACACTTAGTTATAGCCTTTTATATCAACCATTTCTTGCTCCACACATGTCCTGCCGCCAAACCCCCAAAACCTTTTCCCTGATAAACTAGCAAAATTTTAAGCAGGTGCACTTTTATTCAACAAATATTCATTAAGACCTTTGGTGATATCAGGCATGTGGTCTTAACTTGCAACTACTGATGAAGAAGAGAATAATAGATGAAGATATTTGAATAATCATCTCAGTCAATTTGTGTTGCCATAAAAATATACCTGAAGCTGGGTAATTTAACCCTTTTCCCATTTAGAAAAAAAAAGTGCAGCTTGCTGCCAGTCCTTATTTAATTTTACATAAACATCTCTTTGAAGCAGAAGCAAATCTGATTTTCAATGCAAAAACAGAATATAAAAACTGTTCTTGGAGTTATTTCTAAACAGAACTACCATCAGCATTGTCTATTTCAGAAAAAATGAGATTCACCAAATGAAACATGAAGGGGGCCAGCCCCTCCACACCTGTGGGTATTTTTTGTCAGGTGGGACAAGAGACTAAAAAAAGAAATAAGACACGGAGACAAAGTATGGAGAAAGAACAGTGGGCCCAGGGGACCGGCGCTCAGCATACAGAGGACCCGTGCCGGCACTGGCCTCTGAGTTCCCTCAGTATTTATTGATCACTATCTCTACCATCTCGCAGAGGGGAATGTGGCAGGACTATAGGGTAATGGTGGGGAGAGGGTCAGCAGGGAAACATGTGAGCAAAGATCTCTCTGTCATAAATAAGTTTAAGGATAGGTGCTATGCCTTGATGTGCAGGTAGGCCAGATTTATGTTTGACTTTACACAAACATCTCGGTGTATTAAAGAGCAGTATTGCCGCCAGCATGTCTTACCTCTAGCCATAAGGCGGTTTTCTCTTATCTCAATAAATAAAATGTACGATCACGTTTTACACCAAGACGTTCTATTCCCAGGGACAAGCAGGAGACAGATGCTTTCCTCTTATCTCAACTGCAAAGTGGCTTTCCTCTTTCACTAATCCTCCTCAGCAGAGACCCTTTACGGCTGTTGGGCTGGGGGACGGTCAGGCCTTTCCCTTCCCATGAGGCCATAACTCAGGCTATCACATGGGGAGAAACCTTGGACAATACCTGGCTTTCCTAGGCGGAGGTCCCTGAAGCCTTCAGCAGTGTATTTAGAGAACTGTGATGACTTTTGCCAAGCATACTGCCTTCAAGCCCTTTTTTAACAAAGCACATCCTGCACAGCCCTAAATCCATTTAACCTTGAGTCAACACAGCACATGTCTCTGCAAGCACAGGGTTGGGGCTAGGGTTACAGATTAACAGCATCTCAAGGCAGAAGAATTTCTCTTAGTACAGAACAAAATGGAGTCTTTTATGTCTACTTCTTTCTACATAGACACAGTAACAGTCTGATATCTCTTTCTTTTCCCCACATTTCCCCCTTTGCTTTTCGACAAAACTGCCATCGTCATCATGGCCCATTCTTGATGGTCGCTGTCTCTTCGGAGCTGCTAAGTACACCTGCAGACTAACAACAGACAGAACAGGCACACAAGGATTAATATGAAATTTATAATAGTAGTACTTTCAATGGTCTTAACCCAAGTGACAGGGTTAAGATTTGCGAGGCCGTCAGCAACTCCCGCGATTGTCTCAGTTCCTGGTACCAAATTTAAATGGCTTTTGATGCTTCAAAAATTTGTTCTCTTCTCTGTAGACGGCATCTAACCATGTCCCAGTAATGCTCAGACTCATTATAAACTCGGGGTGTAATACAAAAATCTGACATATTCCAGTCACACTGTAACTGGAAATGATGTTCTAAGATCATGAGCCTATCTCCCATCCAAATGACAGTTTATCTAAGATCATTAATTTGATTTGCCAATTTTCGATCAATACCAGATTGTGAATTCCACAATCTTGTAGAATTCTTTTGCCAGTCATTAACAAAGTTTACTGCCTGAACAGAAGAGTGCAATGCAACTCCTGCCACAGCGGCCGTAGCTGTGGCTGCAATTAATCCCATAATCATTGAAATTAAAGTAAAAATGAATCTTTTGGATCTATTTAAAATGGCTTTTAATACTTCAGTAAAATATGGATGGATGGCAAGGCCTCCCACGGTTGGTCCATGGACACAGGGATCCACACGCCTTCTCTTGCTCTCATTAGCAGAATACAGTGTTGCTAATTGAAAGTCGAATCAATGCAAGTAAACAATCTGCAATTTTCACAGGTTGTAGTTTGGAAGTCTGGTTTAATAACTGTATTTCCTAGAACTAGAATATAAGAGGGCTTTATACAACTTTGCAAATGAACTGTTAGACTGGAATTTAGGTCGATAGTATAAAATGGCTTACGATCTCTTGATCTCTTGTTTCTATAGCTTGATTTCCAGACCAAATTCTAATGCAGTATGAGGCCACAGTATGCCTCCATAATTCTGGATGTTCAGGGCCAGAAACAGGACTTATTATTTTTGGTCTTGGAGTAGAGATTCCTTTTTCTCCCCATTCCCAAGGGTAGAAAGACTGTAATTTTTTGTGCTTATGTTCGTCTAAACTTTCTGTTAAGTCACTATCAATAGCTGGACTCACTTGTGCACTGGGACACAATTGAGTTTGTCCGTGCAATTGTGGTGGGATTAACCTCAAGGTGCCCAATCTATAATAGTTCCGAATTCATTGTTTTATAATATCACCACACTATTGGCCACACATTCTTCTCAAACTAAAACTTCTGTGCCTTTTGATCTTTTTGGAATGTCTTTGGGGCAAGGCTTTTATTTAGGCCTAAATTTTAATGATCTTTGTTAAGAAAAGTCCTATAAATAATTTACCTGTGCCCTGAGTGACATTCCACTTACCATGTGATAAGTAAATCTACTGATGGTACTGACAGTAGGTACTTCTACCAACCAATTTTGGATTGCAGGGAATATGTACCAAGACACCCAACAGATACCTAAACAATGGATAGTACCTAACCCTACATATACTATGTTTTTTCCTACAGATACATACCCATGATAATGTTTAATTTATAAGTTAGGCACAATAAGAAATTAACAATAACTAATAAAAAAGTAGAGCAATTAGAACAACATACCATAATGAAAACAATGTGAATGTCTGCTCTCTCTCTCTCTCTCTCTCTCTCTCTCTCAAAATATCTTACTGTATTTCACTGTGGGCAACTGAAATCATGGAAAGTAAACTCACAGATGGGGGCGAGTGGGATAGAGCTACTGCACTAAAACTGTGATTATTTAAACAATCCAGGTGAAAAATCTGACCGATATCTCTGGGGTATGTGGCAGGTGTAAACTGATTCTCAACTCAAAATGCAAAAGATGTGTCATATCTTGTTTTTCTAAATAAGCTTCTTCTCTAAGATCCCAAGAAACAAGGCAAGAAAGCACATTTAATGCCTTCTCTTCTCTTTAGCTACCAGGATCTGACACAAGTCACAGTTCACAATGCCACAAAACTTAGTAGCCAACCACTGCAGGTGTCCCCACAGTCAGTCCCACATTGTGATCACCCCCAGGGCATTTTGCCTCTAATGTCAACAGGGTACAGGACTTCATGGCCTGGAGGAAAGCCTCTCTCACAACCCTTCCCTTCCCAGTTTACAGGAAGCTACTTCCCAGGGTCAGGCTTTTCTCTTCTTCCACTTTCTCCCCCCCACATCTGTCAACACTTTCTCTTCCCTAAAAATCCAGCCGTCTTCATTCATGGATCTAGCCAGAGGTCACAATATGGGAGCCTTGGGATAGATCCATCCAGCAGGAGTATTTTATAAGGACTGAACAGTGTTATTGATATTTTCTAATTGAGTCAATTTTTTAAAAATAGGATATTTTAAATGAAAATCTAAATGTGTATAGTTTCTCTAAAAAATCCAAAGATCTAGAAACACTGGGTCCATATGTTGCATGGCAATAGTTAGCTAGATCTGAGTAGAGATCAACCCCTTTAGTTTGAGTCTATCCATAGAAGATCTTCTGTTATAGTAAAGGAGATTTGACTTTATCCTGTAGACAGTAGGGAATCATTGAAAATGTTGAACTGAGGAATGATAAAATATTTTTACTTTACAGATATCACATTGGTGAAGTGTGATGATAGTAGTGTGATGATAAAGTGAGGAGGCAAGAGTAGAAACAGAAACTGGTTAGAGGTCTACTGCATTAATCTAAGGGACTAATGATCAAGGCGTGACCTAAGACAACAGAATAGAGAGGACAGACTAGATTTTAGATATATTCAGAAGGTGAAATCAAAAAGACTTAATGACAGATTGAATGAATTGTAAGAATGGAAAGAAGGAAAAATAAATGATTCTCAGCTTTTTTATTAAAGAATAGGGTAGAGGCCAGGCGTGGTGGCTCACGCCTGTAATCCCAGCACTTTAAGAGGCCGATGCAGGTGGATCACAAGGTCAGGAGATCAAGACCATCCTGGCTAACACAGTGAAACCCCATCTCTACTAAAAATACAAAAAATTAGCCAGGCAGGGTGGCAGGTGCCTGTAGTCCCAGCTACTCGGGAGGCAGGAGCTTGCAGTGAGCCGAGATCATGCCACTGCACTCCAGCCTGGGCGACAGAGCGAGACTCCATCTACAAAAAAAAAAAAAAAAAAAAAAAAAGAAAGAAATGGGTGGATAATGATAGATAGTTCTACTATTTCTCAAGATAGGCAATTCAGGAGAAATATATTGGGGGTAGAAAAAGAAAAAGAAATTTTTTATTGTAAGTACTGCTATGGTTTGAATGTCCCCTCCAAAACTCATGTAGAAATTTAATTATCATTGTGATAGTATTAAGAGGTGGAACCGGCCGGGTGCAGTGGCTTATGCCTGTAATCCCAGCACTTTGGGAGGCCAAAGCGGGTGGATCACAAGGTCAAGAGATTGAGACCATCCTTGCCAACATCGTGAAACCCCGTCTCCACTAAAAATATAAAAATTAGCTGGGCATGGTGGCACACCCCTGTAGTCCCAGCTACTCGGGAGGCTGAGGCAGGAGAATCGCTGGAACCCAGGAGGCAGAGGTTGCAGTGAGCCAAGATTGCACCACTGTACTCCAGTCTGTCAACAGAGCAAAGCTCCATCTCAAAAAAAAAAAAGAAAAAAGAAGAAGAGAGGTGGGACCTTTAAGAGGTGATTAGATTATAAGGGCTCTGCCTTCATTAATGGATTAATGCCATTGTCGTGGGAGTGAGTTAGTTACTGCAGGATTGGGTTTCTGATAAAAATGATGAAGTTCAGTCCCCATCCTTTCTTTGCCTCATGTGCACTCTCACCATGTGATGCCTTCCACCATGTGACGACACAGCAAGAAGGACCTCATCAGCTACAGCCCCTCAATCTTGGACTTCCCAACCTCCAGAACCAGACACCAAATAAAACTCTTTTCTTTATAAATTACCTAGTCCATGGTATTCTGTTATGGCAGCAGAAAAGAGACTAAGACCAGTGAATCTTAGTTTAAGGTAGCTATAGGTCATCCAGGTAGAGATATCCAGAATTCACAAGATATACACAGAAAGAGACAGTGATGCTTTGAAGTAGCTGGGTCAAAATGACTTGTGGAGAAAGAACAACCGATAGAAAGCTCAGGAAAAAGGCCAAAGATAGAGTTACAGTCTGGGGAGTCATCAGCCTCTAAAAAGGTGATTGAAATCATTGAAGCAAGTATGATTGCCCAGGAAGAAAGTTTAGAGTGAGAGAAGAAGAAAAAGTCGAAACCCTGAGGAACACCAACATTTATGAGCAGACAGAAGAGGGATAACTAACAAAGAGACAAGGTGCACTAGTCAGAGAGAAACAAGAAGAACCTAGGGAAACTGGTGACATGGCATAAGGAAAGAGGGGTTCAAAGAAAGAAGTAGTCCTGAGAGTCCATTGCCACAGACAGGTAAAGGGTAGTAAGCAGTAAGAAGACACCTTGGTAAAATCCGTGCTTGGGGAAGAAATGAAAGAAGGAGTACTTCACCTCTGTGGTTTCTATCAGCCATAGTCTTGTTCTCTGAATGGCAGAATTATAGAAAGATTTCCAGGGTCCTTCCTATTTACTCACCAGAAATCCCTGAGGGATTTATGCTGCTGTTATGATGAAATTAGCTATGGGAATTTTCTTAAAATTCATACTAAGCTATTGCCCTCAGGGAGCAGGCAGGATAGAAACATAGAAAGTGGTAACAGCCTTTATATACATTTGAGCTGGCTCTTTGACCCCAGTGGAATGCTCTCTCCTGCAAAGTCCACATGTCCATGCCAGCTTTACACTTTCCTCTCCAGAACACAACACTCACACTTTCAGCTTCCCAAAACACCAAAGTATATGTTCTTCAAAATTCTCCTGATGCAAAGTGTTTTCAATACTTCAAATGTAGTAACCCCCATCCTTGAACTATAACCAGTGCTTGTCCTACTAGATGCTAGCCCTCACACCTGTATCTTTAACTCTCTTCTTATCTCCAAAAGTCTTCTACATCTTCAGTACTTCCTCAGTATTGTGACCCTCACCTTTAACTACCCAGACTGATATCCTGTTCCCCCAGAGTCCACACTCAGTATTAGGCATGCCTATCATGTTCCCATGTGATGCTGACTAAAATATAAAGAATATAAGGAGTGAGCATTCTTTCAGTTATCATATTATACCTTTTAGCTTTGAAAAGACAATGTGGTATAGTTGCTATGGTTTGCATGTTTCCACCAAAATTCATGTTAAAATTTAATCACCATTGTAACAGTGTTGAGAGGTCAGATCTTTTTTTTCTTTTCTTTTTTTTTTTTTTTTTTTTGACAGAGTCTCACTCTGTCGCCAGGCTGGAGTGCAGTGGTACTATCTCGGCTCACTGCAACCTCTGGAGAGGTCGGATCTTTAAGATGTAATTAGGTCATGAGAACTCCACTATCATGAACAGATTACTGCTGTTATCATGGGAGTGGTTTGGTTATCAAAAGACTGGGTTTGTTATAAAAGTGAGTTCGCCGGATTTCCTCTCTGACTCATGTACTCACTGCTGCCTTCCACCATCAGATGATCCTCACCAGATGCCTGCACAATATTCTTGGATTTGCCTGCCTCCAGAAGTGTAATAAATAATTTTCTCTCTGTTTTTTCTTTTTTTAGAGACAGGGTCGCACTCTGTCACCCAGGCTGGAGTGCCATGGCATGATTATAGCTCACTACAGCCTCAAACTCCCAGGCTCAAGCAATCCTTTGGTCTCAGCCTCCCAAGTTGCTGAGACTACAGAAGCAGGCCACCATGCCCAGCTTTTTTTTTTTTTTTTAATTTTTTGTAGAGACAGGGTCTTACTGTGTTGCCCAGGCTGGTCTTGAATGCCTAGCCTCAAGCGATTTTCTCACCTCAGCCTCCCAAAGTGCTAAGATTACAGGTGTGAGTCACAGCACCTGGCCAACAAATTTTTTTGCTTTATAAATTATCAAGTCTATGGTATTCTGTGATAGTAGCAGAAAACGAATTAATACAAGGGTCAGTAAAGTACTGCATTAAATTACTTGCTAGGAGAATAAGTACAATGCTGGCTCTAGCACTAGTTTTCTTTATAAATTATCTTTGTAAGTGTAAAAGCACTAAAATATAAATACAAGATACCACAGTTGATATTTCTGAATTGAGAATCAATGGTAAAGAATTCCAGAGTGGGTGTGAATATAATTAAGTGGTCTGCCCTTGTTAAATCAGTTGAAGATAGTTAAAGGTACCTACTCATCTGAATTGGAGGCAAGATGTGGATTAATTCAAAATAATAGCTAATAAAAGCTTTTCCACTTATCTTTGAAAAGCATTATTTTAGGAAGGCAAATCCTCTGGAGAATTTTTTTAATTCATAAAATGAATCCCAAAGTCACAAATAATTATTTTATTTTCTGAATTACTGTGACTAATTGAAATTTGACTTTACTGTATAAATTGCTTGATAATTCATTTACTACATAATGTTAAAAATTGAGGTCCTATGACTCATGTGTTATAATTTTCTTTTCTACCTGATTCTGAAAGATTTTTTATGATTTTCCAAGTAGAAAATTTAATTTTCCTTTTGAGACTTAGATTTTTCTTTAGCAAAATGAAATAATTACTGAATAATCAATTAACTTTTTTACTTCAACTGATTTAATTTGAATTTGCATTTTGTTAGTCCCTCAAATTGTAGTGTAGCATTTTCTTAGATGGCGGTAAGTGGATGGTAATGGAAAGAATAGGTTTGATTTTAGACACACTTCAATCACAACTTCTCGCCAGCCCTGTAATCTTGGGCAAGTGTCATGACTGACTCCTGAGAGCCTCAGATTATCATCTGTAAAATGGGGACAATAATGCCTATGTTGTAAGATTATTATGAGGAATTAAATGGAGACATATGTAAAATCATTAGCACGGTGTTTGGCTCACTGTAGACACTTAGTAAACAGTAGTTATTTTAATATCAATAACCTTCGTAGACTTCAGCAATCCCCCCAAAATTATTAAAGGTGTATTCTAGATAAGGAGAAAAGATTGCACATTTCATATGAGTAAAAGATCCCCCTCAATTAGGCAAAGGTTGATATATGTTGGATACAGGTTCGCACTCCCTCATATAGAATTCTGAAAACCAAAATTTTTTTCTAAAGACCTAAAGTTTTTCAGAACTTATTTGACAGCAAAATATGACCTAAACTCATTTCTTAGTTAACTCCTGATGTGAACTCACATGAGGTCTTTATTTCACTTTGTGTAAATTTTCCTATGTTTCAACATAAAATTAACTAATTTTGATTATGGGGTGCTGCCCCCCTCTCTTCTGGGGTGCTACATATATATAGTATATGCTCTATATTACAACCCTAAAACCTAAAAAATTCTGAATTTTGAAACACAGCTGACCTAAGGGTTTCTGATAAGATACTGTGAATCAGTACTTGCTTTCTGGGTCTGCTACACTCAGGATTTGTAAAAGGATAAAGATGAATGGAATGTAACAGTCTCACAAGTTTTTCAATTGTTTAGAATCCCAACAGAAGGCCAAAGAAGTTTGCCACGTGTACTTTATGAAGCTCCGCTCTGGCCTTATGATAAAAAAGGAGGCCTGTTACTTTAGGAGAGAAACCACCAAAAGGCCTTCACTGAAAACAGGTAAGGGGAACCGTACATTCTCTGGCAATAGTGGTAGGTATCTATTTGCCTTTGCTTACCACATCTAAATATGCAATTATTTTTCCTCACTCCAAGGTTCCTTTTAGAAAATATTAAGGATGACGAACTGGTTTTTAGCTATTTTAAAAAGGGCATACAAAGAATTTGCATGAGAGAAATGATTATGTTATAATGTTAAGTGAAAACAAAAGATACACAACTATGTATAAATATGTTTACAATATTTTTAAGTGAATTTTTTTAATTTAAAGGAAGTAGGCTTAAGTGTTAATAGTGCTTACCTTTTGGGTGTTGAGATTGTGGGTGACTAGTTTTCTTCCTCCTGATCTCTAATGAATGTGCTTCTACTGGGGTATAAGTGTGCCAGGAGGTATCAATCCCTTTGGTCCACGGAGTGGCCAAAGCCCTGGAGTCAAGCACTACTCTCAGCAAGCAACCTTAACTGGGAATTCTCAAAGGGGTGTTTGTGCAGAGTGGGGATTGATGGTCCATCCCTAATCCCATCTGGTCTGCAGGTGGAAAGCACAAAGGACATCTGGTACTCGCTGCCTGTCAACAGCAGTCTACTGTGGAGTGCTTTGCCTTTGGTATATCAGGGGTCCCGAAATATACTAGAGCACTTCATGATTCAAGTATCACAGGTATGACTGGTTACAGGAGTGACGTGGGAGTGAGGAGGGAGGTGTGACACAGGACCCTGGAAAGTGCTACTCCAGGTAGCAGTCCCAAGTCTGTGTCTTTAATGTGTACCAGAAACTTCTGCCCATTCGCAGCTGATGTACCCATCTAATAGTATGCAAAGTGGCACAAGGGAGCTGTTCTAATAATGCACAGGCATTCTCTAGTTAGCACACCACCATTATTTTGAAATACTTGCTATGGATTGGAATCCCATGGTCATTAGTTTTGGTGAAAATATGTTATCTTTTGGGAAAAAAACACATTTCCCCCCCAAATTTCAACATTTTGACCATTAAAGAAAAAAGCTATTGTATTTTTAAATGTAATTCTAACACTTTATACACTTTAAGTAGTAGTTACAATGGTTTTAAATTTTATCACATCCTTGTACAAGGTTCCAAGTTGATGATGACTATCAGGAAGTGAAGAGATCATCATTAAAAAAAAAAAAACTTGACCAGGCATGGTGGTTTATACCTGTAATCCCAGCACTTTGGGAAGCTGAGGTTGACAGATCACCTGAGGTTAGGAGTTCAACACCAGCCTGGCCAACATGGCAAAACCCTGTCTCTACTAAAACTAGAAAAATTAGTCAGTTATGGTGATGTGCACCCATAATCCCAGCTACTTGTGAGGCTGAGGCACAAGAATCGCTTGAACCCTGACAGAGGTTGCAGTGAGCCGAGATCATGCCAGGGCACCCTCGCCTGGGCAACAAGAGCAGCTGTCTCAGGAAAAAAAAAAAAAAAAACTTTTCCTGGAATTGCAGTTGCCATTTCAAGCATTATTCCTGCTATAAATGTCCTAAATTCCCAGAAGCAACACTGAAGTTTCTCATTCAGTATTTCTAAATCATTTACTTTAGAAGTTCATGTACAAATTCAGTATGTAACATTCTCCTTAATATTTTGTATACTATTTTTTTCCAGGCCCCATATAGGTAGTCCCTAAATCTGCTCCAGTTTACCTCAGCAGGCTATAAAAATATTATCATTTTCTATGTGTATTTTGACACTTTTTAAAAGTTAGGAGCACTGCACTGAGTGTCCCTGTTATTTAGCCAGAGGAGAGAACAGGGTTCATACCCACATTCTCCAGGACTGTCAGAAACTTCTGGGTAACTCCATACTTTATAGATGAACATTTATTTATCCATATCTATCAAAATACAGTTCCTTCTTTACCACAGTCCCCAGACCACGTGGTGTCATGAAGTGACGGTTTCTTCAAGCAATGTCTGTTGGTTTCCATTTTCTTTTTCCCCACCAAACACTCCCATAAGCACACTCACATGGCCTCCCAGGGCCTTTGTGCACGACACTAGCACCTTTAATCCCATTCAAGGGTCACATCTCAGCCTTTGAGCTATGTAAAACTTGTGCCAAAGGCTTTCATCTAGCCAACAGTGACAAACAAAATGCAACTCAAATTGCAAAAATGTTTTTTGAGAGAGCATTTTTTAAAAAGGTTGCCAAAAGAATTGTACCTGACAAGTTTTTGAATTCTTAACAACAGGAATTTCACCTATTACAGAATCTCTTGCTTCTCTAAGCACATACAATGATCAATCCATTACTTTTGCTTTGGAGGATGAAAGTTATGAGATATATGTTGAAGACTTGAAAAAAGATAAAAAGAAAGGTAGATTATTTTCTTTTTCTATAACGATGTAATAATGACTAATAAAAGTAAAATGTTTTAATAAAACTAAATCTACCAAACTTTAAACAATGGATTAACTTAGACATGGCAAACAAGTCATGCTGTATGCTAACTCTAATGCATTGGCAGTGGATGCCTGAATCCACTTGTATGTCAAGATGGATTCAGAAGTTTTGTCAGGTTCATCAAAGAATGCTGACATTGAAATGTAGTATTTGTTGTGAAAGATGGAAAGAGGGACCACAGGTATTTGCTATCTCTAAATTATCCAATAGATCTTTCTAGCCTTATTAGTATCACCAAAGTACAACTTCTTTGTCAATGCTATGAAAAATATTTTAAATATTTTAATAACAACTATATTGGAGAATTCATCAGAGCATATTCATGCATTTTTGAGACCTTTCTCAAAACCACAAAAGTTTTGCTTTTATTGATATATAATAAAATGGGAGGATATTTTCTGATGTTATATATGTGTTGGAACTGAAAACTTAAGAAAATTGTGTCTCACCAGAGGGATTTTCTGTATTCTCTTTCAGATAAGGTGCTACTGAGTTACTATGAGTCTCAACACCCCTCAAGTGAATCAGGTAATTTGGAGGGCTGGGTAGCTATAATGCTTGAATTCTTAAGTATGGGGTAAAGATAAATAAAATCCTTTTCACCCCATAGGAAAAAAGATAGTCTCAGAAGGTTATCTCCAACCCAAGCTCATGGTAAAACCTTAGATTCTCAGAGGATGCATTCTCATCCATTTTACAGCTTAATCGTTAGGATAAAGTTTTGGCTACACTTAATAGAGATCCAAAACAAGAGTGGCTTATGCTAGATAAAACTTTCTGTCTTAGCCACGGCTGGAATGGCTCAACAAGTTGTCCAAGGAACCCATCTCCTTCTGTCTTGTGGTTCTGCCAACATCTACATGGTTCAAGAGTACTTGGGAGCATGATAATGTCCGGTCAACAGGACAGAGAAAAACAAATGCATGCATTCTATTTCCCTTTAAGGGTACAACCTAGAAGTTGCATCTAACACTTCCTCTCATCTCACATTGGTCAAAACTCGGTTGTATTACTACACTTAGCCATAAGAAGGCAAGCTGGGGAATGTCGTATTACCATCCCAAAAGAGGAATGAATATTGGGGGACACTATGAGTGGCTTTACATGCAGACAGGAAAGCTGATGCCCAAAGAAGTACCCATTAGGGTCACAACTCTCCAGTTAAAAAGCATATAAAAAAACTAATTTCTCTCCGGTTTATAAGCACCCTCTGCTTATCAGTGCCTCTTGAATTTGGGTACAAATACTTCTAAGTTACCTGTTAGTGAATGAAGTAATTATTTTAATGTAATGTCTTAGAGTCTTTTCCTGGGTGCTGAATTCATTGAAATAAAGATGAGTTACAGTTCTTAACTTTATCATTTATACTTTCTTAATTGTAAGGTGATGGTGTTGATGGTAAGATGTTAATGGTAACCCTGAGTCCTACAAAAGACTTCTGGTTGCAAGCCAACAACAAGGAGCACTCTGTGGAGGTAAAAAAAAGAAAGAAAGGAAAAAAAGAAAAAAATTATACATATATAAATGATTACAGAACTGTCATGAATGACTCCACCAACTTGTGTAGATTTGGGTGTTGGGGTATTTTGCAGAAGGATTTTTTTGTGCTATTGTATATAAAGCACAATCACTTACTACAAATGACTTTCTTCTAGAGTAAGGAAGGCAGGAAAGTGGCATGTATGGCTTTGCTACTTAAAGTCTGCTCTCTGCCAGCAGCACAGCATCACCTGAGAGCTTGTTAGAAATGCAAGATTCTAAGCCTCCGAGAAATAAATCGGAATCAGCATATTTTAACAAATCTCCAAGAAATTCATATGTGCCTTACAGTTTGAGAAGCACTGTTATATAGAATGATCTCAAATC
The DNA here is from genome assembly GCF_024542745.1 of Macaca thibetana thibetana. Classification (NCBI taxonomy): domain Eukaryota; kingdom Metazoa; phylum Chordata; class Mammalia; order Primates; family Cercopithecidae; genus Macaca; species Macaca thibetana. The sequence continues at coordinate 74,444,281 of NC_065592.1, read as the reverse complement.
CTTGCTATTTGGCTTTAGGAACTACTATGTTCCTCTAGGAAACATTTCTTTGTATAATATCGTTTTCTTAAACAAATATCAAAAAATAATTTTCCATTCTGAGCCTGCTTACGGGAGGGTCATAAGTGTTTCCATGTGCCAAGATTTATAAATAATCTAACATCTACATTCTGAACATAGGATTCATTGCATATTCTTCTTTAGTTAGTAAATGGCATTATTATATTGGTCATGATGTGTAATTATAACTATTTTGACAAACAAGTCAAAGGTAGAGGCATGGAAGAAAACAGAAGAGCATAATATAGAAGATAAATTATATAAATACACAAAATTATAAAGCTAACTAACACAGCCATGTAAGGCCTTATTAACATAAACAGTGGATAGTAACCAGCATCTTCCTAGCCAAAACATTCCTAAACATATATAATCTAGTGTTTGGCATGTATAACTACTCAATAATAGAGCTACTTAGACTGAGCTCTATTATATAGCAAGCACTGTGCTAAATGTTTTACAAATATTATTTTATTTAATATGGTAACTCTACAATGGAGTTGTTGTATTGGTCAACTGTTGCTATGCAACAAACCATCCCAAAACTCAGTGACCCAAAATAATAATCATTTATATTTATTCATATGTCTGTAGGTATTTTGAGGATTGACTGATCTAGAAAACTAGATAGACTAAAAAAATGAGGCTTGAGAGATAAAGCAACATGCCCAAGGTCTCAGAGATAGTACATGTCAAAAGAAGGGCACAAATCCAGAACTGCTGCATCCAGATCCAATCACCCCAATCCATACTGCCTCTCTAACTATATTGACTATCAGTGAATCAAATCAAATCCACCCCCCACCCCTCTGGCCCTGTACTCACTTCTCCCCATCTCCCCTCCGCTACTCACTAAGCAAGCTTGCTAGAAATATCAAGTCATACATAAGTATTCCCCTTTAGTTTCCAATACAGGCAGGTAACGTTGACTCTGAACTTCCCATTCACATATGGATTGCTTTCTCTCTTGTTTCCTCAGCTCCATAAGTGTGAAAAACCACTGCCAGACCAGGCCTTCTTTGTCCTTCATAATAGGCCCTTCAACTGTGTTTCATTTGAATGCAAGACTGATCCTGGAGTGTTTATAGGTGTAAAGGATAATCATCTTGCTCTGATTAAAGTAGACTATTCTGAGAATTTGGGTAGTGAGAATATCTTGTTTAAGCTCTCTGAAATTTAGTTGATGGAAACTTGTGGGTCTTGGGTTGAGTACCCAAATGCTACCACTGGAGAAGGAATGAAAGATAAAGAAAGAGACAGTGACATCTAAGGGAAACGAAGAGTGCTTAGCATGCTGTGGAATGTTTTCCTTATTATACATAAAAATATTTTTTCTAATGCTTCAGTTCTTTTTTTCTTTCCCTCTGTATAACTGCATATTCAATGCAAGTATCAGTATATTAAATAGGGTATTGGTAAAGAAACTGTCAACATTCTAAAGAGATACAATCTGACTTTCACTTTTCTCTAGTTTCAGTCCAGAAAGAACTTCACATTTAGAGCTAAGGCCACTGAGGAGAGACAGAGCCATAGCTTGTCTCTCTGTAGACAGGGATCCATTTTAAAGAGCTACTTAGAGAAATAATTTTCCCCCGTTCCAAACAATAGGCTCAAACACTAGAGCTGCTAGTAAAAACAAGACCAGATGCTTCACAGAGTTATCATTTTTTCAACTGTAATAAAACACCAGCTTTGTTTGTAGATGTCTTAGGCAACACTCAGAGCAGCTGTCCCTTACTGTCAGGGGATACGGAACTTCAAAGGCCCACATGGCAAGCCAGGTAACGTAAATGTGTGAAAAAGTAAACATAATTGAAAAATTAAGACAAATAAATTCAGTATTTATAAAGTGAATAACTTCATTTCTAATTGTTTAATTTTTAAAATTCTGATTTTTATATATTGAATTTACTTTAAGCAAGGCATTCTTACATTAGGAAGTGAAGTAAATTTTAGTTCAGACATAAAATTTCATTTATTGGGAATATGTAACATGCTAAAACTTTTTTTTTTTTTAAAGTACTAAGCCACAACATGTTTTAGAGCATCCAGGTACCACATAATTACAATCCATGGTAAGGCCAGAAATCCTCTAACCTACTACAGCCTAGATGAGACACCGAATTAACATTAACATTTCAGTAACTGACTGTCCCTCATGTTCATGGCCTACCATCCCTTCTGACCCTGGCTTCCACAGACCTATGTCTTTTGATGTACTCGCAGTCACACCGGGTGAAGTTGCTTTTAATCCTTGCTTCCCATGTGCTCAAGTCTTTTTGTTGTCCAGCTTCCTGATAACCCTGCTTACTGTGGAATATTCATTTGACATCTGTCTCTTTTCATTTCTTTTAACTACCATGTCCTTGATATACCTTTTGCACCCCCTGAATTTCATTTCTGTATCACCTGACCTCTGGATGCCAACACATTTATTCTGCTTTTTCTATTGTAGAATTTTAGATAAACCTATTAATGGCAATATTTTTTGCTAAACATCTTTGTTTTTTACTGTCACTAGGGCAATAACATTTATACTCAAATATATAACATTTTTTTAACTACTAAAGGAATAGTTTTTAAAGTCTTAGCAATTTCTTTTGCAATTTTTCTTAGACTTAATACTTATGATAAATGACTAACATAGTAACAGAATATGAAATATGACCTTTTCTGAAAGTATGTACTTTTAAATTTCTACTATATTGAAACCTATTAGATGTAAGTGCTGGTAGAATATAAGATAAAAGAGGCTGAGAATTACTATACCAGGGTATTACAATTGTAAAACAATATATCTTTGTTTCATTGTTTTGTCAATAATTGTTACCAAGGAGATAAAAATAAAAGCAGAATGTGTATCATCCCTTCTGAAAAACACTAATTATTGATGTGTGCATCTGTACGATAAACTTAAAATGATTATTAAATAACCAAATATATCTACTATATTGTTTATATTATTGAATAAAATATATTTTCCAAAAGTATGTGAGACTATAATGATTTTATCATACGATGACTCAATATTCTGAAATTCTTAAGTGAAAGCAAGCATATTCCAACCTACCAATGTTGGTATCCGGAGTAGGTCATTACCTGATAATTTTGGTGATTCAAAACTAAGTAACATTTTCAAGAGAAGAGATTGCGTCTTTTTCACCTGTGTACTGTCAGTGCCCATACTGGTGGGTGACACAAAGGTGTTCAGTGACTTTTACTCAGGATCAAACAGCCAACAGGTACCTGCACCAGAACCTTGATCTTATTATTCTGACTCCTTATGTAGATAAGGAGGAGGGTGGGAGGAGGGACATGAACAGAAAAAATAACTATTGGGTACTGGGCTTAATTCCTGGGTGATGAAATAATCTGCACAACAAACTCCCATGACATGAGTTTACCTATGTAACAAATCTTCACAAGTACCCTCAAACCTATAACAAAAATTTTTTTAAAATTAAGTAATTTAAAAAAAAAGAAATCTTCAGATGTGGTACTCCAGTGGGAGTTGGAGCAGTAGGCTTGTCCCAAAACTCCTTCTCCCGTCAAGTATAAGCCTATACAGCCCTGAAATCTCATCTTCTAGCAGTTATACATCTAATAGGTGCCATATGTACTGGACTTTGCTAGGCACCATGACAGCACAAAAGAAACCTAAGCCATGCTCCTTGTTCACATGGAAATTAAAACATATGAAATATGTATTATTATTATTCTTTTTATTTTATTTTATTTTATTTTATTTATTTTTTTTTTTTTTTTTTGAGACGGAGTCTCGCTCTGTCGCCCAGGCTGGAGTGCAGTGGCATGATCTCAGCTCACCGCAACCTCCGCCTCCTGGGTTCAAGCGATTCTCCTGCCTCAGCCTCCCGAGTAGCTGGGACTACAGGTGCCCACCACCATGCCCAGCTAATTTTTGTATTTTTTAAGTAGAGACAGGGTTTCACCATATTGGCCAGGCTGGTCTTGAACTCCTGATCTTGGGATCCGCTTGCCTTGGCCTCCCAAAGTGCTGGGATTACAGGCGTGAGCCACCGTGCCCGGCCCCCTAAAACATGTACCATATGTATTATAACTCCAATTCTGCAGTACAGTTGTGCAAAGGTGAGAAAGATCAGTGTGGGTTTGTCATCAGGGAAAGAAATATAACTGAATTGTCTATCCCCATACCCTAAAACCTACCCTGATCTATTCTTATATCCATTCTCAAGGTCTTGTTAAGCAGGTTCCTCATGCAGGTCTTAGGTAAAAGGGGTAAATTCAGTTGTTTTAACCCCTTTAATGGTCAGGATTTGGTATAGGGACTTAGGAATCTGAGGAAATAAATCAAGAGATGAAAGTGAATGCAAGTTGGTAGAGAGAGAATCGATTAATTATTTCCTGCTGAAGTGCCAAGATGACTGTGATGGTTAATATTAGGTGTCAACTTGACTGGATTGAGGGATGCCTACATGGCTGGTAAAGTATTGTTTCCGGGTGTGTCTGTGAAGGTGTTGCCAAAGGAGACTGACATTTTTGTTTGTTTATTTTTGAGACAGAGTCTCATTCTGTCACCTAGGCTGGAGTACAGTAGAGCAATCTCAGCTCACTGCAACCTCAGCCTCCCAGGCTCAAGTGATCCTCCCACCTCAGCCTCCTAGGTAGCTGGGACTACAGGTATGTGCCACCACATCCACCTAATATTTGTATTTTTTTGTAGAGCCAGGGTTTCACTATGTTGTCCAGGCTGGTCTCAAACTCCTGGGCTCAAGCAATTCACCTGCCTCAGTCTTCCAAAATGCTGGAATTACAGGCTGAGCCACCGTATCCTGCCAAGATTGAGTTTTGAGTCAGTGGACTGAAAAAGGAAGAACCACCCTCAATGTCGGTGGGCACCATTCAATCAGTCACCAGCACAACTAGAACACAGCAGGTGGAAGAAGGGTGATAAACTTGCTTACTTAGTCTTCTCATACTCTCTTCCCTTGCCAGGTACTTGCTTCCTCTCCTCCTATCCTTGGACATCAGACTCTAGATTCTTCAGTTTTTGGACTCAGATTTGCACTAGTGGCCTCCCAGGGGCTCTTGGGCCTTTGGCCTCAGACTGAGGGCCACACTTTCAGCCTCCCTGGATTTGAGACTTTCGGTCTTGGACTAAACCACTCTACCAGCTACTCTTTTTTCCCCAACTTGTAGAGGGCCTATTTTGGGACTTCACCTTGTAATTGTGTGAGCCAATTATCCTTAATAAACTCAGATAGATAGATAGATAGATAGACAGATAGATAGATAGATAGATAGAGTGTGTATATATACATATACATTGTGTGTATGTGTATATATATATATATCCACACATATATAGATACACACACACACACACACACACACACACACACACATACATATATATATCCTACTGGTTCTGTCCCTTTGGAGAACCCTGACTAATACAAAGATGAAACACTCATCCAAGCTTAATTACAGTCCCTAGCACAGAGGATGCTCCCACAAAGAGATTACGTGAATCAGTGTCCAGTGGATTAAGAACAGGGTTGGTTTGCTGCTTATAGGCTGTGCAACTTTGGCAAGGTAAGTAATCTCTCTCGATATCTATTTCTCCTCTGTAAATAGGGAGCACCAAATATTGTAATTGTCTACCTAATATCCACAACCACCACCCTTACTGCTTTACCAATAGACCCTCATTTTTTTTTATCAGATAATAGTGCACATAACTAAAAATACACTCTTTCCCAGATTCCAATGCAGCTAGATAGGGTAACCATTTGGCATAGTTCTGGATAATAAAATATAAGCAGGATAATGGTTTAAGAAAAACTTCTTTTAAAAAGATATATTTGACTGGCAAGCCCTTTTTCAGTGTTTTACCCCTTCTTCTCTTCCTGCCTGAGCCATAGATAGGATGCTGAATGCAGAGCAGCCAACTTCTGACCACAAGGTGAAGAGCATGGGGACAAAGGCCTCCACATTAGAAGAAGTGGCAGGAGGAGCTGGACCAGACTCAGGCCTATAATCCCAGCACTTTGGGAGGCCAAGGCAGGCAGATCACTTGAGGTCAGGAGTTCGAGATCAGCCTGGCCAACATGGAGAAACTCCATCTCCACTAAAAATACAAAACTTAGCTGGGTGTGGTGGTGCACTCCTGTAATCCCAGCTACTCGGGAGGCTGAGGCAGGAGAATCGATTCAACCTGGGAGGCAGAGGCTGCAGTGAGCTGAGATCATGCCACTGCACTCTAGCCTGGGTGACAAAGTAAGAGTATATCTCAAAAAAATTAGAAAAAAAAAAAAAAAAAAGGCAGGAGGGAAAGATAAAGGAATCCTGGTGTAGTGAATGATATTGGTACTCTGCCCAAATTCCCTTGAATTTCTTTATATTGGATTATTTGATACCATTACCATATGTGCCACACACCCATACCACCACCATCTTCCATGTTCTTTCAATATCCAGCACTTGCAGCTCTTACAAGGATTGCCTTTGTTGTAGTGATGCTGCTTTGCCCCCTGCACGGAGAGATGAAAATGTCTATGAGTGTGCATTACTCCCACCAGCCTCACAAGGCTTTTGAAAGCCCAACTCCCCAGTTCTTGGGTGGAATACCTCTGTCTTAAATTTCACTCAAAAATTCTCCTATGGGGCTCATGCTGAATCTGCCCTGTGCTGCACTTTAGCATGAGATCACATTCTTAGATTCCTGTTCGTTCCTGCCCTGTCTTGCTCTGTCCTGCCCTGACTGCCTTATCAGTATTTCTCGGGAATACTTCCTTAGTAAGTCACATTATCATAATCCTTAACTCAGAATCTGTTCCTGGGGAACCTAATGTATGATACCAGGTCACAGGTGACATTGGAGAGCTGCCATATCAATCTTCTAGTACTAACTGCAAACTTTATGTTGAGAGAGAAAAATAAACCCATGTCTGCTTAAGCTAGTGTTGAGTTTTCTGCTGAATATGCCTTAAAGCAAAATTTACCCATAGAAGACATGATGTTAACACCTGCTCCTTAGGCCACTGATAAGAATTTCCTGGAACATAGCAAGCACTCAGTGAAAGTTAGCTTAGAAAAACAAACCAACCTGACTGATAAGGATAATGACTTTTCTTAGGTAAAATTAGAACACAGAAAGACAATCAAATGACTCCACAACTTTAAGAGAATTTATTTTCTGAGAGGTAAAGTAGGAGGCAGAAATTAGAAGATGAAATCTGCCAGGTATTAATCTACAAAACAAATCTATGAAACAAATAGGTATTTATTTATACTTCTCACCCTACAAATAGGTTACATAAATTCTGTCATATATGTCTTAGTTCATTCAGGCCACGATAACAAAATTAACTGAGTAGCTTAAAAACAACAGCAACTTGGCCGGGCGCGGTGGCTCAAGCCTGTAATCCCAGCACTTTGGGAGGCCGAGACCGGCGGATCACGAGGTCAGGAGATCGAGAACATCCTGGCTAACACGGTGAAACCCCGTCTCTACTAAAAAATACAAAAAACTAGCCGGGCGAAGTGGCGGGCGCCTGTAGTCCCAGCTACTCGGGAGGCTGAGGCTGGAGAATGGTGTGAACCCGGGAGGCGGAGCTTGCAGTGAGCTAAGATCCGGCCACTGCACTCCAGCCTGGGTGACAGAGCGAGACTCCGTCTCAAAAAAAAAAAAAACAACAGCAACTTATTTCTCACAGTTCTGGAGGCTGGGAAATCCAAGATCAAGGCACTGGCAGATTCATTGTCTCATGAGGGCCTTTTCCCTAGACAGCATCTTTTGGTTATAACCTCACATGGCCAGAGTGAGGCCACCTAACTCTCTGGGGTCTCCTTTATAAGGCACAAATCCTACTCATGAGGGCTCCACCTTCATGACCTAATAACTTCCCAAAGATCTCGCCTCCCAATACCATCACCTCGTGGGTTAGGATTTCAACACATGGGGGGACACAACCATTCAGACCATAACAATAGGCATCAAATATTACATTATAAATATAAGAAAATTTAATAGTAAAAATGAAAGACTGATATTCCTTCAAAAGATCATTGGACAAAAGTGCAGATGTTCCAAGATACAGGAATTGGATAACTAAAAATTTATATAATAATTTATTAATATTAAATAGATCAGAAAAAAATAGAGAAATCAAAAGCTGTATATTGAAGAAAAATCAATAAAATTGGTAAACCTTTGTCCAGACTGATCAGGGAAAAAAAAAAGAAAGAGGACACAAATTACCATTATCAATAATAACAGAGTTGACATGAGTAGAGATTCTAAAGATTTTAAAAAGAATAAGATGGAAATATTATAGGCATCACTACATCAATAAATTTGACACCCCTAATGAAAACACACAAATTCCTTGAGAGGCACAGACTACCAAGATTCACTCAAGAAGAAACAGGAAACATTAATAGCCCTCTATCTATTAAGGAAATTAAATGTAAAGCTCAAAGTCTCATAAGAAAACTTCACCCTTCATTAGTGAATTCTTCCAAACATTTAAGGAAGAAATAATATGAAATCTACACAAATTCTTTCAGGAAAACTGAAAAGGAGGAAGTTTTATTGAATTTTTCTATGAGGCAAAATACACTGACATCAAAAACAAACAATACAAGAAAACTACAGACCAATGTTTTTCATCAACATAGACACAAGAATTCTACAGAATTCCATAAAAATTTTTAGCAGCCAGGCATGGTGGCTCACACCTATTATCCCAGAACTTCGGGAGGCTGAGGCAGGAGTATTGCTTGAGAAAATGACACTGTCAGAAACAGAAATGAGGAGGTGGGAAACAAATAAGTACAAAGGAAGATAATGAGTTTGTTGGGACAGGTTGAGGGTGAACTGACAATGGGATTATTAAATGGAAATACAGTTGGAAATATAATTGGTACATTCGAAAATCTTGAAGCACAGTTGGTAATCAGAACATTAGTTATCTTCCACCATCCCTTTATTCAACTCCTCCCTCTTATAGTTTTCCATTCATTCTTAAGTAGTAGACAGTCCTGCTGTCATATTAAGTTGCAAATATAGCCTCAATTCAATAATTAGAATGTCCAGTTCCATGAATAGACAAACCTCTGAACTCAATTTAGCCTCCCAAAGCCTCTGCTGGTTCACTTTGCTCTATGTGGCCCCTGATGGCATGTGGGGGTGCTCTTTCCCCACCCTGTGTGTACCTGTGACTAATAAACCACTGCCAATCTCATCTGACCGGTGTTGGCTGTTGTGTGTTCAGCCATCTCAAGGTCCTCCTTTCCCTTAACTAAGAGAGTGGATAGGAAGTGTTCAGAACAGCTGGAAGCCTGCTGCCGGTTGAGGAAGGAGTAGTTAACAGACATCAAAGACTCTTAGACCCCGACCCTCTTCATTCCTCACTCCACATTGCCTTCCACACTCCCCTGCCCAAGATTATCAGTTCCCAGGGTTTTAGCTGCCCCTTTATTGACTGATAACTCTCCAGACCAGATATCTTTCCTGAGTTGCAAGTCAACTGTGCTTCCAATTGCCTATGGGACAGCACCATTTAGATATGATGCATGGTCACTGATCACCTGGACTTTAGGTTACTTCTTTGCATGATCTTCTCTCTCATAGCAAGACCTTTTGGGTCTATAATATCTGAGACCCAAAAGGATTTGTTTTATCCTGAATTCTGACACCTGGAGTTGCCTGTCTGCCTGTAAGCTTTCTCTTTGTCAATCTTTGGACTTTCCTAGTCCTCCCTTCTTGCCTAGGCTGAAGCCCTAAGCTGCTGCTCACTGTTCAATCCTGACATTGAGCCTAATATTTGCAAAGGCTGGAGTCCAAAGAGATGTCAGTATTGTACAACGTCAAATTTATCTAAGACAAAAATACTCAGGTTCTGCTTAAAGTACATGACATGATCAAAGCTTCCCTAACACACTGAACCTAAAGAGAAATGGGGCATTTTTATGGACTCAACTGCCAATCACATTTGAGCAGGACCATTCCAGAAACCACAGACCTAATCAATAAATCAGCCATGGATTGTGGGTTACTTTTGTGCTGGGCCTCCATATTAGTAGAAGCATGACGGACAACAAAGAGCATGAACTTTGGCACTAGAGAGATCCTGGTTCTAATTTCAATTTCTTCCAGCTATGGGACTTCATTCCACTTTGAACCTCAGTCTCTTTGCCTATAAAATGGGGCTAATATTTCACTTAAACAGAGATCTTGAGAAGACGGGATAAGGACATGGCCGTAAGCACTTATCACAAAGCCTAGCGTATATTAGGTCAACCAATATTAATCCTATTTCTCCTCCTCCACATTCATTTATAATTTAAAACCCACCAGCCTTTTTCTTTCCCCTCAAAAGAGGCCTACTTATCAAAGAGTCACACTCAAGGAAAACAAACAAAACTGGTTAGGTTTCCTGTTGCTTAGGCTCAGAGGAACTGGCCAGATGTTCCCTTAGGTCAGAACGTTGCAGCTGTATGAGTACTCAAACAGTATTTTTTAAGTTAAACACAGCCAAGAGAGCTAAGTATGTTTCTATTTGTTGGTGTTGATAATATGATATTGTACAATACTGGCCTTTGCTTCTGTGAAAAGAATTATTTTATTCTATGACATTAAACAAACAGTTTGGAATTTTGGAATGAGCCTTAGCTGGGACACTGCCAGTTTGGCCTAAACAGTGTCTACTCAGTGAGAAATCTTAAGTAATTACGGTAAAGCATTTTAAGGAGAACAAGATAAACTGATTTAGTAATTCAGTTTCAGGCAACTATAACTTATTTAATAGAACTTTTCCTATTTTTCTCTGGAACTATCACCAAGACCCCATTGCTGGAAACTAAAACAATAAAGTATCCAATATTTGAAATTCAGCTATTTGGGGCAGCAATCTCTCCTATGACACATCCTTCCCCTTCCGTATAAAAGAGCACTAGGAGGTGATAGAAAAGTCATGTTACTTTTTTTTTTTTTTTTTTGAAGCAGGGTCTCGCTCTGTTGCCTAGGCTGGAGTGCAGAGAGGCAATCATGGCTCACTGCTACCTCAACCTCCCACCTTATTAAATGATCCTCCTGCCTCAACCTCCTGAGTTGCTGTCACTACAGGTATGTGCCACCACGCCTGATTAATTTTTTCTTATTTTTTGTAGAAATGAGGTCTCACTATGTTGCCCAGGCTAGTCTTGAACTTCTGGCCTCAAGTGACCCACCCCCTTGCCCTCCCAAATTCCTGGGATTACAGATGTAAGCCACTGCACCTGGCCAAAAAGTCATCTTTTTGAGGAACACCAAGTTTGCAAAGAGAAAAAAATTTCCCTTCCCTTTATTTCTTGGAAACCAAAAGTGAACATTTCCCATAAAATCGTAAAATATGGCTAAATTTGGGGAGCCAGCCAAAGGACACTAATATTTGATTACTTGGCTGGTGCCCGCTCTACTACAGGCCCTGCCCAAGTACTACTGAGCCAGGGAAGGCATGTTTAGGAAAGAATATGGAATGGTCACAATAACAGTTTGAGAAACTTTATAAGACTGTTCTTTCAGTATTTGACAGAATAATTATACTAAAAAAAAACATTAAGGATAGAGAAGACTGACAACACTATCAACTAAATTGACCTAGTAGGACATTTACAGAACATTCTACCTAACAATATCCATTATTTTCAAGGCACCTAGAACATTCACCAAGAAACACAAAACAACTAAAATCATATTAAGTATGTTCTCAGGCCAGGGGCGGTGGCTCACACCTGTAATCCCAGCACTTTGGGAGGCTGAAGTGGGTAGATCGCTTGAGGCCAGGAGTTCAAGACCAACCTGGCCAACATGGCTAAACTCCAACTCTACTAAAATACAGAAAAAATAGCTGGGCATGGTGGTCCCCACGACTGTAGTCATAGCTACTCGGGAGGCTGAGGCACAAGAATCTCTTGATCCTGGGAGGCAGGGGTTGCAGCAAGCCAACATCATGCCACTGCACTCCAGCCTGGGCAACAGAGTAAGTTTCTGTCCAAAAAAAAATTATCTGACCACATTGGAATTAAATTAGAAGTCAATAAGAGAAAGATACTTGGAAAATCCGCAAGTATTTGGAAATCAAACAATACTTTTCCATAACTAATTTTCTAATGAAAATTAGAAAATATTTTATTTAAATGAAAATAAATATAATATGTCAAAATGAGTGGGGCACAGCTACAGTAATGCTTAAAGGGAAATTTACAATATTAAATGCTTATTTTAGCAAAGTCTCAAGTCAATGCTATAAACCTCCACCTTAAAAACGAGCAAAAGAAAAGCAAATTAAACCCAAAGCAAGAAGAAAAGATATAATAAATGGGAGAAATCAGTGAAATAGAAAACAAACAAACAAAAAAACAAATAAATAAACCCTGGTTCTTTGGATAGCTCAGAAAAACTGACAAACCTGCCACTAGACTGACCAACAACAACAAAAAGATGTAAATTATCAATATCAGGAATGAAAGAAGAGGCATCACCATCAATCCCATCAGATAATAATAGAATACTTTTAAAATATTTTTGTTAATGTATTTGAAAGCTTAGATGAAATGGACAAATTCCTTGGAATCATTACTAACACTCATTGAAGAAGAAATAGATAACTTGAATAGCCATGTTTATTAAAGAAATTGAAATCATAGTTAAAACTTTGACACAAAGTGAACTCCAGGCCTAAATGAGTTCACAGGTGAATTCTAGCCAACAATTAAGGAAGAAATTATACCAATTTTACACAAACTTTTCCAGAAAAATAGAAAGGAGGGAAATACCAACTCATTTTATGATGACAGCATTATCCCCAATAGCAAAACCAAGTATGTTTCAAGAAACTAAAACAGAACAACCAATATCCTTCCTGAATATCAACTCAAAAATATTTAACAAAATATTGATAAATTGAAACCAGTAATATATAAAACATAATACATCATTAAATGTGATTTATTCCAGTATGCAGGGTTGGTTCCACATTTGAAAATCAATCACAGTCAAATTCATCATATCAACAAATTCAAAACCAAAATGATATCTTAATAGATACAGAAAAAGATTTGCAAAATTCAATATCCATTTGGGATTAGAAACTATTAGCAAACTAGAGATAAATGGGAACTTCCTCAACATGATAAAAATCATCTACACAAAACATAAATTTAACCTCATCTTCAATTCTGAAAGGCTGAATGCTTTCCCTCTATAGCAATCAGCAAGGACGTCTGTTCTCACCATGTCTACTTTAATATTGTACTGGAGATACTAACCAGCACAATCAGGCAAGAAGAAGAAATAAAAGGCAATAGATCAGAAAAAAGCAAAACTATCTTTGTTTGCAGATGACATGATCCTATATATTGAAAATTCTAAAGAAGCAACGAAAAAAAGCTATTAGAACTTACAAGTAAATTTAGTAAGGTCACAAGACATAGGGCCAATATACAAAAATGTGTACAGTATACATTTCTTATATACTATCAAAAATAATTATAAACTAAAATGTGAAAAAATATATACAATAGAATCAAAACAAAAAATATATAGGAATATACTTAACAAAATATTTCAAGGCCTATACCACAAAAACTATAAAATATTACAAAAAATAATTTTAAAAGACACAGACCTAAATATAAGAACTAAAACTATAAAACCTCCCTAAGAAAATGCAGGAAAAAAATATGTACGAAAGAAGACATCTGTAAGAATCTGTAAGGACATCAGTAAGAAAGAAGAGGGAGGGAGATAGGGAGGGAAGCAGGACAAAAGCACGGAGAGAGGAAAGGGAAGGAGAGGAAAGAAGAAAAGGTAAGGAAGCAAAGGAAAAAATGAACATCTGTCTTTATTTCACGTTATACACAAAAATTAATTTTAAAAGACACAGACCTAAATATAAGAGCTAAAACTATAAAACTTCCCTAAGAAAACACAGGAAAAAAATCGGCACCTGACACTGAGCAGCCGAGCATGGGACATGGCCTGCACCTTGCACAGGGCCTAGGAACCCGCGGCCGCCTTGAGGGCTGAGGGCGGGCACTACTGACGCTGCCACGGCCAGGTTCAGCCCTTGTTGCATAAATTCACCAAAAAATAATAATAATAATAATAATAATGAATGGATAAGAGAAAATGGTATTGGAACAGTGGGAATCAGCAATTTTGCACAGGAAACTTTTTGGGAGATGTTTACTGTAGTCTGCCTGAAATTGGGACAAAATCGAACAAACAAAACTAGTTCAGTGCTTTGGAAAGTGTGAAAGCTGCTACTGAACTTTACTCTCCTATATCAGAAGAAGTTACTGAAATTAATGAAGCTCTTGCAGAAAATCCAGGACTTGTCAACAAATCTTGTTATGAAGATGGTAGGTGGATCAAGATGACACTGAATAACCCTTCAGAACTAGATGAATTAATAAGCACAGAGGCATATGAGAAATATGTAAAATCTACTGAGAGGTGAAACTGGAACCCCTAGAAAAACTAGTATGAAACAAAATTATTTAAAAAGAGTACACACTCTATGATTCTATTTATATAGCATTCTAAAAAGCCAAACACTATATAGACAGTAGTGGTTGCCTAGGGCAGGGATGGATTACAAAAGGACAACCTTTTGCAGTGATGGAAATGTCCTATATCTTGATTGTGGTGGTGGTTATACATCCGTATATTGCTAAAACTCATCAAACTATATACTTTAAAATGATGAGTTTTACTGTATTAAAATTATCATTCAATAAACCTGACTAAAAAGTAAAGTAGAATGGCAGCCAGACTGATTCCATGCAGTGTGGAATTCATGTACTAGCCTGTGAGTGAAACCTTTTGACATTTTTAGAGAGGACTGAAAGTACAATGGTTTTTATAGGGTCTCCTTGTTTGTTTGTTATTAACCAGTTTGAAGTCTGGTGCAATGCTAAATTCCGCAGTGGGAATGGAATTTGGTTTTGCCTAGAATAACAGGAAGATGAACTGCTGCTTATAGTGAGAGGTGGTAGAATATAATGGCTAAAAAGAAAACATGATTAAAATGAGATACAACTACATACCTATTCAAATGGCCAAAATCCAAAACACTAATAATACCAAATGCTGGCAAGGATGTGCAGCAGGAATTCTTATTCATTGCTGGTGGGAGCAAAATGATACAGCCACTTTGGAAGACAATTTGACAGTTTCTTAGAAAATGAAACATAGTCTTGCCATATAATCCAGCAGTTTTGCTCCCAAATAATTACTCAAATACTTATTTAAATTCTAGTCAAATACTTGAGTTAAAAACTTAAATCCACATAAAAACCTGCACATGAACATTTATAGCAGCTTTATTCATAATTGCCCCAAATTAAAAGCAACCAAAATGCCCTTCAATAGATGAATGGGCAATCCAGACAGTGAAATACTATTCAGCAATAAAAGGAATGAGCTATTATGTCACAAAAAAATATGGAGGATCCCTACCTTGCTAAGTGAAAGAAGCTAGTCTGAAAGGCTACATACTATGATCCCAACTACAGTCATACACCACACAATGACATTTCAGTCAACGATGGACCATATATATCACTGTATCACAGAAGATTATAATGGAGCTGAAAAATTCCTATTACCTACTTATGACATAATCATAACATCCTAGCACAACACATTCCTCATGTTTGTGATGATCCTGGTATAAACAAACCTACTGCACTGCCAAGCATATAAAACCAGAGCACATGCAATTATGTACATAACTTTTTTTATGTACATACACAAACATTGTACAGCTGTATAAAAATATTTCATTTATATCCTTATCTATAAGCTTTTTTCTATTTTTTTACATTTTTTAATTTTTTTACTTTTTAAACTTTTTTGTTAAAAACTAAGACACACACACCTTAGCCTAGGCCTACACAGAGTCAGGGTCATGAATATTACTGTCTTCCACCTCCACATCTTGTCCCACTGGAAGTTCTTCAGGGGCAATAACACACACAGAACTGTCACCTTCTATGATAATGATGTCTTTTTCTGGAATAGCTGGAAAAATCTGCCTGAGGCTATTTCACAGTTACCCTTAAAAAAACAAATAGAAAGAGCACACTAAAATAATAAAAAGCCTAGTATGGTAGATACATAAACAAGCACAATAGTTTGTTTATTATCATTATTGATAACTACAGACTCTAGTTAGTAACAATGTACCAATATTGATTCATCAGCTATAACAAATGTAACACACCAACGCAAGATGCTAATTATAAAGGAAGCTGTTGGGAGGTGGGAAGCAGTATACGTGGGAATTCTCTCTACTTTCCACTCAATTTTTCTATAAGCCTAAAACTGCTCTAAAAATAAATTTTATTAATTTATATATATATATATTTGTAAATGTGGATGATAGATGCAGACTACCTGAGTTTAAATCTTGGCTTTGTTCCTTAGTTGGGTGAACTAGGCTAGTGATTTAATCTCAACTTTCTTGTGTATAAATTAGAAATACTGCAGTGACTACTACATTATAAGATTGTTTTGAGGATTAATATGCGTAATTTCCTTGGAAACTTGCTATTTAAAATATGGTTCTTAGACATACAACATTCTCATTCACCTGGGAGCAAGTTAGAAATCGAGAATTTCAGCTGGGATTATACACCTATAATCCCAGTACTCTGGGAGGCCAAGGCAGGCAAATCGCTTGAGCCCAGGAGTTCAAGACCAGCCTGGGCAACATGGAGAAACCCCATCTCTACAAAAAATTTAAAAAATTAGTGAGTGTGGTGGCCCGTGCCAGTATTCCCAGCTGAGGTGGGAGGATCGCTTGAGCCTGGGGAGGTCAAGACTGCAGTGAGCTGTGATTCTGCCACTGCACTCTGGCCCGGGTGGCAGAACAAGACCCTGTCTCAAAAAAGAAAAAAAAGAAAAGAAAAAAAAGAAAGAGAATGGAAAATTTCACACCTCATCTTCGTCATACTGAATCAGCATTTTAATGAGATATACAGACTACTTATACACACGTTATTGCACTGATTCATGTGAATGGTTCTCCCTAGTCATGCAACATGGGGCCTCTGAGGAAAGCACAATAAAATCTGAGCTCTATCCTAGCCTCCCAGAGATTTTTAACCTCTACTTCCTCCATGAATTTTTGTTCCTGGACTTAGAAGTCAGGGCAGAGGCAAGCCAAGAAAGGCAGCAAACCAGTTTAAACCCCTCCTCTCTCTTGTTGTCTTATATCTTCTTTTGCCCCTTTGCTGTCTGCCCCAGTCCTCACATTAGTTAACAGCTACTTTACCCAAACATCAAACTAGCCAGTGAAGCTACTGAACATGGTCATTTAAAAAAAAAAGAACTCTCTTGGCCAGGCACAGTGGCTCAAGCCTGTAACCCTAAGCACTTTCGGAGGTCGAGGTGGGCAGATCACGAGGTCAGGAGATCAAGACCATCCTGGCTAACATGGTGAAACCCCGTCTCTACTAAAAATACAAAAAAATTTGCCAGGCATGGTGGCGGGCCCCTGTAGTCCCAGCTACTCGAGAGGCTGAGGCAGGAGAATGGCGTGAACACGGGAGGCGGAGCTTGCAGTGAGCTGAGATTGCACCACTGCACTCCAGCCTGGGAGACACAGCGAGACTCTGTCTCAAAAAAAAAAAAAAATTAAATTAAAAAAAGAAAAGAAGAACTCTCTCAACCAGGAAACCTCTTTAGCCATTACTCTTCATGGTTGGGTTGTTTTTGACAATACTAGGACTTGGCCAATCTAAAATTCTAACAAAGCAACTTGCCAAAACTGAGAGGATACTGACAATCTGCCAGACATTGCCATCACAGCTTCCATTCTCATGCTCAAAAACAAAGGCTCCTTCAGTGTGCCAAAGATTTATAATGTGTCAGTTAAATTCTAGTGAATAAGACCACAGTTGACTGAACTCTTTGCTAAAGCAACCGTCCTCCATACAGATGCCTTTGTTTTTTTAAAAAAAATAAATTTTTAATTTTTGTGGGTATATAGTAGGTATGTATATTTATGGGTTACATGAGACATTTTGATACAAGCATGCAATAATAATAATAATCACATGAGGGTAAATGGGGTATCCATCACCTCAAGCATTTATCTTTTGTGTTACAAACCAATTATACACTTTTTAGTTATTTTTGAATGTACAATTAAATTATTTTTTACTATAGTCACCCTGTTGTGCTAGCAAATACCAGGTATTATTCATTCTTTCTATTTTCTTGTACCTATTAACCATCTTCACCTCCTCCCCAACTCTCCCTGTTCCATTACTCTTCCCAGTATCTAGTAACCATCATTCTATTCTACTTTCTATCTCCATGAGTTCAATTGTTTTTAATTTTTATTTCCCACAAATAAGTGAGAACATGCAAAGTCTGCCTTTGTGTGCCTGGCTCATTTCACTTAACACAATGACCTCCAGTTCCATCCACGTTGTTGCAAATGACAGAATCTCATTCTTTTTTATGGTTGAAAAATATTCCATTGTGTATATATGCTACATTTTATTTATCCATTCATCTGTTGATGGACACTTAGGTTGCTTCCAAATCTTGGCTATTGTGAATAGGGCTGCAATAAACATGGAAGTGCAAATATGTCTTCAATATATCAATTTCCTTTCTTTTGAGCATATAACTAGGAGTGGGATTGCTGGATCACATGGTAGCTCTATTTTGAGCTTTTACAGGAACCTCCAAACTGTTCTTGATAGTGATTGTACTACTTTACATTCCACCACCAGTGTATGAGAGTCCCTTTTTCTCCACGTCCTCAACAGCGGTTGTTATTGCCTGACTTTTGGATAAAAGCCATTTTAACTGGGGTAAGATATCTCACTGTAGTTTTGATTTGCATTTCTCTGATGATCAATGCTGTTGCACACCTTTTCACATACCTATTTGCCATTTGTATATCTTCTTTTGAGGAATGTCTATCCAGATATTTTCCCCATTTTTATCAGATTATTAGATTTTTACCTACAGAGTTGTTTGAGCTCCTTAGATATTCTAGTTATTAATCCCTTTTTAGATGGATAGTTTGCTAATATTTTCTCCCATTCTGTGGATTGTCTCTTCACTTTGTTGATTGTTTCCTTTGCTGTGCAGAAGCTTCTTAACTTAACGTGATCCTATTTGTCCATTTTTGCTTTGGTTGTCTGTGCTTGTGGGGTATTACTCAAGAAATCTTTGCCCACTCCAATGTCCCAGAGAGTTTCTCCAATGTTTTCTTTTAGTAGTTCCATAGTTTGAGGTCTTAGATTTAAGTCTTAATCCATTTTTATTTTATTTTTGTATATAATGAGAGATAGGGTCTACTTTCATTTTATGCATATAGGTATCCAGTTTTCTCAGTACCATTTATTGAAGAAACTGTCCTTTCCACAATGTATTAAATATGTTATTGGTACCTTCGTCGAAAATGAGTTCACTGTAGATGTATGGGTTTATTTCTGGCTTCTCTATTCTGTTCCACTGGTCTATGTGTCTGTTTTTATGCCAGTACCATGCTGTTTTGGTTACTATAGCTCTATAGTATAAATTGAAGTCAGGTAAAGTGATTCCTCCAGTTTTGTTCTTTTTGTGTAGAATAACTTTGGCTATTCTGGGTCTTTTGTGGTTCTGTATAAATTTTAGGATTGTTTTTTCTATTTCCGTGAAGAATGTCATTGATATTTTGATAGAGATTGCACTGAATCTGTAGATTGCTTTGGATAGTATGGACATTTTACCAATATTGGTCCTTCATATCCATGAATATGGAATCTCTTTCTAATTTTAAGGTCCTTTTCAATTTTTTCATTAATATTTTATAGTTTTCATTGTAGAAATCTCTTACTTCTTTGATCAATTCCTAGGTAATTGTTTTATTGGCAGCTATTGTAAATGGAATTGCTCCACTGTTTCTTTCTTACATCATTCACTCTTGGCATATAAAAATGCTACTGATGAACAGACAGTTCTCAAAAGAAGACATTCATACAGCCAACAGACACATGAAAAAATGCTCATCATCACTGGCCATCAGAGAAATGCAAATCAAAACCACAATGAGATACCATCTCACACCAGTTAGAATGGTGATCATTAAAAAGTCAGGAAACAACAGGTGCTGGAGAGGATGTGGAGAAATAGGAACACTTTTACACTGTTGGTGGGATTGTAAACTAGTTCAACCATTATGGAAAACAGTATGGCGATTCCTCAAGGATCTAGAACTAGATGTACCATATTACCGAGCCATCCCATTACTGGGTATATACCCAAAGGATTACAAATCATGCTGCTATAAAGACACACGCACACGTATGTTTATTGTGGCACTATTCACAATAGCAAAGACTTGGAATCAACCCAAATGTCCATCAGTGACAGACTGGATTAGGAAAATGTGGCACATATACACCATGGAATACTATGCAGCCATAAAAAAGGATGAGTTTGTATCCTTTGTAGGGACATGGATGCAGCTGGAAACCATCATTCTTAGCAAACTATCACAAGAACAGAAAACCAAACACCGCATGTTCTCACTCATAGGTGGGAACTGAACAATGAGATCACTTGGACTTGGGAAGGGGGACATCACACACTGGGGCCTATCATGGGGAGGGGGTAGTGGGGAGGGATTGCATTGGGAGTTATACCTGATGTAAATGACGAGTTGATGGGTGCTGACGAGTTGATGGGTGCAGCACAGCAACATGGCACAAGTATACATATGTAACAAACCTGCACGTTATGCACATGTACCCTAGAACTTAAAGTATAATAATAATAAATAAATAAATAAAAATTTTTAAAAAACTGTTACTGATTTTTGTATGTTGATTTTGTAACCTGCAACTTTACTGAATTTGTTCATCAGTTTTTTTTTTGGTAGAGTCTTCAGATTTTTCCAAAAATAAGCTTATATGATCTGCAAACAAGGATAATTTGAATTATTTTTCAGTTTGGATGCCCTTTGTTTATTTCTCTTGTCTGACTGCTCTAGCTAGGACTTGCAGTACAATGTTGAGTAAAAGTGGTGAAAGTGGGCATCCTTGTCATGTTCCAGATCTTAGAGAATAGGCTTTCAGTTTTCCCCACTCAGTATGATACTAGTTTTGGGTCTGTCATATATGGCTTTTATTATGTTGAGGTATGTTCCTTCTGTACCCAGGTTTTGAGGGTTTTTATCCTGAAGAGATGTCAAATTTTATCAATGCATTTTCAGCATCCATTGAAATAATTGCATAGTTTTTGTCCTTCATTCTGTTGATATGACGTATCACACTGATTGATTTGCATATGTTAAACCATCCTTGCATATCTAGGATAAATCCCACTTAGTCATGATGAATGATCTTTTTAATGTGCTACTGAATTCAGTTTGCTACTATTTTGTTGAAGATTTTTACATCAATATTCATCAGGGACATTGGTCTATAGTCTTCCTTTTTTGATGTGTCTTTGTCCGGTTTTGATATCAGGGTAACACTGGCCTTGTAGAATGAGTTTGGAAGTATTCTCTCTGCTTCTATTTTTTGGAATAGTTTGAGTAGAATTGATATTAGTTCTTTAAATGTTTGGTAGAATTCAGCTGTGAAGCTATTAGACTCCAGGCTTTCTCTGCTGGGAGACATTTTATTATGCCTTTAATCTTGTTATTTGTTATTGATCTGTTCAGTTTTTTAATTTCTTCATGGTTCAATGTTGGCAGGTTGTATGTGTCTAGCAATTTATCCATTGCTTCTGGATTTTCCAATTAATTGACATACAGTTGCTCACAGTAGCCACTAATGATCCTTTGAATTTCTACAGTATCAGTTTTAATGTCTCCTTGTTCTTCTCTAATTTTTTTTTATATGGTGTATTAGTCAGGGTTCTCTAGAGGGACAGAACAAATGGAATGTGTGTATATGTGTGTGTGTGTGTAGTGTGTGAGTTAACACTTAATACACTTAAGTCACCACTTTATATATATATAAAGGGGAGTGTATTAAGTGTTAACTCACACAATCACAAGGTTCCTCAATAGGCCATCTGCAGGCTGAGGAACAAGGAGAGCCTGTCCGAGTTCCAAAAGTTCCAAAACTGAAGAACTTGGAGTCTGATGTTCAAGGACAGGAAGCATCCAGTATGGGAGAGATGTAGGCTGGGAGGTTAGGCCAGTCTCTCTTTTCACATGTTTCTACCTGCTTATATTCCAGCTGTGCTGGCAGCTGATTAGGTTGTGCCCACCCACGTTAAGGGTGAGTCTGCCTTTCCCAGCCCACTGACTCAAATGTTAATCTCCTTTGGTAACACCCTTATGGATACACTCAATATCAATACTTTGTACCCTTAAATCCAATCAAGTTGATACTCAGTATTAACCATCACAAGTCCACCCCTCGTCAACTTCAACACATACACATCTCCTGAGATCATACATAATCTCCAAATAAAGACAATAATGAGGTCATAATTACACCTAACCTAACACAACTATCCTACGTACAACCAGAAATGCACCAATCCCCAACCCAAATACTATTACATAAAGTTAACAACACTTAAACGCTGATGTGAAGTCAATAAATCTTATGTCACATAATAAAGAAGGAAATAAAATGAAGATATTTTCTTAGTACAAGTGTATACATGCACAAACATGTTTTAACAAAAGAAGGAGGAAATAGTCATGACAATTACAGTCCCCATTTCTGCAGCTGGTCCTGTGGTCGTAGCTGGTACTGACAACTACCTTCTTCTACTACCCATTCTGTATTCCCTTTGCCTTCAGCAAGCACCTCAGCAGGTCATGGTTTTTTTCCTGGTGGAGTAACCCAAACCTTCATTCCTGAAGAGTCTGGGTCATTTGCAGTCCTGCCTGGATTGGGCTGTTGTAGTTTCCCATTTACCTAAACCGCAGGGCATGATAATACTAAAAGACAGCGTAATGGATCTCCTGTATTCCATGCATACTCTTCTTTACCTCCATTGTGCAGTAGTAGACTGATTTCATCTTGAGAGTCTGGGTAAATCACCCCAGCCAATACTGTAACTCCCTTCTTCTTAGCCTGTTGACTTACAGGTAGAAGGAACCCAAAGTGTCCAGGTGGCAATCTTAACTTCCAGTTTAATGAATCGTTGTTGTGTCTCCTGCTGGCGGTTTTCCTCCCTCTGGAACTAAGACCTCTAGGCCAGCAGAACATAATATCGTGGGAACAGGAAGCAAATATTTTGCTAGTGGATCACTAAGGGTGATGGTAGGTGATGCCACTTCCACTTCCACCCCTTGATTCCTGGACCCATGAATCCTGGCTATGGGAGAAACAGTACCATATATTGGATACAGATACAGAGCATACATGGCCTTCTGGAGAACCTTGCCCCAGCCCTGCAAAGTACTGTCACCTACTTGGCATTATAATTGTGACTTCAAAAGGCCATTTCTCCATTATATCAATCCAGCTGCTTCAGGATGATGGGGAACATGGTAAGCGTGAGCACACTGCTGCAGTTCTTTACCCATAAAGTGAGTGACTTGTTCAGAGACAATGCTGTGTGGAATACCATGATGGTGGACAAGGCATTCCGTCAGTCCACAGATGGTAGTCTTGGCAGAAGCACTGCGTTCAGGGCAGGTAAACCCCTATCCGAAGTGTTTATTCCAGTGAGGACAAACCTCTGTCTCTTCCATGATGCAAAAAGTCTACTATAAACAACCTGCCACCAGGTTGATCACCCCAAGTAATGTGCCACATTGAGGGCCCAGTGTTGGTCTCTGCTGCTGGCAAATTGGGCACTTAGCAGTGGCTGTAGCCAGGTCAGCCCTGGTGAGAGGAAGTCCACATTGCTGAGCCCATGCATAACCTCTAACCCTGCCACCATGGCCACTTTGTCCATGGGCCCATTGGGCAGGAACAGGAGTGGCTGGGGAAAGAGGCTGAGTGGTGTCCATAGAATGGGTCATCCCATCCTCTTATTAAAACCCTCCTCTGCTGAGGTCACCCATTGGTGAGCACTCACATGGGATACAAATATCTTCACAATTTTTGACCACTCAAAGAAGTCCATCCATATACCTCTTCCCCAAATTTCTTAGTTACCAATTTTCCAATCACACTTCTTCCAAGTCCCTGACCAACCAAACCACTGGCTACAGCCCAGTAATATAATCATACATCTGGCCATTTTTCCTTCCAAGCAAAGTGCACAATCAGGTACACTGCTCAAAGTTCTGCCCATTGGGAAGATGTCTCTTCACTGCTGTCCTTCAGAGATGTGCTAGAAAGGGGCTATAGCGCTGCAGCTGTCCACTTTTGGGTGGTGCCTGAATATCATGCAGAATCATGTGTGAACTAGGCCCTGGTCTTCTCTTCCTCATCAACTGAAAATAGGCAACTCTCCATGAGGTCATCGCTGCAGACTGAGGGAGAGAAGTCCGGGTGGCAGGAATGGAGACCAAGGGCATTTGAGCCACTTCCTCAGGCAACTTACTTGCACCTTCAGGACCTGCTTGAGCCCTATCACATATATACCACTTCCATTTGATGATACAATGCTGTTGTGTACGACCCACTTTATGCTAGATGGGTTAGAAAGCACTCAGTTCATGACAGGCAGTTCAGGTTGCATGGTGACCTGATGACCCATAGTCAAAAGTTCAGTTTCCACCAAAGCCCAGTAACAGGTGAAGAGCTATCTCTCAAAAGGACACTAGTTACCTGCAGAAAATGGCAGAGCCTTGCTCCAAAATCCTAGAGGCCTTCACTGTGATTCACCTAGGGGCACCTGCCAAAGGCTCCAAACAACAGCCCTACATGCCACTGACACCTCAAGCACCATTGGATCTGCTGGGTCATATGGCCCAAGTGGCAGAGCAGCTTGCACAGCAGCCTGGACCTGTTGCAGAGCTTTCTTCTGTTCTGGATCCCACTCAAAACTGGCAGCCTTACGGGTCACTCGATAAATGGGCCAGAGTAACACACCCAAATGAGGAATGTGCTGCCTCCAAAATCCAAATAGGCCCACTAGGTGTTGTGCCTCTTTCTTGGTTGTAGGAGGGGCCAAATGCAGCAACTTATCCTTTACCTTAGAAGGAATATCTTGACAGGCCCCACACCACTGGACCCCTAGAAACTTTACTGAACTAGAAGGTCCCTGCATTTTAGTTGGATTTATTTCCCATCCTCTTGCACTCAAATGTCTCACCAGTAAGTCCAGTGTTCGCTACTTCTTGCTCACTGGATCCAATCAATATAATGTCATCAATGTAATGGACCAGTGTGATATCTCACAGAAGCAAAAACAATCAAGGTCTCTCTGAATAACATTATGACACAAAGCCAGAGAGTTGATATATCCCTGAGGTAGGACAGTAGAAGTATATTGCTGGCCTTGCAGTTACCCTGATAAAAGGCCACAGGTCTCCTTGGGGAAGGATGGGAGAAAGGTTCACTGCATAAATTGTTGGTAATGTAGTGGGGTCCTTCCTCAAGGGGACAGGGCCTCCCCTTCATTCAAGGGTTTCTGGGTCTGTAAACTGGCTCAAGTCTGGAAATTGACTGAGGGGCTGTGATTCTCTGTTTTTAGAATTCAAATTAGTCATTCATCCATTCAACCTAGAAGTTTTCTGCTTATATAAATTAAGTAGGAATGTAGTAGGCTTCCTATCAATTTCACTTCTAGGAACACCATGATTAGCCAATGCAGAGCTCTACGGCACTGCACTGCCACTTTGCCTCTGCTATGCCCAGCTTGCCTTTGACAGTTGAGTGCTGGGACTTGGACCCTGCCACCCGGGATTCAATTATTCCCATTGTATTTAAACTTTCTAGTTGAGTGACTGTGGTCCCCACTGTTAGATCTGACATACAGAGCAGAGCAATTACAGAGCTCTTCAAAGGTACATGCACTGCCCTCACAAATCTATTTCAAAGGGTATTGGTCAAGGGTGCATCTTCTGGACCCTCTCAGCTGGGATGAGTATGTCTAAAGTGACCAATCCACTCCACCATCCGAATCTCCCTAAGCCTTTGGATCCCTTCCTCTACATTAAACCAAGGGAAATCAGGCATTTCCAGCTCACTCACAGTGAGCCATCTTTTAATCCATATTTCAGTTAACCAAGCAAATAAACTATTAGAACCTTTTTTAACTCTCCAAGCTGCAACATTAAATGCAGAATCCCTACTTAGTGGGCCCAAATCAATAAATTCATCCTGATCCACTTATATGTTCCTTCCATCATTATCCCACACCCTTAATATCCATTTCTGATGCCTGTTCTCCAGATTTCTGTTTATATAAATTAGAAAACTCAAGCAGTTCTTTTTCTAGTGTAGTTCACCTCCTCATGAGTCACACTCCCAGCTTCACCTCTAGGGACCTGCTGGAACTTTAGTTACACATCTAGAAGCAAACAGGGGTATTGGGGGATGGTTCCTGAGGAGAATCAACATATTGCCTGGTAAGTGCCTCAAGGGAGGCCATTACTGTTGCCTCAGGCAGCACAAGGTTTATCTCCTCAGACAAAGGTGGAAAGGTTGATTGCAGCAGGGTTTGGGGAGGGGATGTTGCCACTACTGGGGATGGGGAAGCTGTTTCTTCTGGAAAAAAAGGTTCATCAGAGTTTACAAACTCAGTGTCTCCAACTTCATCAGGGTCCTCTCACACATCCCCATTCCAAGTTGCAGGCTCCCATTCTTTTCCAGTCAATGCCCTCACTTTAACAGTAGACACCTGGTGAGGCTGTGCATGCACCTTTCATTGCAGGTCAGCCACTTGCACAATAAGAGCTTGTGTGTTTTTCCACAATTTGAGCTCTTTCTCTACAGGAGATAAGATTCTCAACTCAGGGCAATCTTAGCAGATTTGAGGCTCAGTATCTGCTTCTGAAGCCAGGAGACAGAATCCCTGAGTTCATTTTCTTTCATCACTTTGTCCACTAAACTTAGGAGCAACCAATCAGCTTCATTATGTTCCTTGGTTCTCCATATATGGTCAAAGGTATTGTGTATAGAGTCACTAAACTCCTTGCCTCTCATGAGTGATGAATCAGGAATGTCATTTGCATAACTCTCTAACCCATTTATGCCAAGGACTACCAGTGTTCTCTATACTATTAGAAGTAGAGTCCTTAGCATTTTGGGGTCTAATTATATTAAGCAGCCAACTCCAGAAACCCCAAAACCAATGAAAGAACTCCATCCTTAATATTCTGTTCTTCAAGAACCACTCCCGGTACCAAACTCTGTATTAGTCAGGGTTCCCTAGAGGGACAGAACTAATGGAATAGATATACATAAAAAGGGGAGTTAATTTATTAAGTATTAACTCACACGATCACAAGGTCCCACAATAGGCCATCTGTAGGCTGAGGAGCAAGGAGAGCCAGTCTAAGTTCCAAAACTGAATAACCTGGAGTCTGATGTTCGAGGGCAGAAAGCATCAAGCACAGGAGAAAGATGTAGGCTCCGGGGCTAGGCCAGTCTCTCTTTTCACATTTTTCTGCCTGCTTTATATTCTAGCTGTGCTGGCAGCTGATTAGATTGTACCCACCAAGATTAAGGGTGGGTCTGCTTTTCCCAGCCCACTGACTCAAATGTTAACCTCCTTTGGCAACATCCTCACAGACACATCCAGAATCAATACTTTGTATCCTTCAATCCAATCAAGTTGACACTCAGTATTAACCATAGCCTAAGGATTCACATCCTTCCCCAACTCCAAAACAAAGTAGAGAAAAATCCACTTCTGTCCTGTATTGACAGGACAGGGCATTATTAGATTAAGAATCTTGTAAAACACTCAATACAACAAAAATAACAGCAAAATTAACAAATCTACAATGTTTAATGCTAAATGTCATAATTCATGATAAAGATATAACAAGAATATTTATGCATTAGATACTACAGAAACCAACTTTATGAAACAAAATCTACGTGAGCTGCAAGGTGACTTAGAAACATGCTAATAATAGAATATTTTAAAACACTAACTCTCAGCACAAAACAAGTAAACATTAAAAGTAAGGAGATAGCCAATCCAAACAACATATGTAATAACATATATCTTTTAGACTTATGTTGAACCCTATACCTCAAAATAGAGAATACAACTTTTCAAGAGCCTATGTGACACAAATACTGATCATATATTAGATCACAAAGAAAATACTACTAATTTTCATAATGTAGAAGTATTACAAACAACACTCTGATCACAATATGATAAAACTAGAAAATACTTACAAAAATAAAATCAGAAAGGTCTTTCTACCTGGAAATATTAAAACCTTCTACTATTAAACAACTCTGGGTGAAAGAAGAAATACAACTGAAATTATAGAATATTCAAACAATGACAATGAAAACAACTACATATCAGAATCTGTGGGATACATAATAACAGCCATCAGAGGAAAATCCACAGCAGATGTTAAGAAAAAAAAATTACCCATGACATTTGTTAAAACAGTAAAGCAGAATTTATTCAGGACTATTGCAATAGTTACAGGGACTACTACAGTAAGGTTTTGAAGTACGGGAGGGTGATTGGGCCCAGCTCCAAAAAGAATAAGGAAAAGGGGGAATTTATAGTCAGGGAGCAGAGTTGGGGGTGAGGGGAGGTCAGTAGATAGAAAATTACTAAGAGGGTAGGGTAATCCTTGCTAAACTAATCTAAAATGAATATTGCTAACGACAGGCCAGAGTAATCAGATATTACCTGGGAGATGGTGGAGAATGAGGAATTTGATCATATATTCAAGGGTAATCAAATATTGAGGGTGGAGGATTCTAGCTAAGCTGACTTAGCAGGATACTTGCTAAAACTGGGCTCTTGAGGACATGCCTAAAGACAGTGTCTACTTGAAAAAACAGCTGAAAGGAATCTAACTAGAATTTTACCAAGGAAAGAATCTTTGCACAGTGAATACTTTTAATCAGTGAAGATAAATGATTGAAGATAAATCAATTAAAATTTCAGCTTAAAAAAAAAGCAAAAACAGAACAATAAAATAAGCCAAGATAAAGCACAAGGAAGAGCCGGGCACAGTGGCTCACACCTGTAATCCCAAAACTTTCGGAAACAAAGGCGGGCGGTGCACTTGAGGTCAGGAGTTTGAAACCAGACTGGCCAACATGGCAAAACCCCATCTCTGCTAAAAGTACAAAAACTAGCCAGGTGTGGGGGTGGGTGGCTGTAATCCCAGCCATTCAGGAGGCTGAGACACGAGAATCACTTGAACCCAGGAGGTGGAGGTTGCAGTGAGCCAAGGTCATGCTATGCACTCCAGCCTAGGTAACAGAGCAAGACACTGTCTCAAAAAAAAAAAAAAAAAAAAAAAAAGCAGCATAAGGAAGGAACTAACACAAATAAAAGCAGAAATTAATGAGGAAGGGAATAGAAAATTACAGTAGACCTAATTAATAAATTAAAATCCTGGGTTTTTAAAAGAACTAAGAAAATACACAAGCCACTAATTAATGTGATCCAGAAAAAAAGGAAATCACAAATCTGCAAAATAAGAAGTGACAAAGGGAAAATAACTATTGAAAGAAGAAATTTTAAAAATTATAAGATACTATTTTGTTACATACCTCTATGCAAATAAATTTGAAAAACTAGATGGAGTGGATCATTTCCTAGAGAAATACAGATTACCAAATTATAATTAGCTTAAACAAACCACTTTCCATAGAAAAAACATAGAGAAAGAATCGTTCCTTACACAAAAACTATCAAGCTCACATGGTCTTCCAGGGAAGGCTTGGTAAGCCTTCAAAGAGCAGATAGTCCCAATGCTCTATAAATTGTTCCAGAGCGTTAAGAAACAAGCAAAACATCTCAATTCCCTTTATAAAGCAAGTGGCACTGGTACCTAAACCTGATGTACATCATATATACCTAAAATCTACATCTATCTATCCTAGAACCAATATTTTATTTAATTGGGAAAGACTAGAAGCATTTCCATTAAGATCAGAAAAGAGACCAGGATGCCCACCATCTCAATTACTATTCAATACTTAATTAGGGATATTGGTCAATGCAGTTAGACAAGAGAAATTACTTCAGAGCATAAGAATGGGTAAAGAATAAGTAAAAATATTTCTACATTCCAATGAAAAACAGTATCCCTGGATGACCCTAAAGTATAATAAAACCAACTTAAGCATTTTAAAATATAATAAGGTAGCAGAATATAAAATTAACAAACAAAAATCAACAGCCTTCACATATACAAACAACCAGTTAGAGAAAATACCACTTGTGATGACAACAAAGAAAACTAAATATTTAATAAGCTTAGCATGAGATGTGTAAAACCTATACGAGGAAAATTTTTTAAATACTTTCAAAAGACACCAAAGTAGACTTGAACAAATAGACATTGCCTGTTCTTGGAAAATAAACTAAATATTAAATTGTCAGCTCTTCCTACTTTAATTTATAAGTTCAACAAAATCTCAATAAAAATAACAATAAGCTTTTCTATAGTATCAGACAAGTTAAAACTACAACTTAGCCAGGCATGGTGGCTCATGCATGTAATCCCAGCATTTTGGGAGGCCAAGGCAGGTGGATCACCTGAGGTCAGGAATTCAGGACCAGCCTGGCCAAGATGGTAAAACCTTGTCTCTACCAAAAATACAAAAATTAGCCAGGCATGGTGGCACATACCTGTAGTCCCAGATACTCAGGAGGCTGAGGCATGAGAATCGCTTGAACCTGGGAGACAGAGGTTGCAGTGAGCCAAGATCACACCACTGCACTCCAGCCTGAGCGAGAGACCAAGACTCCTTCTCGAAAAAAAAAAAGAAAAATAAAAGCTACAACTTATATGGAAAAACAAATATAAAAAATTAGCCAGAAGAATACAAAAAAAACAAAAAGCAAAAGAGAGCAAGTAAATAACAATAAGAGAGCAGACGCTATATCATACTATGAAGTCTCTATAACAAAAATAGGGTGGTTCTGGTACATGAATATACAAATACACCAATTTAATACAATAGAAAGCTCAGAACAGACTTGAGAGCATTTGGAAATTCAGATCTGATAAAGGTGACACCTCAAATCATTAAGGTAAAGATGGGTTTTTTAATAGTTATCCTGGGAGAACTAAGTAGCCATTAGAAAAAGATAAAATTAGATGCATACATCACATGACATATAAGAATAAACTCCAAATGGATTAGGAAACTAGATATAAAATATAAAGCCAGTTGAAACTCAAGCCCCCACAAAAAACTGCACAAATGTTTATAGCAGCTTTATTCATAATTGCCAAAACTTGGAAGCAACCAAGAAACCCTTCGGTAGATGAATGGGTAAATACACTTCGGTACATCCAGACAATAGAATATTATTCAGAACTAAAAGAAAAGCAGCTATCATGCCACAAAAAGATGTGAAAGAAACTTAAATGCATATTACTAAGTAAAAAACCAATCTGGGCTGGGCACGGTGGTTCACATCTGTAATCCCAGCACTTTGGGAGGCCGAGGTGGGTGGATAGCTTGAAGTCAGGAGTTCAAGACCAGCCTGGCCAACATGGTGAAACCCTGTCTCTACTAAAAACACAAAAAAATTAGCCAGGCATGGTAGCAAGTGCCTGTAACCCCAGCTACTCCAGAGTCTGAGGCAGGAGAATCGCTTGAACCCAGGAGGCAGAGGTTGCAGTGAGCCAAGATCATACCATTGCACTTCAGCCTGGGCGAAAGAGCGAGTCTCCATCTCGAAAAGGGAAGGGGAGGGAAGGGAAGGGAAGGGAAGGGAAGGGAACGGGAGGGGAGGGGAGGGGAGGGGAGAGCAGGGGGAGGGGAGGGGGAGGGGAGGGAAGGGGAGGGGGAGGGGAGGGGAGAGAAGGGGAGGGGAGGGGAGAGAAGGGGAGGGGAGGGGAGAGAAGGGGAGGGGAAAAAGCAGCAGCAGCTAATCTGAAAAGGCTATATACCATATGATTCCAACCATATGACATTCTGGAAAGGCAAAACTATGGAGACAGTAAAAAAAAAAAAAGTACAATAGTCACTACTGTTTTTAAAAAAGTATATATACACACACACAAGTATTCTGATCATCTTCACTACCTCTCCAGTCTGGTTGAATACCTCTCCTGTATACTGCCATGGCAATATGCTTCCTTTACTCTTCTTAGATGGTATTATAATTGTCCATTTCTCTGTTAGAGCAGGCATCACACCAGTCATGTTCACCATTTTAGCCCTAGCTCCAGCAGAATATAAGAATATGGTAGGTACTCAAAAATTATCTGTTGAATGAATGCAGTAATAAGTGAACAAAATAAATCTATCCTCACTCCAGCTGATGACTATATAGCAACAATTCCTTGAACCATTCTTTTCCGGAAGGGTCTGATTTAAGTCTATGTTGGAAAAACATAGCAAAGTTCCAATTAGAAAAGTTTCTCTGAAGGTCAGACTGACCCCAGAGTGAGCAGCTAATTTTCTAGTGGCCTGGGGGCCAATCATACCTTTTATTACTTTTCCAAACATATGAGGGAAGCATTAAACAGCTTGGTTGAGCTTCATCTGTGAAAATGGTCCAGCTCTGGCCCCTGGAATAAAGCATACCAGAGCCCCAGTTTAACATGCAGGTACTACTGCTATTTTCTTTACCTTTAAGAATTTCTTAATCCCAGCCACCCTGACCAGGAACCATTATACTATATATAACTATAGCTGGAACCTTCTTTTGAGTTCTCAGCAAGCATCTCTCCTGGAGAGGACTCCATTTGAGACAACTTTAAAGCAGTCTCCAACTCAGGTAGAGACCAGAAATTTACACATGTATCCAGGGTAGGTGACTTACACTCATGGATGATCCATGGGTCAGTCTCTGACCTCCAGCCCAACTTACCTTCCTAAGAGTCCCTGTGCATTTTCTTCTGTCCCTTCCTTCTGTGAGGAGTGTCCCTGTAATCAGCTATCCTGAGGCACCTAGGACCCACAGCTCACATCTTTTTAGCATGCTAGGCTGATAAATATGTGTGTTTGAATATTAATTATCTTTTCATATTTTCCTTAGAGCAAAGAAGTACTCTCTAATAAACTCAATTGAAATCAGACAAAGGCTTAGTTCGTGGCCGGGCACAGTGGCTCATGCCTGTAATCCCAGCACTTTGGGAGGCCAAGGCAGGTTGATCACTTGAGGTCAGGAGTTCAAGACCAGCCTGGCCAACATGGCAAACCCCATCTCTACTAAAAATACAAAAATTAGCCAGGCGTGGTGGCTCACGCCTGTAAGTCTGACTACTCAGGAGGTTGGAACAGGAGAATCACTTGAACCTGGGAGGTAGAGGCTCCAAGATTGTGCCACTGTACTCCAGCCTGGGCAACGGAGAATCTGTCTCAAAAAAAAAAAAAAAAAAAAAAAAAAAAAAAAAAAAAAAAAAAAACCAGATAAATGCTTAGTTTACCTTTCGGCCCCTCTTTTTTCAATATGACACATTAACATCACAGACGCCTTTTCTTGCTTCCCTATTATTGTTGAGGGCCCTTATCTTATAGGGAAACTGTCAGACAGCTCTGGTTACAGGGGACCAAGAAGGCCAAGGTTCCAAATACAAGTCTCATATGGATCAAACAGCTTCTCTCTACCCGATGGGCACAAACTGCATCTGAACTGTTTTTACTCACAATACTTCTGACACCAAATGGGGGGATGGAGGGGGTGGGTTCTCACACCAACCAGTTCTCCAACTCTCCAGATACCAAATGAGTGTCACACAATTCACTTCAATTCTGACACTAACTATCCAGAAGTAGCATCAGACTCTACAGGCTTAAGGGCTCAGTCCCACAAAACTACCCTCACTTTCAGACACAAGTCATGAGTTCAGGGGTTCACACAACCCCCTCTTCAGGTTCCATAATTTGCTAGAATGACTCAAAGAACTCAGGAAAACACTTTATTTGCTCTTACCAGTTTATTACAAAGGATACAGCTCAGAAACAGTCAAAGGCATAGGGCAAGGTATGGGGAAAAGGGTGCAGAGCTTCTATACCCTCTCTGGGAGTGCCACGCTCCCAGCACTTCGATGTGTTCACCAATCTGAAAACTCTTAGAATTCCATCATTTAGGGGGTTTTATGGAGATTTCATCACATAGGCATGACTGAAGAAATCATTGGCCATTGGTGACTAACTCAATCTCCAGTCCCTCTCTCTTCCCCAGAAGTAGTGGGGGAACTTCCTTTTTGAACATACGATAACAACGCTTTTGTTTTTTGTTTATATTATGTCTCATTTCCTTTATTTTTAAAATTTTTTATTTGAATGGCTTTAAGAGTACAACTGGTTTTGGTTGCACAGACGAATTGTAGAGTGGTGAAGTCTGGGTTTTTAGTGTACACATCATCCCAATAATGTACATTGTACCCAAACAGTGATTTTTCATCCCTCACTTCCCCTATCCTTCCTCTTTCTGAATCTCCAACATCCATTATATCACTATGTATGCCTAAAAGATACTTTTTTTTTTTTTTTGAGACGGAGTCTCTGTCATCAGGCTGCAGTGCAGTGGCGCGATCTCAGCTCACTGCAACCTCTGCCTCCTGAGTTCAAGTGATTCTCCTGCCTCCAAATGATTCTCCTGCCTCAAACACCTCAGTAGCTAGGATTACAGGCATCTGCCACCACACCAGGCTAATTTTTGTATTTTTAGTAGAGACAGGATTTCACCACGTTGGCCAGGATGGTCTCAATCTCTTGACCTTGTGATCCGCCCGCCTCAGACTCCCAAGGTGCTGGGATTACAGGTGTGAGCCACTGCGCCTGGCCGATACTCTTAGGACTCCAGAGATTCTAAGGGTTTTAGAAGCTGTGTGTAAGCAACCCCCAATTTTTTTTATTATTTTACAGCACCCTAACTTCTACTTAGTTTTCCTAATTGATCAAACAATTATATTAGCAATAAACTCTTCCATTATATGTCCTGCTATTTGTAGCCCTCTGATACTGCCATTCTTATTTATTTTTATTTTATTTTATTTATGTATTTATTTATCTTATGACAGGGTCTCACTCTGTTACCCAGGCTGGAGTGCAGTGGCGAGATCTCAGCTCACTGCAACCTCTGCCTCCCAGGTTCAAGCGATTCTCTTGCCTCAGCCTCCCGAGTAGCAGGGATTACAGGTGCACACCACCACGACTGGCTAATTTTTGTATTTTTAGTAGAGATGGGGTTTCGCCATGTTGGCCAGGCTGTTCTCTAACTCCTGACCTCAGGTGATCCACCTACCTTGGCCTCCCAAAATGCTGGGATTACATTCCATCGCTTCTTAATCCAGTCCATCACTCAGGAAATTTCCAAGAATTTGGAGGTCTTTTCCAAGAACCAGGGACAAAGACCAGCCAAATCTCCCATTCCTATTTATATTTTAAACATTCTGAAATAATGAAATTATACTTTTAAATATTTTAATAACTTAATGAAATCATAATTTTAAAAATGTGCAATAACTTAAGAATCTGCTGCTCAGCATCCCAAAGCACAATGGTTTAGAAGCCACGTGTGTCTGACCCCTCCAATATTTCACTGTTTGCTTGGGGTTTATTGTTTTGCATAATATAACAACCTAAAATGTCTCTCATATTGTCTTTCTTTAGAATATGAAACATGACTCTCCTCCCCTTCCCCATCTCCCTGTTTCCCCCCAGAGTTTTCTTTCTTTCTTTTAAAAAACATAGAAACATAGCTTCTATCTGGAACATAAATAAAGAAAGATGAGTAAGATTCAATTATTTTAATGATGTGGGTAAAATTATGTTTTCTTAAGGGTGCTGTTAAATATGTGAGCTACATGGAGAAAATATTCACCCTGACACTGCTGCCTTCACTAGAAAAGCTCTTATGATTTGATGGATGGGAAATGACCAAGTCCTACAACTGCTGTTCTATTCATTAATTACTGAAGTAGGTTCAGCTATGACGGAAAGGTAGTCCTCTCAGGCATTAGCCTGTTACCACTGCAGAAACAACTGACCACACCCTCCACATGGCCTTTGTGTTCTCATTTTACTAGGGTGTAAGTCAGCTTCAAAAGGAAGATGGAGTAGGTATGCAAGTTAGAGACTGACAAACTGATTTCAAAGTCAGCCTTGAAATTGCCTTTTAAAATATTTTCATGTGTACTCCCACTCTAGACTTGCCAAAATGCAGAGATTCAATTCAGCAAATTATTCCTCTTTTATAGCCAGTTGTTGACACTGTACTCTTTATCCCTAAAGGCTTGTGAATTATTTTTAAAGTGGAAGGAAAAAGAAGGAACATGATAAACCATGTTAACATTTCTTGAGTTTAAGAAATAATTTATTTTGAATTTTCCTGCTAGATGAAATGGCAGACACTGTTCATGAACTATATAACAGTTGGGATAGTCATAACATCCTTCCTCCTTGTTCATGAACAGGGAGGCTTATACCTGTCAATAAACATTTGAGTTGGTTTCCATTTCTTGCTATTAAAAACTGCACTGCTATGAACATTCCTGCACTTCCTTCATATGTCTCTTAGCGCAAATGTGCAAGTGTTTCTCTAGGGGTGGGACTGCTGAGTCATGGTTGGTATAAGCATTTTTATGCCACATTTTTTCCAAAGTGGTTATACCAGTTT
This sequence comes from Macaca thibetana thibetana, assembly GCF_024542745.1. NCBI lineage: Eukaryota > Metazoa > Chordata > Mammalia > Primates > Cercopithecidae > Macaca > Macaca thibetana. Next base: position 74,407,575 of record NC_065592.1, on the reverse strand, counting down.
ATATTCCCACTCAAAGTATATGTGTTCTTCTTGCTTCATCTTCTCACCAACACTATTTATTGTTAGATTTAATTTTTGCCAGTCTCATGGGTGGGATAACATGGTATTATATTATGGTTTTAATTTGCATTTCCTTAATTACTAATGAGGTAAAATATTTTAACAGGTTAATTGGCTGTTCTGCTTTCCTCTTCTATGAAATGCCTATTCCAGATTTTGCCCATTTTCCTATTGAATCTTTTTCTAACTGATATATAAAAGTTATGTGTGTATCATGGGTACTGAACTTTCATCAGTTACATCAATTGTAAATGCCTTTTCCCAGTTTGTGCCTGTGTTTTCATTCTCTTTGCTGTCTTTTGGTAAATAAAAATTCTTAATAGAATTGAATTTACGAATCTTTTCCTTTATGGTTTGTCCTTTTTTCTCTTATTTAAGAAATTCTCTCCTACTTCAAGTCATTAAGATATTTTTCTGTATAATTGCTAACAATTTCATAATTTTGTCTTTCACATTTAAATCTTAATGCACCTACATGGGGTGCAGTGGCTCACGCCTACAATCCCATCACTTCAGGAGGCTGAGGCAGGTGGATCACTTGAGGTCAGGAGTTTGAGACCAGTCTGGCCAACATGGTGAAACCCCATCTCTATTAAAAATACAAAAATTAGCCAGGTGTGGTGGCAGGTGCCTGTAATCCCAGCTACTCGGGAGGCTGAGGCAGGAGAATCACTTGAACCCAGGAGGCGGAGGTTGCAGTGAGCTGAGAGCATGCCACTGCACTCCAGCCTGGGTGATAGAACAAGACTCAGTCTCAAAAAAATATTTAAAAATAAAAAAATAAGTCTTAATGCACCTAGAATTCATTTTTATCACATGGATGGATAGTCAACTTCCTCGGCATCATTTATTCAAACATCTACTCTTTCTCTGCTGATTAGATTTAAGTTTCCATATATGCAAAGATCTATTTCTTACTCTCTATTCTATTCCATTAGTCTCTTTGTCTATCTTTGAACACGTAGCTTTATAAATCTTAATATCCAGGATTCCAGTATAACAAGCCCCCCAGCCTGTATTTCTTCAAAAATGGCCTGTCCATTCTTGATCTTTTGCATTTACATATGAATTTTAAAATTAGCTCTTCGACCTTAAATACACAATTGAGACTTTGATCAGAATTACATTGAATTTCATGCTCCTGTGACACTAGCATGAGTCCTTCCCCCAGTTCTACAATTAAGACTCCTAACAATTCATTTATCCAGCCAAAAAATACTTACAAGACCCTAGGATATGGCAAAAATTATAGTGAACAACAAGGATACAATAGTGCAGAAAACAGAATTAGTCCCTGCATTTGTCAAGGCTTCAGAGTGGAAGCTGTGGGAGAGGGACGGAGGGAAGAATAGTCGTGTACTAATTATTTTTCCATTTGCTTTCATTCCATTTTTCATTTGTAAGCTAGGTTATTCATTTTGAAGTCCCCTAGCTTACCTAGCCCTTTACTTTGTGTATTAGTCAGGGGTCTCTAGAGAAACAGAACCAAGAGAATATGATAGAGAGAAAGGGAGGGTTATTTTAAGAAATTGGTTCATATGATTATAGAGGCTTAGTGAGTCCAAAATTGGATGAGATAGACAGCAGGCTGCAGACTTACATAAGAATTGCAATTAGAGACCAACGGCAGTCTGCTGGCAGAGTTCCTTCTTGCTCAGTCTTTGTTCTATTAGAGCCTTCAACTGATTGGATAAGGCCCACCCCCATTATGGAGGGCAATTTGCTTAACTCAAACTCCACCAATTTAAACGTTAATCTCATTCAAAAACACCCTCACAGAAACATCCAGAATAATGTTTGACCAAATATCTGGGCATTGTGGCTCAGCCAAATTGACACATAAACTTAACCATCTTTTATTTATTTATTTATTTATTTATTTATTTATTTTTGAGACAAGGTCTTGCTCTGTTGCCTAGGCTGGAGAACAGCAGCACATTCATGACTCACTGCAGCCTTGACCTCCCAGGCTCAAGCAATCCTCCCTCCTCAGCCTCCCTAGTGGCTGGGACTACAGACGTGCATCACCATGTCTGGCTAATTTTTGTATTTTTTGCAGAGACAGGGTTTCACTACGTTGCGGAGGCTGGTCTTGAACTCCTGAGCTCAAGGGATCCACCTGCCTTGGCTTCCCAAAGTGCTGGGATTACAGGCATGAGCCACTGCGCCTGGCCAAACCATCACATTTCTTATCCTTTCTGTTTCCTATGTCCTTGAATCTACTTTTCTTTTTTTATAAAAAAGGAGAATTTGAGTAGGAGGAGGGGAAAAGGGATAAAAGGATATGTGTCAAGAACAAACCATCTGATTCCTCCTTTTTCTTCAGGTTTAGGCTGTAAGGAAGAGTTCAACTCTTCAGCCTGCCTGACTGACCCCGAAGCCCCTGCAAAGTAGCATTGTGTTCATATTCACTTCCCTCAAAAGCTCCTAGTACATGCATAGATTATGCTGCCAACCTTGCTGTAACTAAAGAAAACAAATCTTATAAAGCAGAGTGTTTCTTAGAAGATTATAAAGTTGTTTGGAGTTTTTGTTTGCTTATTTCAAACCTGAAAGGGCCCACATAGACTTTCTATACTAAAACAAATTTAGTTTTCAACCTGGAATAATAGAAATAACAGAAACTGATTATTTAAAGTTCTATAAAATAAGAATCTGGAAAAGAAAAAATTGTTGAATACAAAACAAGAGGGCTCTTGGGGGATACTGGCAACATATGTGTGTGTTCGCTTTTATTTTTATTTATTTATTTATTTATTTTTTATTTTGAGACAGAGTCTCGCTCTGTCACCCAGGCTGGAGTGCAGTAGTGCAATCTTGGCTCACTGCAACCTCTGACTCCTGAGTTAAAGAAATTCTCCTGCGTCAGCCTCCCAAGTAGCTAGGGTTACACGCGCTGCCACCATGCCCAGCTAATTTTTGTATTTTTAGTAGAGACAGGGTTTCACCATGTTGGCCAGGCTAGTCTCGAACTCCTGACCTCAGGTGACTCACCTGTCTTGGCCTAAAGTGCTGGGATTATGAGTGTGAGCCACTGAGCCCAGCCTGTTTGTTTTTAATTTTTTGTAGAGACAGGGATCTCCCTATTGTTGCCCAAGCTGTTCTTGAGCTCCTGGACTCAAGTGATCCTCCTGCCTCAGCTTCTTAAAGTGCTGGGATTACAGGTGTGAGCCACTGCACCAAAACTTATTTGTTTTTCTAAATCTCTCTTTCACAGACACGAAAAAAAGACATACCAAACAACAAAATGTATCCTGCTTGTACAATAATGTAAGTTACCTAAGTTTCTTCAAGATAGGCATAAAGCTCAGCTTATACATACAGAATAGCAATCTACAGCATTATAAGATAAATGTGCAAATACACAAACCAGAATTCACCTTGGCTCAGTTGAACAGTTCACCATCAGAAGAGTTTACACTACCATCTAGTGGTTCACTTAGTGAAAAGACATTTGTACTCTTCAAAATGTTTCAGCTAGATAGGCAATCTAGTAGATACAAATAAACCACTTTGTCCTGAGGAAAAAACAGGCTAAGATCAACAAAACAAACACTTAGATACATATTAGACCATGGTGGACAGGCTACTGGATTAAAAGCCTCAGATTTGACTTCTAGCTCTGAGATCTATTATTCACAGCTGTGTGATTTTGGACACGTTATTTTACCTCTCGAATATTGTTTCTTATTTGTTAAATGAAGTGACTGCAATAGATTGGTGTTTCTGAAGTAGTAAATTATAACATACTAGCCAAAATCAATATAATAGGTCATGACCAGATTTTTTTTTTTTTAATACTTTGAGTTCTAGGGTACATGTGCATAACGTGCAGGTTTGTTACATATGTATACTTGTGCCATGTTGCTGTGCTGCACCCATCAACTCGTCAGCACCCATCAACTCGTCATTTACATCAGGTATAACTCCCAATGCAATCCCTTCCCCCTACCCCCTCCCCATGATAGGCCCCGGTGTGTGATGTTCCCCTTCCTGAGTCCAAGTGATCTCATTGTTCAGTTCCCACCTATGAGTGAGAACATGCGGTGTTTGGTTTTCTGTTCTTGTGATAGTTTGCTAAGAATGATGGTTTCCACCTGCATCCATGTCCCTACAAAGGACACAAACTCATCCTTTTTTATGGCTGCATAGTATTCCATGGTGTATATGTGCCACATTCTCTTAATCCAGTCTGCCACTGATGGACATTTGGGTTGATGCCAAGTCTTTGCTATTGTGAATAGTGCTGCAATAAACATACGTGTGCATGTGTCTTTATAGTAGCATGATTTATAATCCTTTGGGTATATACCCAGTAATGGGATGGCTGGGTAATATGGTACATCTAGTTCTAGATCCTTGAGGAATCGCCATACTGTTTTCCATAATGGTTGAACTAGTTTACAATCCCACCAACAGTGTAAAAGTGTTCCTGTTTCTCCACATCCTTTCCAGCACCTGTTGTTTCCTGACTTTTTAATGATCACCATTCTAACTGGTGTGAGATGGTATCTCATTGTGGTTTTGATTTGCATTTCTCTGATGGCCAGTGATGATGAGCATTTTTTCATGTGTCTGTTGGCTGTATGAATGTCTTCTTTTGAGAAATGTCTGTTCATATCCTTTGCCCACTTTTTGATGGGGTTGTTTGTTATTTTTTTGTAAATTTGAGTTCTTTGTAGGTTCTGGATATTAGCCCTTTGTCAGATGAGTAGATTGCAAAAATTTTCTCCCATTCTGTAGGTTGCCTGTTCACTCTGATGGTAGTTTCTTTTGCTGTGCAGAAGCTCTTTAGTTTAATGAGATCCCATTTGTCAATTTTGGCTTTTGTTGCCATTGCTTTTGGTGTTTTAGACATGAAGTCTTTGCCCATGCCTATGTCCTGAATGGTACTACCTAGGTTTTCCTCTAGGATTTTTATGGTATTAGGTCTAACATTTAAGTCTCTAATCCATCTTGAATTAATTTTCGTATAAGGAGTAAGAAAAGGATCCAGTTTCAGCTTTCTACTTATGGCTAGCCAATTTTCCCAGCACCATTTATTAAATAGGGAATCCTTTCCCCATTTCTTGTTTCTCTCAGGTTTGTCAAAGATCAAATGGCTGTAGATGTGTGGTATTATTTCTGAGGACTCTGTTCTGTTCCATTGGTCTAGATCTCTGTTTTGGTACCAGTACCATGCTGTTTTGGTTACTGTAGCCTTGTAGTATAGTTTGAAGTCAGGTAGCGTGATGCCTCCAGCTTTGTTCTTTTGACTTAGGATTGTCTTGGAGATGCAGGCTCTTTTTTGGTTCCATATGAACTTTAAAGCAGTTTTTTCCAATTCTGTGAAGAAACTCATTGGTAGCTTGATGGGGATGGCATTGAATCTATAAATTACCTCGGGCAGTATGGCCATTTTCACGATATTGATTCTTCCTATCCATGAGCATGGTATGTTCTTCCATTTGTTTGTGTCCTCTTTGATTTCACTGAGCAGTGGTTTGTAGTTCTCCTGGAAGAGGTCCTTGACCTCCCTTGTAAGTTGGATTCCTAGGTATTTTATTCTCTTTGAAGCAATTGTGAATGGAAGTTTATTCATGATTTGGCTCTCTGTTTGTCTGTTACTGGTGTATAAGAATGCTTGTGATTTTTGCACATTAATTTTGTATCCTGAGACTTTGCTGAAGTTGCTTACCAGCTTAAGGAGATTTTTGGCTGAGACAATGGGGTTTTCTAAATATACAATCATGTCATCTGCAAAGAGGGACAATTTGACTTCTTCTTTTCCTAACTGAATACCCTTGATTTCTTTCTCTTGCCTGATTGCCCTAGCCAGAACTTCCAACACTATGTTGAATAGGAGTGGTGAGAGAGGGCATCCCTGTCTTGTGCCAGTTTTCAAAGGGAATTTTTCAACTTTTTGCCCATTCAGTATGATATTGGCTGTGGGTTTGTCATAAATAGCTCTTATTATTTTGAGGTATGTTCCATCAATACCGAATTTATTGAGCGTTTTTAGCATGAAGGGCTGTTGAATTTTGTCAAAAGCCTTTTCTGCATCTATTGAGATAATCATGTTTGTCTTTGGTTCTGTTTATATGCTGGATTATGTTTATTGATTTGTGAATGTTGAACCAGCCTTGCATCCCAGGGATGAAGCCCACTTGATTATGGTGGATAAGCTTTTTGATGTGTTGCTGAATCTGGTGTGCCAGTATTTTATTGAGGATTTTTGCATTGATGTTCATCAGCGATATTGGTCTAAAATTCTCTTTTTTTGTTGTGTCTCTGCCAGGCTTTGGTATCAGGATGATGTTGGCCTCATACAATGAGTTAGGGAGGATTCCCTCCTTTTCTATTGATTAGAATAGTTTCAGAAGGAATGGTACCAGCTCCTCTTTGTACCTCTGGTAGAATTCGGCTGTGAATCCATCTGGTCCTGGACTTTTTTTGGTTGGTAGGCTATTAATTATTGCCTCAATTTCAGAGCCTGCTATTGGTCTATTCAGGGATTCAACTTCTTCCGGGTTTAGTCTTGGGAGAGTGTAAGTGTCCAGGAAATTATCCATTTCTTCTAGATTTTCCAGTTTATTTGCGTAGAGGTGTTTATAGTATTCTCTGATGGTAGTTTGTATTTCTGTGGGGTCGGTGGTGATATCCCCTTTATCATTTTTAATTGCGTCAATTTGATTCTTCTCTCTTTTCTTCTTTATTAGTTTGGCTAGTGGTCTGTCAATTTTGTTGATCTTTTCAAAAAACCAACTCCTGGATTCATTGATTTTTTGGAGAGTTTTTTGTGTCTCTATCTCCTTCAGTTCTGCTCTGATCTTAGTTATTTCTTGCCTTCTGCTAGCTTTCGAATGTGTTTGCTCTTGCTTCTCTAGTTCTTTTAATTGCGATGTTAGAGTGTCAATTTTAGATCTTTCCTGCTTTCTCTTGTGGGCATTTAGTGCTATAAATTTCCCTCTACACACTGCTTTAAATGTGTCCCAGAGATTCTGGTATGTTGTATCTTTGTTCTCATTGGTTTCAAAGAACATCTTTATTTCTGCCTTCATTTCGTTATGTACCCAGTAGTCATTCAGGAGCAGGTTGTTCAGTTTCCATGTAGTTGAGCGGTTTTGACTGAGTTTCTTAGTCCTGAGTTCTAGTTTGATTTCACTGTGGTCTGAGAGACAGTTTGTTATAATTTCTGTTCTTGTACATTTGCTGAGGAGTGCTTTACTTCCAATTACGTGGTCAATTTTGGAGTAAGTATGATGTGGTGCTGAGAAGAATGTATATTCTGTTGATTTGGGGTGGAGAGTTCTATAGATGTCTATTAGGTCTGCTTGCTGCAGAGATGAGTTCAATTCCTGGATATCCTTGTTAACTTTCTGTCTCGTTGATCTGTCTAATGTTGACAGTGGAGTGTTGAAGTCTCCCATTATTATTGTATGGGAGTCTAAGTCTCTTTATAAGTCTCTAAGAACTTGCTTTATGAATCTGGGTGCTCCTGTATTGGGTGCATATATATTTAGGATACTTAGCTCTTCCTGTTGAATTGATCCCTTTACCATTATGTAATGGCCTTCTTTGTCTCTTTTGATCTTTGATGGTTTAAAGTTTAAAGAGACTAGTATTGCAACCCCCGCTTTTTTTGTTCTCCATTTGCTTGGTAAATCTTCCTCCATCCCTTTATTTTGAGCCTATGTATGTCTCTGCATGTGAGATGGGTCTCCTGAATACAGCAGACTGATGGGTCTTGACTCTTTATCCAGTTTGCCAGTCTGTGTCTTTTAATTGGAGCATTTAGTCCATTTACATTTAAGGTTAATATTGTTATGTGTGAACTTGATCCTGCCATTATGATATTAACTGGTTATTTTGCTCGTTAGTTGATGCAGTTTCTTCCTAGCCTTGATGGTCTTTACATTTTGGCATGTTTTTGCAATGGCTGGTACCGGTTGTTCCTTTCCATGTTTAGGGCTTCCTTCAGGAGCTCTTGTAAGGCAGGCCTAGTGGTGACAAAATCTCTAAGCATTTGCTTATCTGTAAAGGATTTTATTTCTCCTTCACTTATGAAACTTAGTTTGGCTGGATATGAAATTCTGGGTTGAAAATTCTTTTCTTTAAGAATGTTGAATATTGGCCCCCACTCTCTTCTGGCTTGGAGAGTTTCTGCCGAGAGATCTGCTGTTAGTCTGATGGGCTTCCCTTTGTGGGTAACCCGACCTTTCTCTCTGGCTGCCCTTAAGATTTTTTCCTTCATTTCAACTTTGGTGAATCTGGCAATTATGTGTCTTGGAGTTGCTCTTCTCGAGGAGTATCTTTGTGGCGTTCTCTGTATTTCCTGGATTTGAATGTTGGCCTGCCCTACTAAGTTGGGGAAGTTCTCCTGGATGATATCCTGAAGAGTGTTTTCCAAGTTGGTTCCATTTTCCCCTCACTTTCAGGCACCCCAATCAGACGTAGATTTGGTCTTTTTACATAATCCCATACTTCTTGCAGGCTTTGTTCATTTCTTTTTCTTCTTTTTTCTTTTGGTTTCTCTTCTCGCTTCATTTCATTCATTTGATCCTCAATCGCTGATACTCTTTCTTCCAGTTGATCGAGTCGGTTACTGAAGCTTGTGCATTTGTCACGTATTTCTCGTGTCATGGTTTTCATCTCTTTCATTTCGTTTAGGACCTTCTCTGCATTAATTACTCTAGCCATCAATTCTTCCACTTTTTTTTCAAGATTTTTAGTTTCTTTGTGCTGGGTACGTAATTCCTCCTTTAGCTCTGAGAAGTTTGATGGACTGAAGTCTTCTTCTCTCATCTCGTCAAAGTCATTCTCCGTCCAGCTTTGATCCGTTGCTGGCGATGAGCTGCGCTCCTTTGCCGGGGGAGATGTGCTCTTATTTTTTGAATTTCCAGTTTTTCTGCCCTGCTTTTTCCCCATCTTTGTGGTTTTATCTGCCTCTGGTCTTTGATGATGGTGATGTACTGATGGGGTTTTGGTGTAGGTGTCCTTCCTGTTTGATAGTTTTCCTTCTAACAGTCAGGACCCTCAGCTGTAGGTCTGCTGGAGATTGCTTGAGGTCCACTCCAGACCCTGTTTGCCTGGGTATCAGCAGCAGAGGCTGCAGAAGATAGAATATTGCTGAACAGTGAATGTACCTGTCTGATTCTTGCTTTGGAAGCTTCCTCTCAGGGGGGTACTCCACCCTGTGAGGTGTGGGGTGTCAGATTGCCCCTAGTGGGAGATGTCTCCCAGTTAGGCTACTCAGGGGTCAGGGACCCACTTGAGCAGGCAGTCTGTCCCTTCTCAGATCTCAACCTCTGTGTTGGGAGATCCACTGCTCTCTTCAAAGCTGTCAGACAGAGTCGTTTGCGTCTGCAGAGGTTTCTGCTGCGTTTGTTATTGTTTACTGTGCCCTGTCCCCAGAGGTGGAGTGTACAGAGACAGGCAGGTTTCCTTGAGCTGCTGTGAGCTCCACCCAGTTCAAGCTTCCCAGCGGCTTTGTTTACCTACTTAAGCCTCAGCAATGGCGGGCGCCCCTCCCCCAGCCTCACTGCTGCGTTGCCGGTAGATCACAGACTGCTGTGCTAGCAATGAGGGAGGTTCCGTGGGCGTGGGACCCTCCCGGCCAGGTGTGGGATATAATCTCCTGGTGTGCCCGTTTCCTTAAAGCGCAGTATTGGGGTGGGAGTTACCCGATTTTCCAGGTGTTGTGTGTCTCAGTTCCCCTGGCTAGGAAAAGGGATTCCCTTCCCCCTTGCTCTTCCCAGGTGAGGCGATGCCTCGCCCTGCTTCAGCTCTCGCTGGTCGGGCTGCAGCAGCTGACCAGCACCGATTGTCCGGCACTCCCTAGTGAGATGAACCCAGTACCTCAGTTGAAAATGCAGAAATCACCAGTCTTCTGTGTCGCTCGCGCTGGGAGTTGGAGACTGGAGCTGTTCCTATTCGGCCATCTTGCTCCGCCCCCCCCGACCAGATTTTTAAAAATGTAAGTGGAACAAAAAAATCAGAGTACATCCGTTACTATGGGTCACAGCTAAAAGAGTTGGAAAGCCTCATCACGCTACCTGACTTCAAACTATACTACAAGGCTACAGTAACCAAAACAGCATGGTACTGGTACCAAAACAGAGATATAGACCAGTGGAACAGAACAGAGACCTCAGAAATAATACCACACATCTACAACCATCTGATCTTTGACAAACCTGACAAAAACAAGAAATGGGGAAAGGATTCCCTATTTAATAAATGGTGCTGGGGAAACTGGCTAGCCATATGTAGAAAGCTGAAACTGGATCCCTTCCTTACACCTTACACAAAAATTAATTCAAGATGGATTAAAGACTTAAATGTTAGACCCAAAACCATGAAAACCCTAGAAGAAAACCTAGGCAATATCATTCAGGACATAGGCATAAGCAAGGACTTCATGTCTAAAACACCAAAAGCAATGGCAACAAAAGCCAAAATTGACAAATGGGACCTAATTAAACTAAAGAGCTTCTGCACAGCAAAAGAAACTACCATCAGAATGAACAGGCAACCTACAGAATGGGAGAAAATTTTTGCAATCTACTCATCTGACAAAGGGCTAATATCCAGAATCTACAAAGAACTAAAACAAACTTACAAGAAAGAAACAAACAACCCCATCAAAAAGTGGGCAAAGGATATGAACAGACACTTCTCAAAAGAAGACATCTGTGCAGCTAACAGACACATGAAAAAATGCTCATCATCACTCGCCATCAGAGAAATGCAAATCAAAACCACAATGAGACACTATCTCATACCAGTTAGAATGGCCATCATTAAAAAGTCAGGAAACAACAGGTGCTGGAGAGGATGTGGAGAAATAGGAACACTTTTACACTATTGGTGGGACTGTAAACTAGTTCAACCATTGTGGAAGACAATGTGGTGATTTTTCAAGGATCTAGAACTAGAAACACCATTTGACCCAGCCATCCCATTACTCGGTATGTATCCAAAGGATTATAAATCATGCTGCTATAAAGACACATGCACATGCATGTTTACTGTGGCACTATTCACAATAGCAAAGACTTGGAATCAACCCAAATGTCCATCAATGATAGATTGGATTAAGAAAATGTGGCACATATATACCATGGAATACTATGCAGCCATAAAAAAGGATGAGTTCATGTCCTTTGCAGGGACATGGATGAAGCTGGAAACCATCATTCTCAGCAAACTATCGCAAGGACAAAAAACCAAACACTGCATGTTCTCACTCATAGGTGTGAATTGAACAATGAGAATACTTGGACACAGGAAGGGGAACATCACACACCGGGGCCTGTCGTGGGGTAGGGGGAAGGGGAAGGGATAGCATTAAGAGATATACCTAATGTAAATGATGAGTTAATGGGTGCAGCACACCAACATGGCACACGTATACATATGTAACAAACTTGCAGGTTGTGCACACGTACACTAGAACTTAAAGTCTAATTTTAAAAAAAGAAAAAAAAATTTTTTAAAACAAGAGTTGGAAAGCTCTATGATTCCTATCAGCTCTAAAATTCCATGTTCCTATGAATTGTGGATATCAGTCCCACCTCAGAGTGCTGATACAGAGTTTATAGCTGCCTAATTTATAGTTAGAGATAACTTAGAACTGTCTGCTGACCAGGGGCGATATCTTTTATTTCTCACCTATAACTCAAAAAGACTCCAATCAAAATAGATGCAATCATTTGCCTGGTTGTGTTTATATGTTTTGTTTTCTTTTCATCCTCCAGAGACTACCACCAGTCTTTCTAATGCACTGTTTCTCAAATCATGGTACAGGGACCAACTGCCTCAGATTCTCTTGGGGTGCTTCTTTAAAATACATATCCTTGCCTCCCCTAACCCACTACCAGACCTACCAAATTAGGACCTCTAAGCATACAGCCTAGTGATCTGCACTGTTTTCAAATACCCTAGATGATTCTTATGTATCCTAAACCTGGTGAAATTTGAGCTTGAGCTCTTGACAGGTAATATTGTTGATCCATCTCTATCTTAACATCCTCTCCGCTATCTCTGTCCTTTCTCTACTCTTTACTCCTCCTAAAGGAATATACTAGCACGTTGCTAGCTCAGAAGTACAGATCTCTAGTATCTAAGAAGAATTAGGCCAACTGAAGTGCCAATACTTTCCAGATCTAAGATCTACAGTAGCTAATATACTACTGAAACAAAATACGATTTCTAACACATTAAGCTATACTGAACAGATAGTAGGTAGCCATTGTTCCTTTCCACATAATCAGGCTTGATATTTATAAACAAAGCCCAAATCCTTTTTCTCCCAAATTTCTAAATACTTTTGAATATTTGGGGTATTTATCCTTGCTACTCAAAGTGTGGTCCATATACCAGCAGCATCAGCATTGCCTGGGAGATTGTTAGAAATCGACTCTCAAATTCTACCCCAGAATTGGAATCATCTGCATGGTAACAAAATTCTCACAGGTGAATTGTATGTACTTTAAACTTTAAGAAGCACTGCTCTATAAATAGTGAGCATGAAATAGTCAATCAGTAAATGCAAAGCAGCTGCAGCCAGGATTGCCTTCTTTTTAAAGACAGGGTCTCACCCTGTTGTCCAGGCTGGAATGCAGTGGTGCAATCCTGGCTCACCGCAATCTTGACCTCCCAAGTTCAAGTAATCCTCCTCCCTCAGTCTTCCAAAGTGCTGGGAGTACAGATGAGAGCCACTATGCCCGGTCAACAGTTTTTTAAAACCTGGTATCTGTTCTCTTTCTTTTCAAGAAGGTGAGGGCCCTAACACCCCTTCTACCTACGTACAAAAGCTCAGAGCAAACCTTAGGAGGGGAAGTCAAGAGCGGGAGGGAGACAACAGGTGCTGGAGAGGATGTGGAGAAATAGGAACACTTTTACACTGTTGGTGGGATTGTAAACTAGTTCAACCATTATGGAAAACAGTATGGCGATTCCTCAAGGATCTAGAACTAGAAGTACCATATGACCCAGCCATCCCATTACTGGGGATATACCCAAAGGATTATAAATCATGCTACTATAAAGACACATGCACACGTATGTTTATTGCGGCACTATTCATAATAGCAAAGACTTGGAATCAACCCAAATGTCCATCAGTGGCAGACTGGATTAAGAAAATGTGGCACATATACACCATGGAATACTATGCAGCCATAAAAAAAGGATGAGTTTGTGTCCTTTGTAGGGACATGGATGCAGGTGGAAACCATCATTCTTAGCAAACTATCACAAGAACAGAAAACCAAACACCACATGTTCTCACTCATAGGTGGGAACTGAACAATGAGATCACTTGGACTCGGGAAGAGGAACATCACACACCGGGGCCTATCATGGGGAGGGGGGAGAGGGGAGGGACTGCATTGGGAGTTATACCTGATGTAAATGACAAGTTGATGGGTGCTGACGAGTTGATGGGTGCAGCACAGCAACATGGCACAAGTATACATATGTAACAAACCTGCACATTATGCACATGTACCCTAGAACGTAAAGTATAATAATAATAAAAAAATTTTAAAAAATATTAAAAAAAAAAAAGAGCGGGAGGGAGAAGACCCCAAATCTCCATGTAGTTGTTGAAGGTTCTGAATTAAATGAAGTGATTGCAGGTGGAGAAACAGAAATGGTTTAACTATGAAGTCCCTGATATAAGAAAATAAGCAAGTCAACCCTAAAATAAACAGACACAGAAAAAGACCAACTTAAATCTGGTAGCATGCTAAAACAAGACTATAGTAATGCTTCTCTAACTTGACAATTGCAGCAGAGATTCCATTAGCTACCCACAGTCACTAAGGAAGATATTATTGTTTCCTAAATGTTCACCTGTTACATAACTCCTGTCACTGATGTCACAGTATTTCAATGAAACTGAGTCTGTTTGGGGAAACTGCCTGGACAGAAAGAACACAGTTTTAGGATTTGAGGCCTAAAGGGCTGATGTTTTTGGTGCTAATGGAAATTGAAAATAAAACTGTTCAAAACCAGCCTGGCCAACACGGCAAAACCCCATCTGTACTAAAAATACAAAATTAGCCTGGCATGGTGGTGCATGCCTATAATCCCAGGGAGGCTGAGGCAGGAGAATCACTTGAACCTAGAAGACGGAGGTTGCAGCGAGCCAAAATTGTGCCATTGCACTCCAGCCTGGGCAACAAGAGCGAAACTCTGTCTAAAAAAAAAGAAGGTTAAAAAAAAAGATAAAACCATAATTGTAATATCCTTGACATTAGAGGTAACTTCTTTCTTAAGTGAGGATGAATAGAGAAACCAAATATCAATATTAATAAATGCCCAGTAAGATCATATATTCCATCTGGCTCTTGGAACAAAGTAATCTCCTTCCTGTTATTAGGTGGTATCTCTCCTATGCTGACATCTCCTGCCCTGCTTAAACTAGTCTGCAGGTCTGTATCCATTTTCAGCTTTCTCTCTGGCTTGAATTTGAATTAACCTCTTTGTGAGCAGCCTAAATCTCTGTTTAACACATTCATTTGTATCACGTATTCTATCAGTTACATCTTCTTAAAGAAGCCTTTTCCAGAGTCTTCTGAAATGTTCCAATCTGGACAAGTTGCCTTCAATGCCTTAGTGCATTACCCTCATCCTAGAGTCTACATCATTAATCCTGGGAATTCCTTTGGTCTCATCTGTATCACCCGTTTCATGTACCCTAAGTCTTCCTCTTCCTTGTTTTGGTGGAGCATATCCTCCAGTAACTTTCTGAGTATGAAAAGGTCTACATGGTAGGTAAACTATAAAACTTTGCATGTCTTAAGATGTCTTTATTCTACCTTCACATTTGATTGATAATTTGACTGGGTACAAAATTCTAGGTTAAATTTTAAAGGCATTGCTCCATTGCCTCCTAGATTCTACTACTGTTTTTGAAAAATCTGAGGCCATTAAGATTCCTAGCCTGTTGTATTTGACCTTTTTAAAAAAGAAAACCTCTTTCTCTCTAGGAATTTATAGAATCTTCTCTTTGTCTCCTAAGTTCTGAAATTTCACAGTGATGTACCTTACAAACTTAGGTTGAAATGAATTCTTTCAGTTCCAGGGAATTTTCTTGAATTATTACATTGACAGTTTTCTCAGCTCTATTTTCCCAGTTCTTGTTTTTGGAACCCCTTATACTCAGGTGTTAGACCTCCTAGAATGCCTTATTTTTTTTTTCTTTTCACTCTTATATTTCATTTCCTCTATTTTTTGCTCTATCATCAGAGATGTCTTCAACTTTATTGCCTAATCCTTCTATTGAGTTTACTGCTTTTGTGATCACATGTTTAGTTTCCAAGACCTCCTTTTTATTCTGTAAATATTCTTTTATAGTGTTCTCTTTTTTCATTATTATATCTTCCCTCATGTCTCTAAGAATATTAATGATAATTTAAAATTGTTATTCTTCTCCCTACATTGTCTTTGTCTTTTCCAAATTATTTTTTATGTTTGTATGTTTTGTTTTATTTCTTTTGTATATAAAGCCTTCCTCAAATGTCTGATAATCTTCGGTTGCCTTCTCATATTTAACAGTGAGGGACTAAAAAGCTAAGTGGAAGCACTGAGTAACTGAGTAACACCTCCCTTTGTGAACTCTGTCATTAGATATTCTACAGGGCCCTTGTAGTTGGGAACTTCCAATATCAGTACGTGATATGCCAAAAGCTGTTTGGTAGCTAACCTGTCAGCCACTCTCCCTTCCATCTTTGCTAATAGAACACTGATTTTTTTAGATAATTTGTCCAATACAAAGTATGCAATAGTCCCATGGAAGCAGCTAAACAGTGTATAATACAGCATCCAAAGGGCACAGCAAAGCTTTGCCATGGATTGGGGAAGTATCAGTGCTAAAAGAATGCAATCCAGGAATGGATAGCAGAGCTGAGGTAACAGGTGTAACTAAAACCACATAGGTAGCTATATCATGACTCTAGGCTATGTCTGTCCACTTGCAGCAGTACTACAGGAAGTGACTGGGGAAGAGGAGAATCAAAGGAAATAGAAGGCACCAAAAAATATCAGAGGTACAAATACTGGGGAGGAAAACTGAGGCCAAAGGCTACTATACCCATAAAGCCAAGGTTGAGGGATGGGAGGGAAACCTACAACTCAGAGATTACCTATGCAGCTTGGGATCTTTTTGGAAAGCAAGCATCAGGTTGCTGGTGTTACTGATTAGACTGCCACCATCTTCAGGACTGCCTCAGGAATTGGTGAAGGCTTGAGTCTGTAGTGGGAATCACCATCTGTAGAAAGCTGGGACAGACATCGAGCAGAGGAAATAAGACAGTGACAGACAACATGTATAGCATGCTAGAAAGGGAAAATAATTCATATAAGGGCAACATAGTTGAAGCAAAAGGGAAAAGACTGATACTTACTTATACATACCATTATGGCCATACCTACTGTAAAATATAAAAACACTTCCTTACTAGTTGGCAAACGGCAGCTCTACTAAGTCCTCAAAGTGTCCTCCTTTCCTTACCCTGCCACTTCTTAGTCCCTCCTGAGATGGTCCAGCATATAAAGGGATATCATGTGGCCCAGCAGAAGGCCTCTTGGACCCTGCTGCAGTCACTGTCCATTCTGGTTGTTAATGCTCATGCATCATCAGTTATTCAATATTTTGCTATGTTCCTGAGAGGCTTAACCTACATTGTGAATATATGTATGCCTGTCTGATTCATTCGATCGCATGCAAATGGACAAATTCACAAATATTTTTACATAAGCAACCCAACAATTTAATATCTTTATAAATATGAGTGCAGAGATATTTCAAGAGGTCATGGAAAGAATTTTCATCAATAAAGAGATCTTTCTCACACTAATCTGAGGCAACTTGTAGGCTCTCTGGTCTACACAGCGATCCTTTATATCTTTCCAGGTCTATGAGACATCTGTAATATTTACCAACCTAACAAGCCCCAGTAAAACAGTTTCAACTCAGGTTTTCCTGTTAAAGATGGAAGACTGAACACAAGAATGTATCTCCACATCCTCCAATAAGATAATTAAAATGAAGTAGAGGGAATTATATACTTTTAAGGTATAATCTTTAAGGACAAAGAGATTAGGAGAAGAGACAACCACAACAAAAATGAGGAAGCTGAAAAGTAGATAGAAGAGTAGCAACCTACTTGGAAGACATAAGAAATTTGAGGTGGTAGTGCAGAAAGTAAAGAATCAAAGCAAATCACACTGCATAATCACCAAAAAGCTCAAGAACTGGCAGCACCAGGTGTCTCTAGAAATGAGAGGGAGAAGGGCAGTGGTGCGAAAGTGGGACTAAAAACACTGGTTGAAAATCTGGTTAAGGATTTACAACTTTCCCCAGACTGTAGTCAAGTAACCATGGTAAAGATCACCCTACAATTTTCCCCAGACTGTAGTCAAGTAACCATGGTAAAGATCACCCTACAACTTTCCCCAGACTGTAGTCAAGTAACCATGGTAAAGATCACTGCAGAATGCTGAATGTTTATTCTCTGGTGAGGGCAAAACAGATGGTCTGTGGATTGAAGAGCACCAGGCATAAATGAAAGCAAGTGTTTTATACCACAACAAGGAGATAATTTAACAAAGCCACAGATGGCCAGTAAAGATAGTTTTATTTTTAAATTTGACTATAACCAAAGAAATATAAATAAAAACCACAAGATATTTTTCTATTAACCTGGCAAAGACTAATGATAATACCTAATATTAATGAGGACACAGAAAAACAAGCTCTCTCACATTCTGCAGATGGAAGGTAAACTGCTAAAATTTTTCTGGAGACGATATATATCAAAAATCTTAAAATTAGAGCCCAGACAATCTACTTCTATGAATGTATCATATGTAAATTGGAATAGACATGCAAGATTTAAATAAAAGAATGTATATAATAAGCAAAAAGAAAATCTGGACTCAATCTAAATGCTCAAAAGTAGATGATTAAACAATTACATATTTATACAATTAAATATTGAACTGTATATTTTGTTTGCTTCTGCAACTTCAAACTGTACCCTTCTCTACTTTCTCCATTCTTTTCCACCGTATTCCATGCCCTAGAAGGCTAATCTTTAGAGACTGCATCAAACAGGTTCCCTCACCCTTTGGCTTCAGGTTGGGTTTAGGCAACTTTTATGTAAATCTAAAACTATTCTAAAAAGAAAAGCTTATTTTTTAAAAAGCACGTAACCAACTAATTTGGTTTTTACTTCCCATATCCACCCATCCCTTAAAGCATTTTTTGGTGAGATGTCCAACAGATAAGCAGCCAGGGTGATATAAACACAGCGAGGGAACCAAATGAGACTTTGTTTCCCATGCCAGAGAACAAACTCCAGGCAAAGAGGATGGGTTTTGTCTTGCTGCTCTTAGAAAAATTCTGAAATCTAGATAAAAATCTCGAAAGCAAATGAAAATAACATGTAATTTATCCTGCTCTTTTTCACCAACAAGTACGTAATTTGTGCCTTAACCTAAAGAGGTTTGAAAAGTTGGTACTGACAATTCTAAGCGGTATTTCCATGCTTCCTGTTCATTACAACTACAACTATATAAAACAGACCTTTCATACAGTCTTTCCCGGCACCAAAGTGCAACTGTGGGGTTTTATTCTGTAATATAGTTGACACTTTGAAAAGGCAACTCTGACTAACCCTTAAGATGACAGTAGGACATCTCCTCTGTTAAGGAAAAGTCCTAAACTAGAATGTCATGGAGAGAGGCTTCCCTAACTAGGAGACACCTGAAAGGAGGGGAAGAGTCAGGCAGGAAATGAGCATTCCAGGGAGAGACAACAAAACTGACAAAGACCTGAAGGCAAGAGAGCATGGTGAATGTATTAGTCCGTTTTCACACTGCTGATAAAAACATACCTGAGACTGGGCAATTTGTAGAAGAAAGAGGTTTAATTGGGCTTACAGTTCCATGCAGCTGGGGAAGCCTCACAATCATGGCAGAAGGTAAGGAGGAGCAAGTCCCGTCTTACACGGATGGCAGCAAGCAAAGAGAGAATGAGGAAGGCTCAAAAGCGGAAGACCCTGATAAAACCATCAGATCTCATGAGACTTATTCACTACTGCGAGAACAGTATGAGGGAAACTGTCCCCATGATTCAATTATCTCCCACCAAGTCCCTCCCACAACATGTGGGAATTACGGGAGTAAAATTCAAGATGAGATTCAAACCATAGCATGGTTTGAATATGGTTTGGTTTTTAATTTTATCTTTATTATTTAAAATTTTTTTTAGAGTCAGGGTCTCACTCTGTCACCCAGGCTAGAGTGCAGTGGCATGATCATTGCTGCAGCTTCAAACTCCTGGGTTCAAGCAATCATCCTGCTTTACCACACCCAACTAATTAAAAAAATTTTTTTTGAGGGAGAGCTCCTGGGATAATGGTGGATGGGAGGCAGGACTAGATTGCAGCTCCAGACAGAGCAGCACGCAGAGGGTCACAATGTGAATTTTAGCTCCAGATTGACTGCAAGAACAAACTTGCAATCCCGAGAGGACCCAGAGACCCTCTGAAGAAAGCAGGCTGCTCCGGCAAGACCCAGGAAACGCCCAAATAATGTGAGTGCCCCAACTGCAGAAGTGGGAAAGGGAGACCCTCCTTTCTTGAACACACACCCCCACTGGAGAAGCTGAAGGTCTGTTTGCAGGAGAAGTTTCTGACTTTACCTGGAACTGAGTCAAGTTAGAGAGCCAAGCAAAATACAGGGGTAGAGGAAGCAGCAGAAAGGCCCTGCAAGCTCGCTGGGTCACCAAGCAGCCCGTTCCTGTGTGGCACCACAGGGATTCATTGGGAGGGTGGCCAGAGGAGTAGGGGGTAAAACTCCACGGGAGAAGGAATTCTCTAGCTGAACTTTGTAACAATTTGAATGGGGTAAGAAGCCTCCTGGTCAGAACACAAGGGAGGACATGAATTCAGCGTGCAGACTTCACAGACAGGGGAAGAACTAAAGCCCTTTTCTTTCGCAGCTGGAAGGTGGATAGCGTCGGGACAGTTTTCACGCCCATCTTGCTCTCTACCTGGAAACAGACTAGGGGCTGCTGGGGAGGACACAGTGGGATTGAGACCGGCCCTTCGGTTTGCATGGGAGCTGGGTGAGGCCTATGACAGCCAGCTTTCCCCCACTTCCTGACAACCTGCAAGACTCAGCAGAGGCAGTCATAATCCTGGGTATACAACTTCAGTGACCTGGGAATCTCACCCCCATCCCCCACAGCAGCCTCAGCAAGACCTGCCCAAGGAGAGTCTGAGCTCAGACACGCCGAGCCCCACCCCTACCCAATGGTCCTTCCCTATCCACCCTGGTAGCGGAAGACAAAGGGCATATAATCTTGGGAGTTCTAGGGCCCTGCCCACCACTGGTCCCTCTCCACACTACTACAGCTGGTACTATAGCTGATGCTTTCTAGAAAGCAACACCTCCTGGCAGGAGGCCAACCAGCACAAAAATAGAACATTAAATCACCAAAGCTACGAAGCCTCACAGAATCCACTGCACCCACCACCACCTCCACTGGAACAGGCACTAGTATGCATGGCTGAGAGACCCATAGATGGTTCACATCACAGGACTATGCAGACAACCCCCACTACTAGCCCAGAGCTAGGTAGACTCACTGGGCAGCTAGACCCAGAAGAGACAACAATTACTGCAGTTTGGCTCACAGGAAGCCACATCCATAGAAAAAGCGGGAGAGTAATACATCAAGGGAAGAACTCATGCAACAAAAGAATCTGAACAACAGCCTTCAGCCCTAGATCTTCCCTCTGACAGAGCCTACCCAAATGAGAAGCAACCAGAAAACCAACCCCGGTAATATGACAAAACAAGGCTCTTCAACACCTCCCCAAAAATCACACTAGTTCACCAGCAATGGATCCAAACCAAGAAGAAATCCCTGACTTACCTGAAAAAGAATTCAGGAGGGTAGTTATTAAGCTAATCAGGGAGGGAACAGAGAAAGGCAAAGCCCAATGCAAGGAAATCCAAAAAATGACACAAGAAGTGAAAGGAGAAGTATTCAAGGAAATAGATTAAAGAAAAAAACAAAAAATTCAGGAAACTTTTGACACACTTGTAGAAATGTGAAATACTCTGGAAAGTCTCAGCAACAGAACTGAACAAGTAGAAGAAAGAAATTCAGAGCTTGAAGACAAGGTCTTCAAATTAACCCAATGCAACAAAGAAAAAAGAATTAAAAAACATGAACAAAGCCTCCAAGAAGTCTGGGATTCTGTTAAATGACCAAACCTAAGAATAATTAGTGTTTCTGAGGAAGAGGAGAATTCTAAAAGCTTGGAAAATATATTTGGGGGAATAATTGGGGAAAACTTCCCCAGCCTTGCTAGAGACCTGGATATCCAAATACAAGAAGCACCTGGAAATTCATCGCAAAAAGATCTTCGCCTAGGCACACTGTCATCAGGTTATCCAAAGTTAAGATGAAGGAAAGAATTTTAAGAGCTATGAGACAGAAGCACCAGGTAACCTATAAAGGCAAACCTATCAGATTAACAGTAGATTTCTCAGCAGAAACCCTATAAGCTAGAAGGAGTGGGGCCCTATCTTCAGCCTCCCCAAACAAAACAATTATCAGCCAAGAATTTTGTATCCAGTGAAACTAAGCATCATATATGAAGGACAGATATAGTCATTTTCAGATAAACAAATGCTGAGAGAATTCGCCATTACCAAGCCACCACTACAAGAACTGCTAAAAGGAGCTCTAAATCTTGAAACAAATCCTGGAAGTACATCAAAACAGAACCTCTTTAAAGCATAAGTCACACAGGACCTATAAAACAAAAATATAAGTTAAAAAGGAAAAACAAGAGAGAAGAAAACAAAACAAAAAACAAAGTTGACAGGCAACAAAGTGCATGATGAATGCAACAGTACCTCACATTTCAATACTAACATTGAATGGAAATGGCCCAAATGCTCCACTAAGAAGATACAGAACCACAGAATCAATAAGAACTCACAACCAATTATCTGCTGCCTTCAGGACACTCAACTAACACAAGAGGACTCACATAAAATTAAAGTAAAGGAGTGGGGGAAAAAAAAAGGCATTTCATGCAAATGGACACCAAAAGCCAGCAGGGGTAGCTATTCTTATATCAGACAAAATAAACTTTAAGGCAACAGTGGTTAAAAGAGACAAAGAGGTACATTATATAATGGTAAAAGGCCTTGTCCAACAGGAAAATATCACCATCCTAAACATATATGCACCTAACACCGGAGCTCCCAAATTTATAAAACAATTACTTTTTTTTTTTCATTAAAGTTCTAGGGTACATGTGCATAATGTGCAGGTTTGTTACATATGTATACTTGTGTCATGTTGGTGTGCTGCACCCATCAACTCGTCAGCACCCATCAACTCGTCATTTACATCAGGTATAACTCCCAATGCCATCCCTCCTCCCTCCCCCCTCCCCATAATAGGCCCCGGTATGTGATGTTCCCCTTCCCGAGTCCAAGCGATCTCATTGTTCAATTCCCACCTATGAGTGAGACCATGTGGTGTTTGGTTTTCTGTTCTTGCAATAGTTTGCTGAGAATGATGGTTTCCAGCTGCATCCATGTCCCTACAAACGACACAAACTCATCCTTTTTTTATGGCTGCATAGTATTCCATGGTGTATATGTGCCACATTTTCTTAATCCAGTCTGCCACTGATGGACATTTGGGTTGATGCCAAGTCTTTGCTATTGTGAATAGTGCCGCAATAAACATACGTGTGCATGTGTCTTTATAGCAGCATGATTTATAATCCTTTGGGTATATACCCAGTAATGGGACGGCTGGGTCAAATGGTGTTTCTAGTTCTAGATCCTTGAGGAATCACCATACTGTTTTCCATAATGGTTGAACTAGTTTACAATCCCACCAACAGTGTAAAAGTGTTCCTATTTCTCCACATCCTCTCCAGCACCTGTTGTTTCCTGACTTTTTAATGATGGCCATTCTAACTGGTGTGAGACTGTATCTCATTGTGGTTTTGATTTGCATTTCTCTGATGGCCAGTGATGACAAGCATTTTTTCATGAGTCTGTTGGCTGTATGCATGTCTTCTTTTGAGAAATGTCTATTCATATCCTTTGCCCACTTTTTGATGGGGTTGTTTGTTTTTTTCTTGTAAATTTGTTTGAGTTCTTTGTAAGTTCTAGATATTAGCCCTTTGTCAGATGAGTAGATTGCAAAAATTTTCTCCCATTCTGTAGGTTGCCTGTTCACTCTGATGGTATATATGTGAACGCTCTATAATAAAAAGTTAAAAAATTTTGGCCCCAAACGGATCACCTGAGGTCAGGAGTTTGAGACCAGCCTGGCCAACATGGTGAAACCCCGTAAAAAAAAAACAAAAAAAAAACAACAAAAAAAACCATTACTAATAGACCTAAGAAATGAGACAGAAAGCAACACAATAATAGTGGGGGACTTCAATACTCCACTGACACTAGCCAGGTCATCAAGACAGAAAGTCAACAAGGAAACAATGGATTTAAACAATACCTTGGAACAAACAGACTTAGCAGATATATACAGAATATTTCATCCAACAACCACAGAATATACATTCTATTCAACAGCGCACAGAACTTTCTCAAAGATAGACCATAATATGATAGGCCATAAAATGAGCCTCAATTAATTTAAGAAAATTGAAATTATATCAAGCACTCTCTCAAACCACAGTGGAATAAAACTGGAAATCAACTCCAAAAGGAACCCTCAAAACCATGCAAATACATGGAAATTAGATAACCTGCTCCTGAATGAGCACTGAGTCAAAAACGAAATCAAGATGGAAATTTAAACATTCTTCAAACTGAATGACAATAATAACACAACCTATCAAAACCTCTGGGACTGGACGCAGTGGCTCACGTCTGAAATCCTAGCACTCTGGGATGCCGATTCAGGTGGATCATGAGGACAAGAGATCGAGACCATCCCAGCCAACATGGCGAAACCCTGTCTCTGCTAAAAATACAAAAATTAGCTGGGTGTGGTGGTATGCACCTGTAGTCCCAGCTACTTGGGAGGCTGAGGCAGGAGAATCACTTGAACCCAGGAGGTGGAGGTTGCAGTGAGCCGAGATCGCACAATTGCCCTCCAGTCTAGTGACAGAGTGAGACTCCGTCTCAAAAAAAAAAAAAAAAAAAAAAAGAAAAGAAACTTCTGGGATACAGCAAAGATGGTGCTAAGAGGAAAGTTCATAGCCCTAAACACCTACATCAAAAAGTCTGAAAGAGCACAAACAGACGTTCTAAGATCACACCTCAAGGAACTAGAAACTAGAACAAACCAAACCCTAACCCAGCAGAATAAAGGAAATAACCAAGATCAGACCAGAGCTAAATGAAATTGAAACAACAACAAAAAGAAATACAGGCTGGGTGCAGTTGCTCACGTCTGTAATCCCAACACTTTGGGAGGCCAAGGCAGGTGGATCACCTGAGGTCAGGAGTTCCAGACCAGCCTGGCCAACACGGGGAAACCCCAACTCTACTAAAAATACAAAAATTAGCCAGGCATGGTGGCACATGCCTTGGAATACCAGCTACTCGGGAGGCTAGGGCAAGAGAATCACTTGAACCTGGGAGGTGGAGGTTGCAGTGAGCCAAGATCGCACTCCAGCCTGGGCAATAGAGTGAAACTCCATCTCAAAAAACAAACAAGAAGAGATGGATAAATTTCTGGAAAAATACAACACTCCTAGCTTAAATCCAGAAGAATTAGATACCCTGAACAGAGACCAGTAACAAGCAGCAAGATTGAAATGGTAATTAAAAAATTACCAACAGAAGAAAGTCCAGGACCAGATGGATTCACAGATGAATTCTACCAGACATTCAAAGAAGAATTGGTGCCAATCCTTTTGACACTATTCCACAAGATAGAGAAACGAGGAAGGAACCTTCCTTAATTCATTCTATGAAGCCAGCATGACCCTAATACCAAAACCAGGAAAGGACATAACCAAAAAAGAAAACTACAGACTGATATCCTTGATGAACATAGATGCTAAAATCCTTAACAAAATACTAGCTAACCGAATCCAACAACATATCACAAAGATAATCCACTATGATCAAGTGGGTTCCATACCAGGGATGAAGGGATGGTTTAACATACGCAAGTCAATAAATGTGATACACCACATAAGCAGAATTTAAAACAAAAATCACATAATCATCTCAATAGATGCAGAAGAAGACTTTGACAAAATCCAGCATCACTTTATGATTAAAACTCTCAGCAAAATCAGCATACAAGGGACATACCTTAATATAATAAAAGCTATCTATGACAAACCCACAGCCAACATAATACTGAATGGAGAAATGTTGAAAGCATTCCCTCTGAGAACTGGAATAAGACAAGGATGCCCACTCTCAACACTCCTCTTCAACATAGTACTGGAAGTCCTAGCCAGAGCAATCAGACAAGAGAAAGAAATAAAGGGAATCCAAATCAGTAAAGGGGAAGTCAAACTGTCACTGTTTGCTGACAATAAGATCATTTACCTTGAAAACCCTCAGGACTCCTCCAGAAAGCTCCTAGAACCGATAAAAGAATTCAGCAAAGTTTGCAGATACAAGATTAATGTACAAAAATCAGTAGCTCTTCTACACACCAACAGCAACCAAGTGGAGAATCGAATCAAGAACTCAACCCTTTTTACAATAGCTGCAAAAAAAAAAAATACTTAAGAATATACCTAACAAAGGAGTCAAAAGACCTCTACAAGGAAAACTATAAAACATTGCTGAAATAAATCATAGACAACACAAACAAATGTTAACACAACCCATGCTCATGGATGGGTAGAATCAGTATTGTGAAAATGACCATACTGCCAAAAGCAATCTACAAATTCAATGCAATCCCCATCAAAATACCACCATCATTCTTCAGAGAATTAGAAAAAACAATTCTAAAATTCATATGGAACCAAAAATGAGCCCACAACCCACATAGCCAAAGCAAGACAAAGTAAAAAGAACAAATCTGGAAGTATCACACTACTTTATTTCAAACTATACTGTAAGGCCAAAACAGCATGGTACTGGTATAAAAATAGGCACATAGATCAATGGAACAGAATATAGAACCCAAAAATAAACCCAAATGCTTACAGCCAATTGATCTTCAACAAAGCAAACAAAAAACATAACGTGTGGAAAGGACAACCTTTTCAACAAATGGTGCTGGGATAATTGGCTAGCCACCTGTAGGAGAATGAAACTGGATCCTCATCTCTCACCTTATACAAAAATCAAGTAAAGATGGATTAATGACTTAAACCTAAGATGTGAAACTATAAAAATTCTAGAAGATAACATTGGAAAACCCCTTCTAGACATTGGCTTAGGCAAGGATTTCATGACCAAGAACCCAAAAGTAAATGTAATAAAAACAAAGATAAACAGCTGGGACCTAATTAAACTAAAGAGCTTTTGCACGGCAAAGGGAACAGTCAGCAGAGTAAAAAGACAACCCACAGAGTAGGAGAAAATCTTCACAATGTATACATCTGACAAAAGACTAATACCCAGAATCTGCAATGAACTCTAACAAATCAGTAAGAAAAAAACAAACAATCACATCAAAAAGTGGGCTAAGGACATGAATAGACAATTTTCAAAAGAAGATAGACAAATGGCCAACAAACATATGAAAAAATGCTCAACATCACACACTAATGATCAGGGAAATGCAAATCAAAACCACCATATGATACCTTACTCCTGCAAGAATGGTCATAATCAAAAACCCAAAAAACAGTAGATGTTGGCATGGATGCAATGAAAAGGAAACACTTCTACATTGCTGGTGGGAATGTAAACTAGTACAGCCACTATGGAAAACAGTACAGAGATTCCTTAAAGAACTAAAAGTAAAACTACTATTTAATCCAGAAATCCCACTACTGGGTATCTACCCAGAGGAAAAGAAGTCATTATTTGAAAAAGATATTTGCACACCCATGTTTATTGCAGCACAATTAACAATTGCAAAATTGTGGAACCAACCCAAATGCCAACAAGTGGATCAAGAAACTGGTGTGTATACATATATGAGATGGAATACTACACAGCCATAAAAAGGAGTGAATTCACAGCATTTGCAGTGACCTGGCTGAGATTGGAGACTATTACTCTCAGTGAAGTAACTCAGGAATGAAAAACCAAACATCATATGTTCTCACTGATACGTAGGAGCTAAGCTATGAGGATTCAAAGGCATAAGAATGACACAATGGACTTTGGGGACTCAGGGGGAAGAGTGTGAGGAAGGTGAGGGATTAAAGGACTACAAATATGATGCAGTGTATACTGCTCAGTTGATATGTGCACCAAAATCTCACAAATCACCACTAAAGAACTTACTCATGAAACCAAGTAACACCTGTACCCCAATAACTTATGGAAAAATAAAAATAATAGTAATAATAATAAAATTTTGGGTACAGGAGGCTGAGGCAGGAGAATGGCGTGAACCCGGGAGGCGGAGCTTGCAGTGAGCCAAGATCACGCCACTGCACTCCAGCCTGGGCGGCAGAGCGAGACTCTGTCTCAAAAAAAAAAAATAAAAAAATAAAATAAAATAAAATTTTGTGTAGAGAGGGGTCTTGCTGTTTCGCTCAGACTGGTCATTGCTTGAACTCCTGACTTCAAGCAATCTTCTCACCCTTCCCAAATGGCTGGGATTACAGGTGTGAGCCACCACACTCAGCCCTGGATAGTTTGTTTGGCCCTGTCAAGTCTCAGGTTGAAATCTGACCTCCAGTGTTGGAGGTGGGGCCTGGTGAGAGGTGTCTGGATCATGGGGTTGGATCCTTCATGAATGGTCTGGTGCCATTCTCAAAGGAGGGAGTGAGTTCTCACCCTTAGTTTCCGAGAAAAGTGGTTGTTGAAAAGAGCCTGGCACTTCTTTTGCCATGTGAGGCTAGCTTCCCCCTCAACTTCCATCAGGAATGGAGGAAACATGAGGCCCTGAAGAAGCCAAGCAGATGGATGCTGACACCATGCTTCTTGTACAGCCTGCAGAACCATGAGCCAAATAAATCTCTTTTCTTTATAAATTTCCCAGCCTCACGTATTCCTGTATAACAACCCAAACAGACTAAGGCAGGATTGTATCTTAAAATAAATGTACAATATAGATTTTTCCTCCTAGAAACCTCCTAATAAAGCAAAGATATGTCTTACAACTGATTGTGCCTCAGAATCAAGGAAATAAAATAGTTATTATGCTATAGAAGGCATGACTGTTTTAAGACAAAAATAGTTAAGCTCCTAGGGAGTAGAGTACAGGCTGTAGGTTTATTACATTGCAGCAAATTCACCACAATGGTTATAACCTTTAAAAAGATTGTAACTTTTCCATTAATAGCCTGATCGCCGCCAGGGTTGTGTATGTACAATCACAGCACTTTGGAGGCCAAGGCAGGAGGATCACTTGAGCCCAGGAATTTAAAACCAGCCTGGGCAACATGGTGAAACTCCGTCTCTACTAAAAAAAATTTTTTAATTAGCCAGATGTGGTGGCACATGCCTATAGTCCTGGGTACTTGGGAGTCTGAGGGCTGAGGTGGGAGGATCACTTGAGCTTAGGAACCTGCAACACAGCACTCCAGCCTGGGTGACAGAGCAAGACCCTGTCTCAAAAATATAAAACAAAATAAAAATGTAAAATAACCTGATTGTCCTCAGGCTTCTACAGCCTGTAGATACAAATGAATCTAATTACTCTGCCCACTACATTTTGTTAGTTCCAACCCCTCAGTGCCAAGCTTCAGGACTTCAAGACTCCCTTCCCTGAATATCCCCAGTTACTTCTGGGAGTCCTCTATGCTCAGGACTAACTCTTCCATGTGCTTCTGCTCTGTCCTCTCTGTAGATGTCCATTCTGTGTCCAGCCACTTGATGGAAGTATCTCCTGCTGCCACTCTTAACCCTGCACTCTGAGAACCCTACCTTCCCAGGAGAGAAAATATATATATGCCCGATCTAGGAGATGTATCTCCTGGTACTCAAAATTTGTACATCTTTCCAATAAATGTCTTGCTAAATTTTCCTGCTTAGTTAAGGGTCATACATACAGAAAGCTACTACTAGCTCCTTCAAGTAATCTGGATCCCCTACAGACTTTTTAGCAACAGTTATCTTAGTCAGTTTTATGCTACTATAACAGAACATCACAGACTGAATAATTTATAAACAATAGAAATTTATTTCTCATGATTCTGGAGGCTGGAAAGTCCAATATCAAGGCACCAGCATCTGGTGAGGGCCTTCTTGCTGCATCGTACCATGGAAGAAGGTAAAAGAGCAAAAGAACATGAGAGGAGAGAGAGTCAAACTCTCCAATTATTAGCAACTCACTCCCAGAATAATTAACCTGTTCCAGTGATAATTGCATTAATTCATTTATGAGGGCAGAGCTCTCACGACCTAACCATCTCTTAAAGATCCCACCTTTCAATACTGTTGCATTGAGGATTAACTTTCCAACACATAGGTTTTGGGGGACACATTCAAACCATAGCAACAATCTATGCCTTTGCTGTAACTGCATGTAATTCAAGGAGAGTGTTGGTTGGGCTGAAGGGGGTGAAGGAGAGTGAGAAGCAAGTGACAGTCATATCCTTTTTCAATCCCCTGCTCCATTTTAAGGCATCCTCCAAATTTCTAGATCATCACTAAAGAAACATACCTAGATCCACCAGTGTTTCTGCAAGCATTGGAGGAAAACTCCAGTCTCTGGAACAAAATACAGTGTTTACAGAGTCCTTACTAGTCTATATAGGCCTTTATATACAAAGCTTTTATATTTCAACAAGAAGAATCCTCATTTTTTAATCTAGGGAAGTTCCTACATCATTTGATCATTTTTCTTTCCCTTCTTTCCATCCCTCATTCTCCTTATGATTCCTCTTCTACCTCTAAGACCTGAAACAAACAAACAAACAAACTTCCTCTTTGAAAGTCCCTTCCTCCTTTACATATTAACCCATGTAAGTGGGCATGACAGAGGAGGGGAATACAGTTCTTCAGGCACAACCAGACTCTGAATCTTAATTTGATTCCCCCAGTACCCCTACCACCTTTATATACCACCAAAGAGGATGAATAACAGCAATAAGCTCTAATGTTGATTTAATACACCGATAGTGTATTTTGGTATCAGAGAAGAAAATCCTATCCTATTTATTTTTTAAGCTAATTAGTTCAAATAGGAGAGCTGCTGAAAGAAAATATCATCCTTATCCTAAATGATGATCAACTTAACCACTGAAATATGAAAACTGATAGCAGTAATGCTTGTTGCTATAAAGTTCAGTCAATATTCCTGTTCATGCTGGAGAGTATCTATGGAGAGGTGACTAACTACATATATTATTGATGGAGCTGGGCTATGATGTGAGACAATAGTGAAAATAACTTGCAAATTGAAATAAAATAAAATATTCTGACTTTCCACAAGAAAAGCCCAACTACCAATTTTCTCTTACTCTTAAAACATTCTGACTGGAGTAGGGTTTCAGTTATATGCCTTATTTTCAGGCTTAATTCGATATTTAAATATTTTTCCTTGCATTCAGTTAAAATTATGGTAGTTGAATACCAGAAAAGAGTGTTTAAATATTAGAAATAAAGCCTTAGAGAACTCACTTAAATCTAGCAGTGCAAATGACCAGACTGCAAGGTGAGTTGTCAGTTATTTAGAAGCAATCTGAATCATCAATGTAATCAGAAAGCTCTATATTGATCATTTATAACAAAAGAAGTCAAATGGTTAAAACTGCCGGCACTGATACAAGTTCCTAATCATATCCAAACTTGAGTATCACTCGCTATGATCTAACTTCTCCTATTCCCAAATAACCCAGACCTGGTGGAGGATATGGCTTTGTTTTCATATTCAAGCTTTAGGAAATTATTTATAGAACATAACATATACAGGCTTCTACACATAAAGAGAAAAAGATCATTTTATTATACCACTTACCTTTACTTTACAAAAGATTATTATAATCCATCACCCTTACCAGAGAAATAACTCAGTTCTTTCTTTATCAAAAATGGGTCAGTGGTGTCCTCCTTGGAAATAAAGGATATCAAACCGTTGTAGGATTACAAATAATCTCAAGCATTTTCTTTATAGTTCCTGAATCAAATACTTTGGCTATTTTTAGTACTTAAATAAATAGCATCAAAAAGCCTTTGGTTTTATATGAAGTTTTATGAGCCTTTTTGTGTAATATAGAGGATTCCATTGTCTAATCTAGAGATGTGAAATTTTACAATCATGGGGTGAGTGTTTGGTATTTTACACCTTAACAGGATAGCTTATACAAACAGTTGGTTACTATCACTATAAATTAAATAAACTTTCATTTGATAGATCTATGTTCTCAAAATATATATGTTGTTTTGTATGTGCTTATGCATATGCCTAATAAAATGGATTGTTTAGCCAGGTTTACTCAGGAGATTAGAACATTGCCAATAAGGAGCATCTCTTCCAGAGGCTATTGTCTTTTTCTTTTTCTACTTTTATTTTAGATTCAGAGGTACATGTGCAGGCTTGTTACTTGGGTATATTGTGTGATGCCAAGGTTTGGGTTACGAATGATTTAATCAGCCAGGTACTGAGCATAGTACCCAATGGTTAGTTTTTCAACCCTTTCCCCGCCCACCCACTTCCCCCTTCTAGTAGTCCCCAGGGTCTATTGTTGTCCTCTTTATGACCATGAGTATCCAATGTTTAGCTCTGACTTATAAGTGAGTACATATGGCATCTGGTTTTCTGTTCCTGTATTAATTCAATTAGGATAATGGCCTCCAACTGCATCCATGTTGCTGGAAATGACATGATTTTATTCTTTTTTATTCCTGTGTAGTATTCCATGCTGTATATATACCAACATTTCCTTTATCCAATCCACTATTGATGGGTACCTAAGTTGATTCCATGTCTTTGCTATTGTGAACTGTGCCGTGATGAACATATGAGTGCATGTCTTTTCAGTAGGATGATT
This sequence comes from Macaca thibetana thibetana, assembly GCF_024542745.1. Taxonomy (NCBI): domain Eukaryota; kingdom Metazoa; phylum Chordata; class Mammalia; order Primates; family Cercopithecidae; genus Macaca; species Macaca thibetana. The sequence continues at coordinate 74,375,419 of NC_065592.1, read as the reverse complement.
TGTTTTCTTTTGCATATACACCTAGTAATGGGATTGCTGGATTAATGGTAGTTCTGTTTTAAGTTATTTGAGAAATCTATAAACTGTTTTCCACAGTAGCTGAATTTACATTCCCACCACCAGTGTATAAGTGTATAAGCGTTTCCTTTTCTCCACAGCCTTCTTAACATCTGTTGTTTTTTGACTTTTTAAGAATAGCCCTTCTGACAGGTGTGAGATGTTATCTCATTACGGTTTTGATTTGAATTTCTCTGATGATTAGTGATGTGAAACATTTTTTCACATGTTTTTTCATATGTTTGTTGGCTTGAAGACACTTGTATGTCTTCTTCTGCAAAGTGCCTGTTCGTGTCTTTTGTCCATTTTTAAATGGGGTTATTTGGGTTTTGCTTGTTCAATTATTTAAGTTCCATATTGATTCTAGATATTAGACCTTTGTCAGATGCATAGTTTCTGAATATTTTCTCCCATTCTGTAGGTTGTCTGTTTACTTTATTAATAGTTTCTTTTGCTGTGCAGAAGCTCTTTAGTTAGGTCCCACTTGTCAATGTTTGCTTTTGTTGAGATTGCTTTTGGGGACTTAGTCATAAATTCTTTCCCAAGACTGATGTCCAGAATGGTGTTTCCCAGGTTTTCTTCTAGGATTCTTATAGTGTGAGGTTTACATTTAAATCTTTAATCCATCTTGAGTTAGCTTTTGTATATGGTGAAAGATAGGAGTCCAGTTTTATTCTTTATATGGCTAGCCACCTATCTCAGCATGATTTATTGAATCAGGAATCCTTTCCCCACTGCTTATTTTTGTTGACTTTGTCAAATATCAGATGGTTATAGGTGTGTGGCTTTATTTCTGAGTCTCTATTCTGAGTCTCTGTTCCACTGGTCTATGTGTCTGCTCCATTGATCTATTTGTACCAGTACCACGCTGTTTTGATTACTGCAGCATGCTTCCAGCTTTGTTCTTTTTGCTTAGGGTTGCTTTGGCTGTTTAGGCTCTTTTTTGGTTCCATATGAATTTTAGAATAGTTTTTTTTCTAGTTCCGTGAAAAATAACATTGATAATTTGAAAGGAATGGCACTGAATCCACAGATTGCTTTGCACAGTATGGCAATTTTAACAATTTTGATTCTTCTAATCCATGAGCATGTAATGTTTTCCATTAGTTTGTATCATCTATGATTTCTTTTGGCAGTGTTTTGTAGGTCTCCTTGTAGAGATCTTTCATCTCATTGGTTAGATGTAGTCTGAGGTATTTAATTTTTTTGTGGCTATTGTAAATGAGATTGCATTCTTTATTTGGTTCTCAGCTTGAACATTATTGATATATAGAAATGCTACTGATTTTATATCCTGAAACTTTACTGAAGTCATTTATCAGTTTCAGGAGCCTTTTGGTAGAGCCTTTGGGGTTTTCTAGATATGGAATCATATCATCTGCAAAATGAAATAATTCCACTTCTTCTTTTCCTATTTGAATGAGAGGGTATGTCTTGATGTGGGATCTGGAAACCAAGTATCTGAAAAGTTCAGTTTTGCTATGAGAAAAAAACCATTACTCTATCAAAATGAATCAAGGCTTAATAAAATATTTCATATTTTACATTGAAGGATGAGGAAGCATATAAAGAAAATAGGCATCAAGGTTGGTGGCTGAAATAATGCAGAGAAGTAAAATCAAGTGCAAGTTCAGATTTGGTGACTTGGAGTCTCAACTTTGAATAGAGAATGTATGTTCCATATTATGTAGCATAATTCAGGGATTTCTTTACCCTTTAGTCTCAGGTTTGAAAGAGGAGTTCTGATTCAGAGTCTGGGAGTGTTCCTGAAGCCACCAGTGTTTCTACAGGCAATGGAGGAAAAGCCTAGCCTTCAGAACAAATTGGTTTTTAGGGAGCCCTTGCTGCCCTTTTCACGCCTTTAAACACACAGCCAAATCCCCCATCAGCCTTCACGTTTACAACAAGAACAATTCTCATTTTTTAACTTAGGGAAACACACCACTCAGGACAAGACAATAATAAACACTACTAAATTATGTGAAAGGGTTATAGAACATAAACTCAAAGGAGGGCTGAAGTTGGTTTGAATGCATAGCTAGATGCTTCATTGTAGCCACATAGGCATGAGTAGGGCAAACTGCTGAAATTTGCTGAGGATCAAATTATGCTCCACAAGATCATGCTCGCAAGAACCACCAGAATATCCAACAAAATCACTAGAATCTAAGACTTGCTCAAGAATATTTCTCTGAGAATAGGCAGACATAGAATGAGTTAAGTGAAGCCAGACCACAACACCTCACTGGATTAATGTCCTGATTTTTCCATTGCATAAGTTTACTCTGGGCAAAATTAGAGTTGGGGGGAGGTTAGGGTGGGAGGTTGGAGGGGAAGAGTGGATCCACACTCTGATAGATCCTATTTAACTAGTTTTACTTTACTGTGCAGACTACCTCCCACAACTGGTAACCTTGAATGTGGGCAGACATGCTTCCAGAAATGTGAGTGGAGGCAGGGGGGAATAAAGAAAATGCAACTACAAAATTGAAAACTCATACTAGCACAATGATGTTTAAATGATTTTCAAGTGCTGGAAAACCGCTGGTGTGGAAAAGAGTTGCCTGACGCTTTGGCTTGAAGGCCAGGGCTTGTCACTTACCGCGTCAGGAGAAATTTCTCTCCTTTCGACAATAATCTCTGCACTGCCTACCTCATGAGGTCCTTGCGATGCCAAGATGCCGCCAGTGTGGGCTGCGCCTCAGCTGAGCACAGATTCTGCAGCCTCGCACTTTGGACGGGAAGTCCCACCTCCGCAACCCTGACCTGACCGGCTACCCACCCCCACCACCCGGAAGTGAACACCACGAGCTAGCGCGTCTACTTCACAGGCCAGGCCATCAACTCAACTGCCAAGGGGTCCATTGTACCAGCTGGGTCATGGATCTCTCCCGCCTGAAATCTGACTCCACCCACCAAAAGTCTGAGCCTGCAGGCCTAGATTTCGACTCTGCTGGCCAAGATTATTTCTCTGCAGCCCAAGAATTCGACTCTTTCTACCAAGAATTGAACCTAGACTCTCTTAATGAAGATCTTCTTTCCCAGTTCATGCCACATGCCAGGACAGAGACCTCTGTGGGCACATATGAATCCCACTCGACTTCTGAACTGGAGGATCTGACAGAGCCTGAGCAAAGAGAGCTCAAAGCCAAACTCACTAAATTGGAGGCTGAAATTGTAACCCTACGCCACGTACTAGCAGCCAAAGATAGACGCTGTGGGAAGCTCAAGAGGAAGTTAGGCTTCACAGCTTTGGTAGGGCTGAGACAGAATCTATCCAAGAGCTGGCTTGATGTTCAGGTCTCCAACACCTATGTGGAACAGAAGGTGTCAGCTGCTCTGTCCACCATGGGCACTGCCCTCTGCAGGAAGCTTGGAGGCATAAAGAAGTCGGCCACATTCAGATCTTTTGAAGGTCTGATGGGGACAATCAAGTCCAAAGTGGCACGGGGCAAAGAGCTTGGCCCTGACTGTCTTTCTTCTGCAGAGGGTGGAGATGATCCGCTCTCAGTTTTGGGGAGTGGGGAAGACCCACTCCAGATTCCGGGGAGTGGGAATGATCCACTCCCAGTTCTGGAGAATGAGGATGACCAGCTCTGCTTTCTGGAACCAGAATGAGCCCCCTTGGTAACCTTGCCTGGTACTAAACCAGGGCAAGAACCCCCTTCCCTCATTACATTTGCAACTCTGCCCAACAAAAACAAGCAAGTAAACCACAATGGTAAAGTGGTTAATTCCGGAAATTGACAGGATCCAGTTTTGAGAAAAGAACATAGATATTTGCTGCTCTTAAGATAGAGAACCCAAAGTTTTGTACCTGGTTATTTTGCACTTAAGTTTATAGACGAAATGTGTCATTATATTAGCTTTCCTGAGACTGTATCTAATGGACAAGTCAGTGACTCCAGAGGGGTCTTAGCCAAAGCCCAAGCTCTCTTTTGGAAAACTAGTCTATTAGAAAGCCAAAGTAGATTTCTGTTTAAGCTTGAAAGAGGTATGAAGTAATCTGTAGTTTTTTGGTTTTTGTTTTTTTCCCTTCCTCATTTCCTTCCTTCCATCAGTCTCAGACAAAGTCACCTTGAAAGCTCCACCTGGCCTACAACTTTTATTTAAAAAGATAATCAAGAAAACTTCATCTTCTCTGAGACCCAGAAAAAGAGAGGAAAATAGTAATAGTGCACTTAATGTTACATTATTAATACAGGTTTTGTAAAACTTGTTTGTTTTCAAAGCTCTGGACTAAGCAAAACAACAGCATCAGTTTAGGAAATTGTTACTACTTTGCACACAAACTGAAATTGCAACTTTGCCTTGTGCTTTATTTACAATTTCTTTATATATCAAAATGAGTGTTTTAAAGTTTAACCCTTGAAGCAGCATGTCTTTGCCATAGCAGCACTTCACTTAAAAGGAAGAAATTGCTTCTCTGGCAGTATTCCTAGTTAGTTACCACCTCCAGCTGAGGGGCTGGAGGAAAACAGGTATAGCCAAATTCAAGAAAGATACACCCCTGTCTCAAGGAACATTTTAAAAAGAATGTCTGTCCCCTGTGAGCTGGCTGTTATGTCTTTGAATGGACCTAACTATACATTTTTGCTCTTAACTCTGCCCTTCTTTTTAGGTAACCCTAAATGAGAAGGAAGCAGAATATAACCCTCTGGAGAGCTCAAGACAGTAGGAACCTGGACTGTGTTTGTTTCAATTTTCTGATATCTGATTTTCACAGGAATATACATTTTTTTTGTTTTCCTTTTCCATTTCCAAAATGCCAAGATCTGGGAGCCTCTTTCATTCCTCTAGTCACACTGCCTGCGATAGAAGTTAGTGTCTTATTGGCTGTGGGCAGAGACTAGGACTCTTATTTGCTTGGGTACATTTCAGTAACCTCTCACTGCCTAAAATAGTAGTCCCTCCAGCCTAAGAAGATGATTCTGTTTTGTTGACTCTTGAATGCTCCCCCAACATTCCTTTGGTTTTCCTATAAGCAAAACCAAATACCACTATAAATATAAAAGCATTTGGTAAACTGTAAAGTTACTCATGTATCCCAACCCTCTACATTTCTGAAGACAAAATTTTGCTTGGATTAAAAGAAGATGTTTTACTATTTTGCATGTTTGATTTTTAATTTGTTGTGTTTATCAACCAAAATGGCTTTGTATGCTGAAGAACAAGAGGCGAGCCTGCAGCATACAAGAAATGAAAGTAGTCCAACAGGCAAAGGCTTTGACATATTTCAGGAAAGCTTGTGTTAGGGACAATCTCAGACTATTATCATGGGCCAAACCTGAGAGATGTTATATTTTCTTTAATAATTTCTAAAATAGTAGTAAGTTTCCCCCAATAAATTCTCAACTCTGTAAAAGTAGTAAAGTACATATTTATTTTTGTTGATTATTGTCCATTTCTGGCTTAGGATAGATCTTCAATAAACACATGTTAAATCAAGGAAGGAATTAACATCATATACTTCAGACATCAAATATTGAATCTAAGAGATTATCAACAACATGAACTTGTTGACAAGTTCCTTTTGCTTTTAAACAAAAATATATTGTTTATTCAAAGCCTATCTGAGATCCTACTATGTATCAAGAGCTGTCCCAGGTTCTCAAGGCATAGAAGTAAATTAGACATTGTATGTGCTCTCTAGAAACACTCAGACTTTCAAATCATTATAATTCAGTGAGTGCTAAAATAGAGCTGTGTGCCAGATATAAAAGAAGTCCTGAGGAAGGGGTGTTCAACTCTGTCTTGGTAGGTCAGTAAAGCCTTTAGAGAGACAGAAAGTCTTAGAGGACCAGGAGAAGTTTGCAGACAGACAAGAATAGAATATTCCAGACAACATCCAGAGGAACTGAGTCACAAAGGAATGTATAAGAATGGCATATTCTAGGAACTAACAGTACATCACTGCGGCTAGAGAGGAAGGGGAAATGGTGTTACATGAGTAAGAAAAAATAAGCAGGGGGCAAAAATCATAAGTAGTCTTACATACTACCTTAGATATTAATATTTAAGCCTTTAGGAAATGGGAGGCATTGAAGCACTTAAGTAAAAAAGTAACTATCAAATTTTTGTTTTAGATTACTCTGGTCATCAGAGAAATAGATTAAGTATTAAAGAGGTAGAATCAGACTTAGGAACCAACTGCATGAGGTCGGGAGAGGGGGATAAATTTGCAAGATAATAAGGCTGTAGCATTGAAAAGGCCTGATATTATTGAAACTGGAGTTGCACATTCATTTTGCTTTGGCTTTTTTGTATCAGTGGTCATGGGCACCAAATAAAATGCTTCCATGAACATTTGGATTCTGGCTCTAAAGTTTCCTCGAGATTTCTTTTTTCCACCTGCTTCTACCCTTCCTATGTATTGGCTTTCTTCATCCTCTACCCTGTCTGCCTTCATAACTTGATCATCTCCACTCATCTAGGCCTATTTGGATTTTGTAGCCCAGCTTAAGTCTATTTAACTTGGCCAATTCAGGATGCAATTTTCAATAGTTCCTAGAATATGTGTACACCCAAAGATTCACATCCCTAGGTTTCGCTCAATACCTGAGAACTACCAGATGGGAATGACACTGAAACAAAATTTCCTGAGGCCCTCAGTTTTCTGGGACTTTAATTGCCCATATGAGTGAAGGGATTAGGATAGAAAATTGAGACAAGATGACACGGCCTTGATGTTTATGTCTTCCCACCCCAAATTCATAGGTTGAAATCCTAACCACAGGGTGATGGTATTGGGAGATGAGGCCTTTTGGGAAGTGATTAGCCCTCATAAATGGCTTATCAACAAGCCAAAGGGAGCTTGTTTGCCCTTTTCACCATGGGAAAACACAGTGAGAAGGCACCATTAATAACCCTGGAAATAGGCCTTCACCAGACACTGAATCTACAGATAACTTGATCCACCTCCAGAAAAATAAGAGATAAATTTCTGTCAAGCTACCCAGTTTATAGCAGCCCAGATGACTAAGACACAAGAATTGAAAGTTATGCTTCCCAGAGATAACACTTTCCATGCTGCTGGCAAGGATGATGATAGAATACCAATCCCTATGTTCATTACTATCATACATGTCCCGGAAAAATACTAGCATCGCTCCCAAAGAAATTCGCCAGCATTTTCTAGAGGCTCCTCTGCTTTCTGATTCATCAAAATGCCAAGTTCCATATTTGAAAGAAAGTACTTTTATTACATGCTCTACTCTTAATGGCTTGTGTGGACTACAGAGAGGTGATTAGCAATCACTGATCCAGAACTGTGCAGGTTTCCTGATAGTGGCAGGCAATGTGCTTGATGGCTCCACCTATCAAGGGGACAATGATGGCACAGGTTGATTCTGCTAAGGATTTGCATCTGGGCACAGAATTTCAGTTTCTTGCCTGTGGACTGTAATGTAAGGAAAAAGGATGAGCATCACTCTATTGAAACAACTGTGGAAAGAGGATTCCAGAAGGATGACAGAGTGGGAAGCACAAGGAACCTGTCTCTCTACTTAGATAACAATTGAGCTGGCAAATCAGTGTGATGTAACAATTTTGGAACATTAGAATATACTGAAGGCTTGCAACTTCCAGGGGAAGGCTTGAACAATAAATTGTAGTTAATTTCAGTACTCTGAACACAGTACCATCTACCCATTCCCAGTCCCAGCCCTGTAACTGGTAAATGTGCATATGTTTCTGGAACAACCTGTACATAGCTTGTGAGAGCCAGGGTTGGCAAAAAGGACCCTGTCTTCCAAATAGTAGAGATCTGTGCTCTGATCAATCATTGATTGCTGCTTCTGCTCACAGAGGTACAGACAGAGGTGGGCAGCCATTGTTGTTGTACCTAGCCCCACTGTGGCAATCACCTCCCTACTAGCTGAAGTGACTTCTAAGGGACTTAAAGGGCCAGTGCTCTTTTTTCTCCCCTTCATTTTTCTCTTTTTCCTCTTTTGGGAGCCAGACATTCAAAAACAACTGCATATATGGGAGAAATTAGAAAGTGATTGTGCATGTCCAGGAAAAAGCTCAGGAAATACCTGAGAAGACCTTAAATTTATATTTCAGGTTAATCCTTGGAACAGAGATAGCCTACAACAATAAAAAATAATAACAATCAACAAAAACAATACCAAAAAAACATTAAATTCTGGGAAATTAGGGGAATCTAATTACCAGAGTTACCACGTTACTAGATTCAAAAGTCCAGTTTTCAAAAAAAATCAGAAGGCATACAAAGAACAGGAAAGTATGGTCCATTTAAAGAATAAAAATAAACCACATGTCCTGAAAAAAAACACATGGCAGATACAGTAGACAAATACCTTAAAAATAGCTTAAAGATGCTCATAGAACTAAAGGGAGATGTGGAGAAAAGAAAATTATGCATGAACAAAATGGAAATATAAATAAAGATACAGAAAACCTAAGGAGAGAAAAAAAAATTCTGGAGTTAAGAAGAACAATAATTGAAATGAAAAATTCACTGGAGGGATTCAAAAGCAGATTTGAGCAGACAGAAGAAAGAACTAGTGAATCTGAGAAAATGAAATTAAAATTATTAAGTCTGAAGAACAGAAGGAAAAAAAAAAATTGAAGAAAAGTCAATAGAGCCTAAGGGACTTATAGGACACTATCAAGCAGACCAACAAATACAATGTGAGAATTCCAAAAGGAAAAGAAAGAGAGAGAGAAATGAGCAGAGAGTATATTTAAAGAAATAATGGTGGAAAACTTTACAAATTTGAGGAAAGATGTAAATATAAACATCCAAGAAGCTTAACAAACTCCAAGAAAAATGAACTGACAGAGACTCATACAAAAACACACTATAATCAAACTTTGAAAGACAAAGACAAAGAAAGAATCTTGAAATCAGAAAGAGAAAAGCAATTCATCACACGCAAGAGATACTCAATGAGATCATCAGCAGATTTTTCATCAAAAACTTTAAGGCCAGAAGGCAGTGGTTCAATATATTCAAAATGCTAAAAGTAAAAAAAGCAAAACTGTTGTCCAAGAATCCTATATTTGGCAAAACCGTCCTTTAAAAGTGAGGGAGAAATTAAGACATTTCCAGATAAGCAAAAGCTGAGTTAGCTCATTACACTAGACCTGTGGCTGTAACTCATAACCACATGAAGAAATGAAGATATTAATAAAGGTAAATACAGAGGCACTTATAAAAGCCAGTGGTTTTACAAATTCATCAGCTAATGGTTTGTAACTCCACTTTTTGTTTTCTATACAATTTAAGAGATTAATACATTTAAAAACATATTAATCTAAAAGTTAGCATTATTGTAACTTTGCTTTGTAACTCCACATTTTATTTTCAAATAATTTGAGAGACTAATGCATTTAAAGAAAGTATTCATTTACATTTTTGGACACACAACGTTTAATAACGTAATCTTATGACATTAACAATCAAAAGAGGTGAGGGCAGAGCTATAAAGGAGCAAAGATTTTGTATGTTACTCAAGTTAAGATGGTATAAATTCAGAGTGTTATAACTTTTTGTTTTATTTTGTTTGTTTGTTTGTTTTTCGAGATGGAGTCTTGCTTTGTTGCCCAGGCTGGAGTGCAGCGGCGTGATCTCGGCTCACTGCAAGCTCCGCCTCCTGGGTTCATACCATTCTCTCACCTCAGCCTCCCGATTAACTGGATCTACAGATGCCCACCACGACACCTGGCTAATTTTGTTTTTGTATTTTTAGTAGAGACGGGGTTTCACCATGTTAGCCAGGATGGTCTCGATCTCCTGACCTTACAATCCACCCGCCTCAGCCTCCCAAAGTGCTGGGATTACAGGTGTGAGTCACTGTGCCCAGCCTAGAGTGTTATAACTTTAAATATAAAATGTAATTCCCATGGCAACCTTAAAGAAAATAGCTGTAGAATGTACACAAAAAAAATGAGAAAGGAATTTAAATATTTCACTACAAAAATGAACTAAACACAAAAGAAGACAATAATGCAGGAAACAAAAGGTAAATAAGATGCACGGCATAGCCGGGCGCGGTGGCTCACGCCTGTAATCCCAGCACTTTGGGAGGCCGAGGCGGGCGGATCACAAGGTCAGGAGATCGAGACCACGGTGAAACCCCGTCTCTACTAAAAATACAAAAAAAATTAGCCGGGCGCGGTTGTGGGCGCCTGTAGTCCCAGCTACTCAGGAGGCTGAGGCAGGAGAATGGCGTGAACCCGGGAGGCGGAGCTTGCAGTGAGCCGAGATCACGCCACTGCACTCCAGCCTGGGCGACAGAGCGAGATTCCGTCTCAAAAAAAAAAAAAAAAAAAAAAAAAAAGATGCACGGCATATAAAAAACATGTAACAAAATGAACGAATTAAATTCCTCCTTATCAGTAATTACTTTAAATGTAAATGGAGTAAACTCTCTAATCAAAAGACACAGATTGCCAGAATGCATAAAAATACATGATCTAGAGAGATTCTAAGATGGCCAAATAGGAACAGCTCCAGTCTGCAGCTCCAAGCATGAGCAACACTGAAGACCGGTGATTTCTGCATTTCCAACTGAGGTACCGGGTTCATCTCACTGGGCTTGTCAGATAGTGGGTGCAGTCCATGGAGCAGGGCAGGGCATCACCTCACCCGGGAAGCACAAGGGGTCAGGGAATTCCCTTTCCTAGCAAAGGGAAGCCATGAGAGATGGTACCTGGAAAATTGGGACACTCCCACCCTAATACTGCACTTTTCCAACAGCCTTAGCAAAGAGCACATCAGGAGATTACATCCCACGCCTGGCTCAGAGGGTCCCAGGCCCACAGAGCCTTGATCACTGCTAGCACAGCAGTCTGAGATCAAACTGCAAGGCAGCAGCGAGGCTGGGGGAGGGGCATCCGCCATTGCTGAGGCTTGAGTAGGTAAACAAAGTGGCCGGGAAGCTCAAACTGGGTGGAGCCCACCACAGCTCAAGGAGGCCTGCCTGCCTCTGTAGACTCCACCTCTGGGGGCAGGGCATAGCTGAACAAAAGGCAGCAGAAACTTCTGCAGACTTAAATGTCCCTGTCTGACAGCTTTAAAAAGAGTAGAGGTTCTCCCAGCACAGAGATTGAGATCTGAGAACGGACAGACTGCCTCCTCAATTGGGTCCCTGACTCCAGAGTAGCCTAACTAGGAGACACCTCCCAGTAGGGGCTGACTGACACCTCATACAGCCAGGTGCCCCTCTGAGACAAAGCTTCCAGAGGAAGGATCAGGCAGCAACATCTGCCGTTCTGCAATATTTGCAGTTCTGCAGCCTCTGCTGGTGATACCCAGGCAAACAGCATCTGGAATGGACCTCTAGCAAACTCCAAAAGACCTGCAGCTGAGGGTCCTGACTGTTAGAAGGAAAACTAACAAACAGAAAGGACATCCACACCAAAACCCCATCTGTACATCACCATCATCAAAGACCAATGGTAAATAAAACCACAAAGATGGGGAGAAACCAGAGCAGAAAAGCTGAAAATTCTAAAAATCAGAGCACATCTTCTCCTCCAAAGGAACATAGCTCAAAGGGACAAAGCTGGATGGAGGATGACTTTGACGAGTTGAGAGAAGGCGGCTTCAGATGATCGGTAATAACAAACTTCTCTGAGCTAAAGGAGCATATTCAAACTCATCACAAAGAAGCTAAAAACCTTGAAAAAAGATTAGACAAATGGCTAACTAGAATAAACAGTGTAGATAAGTCCTTAAATGACCTGATGGAGCTGAAAACCATGGCATGAGAACTATGTGACAAATGCATAAGCTTCAGTAGCCGATTTGATTAAGTGGAAGAAAGGGTATCAGTGATTGAAGATCAAATGAATGAAATGAAGCAAGAAGAGAAGTTTAGAGAAAAAAGATTAAAAAGAAATGAACAAAGCCTCCGAGAAATATGGGACTATGTGAGAAGACCAAATCTACATCTGATTGGTGTACCTGAAAGTGACAGGGAGAATGGAACCAAGTTGGAAAACACTATTCAGGATATTATCCAGAAGAACTTCCCCAACCTAGCAAGGCAGGCCAACGTTCAAATTCAGGAAATACAGAGAACGCCACAAAGATACTCCTCGAGAAGAGCAACTCCAAGACACATAATTGTCAGATTCACCAAAGTTGAAATGAAGGAAAAAATGTTAAGGGCAGCCCGAGAGAAAGGTCGGGTTACCCACAGAGGGAAACCCATCAGACTAACAGCGGATCTCTTGGCAGAAACTCTACAAGCCAGAAGAGAGTGGGGGTCAATATTCAACATTCTTAAAGAAAAGAATTTTCAGCCCACAATTTCATATCCAGCCAAACTAAGCTTGATAAGTGAAGGAGAAATAAAATCCTTTACAGACAAACAAATGCTGAGAGATTTTGTCACCACCAGGCCTGCCTTACAAGAGCTCCTGAAGGAAGCACTAAACATGGAAAGGAACAACCAGTACCACCCACTGCAAAAACATGCCAAATTGTAAAGACCATCAATGCTAGGAAGAAACTACGTCAACTAACAAGCGAAATAACCAGCTAACATCATAATGACAGGATCAAATTCACACATAACAATATTAACCTTAAATGTAAATGGGCTAAATGCTCCTATTAAAAGACAGACTGGCAAACTAGATAAAGAATCAAGATCCATCAGTGTGCTGTATTCAGAAGACCCATCTCACATGCAGAGACACACATAGGGTCAAAATAAAGGGATGGAGGAAGATCTACCAAACAAATGGAAAACAGAAAAACCAAGGGTTGCAATCCTAGTCTCTGGTAAAACAGACTTTAAACCAACAAAGATCAAAAGAAACAAAGAAGGCCATTACATAATGGTAAAGGGATCAATTCAACAAGAAGAGCTAACTATCCTAAATATATATGCACCCAATACAAGAGCACCCAGATTCATAAAGCAAGTCTTTAGAGACTTACAAAGAGACTTAGACTCCCACACAATAATAATGGGAAACTTTAACACCCCACTGTCAATATTAGACAGATCAATGAGACAGAAAGTTAACGAGGATTTCCAGGAATTGAACTCAACTCTGCACCAAGCGGACCTAATAGACATCTACAGAACTCTCCACCCCAAATCAACAGAATATACATTCTTCTCAGTACCACATCACAGTTATTCCAAAATTGACCACATAGTTGGAAGTAAAGCACTCCTCAGCAAATGTAAAAGAACAGAAATTAAAACTGTCTCTCAGACCACAGTGCAATCAAACTAGAACTCAGGATTAAGAAACTCACTCAAAACCGCTCAACTACATGGAAAATATATACCATGGAATACTACGCAGTCATAAAAAAGGAGGAGTTCGTGTCCTTTGTAGGGACATGGATGAAGCTAGAAACCATCATTCTGAGCAAACTATTGCAAGGACAGAAAACCAAACACTGCATGTTCTCACTCATAGGTGGGAATTGAACAATGAGAACACTTGGTCATGGGGCAGGGAACATCACACACTGGGGCCTGTCATGGGGTTGGGGGAGGGGAAGGGATAACATTAGGAGATATACCTAATGTAAATGACGAGTTAATGGGTGCAGCACACCAACATGGCACATGTATACATATGTAACAAACCTGCACGTTGTGCACATGTTCGCTAGAACTTGAAGTATAATAATAAAAAAAAATACTTGATCTAAGCAAGATGGCTCACTAGAAGCCCTAGTGCTTGTCCTCCTCACAAAGACAGCCAGAACAACAAATAAGCTATATTTTAACAAAAATAATGGAGAGAGAGAGCAGAAGTACACCAGAGGAATAACAGAAACTTGGGATGGCCATATAAAGAATACAAGAAAATGCCAGGATTGAACCATCTCATTCCCCAACTGGAATCAGCTGGGAACAAGGAGGAACTTCTTCCTACAGTGAGGAAATAAAGCAAGAAATTCCCAGCAGCCCCCATCAACTCCTTGGACACCTACAGACCTCAGCACTGGAGTCCTCTGGAGTCCTCACAGACACTAAACCCAGCTAAGGGAGATTCCTGGAGTCCACATAGCTGTGTTCTTCCCAGAGAAGGAGCAGACACTGTGGCTCACACAGCTACTGCACTATACTATCTTAGTATTGGTACTATGGTTGGAGTGTGTCTTGCTCTGGGGTTGAGTAGCCAAGGTTCCCTTTCAGCTCTGAGGCTAAGCCACCACTAAACCACCCCATCCCAGTGGCCTGACACACTCAAGCCAAGATGCAAGCTGCTGTTATACCCTTTTCCACAGAACCAAGCAGAGGTGGAGCCACTCTACCTACCCCTACCACTGCCCCCTTGGGCTGGAGCTAAAGTAGTACTCTGCTTCGTGGGAAAATGATACCTTGGCAACGCAGGTCAGTCATACCTCCCCAGTGCCTAAGTTGAATCAGTGCTCTGCATTCCAGGAAATGGTGCCTTGGTTGCTCAGAGTAGTCGTGACCCCAGTATCTAACCTGAAGTGGTACCCTGCATCCAGGGAAATAGCACTTGGGCTGCCCAGAACAATCACACACAACCAGGCCTGAGTTGAAGTGGCATGTTGCTCCCTGAAGAATCAATACCCTGGATCAAGTTGAGCAGTTGTGTTAGGGCTGAGCTGACATAATAAAGAGGGTCATTATATAATGATAATGGGCTCAATCCAGCAAGAGGAGTATATAACAATTCTAAATATACCTGCACCCAATACTGGAGCACCTAGATATATAAAGCAAATATTATTAGATCTAAGGGGAGAGATAGACTCCAACACAATAATTGGAGACTTCAACACCCTGCTCTCAGCATTGAACAGATAATCTAGAAAATCAGCAAAGAAACATTGAATTTAAGCTGTACTGTAGACCAATGTCTAACAGACATTTACAGAACATTTAACCCAACAGCTGCAGAATACAAATCATTTTCATCAGCATATAGACCACTCTCCAGGATAAATTACATGTTAGACTATAAAACAAGAGGACTCAATATATTTAAAAGAATTTAAATCATATTAAGTATGTTTTCTGATCATAAGGGAGTACAAATAGAAATTAATAAAAAGAGAAACTTTTTAAATCATACCAATACATGGAAATTAAGCAGCATGTTCCTGAATAATTAACTGGTCAATAAAGAAATTAAGAAGGAAATTTAAAAATTTGTTGAAACAAATGAAAATAGAAACAACATACCAAGACCTATAAGATGCAGAAAAAGCAGGATTAAGAAGTAAATTTATAGCAATAAATGCCTACATCAAAAAATAGAAAGCTTTCAAATAAGCAACATAGCAATGCATTTCAACAAACTAGAAAAGTGAGACCGAACTAAACCTAAAGTGAGAAAGAAAGAAATAAGATCAAAGCACAAATAAAACTGAGACCAAAAAAAGTATCAATGAAACAAAAAGCTGGTTTTTAAAAAAAGATAAAATTAGTAAAGTTCCACAAGTTAGACTAATCACGAAAAGAGAAAAGATCCAAATAATAAAAATCAGAAACATAAAAAAGGAGACATTACAACTGATACCACAGAAGTAAAGTCTCCTATCAAAGAAAAACCCAGGACCCAGTGGCTTCACTGCTGAACTCTACCAAACATTTAAAGAACTAATTACCAATTCTTCTCAAAGTCTTCCAGAAAATTGAGGAGGATAGAATTCTTCCAAACTCATTCTATGAGGCCAGCATTGCCTTGATACCATAACTAGACAGTAACGTAACAAAAAAAGAAAACTATAAGCCAATATCCTGATGAAGACAGATGTAAAAATCCTCAACAAAATACTAGCAAACCAAATCTAGTAGCACATTAAAAAGATAATTCACTATGATCAAGTAAGATTTATCCAAGGGATGCAAGGATAATTCAACATATGGAAATCGATAAACGCAATACATCAGATTAACAGACCCAAAAACAAAAACCATATAATCATTTCAATAGATGCTCAAAAAGCATTTGATAAAATTCAACATCCCTTTATGATAAAAACCGACAACAAACTTCGTATAGGAGAAACATACCTCAAAATAATAAAGGCCATATATGGCAAACCCAAAGCTAACATCACACCTAATTGGGAAAAATTAAAAGCCTTTCTCCTAAGATCAGGAATAACACAAGGTTTCCTATTTTCACCACTTTTACTAGACATAATACTGGAAGTCTGAGTCACAGCAATTAGGGAAAATAAAGAAATAATGCACATCCAAATTGGAAAGGAAGAAGTCTAATTGTTCTTATTTGCAGACACCATGAACTTCTGTGTAAAGAAACCTAAAAGCACCACCAAAAAAACTCTTAGAACCGATCAACAAATTCAGTAAATTTGCAAGATACAGAATCAACATTAAAAAATCAGTAATGTCTCTATCCACCAACAGAGAACTATCAGACAAAGAAATCAAAAAAGCAATCCCAATTACAATCACTACCAAAAAATACCTTAAAAAATTAACTAAGGAGGTAAAAATATTTATAAGAAGAACTATAAAGCACAATGAAAGAAATTGAAGAGGACACACAAAATGAAGAGACACTCTTTCTTTTTAAAAATAGAAAAAAAAAAAAACTAAAATATGCATGGAACCACAGAAGATCCTGAACAGCCATCCTGAGCAAAAAGAATAAAGTTGAAACCAGGCATAGTGGCTCAAACCTGTAATCTCAGTGCTTTGGGAGGCCAAGGCAGGAGTATTGCTTAAGGCCAGGAGTTCAAGGCCAGCCTGGGCAATATAGCAAGACCCCATCTGTATGAAAAAGAAAAAAGAAAAAAATGAACAAACCTGGAGGCATCACACAACCAGACTTCAAAATATACTATAAAGCTATAATAACCAAAATAGGATAGTACTGGCATAAGAACAGACATATAGACCAGTGGAACAGAATAGAAAACCCAGAAATAAATCCATGTATTTAAAACCAACTATTTTTTTTTCTTTTTCTTTTTCTTTTCTTTTTGAGTCAAAGTCTCACTCTATTACCTAGGCTGGAGTGCAGTGGAAGGATCATAGCTTACTACAGACTTGAACTCCTGAGCTCAAATGATCCTCCCACCCCAACCTCCTAAGTAGCTGGATTACAGGCACAGGCCACCATACCTAGCTAATTTTTTGTTGGCTTTTTTTTTCTTTTAGAGAGAGGTTTTGCTATGTGAACCAAGCTGTTCTCCAACTCCTGACCTCAAGCAATCCTCTTGTGTTGGCCTCCCAAAGTTCTGGAATTACAGTTGTAAGCCACCATGCCCAGCCTGCCAATTGATTTTTGACAAAGAAACCAAAATCACTGATAGAGAAAGGGATGGTCTTGTCAACAAATAGTGCTGGGAAACTGGATATCCACAAAGAGAACAATAAAACCAGGCCAGGCATGATGGCTCACACCTGTAGTCCCAGCACTTTGGGAGGCCAAGGCAAGCAGATCACTTGAGCCCAGAAGTTCATGACCAGCCTGGGCAACATGGTGAAACCCTGTCTCTACAAAAAATTAGCCAGGCATGGTAGCACAAGCCTGTAATCCCAGCTACTCAGGAGGCTGAGGTGGGAAGATCACCTGGGCCTGGGAGGCAGAGGTTTCAGTGAGCTGAGATCATGCCACTGCACTCCAGCCTGAGTGACATAGTGAGACCCTGTCTCAAAAAAAAAAGAAAAAGAAAAAAGCAAAAGCAAACCAGACCCCTATCTCTCACCATGTACAAAAATCAACTCAAAATGGATTAAAGACTTATGACCTGAAACTATGAAACTAGTAGAATGAAATATAGGGGAAATACGTCAGACATTGGTCTGAGCAAATATTTCATGTTGAAGACCTCAAAAGTACAGGTAACAAAGACAAAATAGACGAATCACATTATACCAAACTAACATAGCAAGAGAAACAATCAACAGAGTGAAGAGACAACATACAGAAAACTTGGAGAAAACATTTACAAACTAGTCATCTGACAAGGGATTAATATCCAGAAAATACAAGGAACTAAAACAAGTCAGCAGCAAAAATACCAAATAAACCAATTTTTAACTGGTCAAATGAACTGAATAGACATTTATCAAAAGGAGATATATAACAAATTGCCCACAGGTATGTGAAAAAAAATGCTCAACATCACTAATCATCAGGTAAATACAAACAAAATCACAATGAAATATCATCTCATCCCAATTTGAATGATTATTTTTTTAAAATGCTGTTGAAGATTCAGAGTAAGGAGAACCAAAAAGAAACCAAAATCACTGATAGAGAAAGGGTTTGATATAACTATATTAATCCACATTCCCACCAACAGTGGATTGTGGGAATGTGGATTAATATAGTTATATCAAAAACAGTATAAATTATCCTCAAAAAACTAAAAATAGAACTACCATATGATCCAGCAATCCCACTATTGGATACATATCCAAAGGAAACAAAATTAGTATGTTGAAGAGATATCTGCACTTCTAGGTTTACTGCAGCACTATTCACAATAGCCAAGTTATTGTATCAACATAGGTGTCTACCAACAGATGAATGGATAATGAAAATATGGTATATACACACAATGAGATATTATTTAGCCAGTATCTTTAAAAAGCACAAAATTCTTTCTTTCATGGCAATATGAATGAGTTTGGATGGGATAGCATTATGTTAAATAAAATAAGCTAAGCCCAGAAATATAAACGTGACATGTTATCACTCATATGTGGAAGCTAAAAAAGTTGATGTTATAGAAGTAGAGAATAGAATATTGGTTACTGGAGGCAGAGAAGGATAGGAGAGAGGGAAGGATAGACAAAGGTTGATTAACAGATACAAAAGTACAGCTAGAAAAGAAGAATAAATTCTAATGTTCTATAGCATTATACAATGACTATAACAATTTATTGTATATTTTTAAATAGCTAGAAGAATTGATTTGGAATGTTTTCAACACAAAGAAATGATAAATGTTTATGATGGTAGATATGCTAATTACCCTGGCTTGAGCATTACATATTGTATACATGTATCAAAATATCACAATGTACCCCATAAGTATGTACAATTATCATGTATCATTTACAAACAATGATAAAAGTAAAACATATGTAACCTAACTATATACCATCTGTAAGAGACTCAATTTAGATTCAAAAACAAACAGATTGAAAATGAAAAGATAGAAAAAGATATTCCATGCAAACAGTAACAAAAACAGAGCAGGGGTTGCTATACGAATATCAGACAAAATAGACTGTAAATCAAAAAAGCTCATAAGAGAGAAAGGATAATATACATTAATAAAAGATTCAATATAGAAAGAAAATACACAATGGTAAACATTTACTCATGTAATGACAGACCACCAAAATACATGAAGCAAAAACTTACAACATGAAAGGGAAAAATAGATAGTTCTGTAATAATAGTTGGGGACTTAAATACCCCACTGTAAATAAAAGAAAAACCAGGCAGAAGATACGCAAGGAAATAGAGGACTTAACACAATAAACCAACTAGATCTAACATATATAGAACACTCTACCCAACAACAGCAGCATACACATTCTTCCCAAATGCACATGGGACATTTTCCAGGATAGATCATATATTGGGCCACGAGTTAAGTCTCAATCAATTTTAAGAGATAGAGGTCATAGTCCGGGTGCGGTGGCTCACACCTGTAATCCCAGCACTTTGGGAGGCCAAGGTGGGTGGATCACGAGGTCAGGAGATCAAGGCCATCCTGGCTAACACAGTGAAACTCCATCTCTACTAAAAACACAAAAAATTAGCCGGGCCTAGTGGTGGGTGCCTCTAGTCCCAGTTACTCAGGAGGTTGAGGCAGGAGAATGGCATGAACCCGGGAGGTGTAGCTTGCAGTGAGCCAAGATCGCCCTGCTGCACTCCAGCCTGGGCAACAGAGAGACACTCCATTTCAAAAAAAAGATAGAGGTCATAAAAAATATCTTCTCTGACCACAACAGAATAAACTTAGACATCAATAACAGAAGTAAAACTAGACAATTCTTAAATTTGTAGAATTTAAACAACATACTCTTAAATAATCAATGAGCTAAAATGATACCAACTTATCAACAAATGAAATACTTACCAACAATGAAAACCAAAACACAATATACCAAAACTGATGGGATGCCACAAAAGCAGTCCTCAGTTGGAATTTATAGCTATAAATGCCTACAACAAAAAAAATTAAAAAGATAACAAATTTTTTATACAATACAACTTTACAACTTAAGAAACTAGAAAAAAGAAATACAAACGCAACACAAAGCTAGCAGAAGGAAATTATAGAGACTACAGCAGAGATAAATGGCAGAGAATAGAAAAACAATAGCAAAAATCAATGAAACTAAAACTGATTTTTTGAAAGATCAACAAAACTGACAAGCCTTTAGCTAGATGGGGGAAAAAAACACAGACGACTCAAGTTATTGAAATCAGAAATGAAAATGGAGACATTCCCATAGATTTTACAAAAGTAAAAATGATTATAACAGACTACATAAGCAAATTGGAGAAAGTGGATGAAATGGACAAATTCCTAGAAACACAAAATCTACCAAGACTGGGTTATGAATAAATAATCTGGATAGACCTACAACTAGTGATGAGATTGAATCAATGTTGAAAACAATTTCCCAACAAAGAAAAGCCCAAGACCGATGGCTTCACTGGTAAACTCTGCCAAACATTTACAGAATTAATACCAATCCATCTCAAACTTTTCATAAAAAAGTTGAACAGGAGGGAACACTTTCTAACTCATTCTATGAGGCCAGTATTGCCCTAATATCAAAGCAAGAAATCACTACAAGAAAAGAAAACTGCAGACCAATATCCCTTATAAATACTGATGCAAAAATCCTCAATAAAATGTTGGCAAACTGAATTTAGCAGGATAGTAGAAAAGATTTTGCATCATGACCAAGTGGGGTTTAATCTTGAAATGCAAGGATGGTTCAACATAGAAACGATCAATATAAATACCACATTAACAGAATGGAGGCAAAAAAAAAAAAAAAAAACCATGATCATCTCAATTGAAGCAAAAAAAAAGCATTTGACAAAATTCAGTACCCTTTCATGATAAAAAAACACTCAACAAATTAGGAACAAAAGGAAACTATTCCAACGTAATAAAAGTCACATATGACAAACTCTCAGCAAACACTCAATGACAAAAGACTGGAAGCATTTCCTTTAAGAAAGGTGCAGAGACTTGTGTGACCACCTAGACTCACACCTTAGCCAGGATTAGGGACAGGATACAATTCCAAATAAGTGAGTATGAATCAGGTAATGAACTTATCTACCACAGAAACCCTCTCTACTTGTTAAATCTCATATCCCTGCTGGAAATGAGAAGGGTCACCAAGGTTAAGGTAATAGAAATCACCAATCCTTGTCTTCTGATTCTCCCTGAACATCTTCATGTATATCTACTCTCTCAGTTTTCTGGTGCCCTCAGACCATATTCTTAACCCTATGCCACTTCAGTCTCCCTTAACAACCCTGTGAGGGGAACCTGAGTATCTCATTAACAGGGTTCTGGATTTAGGGTCACCATTGTCAAAAATCTGGTACCTGTTCTCACTAGAAAGTTATGGGTCAGAAGGGCAGTCTTGGGAACCACTGGGAAAGCTAGAGAAATACTACCACCCTGACCAGGAGGAAGAGCCTATGTTCATAGCATATCGTTGTTGTTTTATGAAAATTTTATTTGTTCACCCAACAAATATTTGTTGCATTTTTACTATGTGTCAGGTACTGTTTAGGTGCCAGGGATACAGCAGGGAGCAAAACAGACCAAAATTCTGTTTTAGGCAGAGTGGTGGCTCATGCCTATAATCCCATGGGAGACCAAGGCAGGAGGATGACTTGAGATCAGGAGTTCAAGACTAGCCTCAGCAACATAGCAAGACCCTGCCTCGCTCTGTTGCCCAGCCTGGAGTGCAGTGGCACAATCTCGGCTCACTGCAACCTCTGCCTCCTGGGTTCAAGTAATTCTCCTGCCTCAGCCTCTAGAGTAGCTGGCATTACAGGCACGAGCCACCACACCTGGCTAATTTTTGTGTTTTTAGCAGAGACGGGGCTTTCACCGTGTTGGCCAGGCTGGCCTGGAACTCCTGACCTCAGGTGATCGGCCCACCTTGACCACAGGTGTGAGCCACTGCACCCAACCAAAAAAAAAATTTTTTTAACTAGCCAGGAGCTATGGCGCATGCCTAGAGTCCTAATCAGGTGGTTGAGGCAGAAGGCTGGCTTAAACCCAGGAGTTTGAGATTACAGTGAATTAGTTACAGTCACACCACTGCACTCCAGACAGGGTCAGAGCAAGACCCTGCCTCTTAAAAAAAAAAAAAAAATAACTGTCTTCATGGAGTTTATGTTCACAATAGGGGCAAAGTAAATTAAATGATAATAAGATAAACATCCATATATCCCTTGCAAGCTTAAGACCCAGCATAACTATTTACCAGCCTATTTACATACCCTTGACTCTCACCAGAGCCTTTCATGTAGCCTCCTGATGGGGTTGGTTGAGGAGCTGAGAAAAGGGTGCGCCTTCGCAGCAGTCATTGTGGACACCTTCTCATTTATTCCTGGCCTGCTGTCACGCTGAACCTTTTTTCTCCCTTTAAACTCTGTCCTTGCTTCTGTCTAACTCCAAACCTTTGGCTCTGTACAGCCCAAATTTTGAGCCTACCTGTGGCCCTTAAAACTTGGTATTTAAACCAGGTATTCCCATCAAACGCCTCTTATCTTTTCCTAACAGATTTTTTCTGACTTAGTTTGCCCCTTGATCTCTGACCTTCTTGCTCTCTAAGAAAGCCTGATAAGTCCATCAGAATCTTATAGAAGAAGATTGGCAACTCACGTGTTTGGGGTCACCAAAGATTGGCTAACTTGCAATATGTACATTTGTCAAGGAGGCAAACATATTTATAAAAATAAAAGCTAGCATTTATATGCCACTTACTATGGACCAGGAACTATTATAATGTTTTTCATGCCTTAATTCATTTAATCCTTATTATAGCTCTTTAAGATAGGTTTTTAATTATTCCTATTTTACAGATTAAGAAACCAAGACTCAAAGAAATTAATGGGGCTCAGGACATGCTACCTCAAAAATATGGCACCTGGGCATTGTGAACATTTTCAGCTGAAGAAATTTGAGAAAACAATCTGGGCGTGGTGGCACCCACCTGTAATCCCAGGTACTCAGGAGGCTGAGGCAGGAAGAAGGTTGATTGAGCCCAGGGTTTCAAGGGTACAGTGAGCTATGATCACATCACTGCACTCCAGCCTGGGCAAGAGAGTGAAACACTATCCCTTAAAAAAAAAAAAAAAAAAAAAAAAGGAAAGAAAGAAAAGAAATTAGAGAAAACAGCAGAAGCAGGAAGGCCAGTCTCACCTTCCCCACCTCCCTTCTCCCATAAAGCAGATCACAAAACCTAGGAAGGATTTTCTGACCTTCCCCTGAAGCAGGTTATAAGACCCTCATGTGAGAAGTATCCTCCTATGCCTGGGAGAGAGGAACATCTTTATCTCTGAAGATGAAGGGTCACAGAGAAGAATCTGACTTGTTAAGATTCTAAGGACTTGCTAAGTTTCCCCCAGTTTATTACCATTAGATCACACCCTTTTTGCCTGTCATATTTCTCCACAACTATCCAATCTTCATCAAACCTAGCATTAAAAAAACCCACACACAACCCTCAGGTTTAATGGTCTCTTCAGATTTTTATTTCTGTATGAAGTCTCCAAGTCATGTAAAACTTACATTAAGTAAATTTGCAGGCTTTTCTCTTATTAATCTGCCTGTTTGTACAGGGACCTTAGCCATGAACCTAAAATAGGTAGAAGGAAAGATATTTTTCCTTCCCTATGAGGTAAAGTAAGTTTCCCAAAAACACACTGCTAATAAGTGGCAGAACTGGGGTTTGAACAAGGATTCTGAATCTAGACCACCATCCTCCTTATCCATTATATGGCATATTTATAACACCTGACCCTCCAACCAACTAATCGACCTGGGCCTTGTCTGAAAGGCAATGGATGTCCTAATTTTTTTGTATGTGATTAAAATAAATGTTCTTCCTTCAGATATCCATACAGCTAATTCCCTCACATCTGTATGGAATAAATTATGTCCCTCCCCAAATTTATATGTTGAATCCCTAATCCCCAGCATTCAGTGCAGTATCTGGCACATAGCAAGTGATCAATAAAGAAATGACAGGAAGAAAGAAAGTTCCGGAATTGGCTGAGTCTTCCTCAGACCAAACTCCATGGGACAGGAAGGAGGTAGGGCTGAGCCAAGAAGAGGGACCTGGCTTGTGCTTAGAAATGGGGTAAGCATGATGACAAATTACAGCTTCAACAAAAGATCAGGGTAGCTGGAGTCGGAAAGACAAATGGATCCAAACCAAGAAGGCATCTTAAGTCGCTAAAAACTGAAGGGCATGAAGAAAGCCAAAGTCTAATTCTGCCATAGACCTGGTTGTTAAGCCTCATGGCTCTTAATCCTCTGCTCACCTCACCTGCTCGGGTGTTGCCTCCAGAATGCTTTAAAGTATTCTCTTCTGACACTCTTTTGACCTTAGCCCAGGCAGGATTGATGGTGATCTAAGGAAAGATATACATGTCTACTCAGCTCCTTCAAAAGTTTCCTTCTGCCTGAGCATAGTGCCTATAATTCCAGTGCTTTGGGAGGCTGAGACAGAACAACCGCTTAAGCCCAGGAGCTGAAAACCAGCCTGGGCAACATAGCAAGACCTTGTCTCTACAAAAAAAAAATTAGCTGGGTACGGCGGCACATGCCTGTGGTCCCAGCTACCAGGGAGCCTGAGGTGGGAGGATTGCTTGAGCCTCAGTTCAAGGCTTCAATGGGTTATGATTGCACCACTGCATTCCAGCCTGGGTGACAGAGTGACACCCCATCTCTAAAAGAAAAGAAAAAGTTTCCTTCCCTTCTAGAGCTTCAGAGTTTTAGAAAACAAAATCCTTAGCGTGCTCTTAGAAAACAAAATCCTTAGCGTGCTCTTCCAAGTGACAGCTCAAGGAGTCTCTTCAGACTCCACTGGAAACCTCTTGCTTGGGTCAACCTTCCCCCACTATCCATCTCATTGCCACTTGAATTTCACCTCTCTCCATGGTAACTTTTGATGGCATCTTAGTTGTGGTTTTTACTCCTACGTACTGTCTCTTGAATTACTTTACTCAGCAGTCTCTGAACAGCCGAACCCTGCATCCCGGGCTCCTGCCCCTGCAGGAAGGGATTTAGTGAAAAGGAATAAAAAGAATATCTGTAATACACCCCTTCTTCCAGCAACCTCCCACACTCACACCTCTTCTTCAACACTAGGGGGTGCTACTCACATGGTCGTTTTACACTATTCTGCACTACACAAACTTCATTGTCATGCTCTTCACCCCCATACCTCCATTAGCAATAACTCTTGAAGAAATGTTTATGAAAGCCTAAATCTAGGTTTCCCCCTGAAATGTGGATGAATTTTACACAGCTCCTTAAGTAGAAAAATATTTGCCATTAATGAGGGCTTCAACCTTACTTGTAGGAATAATTTGCAATACAAGAAAAGGGTCAGGGAAATTTTTTAACTCTATAGAGTATGGGACTAATCCAAGTATTTACTTCCAAGTCAGGCAAGTAGAGGGGACTCTATTCTGATCTAAAATGAAAAGAGAAAAATGCTTCTCTCAAGGAAAAGGTTGTTTGTGGCAGTGAAGGGAGAAGCAAGAGGATCAATTTTGAGGGTCAGCAGATGAAAAGAAAGGAAGTGAGCCAGGAGCTGCTGAAGCTGATCAAGAAAGATTCATAGCTTCTCACGAGGTGGCATCCTCTAACTCCCAAGCTCCGAAGGCCTCCAGCTCCACACCTCATTACCTTCCTCCTAATCATCTTGTAGGGAGAATTTTCTGCCCTAGGCTACAGAGGCTCAGAAGCGAGGGAAGTTGGGGAAAGGAAGAGTACCCCATTCCTGGCATCCTTAGCTGGTCCCACACGTCTTCCTGTAAAAATACTCTTCATGGGCCAGGCGTGGTGGCTCAAGCCTGTAATCCCAGCAGTTTGGGAGGCCAAGGCGGGCGGATAACAAAGTCAGGAGTTCAAGACCAGCCTGGCCAACATGGTGAAACCCCATCTCCACTAAAATATAAAAATTAGCTGGGCATGGTGGTATGCACCTATAATCCCAGCTACTGGGGAGGCTGAGGCAGGAGAATTGCTTGAACCCAGGAGGCGGAGGTTGCAGTGAGCCGAGATCGTGCCACTGCACTCCAGCCTTGGTGACAGAGCAAGACTCCATCTCAAAAAAAAAAAAAAAAAAAAAAAAAAAAGTACTCTTCATGAGGTGGTCAAGTCCTGTAATTCTGGAACTCTACTTCAGAGGATTAGAAGTAGAGGCATAATATGGTTACTATGGAGAACGCATTCTAAGTCCCACATAACTCACTTCTGCAAACGAACTGCTGGAATTCTGCCATTCTGATATGGGGGCTGTTGTGTAACTCTCAAATGAGGGAGGAAGATGCACTGACATCTTTTGGACCTATTAGATTCATAAGACAAGGAATAATTCTGTATCCTTTTTGCTTGAGAGCTTTTCATATTGCCTTTTGATCATTCTGGAGATCAAGAAATACATTCCCTTCCTTCTGGTCAGGTTTTAAAGAATTCTGAGGCCTCTGGCTGGCACATTCACTGATACCTACAGAATCAAAGCAATGACTTTGAGTCTCACTTGCTTAGAAATGTAAAGGAACGAGTAAAAGTCGGAAGGAAGTTTAATTTTAGCTTCTTTGGGCTTTTTGATCATGAAAACTAAAGCATATCTGATACAAATACACTTCTTTACTGAAGTTCAGAGAGTTAAGTTTGTCTAAATTCAAATTATTAAACTGGATTTTAGCTGCTTTAGCATAACTGTGTGAGAGAGAGAGCACATGAGACAGAGACAGAGAAAATGACTCATGCAGTCTTCTCAGTGAATCTGAAAGTCTAGTTAACCCTGAAAAGATGCCATTACTAAGTGAGTTCTAGCTCATTGTTTATATGTAAGCTAGCCACCAAATCATACTTATCCTTTTTGGGAGGCCCTTAGCAAAACAATGCAATCAATTTCTAGTACATGAGAATATTTCCACACTGCAAGTTTTTCTGAAAAAAAGAAACCATATCATGATTTGAAAACAGCAAGAGATGAAACAGGCTTTTTTATATGACACTTCAGTAACAAACATTTTCACATGTAAGAAATGTCCTAGGGCCGGGCGCGGTGGCTCAAGCCTGTAATCCCAGCACTTTGGGAGGCCGAAACGGGTGGATCACGAGGTCAGGAGTTCGAGACCATCCTGACTAACACGGTGAAACCCTGTCTCTACTAAAAAATACAAAAAAAAAAAAAAACTAGCCGGGCGAGGTGGCAGGCGCCTGTAGTCCCAGCTACTGGGGAGGCTGAGGCAGGAGAACGGCGTGAACCCGGGAGGCGGAGCTTGCAGTGAGCTGAGATCCGGCCACTGCACTCCAGCCTGGGCCACAGAGCGAGACTCTGTCTCAAAAAAAAAAAAAAAAAGAAAAAAGAAATGTCCTGCACTTTTTTTTTTTTTAAGAAATTAAGGTCTCACTGTGTTGCTCAAGCTGAACTTGAACTCCTGGGCTTAAGCTATCCTCCCACCTCAGCCTCTCAAGTAGCTCGGCTTACAGGCACTGCACCTATGTTCTGCAAATATTTAGAGATTATTAATAAGTGTGAGGACAGTGACAGAGTCTAGTAAATGTCCATATCATGCATTTGAGTACTTGCTATGTGCCAAGGACTTCACATATATTATCTTCTTTAATTCTCAGTAAAGCCCTTTGAGAAAGGAATTAATACTCCCATTTGACAAATGAGAAAATCAAGGCAGATGTTAAGGAACTTGCCCAAGTCTTCATAACTTATAAATGGCACTGCAGACATTTGAATCCAGGTCCACCTGATTCAGGGCCAAGTTCTTAGCTACTCTGTCGCCTCCCAAATGGCAGAAGTTCTGTTGCCACTATTAAACATTAGCCATTATTACCAAAGATTGCCCAGGGACTTCTGTATAATGCAACATCACATGCAAAGCATTTCCAAAGGTTTTTGCTATAAGGAAGAGGCCACTTGCTAAAGGAAGGCATTCTTGAATATTATCACCAGTTAAAAAAACCTCTAAAATTAAAATAATATACACTTTTTATGCAATAGGTATTCTTTAAGCAAGCATCTTTTAGAAGTAGAGTATGAATAATGCAGTCTGCATCAAGAACAGGCATTATATCTTGTAGGAATATAGATGACCTGCTTAGAGGTAGGGAGACAGGCAGAAACAAATGGACATGCACATACACACTACTCTGCTACCACCCAAGAGAAAGAAGAGGAATGGTTGTGTGCCAGTCTCACCGTTAGCCTTGCACAGAAGCTTGTTAATATGGGGAAGCTCAAGCCTGGTGACCTGAGCCAGCTCATTGCATAATCCTCTCTTGAGGCTGTGGCCGAACTGTGAAAGTTTGTATTAGTCCCCTCTCACTTCCCCCAGGATAGCTGAAAAAGCTGTGGAGGTCTTAACCCTTCCTCCTGGTAGATGAGCAATCCCTATCAGTTCTTGTGGGTGGACCTTCATTTACCCCCTCTAAAAATGACTGTGGGGCTTCAGGAGCAGGACCATCGCCCTCCATGTCTCCTAAAGTACAATATGTTGGAAACATAATCAGTTTGTACCCACCAATGCCCTTGTCCATTCCCAACCAAAGCTCTGGATATTCATAAATCATCATGACTGTTTGATTTCAGAGAGTTTTTGCTGAATTGCCTCTAAATTCCTCTGGATTGGTGAATAGAGGTAGACTTGGCTTCCCACAGCAGCTGCTAGCCCCAGCTGTATCTCTATCCCAACCTCAACTGATTAGGTGGACCCAGCAGAAGCCTGTATTCAGGGGTCTGAATTTTCTCCCCTGTAATATCTTATTCCCTAGGTTCAGGGAGGGGAAAAAAAAAAAAAAAAAAAAAAAAAAAAAAAAAAAAAAAAAAAAAAAAAAAAAAAAACAGACCATTGCCTTCAAGCAGATTTCTCTGAATTCAGTGGCTCATAACAAAATATTCAATTTCACCTTGCTGAGAGGCAGAGGTTGTTCTAGCTAGGGTAGAAGGTACTTTCCAAGGAGGCAGAAGTGGAACAGTATTTGCTATGTGGCATCAGGAGGTCAGAAAGGCCAAGTAAGTCAGAATCCATTAGAGAAGACTACATTTGAAAGCTGACAAGACAGAGAACTAATATGTAACCCAAATGCCAGAGATTGAAATGTCAGGCAAACTGTATTCAGTTTATAAAAAGGTAAGAGGCAAATGAAGGCGTCCAAGGGCATTGTTGTAAAAAAATCTCAGGGTGTTTGTAAGTAAGGTGAAGACATCACGGAACACAAAAGGATACTCAGCCAGATTTGTCAGCCTCAAAGCAAAGTGTGCAGCCTTCTACCTCCTGCCCAGCTCTTGGGTTAGTTGGAACAGGTACTGTTTCCAGTTCTAGGTCCAAGTGTGTGCATCAGTGAGTCATATAATAGAAAAGCTCTTTCCTCAGGGCTGTGATATCACCTTGGCTACATCCTTATACTGTGGCCTACTTTAACCTCTACTTGACCATAGACTAGTTAAAATCTCAAGTTCTTTTTGCAGAAGGTCTTAGCTCAAAGCTTTGCAGATAAACTCAGACAAGATCCCAAGTCAGCTCCCACTTAAGGGTCTGCAGCCGTTAAGTGCCGTCTGACTGGCAGACAACCATCCCAACAAAACAAAAATCCAAACACCTTCTCATGGTCTTCAAGGTTTGGCTCATCAATTTTATCTTATTACCAAGTTTCCTATGCTTACTTTCATCCAGCCTCAACAGTCTTTTTGTTCCCTGATTATGCCAAGCTCTGGTACTACCTCTAGATCCAGGCCCTGCCCTGAGTCCCAAACTTTATAGGGTCCCATCCTGCTGTATTTATTTCTGCAAACTCCCTCACTGTAGGGTGAGGTCTACAAGCCAAGGGACACGCCTAGCAGGACCCAATACCTCCCACACTTCCAGATCACACTTGGGCTTCCTGGGACCACAGAATGCTCTGCCCAAGTAGCCTCAAAAATGCTCCTAGGGCCTGCAAAACCCTCTTCCCTAGGTCCAACCACCTGCGGAGACCACTCTCACTGGTATGTACATCTCTAGACTCTGTTACACGGCATATCATGGAATACAGTGAAATGGAAAATGACAATTAAACAAAGAAATAAAATTACTCAATGTGTTTAGTTAGTTCTGCTCAGAAAAATAGAGTTAAATTAAAAGCTGTACCTTCAGCTGTGCCCTGAAGGTCAACTCACTAAAGCTTTGTTAAACCAGAAAGCCTGGGAACCTCAGAGCTTGTCTCCCCCAAGAGGCCTTTAATTCTTGCCTTTTTTGTTGAAAAATCAAGGAACTTGCTCCAGGTCTTCCAAATATGCCCAGCGCCTCAGAGGTTTGAGGATTAAACTCAGCATTTCACAGGTTGGCTGCTAAACTAATGCTACAACCCAACTTTTATCATTAATGGTAGAGACTGTCTCCTTAAAATATTTTCCAAATCAGAATGCCAATCATATTTGGATTCTGGTGCAGAGATTTTAAATATTTAGTACTTGTTATCTTAAAAAGAACTGTTCATGAACACTGGCTTGCTGACACATATTACATAATAAATGTAAGTAAAAGTTATCAGATGCTACATGGCTATTCAAAGCCTCTATACCTCCAAGCAATGTTAATTTTATTAAGGAATAGTAAGTCAATTTATAAGCTAAGATATCTGGCTCGTTATTCCAGAGGAAAATAGAATTCATATTTCTGTTGTGCAAGTATGTCTAAATGCCACCTGCTTTTAACTTTTAAAAGCAACCTATTTGATTTTTACTTCATTCTATTAATTTTCATAGAAATAGCAGAGAGAAACTGTATTTCAAAACGCACTTCTGCTTATCTACATAGTTGTTTTCTTTTCTAAAGTCAACCACCTGGTTGGGTAAGGTGAGGGTGAGGGCCATTTTCTTAGAAAACAGAACATGAAGCAAACTTTGTGCTAATTCTTTGTTAGCGATTCAGTCCCAGGGAGGCAAGAGTGAGGGGAAAAGGCAGGTGAGGCAGGAAAGGAGAAAATAGTAACACAAGATTGATTGTGTGTTTACTGAGCTGACCACACCTGTGAAAGAGATCTAACAAGTTTCTTGGTAATGTGGGATATCTCCAGAGAGGCTAGTTGGAATTCCTGTCCCTTGGAATCTTTGTGGGGTTTTTTGGTTTGGTTTTGTTTGTTTTGCTATGTTTTTTATTGAGATGGAGTCTCACTGTGTTGCCCAGGCTGGAGTGCAGTGGTGCGATCTCAGCTCACTGCAACCTCTGCCTCCACCTCTCAGATTCAAGCGATTCTCCTGCCTCAGCCTCCCAAGTAGTTGGGATTACAGGTGTAAGCCACCATACATGGCTAATTTTTTTTATTTTTAGTGAAGACAGGGTTTCATCATGTTGGCCAGGCTGGTCTCGAACTCCTGACCTCAAGTGATCCACCTGCCTCAGCCTCCCAAAGTGCTGGGGTTACAGGCGTGAGCCACCGTACCTGGCCCTCTTGGAATCTTTGAAGGGCAAGCAGTTTATCTACCAGCTTTTTCCCATGTCCTTTCTCCGGTTGGTAAAATTTGCCCCATGGGACATTAAATTCATGCTTTGCCTGCCTGTCCTATAAAGGCAAATTGATTTGATTCCTCCTACTAATGGAAATTAGAAAACAAAAGCATTAAACTGATTCTGCATAAATCCTAGAGGATAAATTGATGTGCTTCTGTAAAGATAATCATATCCACCAGGCGCAGTGGTTCACGCCTGTAATCCCAGCAGTTTGGGAGGCCGAGGCGGGTGGACCACTTGAGGTCAGGAGTTCGAGACCAGCCTGGCAAACATGGTAAAACCTGGTCTCTACTAAATACAGAAATTAGCCAGGCGTAGTGGCGGGCACCTGTAATCCCAGCTACTGGGGAGGCTGAAGCAGGAGAATCACTTGAATCCGGGAGGCGGAAGTTGCAGTGAGCCAAGATTGCACCATTGCACTCCAGCCTGGGTGACAAGAGTAAAACTCCATCTCAAAAAACAATCATCATCACCATCATCATCATATCCTACCCCTAACCATGAGTGGAACCACCACCGGTTCATATGGGGGCTCACCATCATCTGCTGTGATCCATCTGGTTTTAAGAGAAGTGGCAAGAATTGAAAGGGAGTGGGATGATGGACCACCCTAACCCTCTCCTACAGGCATACATTCTTCAAGTCTGATAGTGGTGCTAATTCCTGCAATATTTTCTGGGTTAAGATATGGTTTTAATTTACATTCTTGACTGAGGGTGAGGGTCTAGTCAGTTTCTGACACTTCTACTTGGCTTTTCTGAAAATAACAGTTGTTCATCTACACAGTGTGGGGAACTCATGTGAGGGGTCTGATATCTGTTCCACTTGATACCCTTTCCATTTATATATTCAAGGACTAGGAAAATAACTACTCACTAATTCTACTGTGAAGTGAATTGGAGCTAAAACTCCATTTATCATCTGACCACCATGACTCCTATTGTAACTAGAGGACCAGAATGGCATCCAGGATCTCCTAATATATGTACCAGCTTAGGCTTTATATCTCACTGATTTTAAAAGCCTGGATATTCCCCTTCCCTCTGGCATAGTTACTCTGATAAATGGCCACTGGTCCTTTTAGGGAAGGATCACAAAAATATTTGGTGGCATTACCAGGTTCTTCTTCAAGGGGAGGATTTCCTCTTGAGTCAATGGACTCTAGGCCTATAAATCAATTTAGTTCTTGGGACTGGGTGATTTTTCCATAGCAGTATTGATGTCAGCTTTCTACTTTCCAGCTTTCAATTCTCTTTTGTCATACAAATCAGGCAACAACCCGGTCAGTTATCCATTTATCTTGCCCCTAAAATTGCCACATATCAGGCCAGGCACGGTGGCTTACGCCTGTAATCCCAGCACTCTGGGAGGCCGAGGTGGGCAGATTACGAGGTCAGGAGTTCAAGACCAGCCTGGTCAAGATGGTGAAACCCCGTCTCTACTAAAAATACAAAAAATTAGCTGGGTGTGGTGGCAGGTGCCTGTAATCTCAGCTACTTGGGAGGCTGAGGCAGAGAATTGCTTGAACCCAGGAGGCAGAGGTTGCAGTGAGCTGAGACCGTGCCACTGCACTCCAGCCTGGGCGACAGAGTAAGACTCTGTCTCAAAAAAAAAAAATTGCCACATATCCATGTAGGTCAAAACACTCTAATTACCACCCTGACTTTGATGCCCATTACAATAATTATGCCCATCCCACCTCTAAGAATTAAGTCCTGCCACTGGTCTCTATCATTCTGGAATCCCATCATCCCCATTGATATTAGGCAGCCTGATTCCATGAACTGCAGAGAACAGGTACCACCAAGCTTCCTAAAGAAATGATATACCCAATATTAGTATATCTCCCATTGTTTTGGAAATTGGAATTTTCTCAGGGTCTTCCAGAGAAGACAGTAATGGGTTCTCAGATATATCCATTCTAAAGTTCCTACGTCTTTGATTCATATGTCCCCTTTACTCAATATAATGCCAAGATGTCTGACAACTTTACCTCACACACTCTAGGGCATTATCATGCCCAAGCTTCAAGGAGCCAACCTAATAGTATATTTAGACCAGCCCTAGGTCCCAGAACATTGAATCCCAAGTCATGGGAGACTATTCCCATAACCAGTGAATTCTCTTCTATTCATCTTTATATTCTTCTCCCAATGCGATATCCTCAAAATCAACTCCTACACATGTTGCTGGGTTTCCTGCTTGTATATAATGGTAAAATTCAGTCATTTGTTTGATAAGTAAGCTATTTCTTCCCTGAGCAAGGACTGTACCTTCCCTCGGAGGCTATGCTGAAGTACAATCCTGGTTATGGCCTGGAAGCAGTCAGGTGTGGTGGATGCAGCTTGTGAGGCGAGCAAGTATCATCTTGTTAGGCACCTGCTTCAGGTGAGGTTCTTGTATAGTTTTGAGACCAGCCTGGTCAACATAGTGAAACCCCATCTCTACCAAAAATACAAAAAATTAGCCAGGTATGGTGGTGAGTGCCTGTAATCCCAGCTACTCGGAAGGCTGAGGCAGGAGAATCACTTGAACCCAGGAGGCAGAGGTTGAAGTGAGCAGAGATCACACTATTGCACTCCAGACTGGGTGACAGTGCGAGACACAGTCTCAAAAAAAAAAAAATTAGCTGGGTATGGTAGCATGCACCTGTGGTCCTAGCTACTCAGGAGACTAAGGTGAGAGGATTGCCTGAGCCCATAAGTTTGAGGCTGCAGTGAGCTGTGCTCATGCCACTATGCTCCAGCCTAGGTGACAAAGAGAGACGCTGTCTTTAAAAAAAAAAAAGGCTGGGCGTGATGGCTCATGCCTGTAATCCCCACACTTTGGGAAGCTGAGGTGTGTGGATCACTTGAGGCCAGGAGTTTTAGACCAGCCTAGCCAACATGATGAGACCCCATCTCTACTAAAAATACAAAACCTAGCTGGGCATGGTGGTGCGTACCTGTAGTCCCAGCTGCTTGGGAGGCTGAGGCAGGAGAATCACCTGATCCCAGGAGATAGAGGTTACAGTGGGCTGAGATCCCGCCAATGCACTCCAGCCTGGGCAACAGAGCAAGATTCTGTCTCAAAAAAAATAAAAATAAAAAACAGGCCGGGCATGGTGTCTCACGCCTGCAATCCCAGCACTTTGGGAGGCTGGGGCAGGTGGATTACCTGAGATCAGAGGTTCAAGACCAGCCTGGTCAGCATGGTGAAACCCTGTCTCTACTAAAAATACAGAAATTAGGTGGGCGCAGTGGCAGGCACCTCCTAGCTACTTGGGAGGCTAAGGCAGGAGAATCACCTGAACCTGGGAGACAGGGGTTGCAGTGAGCAGAGATCGCGCTACTGCACTCCAGCCTGGGCAACAGAGTGAGACTCTGTCTCGAAAATAAATAAATAAATTAGTTAATTAATTAAAGAGTAGGGCAGGGAAGGAGAAAGGGCAAACACAAAGGAGTGTATTACTAAGCTGACCACAGCTTTACAAGGCACACAACTAGTCACTCAGTGTCATGGGATCTTTCAAGAAAGACCCCATGAGTCATGTGTCTTGAAATCATCTGTCAGGGAGAAGTAGGTAGACAATTTATCTGCTGACTCCTTTCTGACTCCTGTCTCTCTTTAGTCCAGTTTGCCCCATATGGCATAATGCCTCTGTACTTCCATGTTCTCTCTGGACATCCCTTGGTTCCAGATGGATCAGACAGGGGTCTAAAGTTCCTGCCATTAGCAGCCAAGAACCATGGAACCCACAGGGTTAGATGGATCTGTAAAGGCACATAACCTAGCACAAGTGAGGGGAAAATGAAATCTCACAACTAGAGCCACACAAACTTATAAAAGCTGTCAAAGAGAAACAAAGCTGGACACGGTGGTTAAAGAAACTAAAGTCAGATTCTACTCAGTAATTACTGCAGTAGGGAAGAGAGTCCAGTGTAGTCAGAGCTCAACTTCAGTCCATATGGAAGTCACTGGTGTTTTAGAGGGAGAATGAGGGAGTAAGGAGGAGAAACGAGCTGGGGCTTGAGCAGTCAGGGAAGTGAGAAATTACAAAAACTAGGTTGGTGGGTTGGTCAATGTGATTAAGCCATGTGGGTTTGCTAACTGGTGCTTATCTAAGTTAGGCTCCTACCCTCCCACAGAGACTAGGAGATTGTTGCCCTATCTTCAGGTGTTGACTGAAACAAATTCTTTTGGCAGCGTTGAGCTTTCCCAAGTAGAAACTTAAAAGGAAGGAGAGGGCTGCAGGTCATCCCAGGATAAGACCTTGAGCAACGAACTATGCTAGGGTTTATTCAGTTCTCTTAGTGTGTGTTTAGGTGGCAGGAGGCTGTGGGGGGAGGTGGGAAAGGGGATGAATGAAATCATTTATACTGAGTGTCTGCAACTCTTATAGGCCAAGGTTGAGGCTTAGTCAAGAAGAGCCCGAGTTTGGTCAAATAGAGTCTTTGTCAGGACATCCATGAACTAAGGGCTTTATAGTGTCTAATACATATCACTATCTGGCATCAGCCAATTCTCTTGTCTAGAATATTCCATACCGTCATACAATACCACAGATGCAAAAGTTAGCCTTATAAAGCTAGTACCTTTACTGCCTTTCACTCATTTATTCATTCATTCAATAATTTACTTACTTACTACTTACTAACTTTCTTTGGCCTTTTATTTCAAGCATTTTTTAACTTCTGGAGAAATGATGATTATGTTCAATTAGATATATATAAGATAGCATCAATAAACATTAGTTCTCTTTTCTGTCAAACTTCACTAAGAGATCCTCTGATACCAACTCTTTGTTTTCCCAGGTGATTCCCTCACCAAATTTCCTGTTTAGTGGAGCCCTGGATTTTCTGACTCATGTTCACGTATTTTGTCTCACACTTCTCTGAGTAGGCTAGGGCATTTAACAGTTTCCTGCCTGATTCACAGATGGAGTCAGGCCTTCTGTGACTCCTACTTTGGCCTTCTAGAGCTACAGATGCTCTCTTTAGATTTCAACTCTGCCCAGACCCCTGGGCATTCTCTTGCTAACATTCATTGACTCTAGCAGGCCAGCCCTGGCTCTTCAGGCCGACCCAGTGTCCTAGGGCCCTGGTTTGGAAAGGAAAGTTCAAAAAACCTTCACCCAAGTAAGAAAAGCATCTTCCTTTGCAGCTGGGTACCATTCCCTCAACCTTTACAAACCAGCAAGAAAACCTGATAAATATTTCCCACTCTTCTCTGCAAAGCACTGGATAGCTACACTGCAATTTAGTCAAGATGGATGAAGCCATTGAACCTCTAAAGGAGTTAGTAAATTAGCTCTGGTTTTCCACTGTCCAAAGAGAAATGGGTGTTGTTATTGTTGTTGTTATTTAGGGCATAACAGGCATCACCTCCTACTTATTACAAATTCAGGTTTTAGCATTAATGACTTATTAGATATGTGATTTTTAGAAAACAATCTCCTGGGCCGGGTGTGGTAGCTCACGCTTGTAATCCCAGCACTTTCAGAGGCTGAGACAAGCAGATCCCTTGAGCCCAGGAGTTTGAGACCAGTCCGGGCAACATAACGAAACCATGTTTCCACCAAAGAAAAAAAAGAAAGAAAGAAAAAAGAAAAAAAAACAGAAAAATTAGCCAGACGTGGTGGCATGTGCCTCTAATCCCAGCTACTTGGGAGGCTGAGGTGGGAGGATCACCTGACCCTGGGAGGTGGAGGTTGTACTGAGCCAAGATCACGCCACTGCACTTCAGCCTGGGTGACAAATTGAGACCTCATCATAAAGAGAAAGAGAAAGATAGAGAAAGAGAGAAGAAAGGGAGGGAGGGAAGGAGGGAGGGAGACCCTCAGTCTATCTGCTTTAGGTTTATTTAAATTCAGTTTAATGGCAAAGTGACTTTGTGATACAACTAAGAGGAGGTTGCTATTCAGAAACTGTTTAATATTATAGTCAAGAATCTAAGTTAGCTGAGTTACCTCCAAATTCTAATCCAACTTTGTGAAAAACCTACATGGTGTGCCTCAGAGGTTATACCTCTACTACTAAGATGCATTTAGACTTTTCAAACCTCTAGCTTCAATTGTTTTAAGAAATCTAAACATGAGATTGTCAAAATCACTATCACCAGAAAACATGGGCCAAGAGAATTCTTTTCCTGAGAGTCATTTATCTAGAAAAAATAGGTTGGGAATAATAGGTTTGATAAAGAGAAGGAATTAGCTATATGGGTTATTTTCTTATTATAACCAAATGATTAGAAGACTGTGGGCAAATAAGAATCATAGTATCTTATCCTTGAGTTAAACATTTTTACTAATCACCTACTTAAGAAATGCCTGGTGTGCTTTTTTGCAGACATTTTGGACTTGCTCCAAATAAGAATCTGTTAGTATGGTGTGTCAAGAATCTACATATTTTAAACAAAGTTCTCTAAGTGATTCTTGTGAACACTAGAGTTTGAGAACCAGGGTAAAAGGAGACGAGCACCCCCATACACTGCTGCTAAGAGGGCAAATCAACAAAACTCTCTTGGAAGGCAGTTTAGTAGACACTCTCAAGCAACTCTAAGTTACCCAAGTCACCAGATAAACTGACACTCTTTTCTCTCTATAAAACACACTGCTGGCCATGGCCCATCAAGTTCTTAATGGCAATAGGCTACTATTTGATCTGCTCTTCAAATCATGAATCATCTGCTAACTAAGGGTCAGTTGTGTGTGTCTTTTAAAAACTTTTATGCTGACTGATTTATAATATTATGTAAAATAAAAGAAAAAGAGTTGTTTCAGGGAAAAGAAATTTGAATACTTTGGACAGATTCTAAAGGCAAATTGTACACATACAAATCATGTCAAATCAGGAGTAAAAGATTGGGGGAGGGGTAGCAATTTTGAATGACTGTATACTCAGATTGCTTTATAAATTTTTTCAGTTCTTGCTCTGCCTTAAAAACAGAAAAAGTAAAAATATTTGACAATTTATTGTAGATGTCATTTATCTAGGAATGATTACATAGACTGTTGTAATCAGGGAACCCATTGTCAACAATAATAAATTCCTTGGCACTAAAAATAAATTTTAAAATTTCATTTAAATGAGGAGGAGGCAGAGCAAGACAGCTAGATAGAAGCCTCCACCAATCATTCTCCCCACAGGAACACCACATCAAACAACTATCCATACAAAAAAGCATCTTCATAAGAGCCAAAATCACATGAGTGATCACAATACCTGGTTTTAACTTCATATCACAGAAAGAGGCACTGAAGAGGTTAGGAAAGACAGTTTTGAATTTCCAGGGCCACTACTCCCCCATCCCAGGGTAGCAGCTGTGTGGCATGGAGAGAATCTGTGCACTTGAGGGAGGGGGAATACAGTTTTGCATTGGAACTCAGTGCTGCCCTGTCACAGTGGAAAGCAACACTTGGCAGAACTTAGCTGACATCTGCAGAGGAGCATTTAGACCAGCCATACCCAGAGGAGAATCACCCATCCCAGTGGTTGGAACCTAAGTTATGGCAAGCCTTGCTGCCATAGGCTAAAGTGCTCCAGGGTCCTAAACAAACTTGAAGGCAGTTTCAAGTTTATTAGGCCACAAAGACTGCAATTACTGGGCAAGTCTTGGTGCTATACTGGGCTCGGAACCACTGGATTTGGGGGACAAGCAACCTGGTGAGACACCAGCCAGGGTGACCAAGGGAATGCTTGCATCACCCCTCCCTCAACCTCAGGCAGCACAGCTTGCAGCTCCAGGAGATATTCCTTCCTCCATTTGAGGAGAGAAGAGGGTAGGGTAAAGAGGACTTTGTCTTACATTTTGGATACCAGCTAAGACACAGTAGGATAGGGCACTGGGCAGAGTCCTGATACCCCTATTTCAGGCTCTAGCTACCAGATGATATTTCTAGACACACCCTGGGCCAAAAGAGAACTTAGTGACTTGAAGGGAAAGGCCCAGTTCTGGCAGGATTCATCACTTGCTGACCAAAGAGCCCTTGATCCCTGAATAATCAGCAGCAATATCCAGGCGGTACTCTCCATGGGTCTTCAGTAAGACTCAGAGATGTGCTGGCTTCAGGTGTGACACAGCACATTCCTAGCTGTGGTGGCTATGGGGAGAGACTCCTACCTGAGAAAGGGGAAGTGAAGAGTAAAGAGGACTTTGTCTTGTAGCTTAGGTACTAACTTGGCCTCCATGGGGTAGAGCACCAAGCAGGCTCTTAGGGTCCCTGATTCCAGGCCTTGGTTTTTGGATGGCATTTCTGGGCTTACCTTGAGCCAAAGGGGAGCCTGCTGCCCTAAAGGGTGAGTCCCAGGCCTGGCAGCATTCACTACAAGCTGACTGAAGAGCCCTTGGGCCTTAAGTGAACATCAGTAGCACCCTGGCCCATGGGCCTGGGGTGATGATGGATGCAAGGAGAGGCTCCTATGCCTGCGGAAAGGGAAGGGAAGAGTGGGAAGGACTTTGACTTGTTTCAGTGCCAGCTTAGCCACAGTGGGATAGAGAACCAGGTGGATTTCTTGGGTTTCAAACTCCAGGCCCTGTCTCCCAGATGGCATTTCTGGACCTGCCTGGGGCTGGGGGGGATCTTGCTGCCCTGAAGGGAAGACAAAGTCCTGACTGGCTTTACTACCTGCTGATTGAAGAGCCCTAGTGCCATGAGTGAACATAGGCAGTATAGCTAGGCAGTGGCTACCAGAGACCTTGAGCGAGACCCAGTGCTATGCTGGCTTCAGGTCTGACCCAGCATAATCCCAGTGCTGGGGGCCACAATGGTGCTTTTGTCACCCCTCCCATAGCTCTAGGCAGCTCAGCACAGAAAGAGAGACTCTGTTTGTGTGGGAGAAAGTAAGGGAAGACAACAAGAGTCTTATGCCTGGTAATCTAGAGAATTCTTCTGGGTCTCACCAATATGGTACCTCTATGAGCTTGCAAAAGCAACAGTAATACTGGGCTTGGGGTGCCCCCAAATGCAGATATGGCTGCCATAGGCAAAAGCTTAAATCACAACACCCAAGTCCCTTTGAATACCTGGAAAGCCTTCCCAAGAAGGGTGGGTACAACAAGCCCAGACTGTGAAGACTACAATGAATACTTAACTCCTTAATGCCCAGACACTGACAAACATCCACAAGAATCAAGACCATGTAGGAAAACATGACCTCACCAATTGAACTAAATAAGTCACCAGGGACCAATTATGGAGAGACAGAGATATGTGACCTTTCAGACAGAGAATTCAAAAT
Organism: Macaca thibetana thibetana; assembly: GCF_024542745.1. NCBI lineage: Eukaryota > Metazoa > Chordata > Mammalia > Primates > Cercopithecidae > Macaca > Macaca thibetana. The sequence goes on along the minus strand of NC_065592.1, from coordinate 74,334,431 downwards.
AGCTGTGTTAAAGAAATTCAGTGAAATTCAAGATAACACAGAGAAGGAATTCAGAATCCTATCAGATAAATTTATTTATTTATTTATTTATTTATTTTTAGACAGGGTCTCACCCTGTCACCTAGGCTGGTGCCCAGTGGCATGATCCCAGTTCACTGTATCCTCTGCCTCCTGGACTCAAGCAATCCTCCCACCTCAGCCTCCCAAGTAACTGGGACTACAAGCGGGTGCCGCCATTTTCAGCTAATTTTTGTATGGTTTTTTTGGTAGAGATGAGGTTTTGCCATGTTGCCCAGCTGGGTCTCAAACTCCTGGGCTCAAGTGATCCACCTGCCTTAGCCTCCCAAAATGCTGGGATTACAGGTATGACCCACTGCACCTAGCCCTATCAGATAAATTTAACACAGGCCCACTGGTCTAGAAGGAAAAAATGGTTTTCTGGGATGGGCCCAGGGCCCCCTGCTGTGTGCAGCCTGGGGACTTGTGCCCTGTGTCCTAGCAGCTCCAGCTGTAGCTAAAAGGGCCAAGGTATAGCGCTCAGGCCATGGCTTCAGAGGGTGCAGCCCCAAGCCTTGGCAGCCTCCACATGGTGTTAACCCTGCAGTTTCACAGAAGTCAAAAATTGAGGTTTGGGAACCTCCACCTGGATTTCAGAGGATGTATGGAAACACCTGGATGTCCAGGCACAAGTTTGCTGCAAGGGTGGGGCCCTCATGGACAACCTCTGCCAGGGCAGTACAGAAGGGAAATGTGGGGTCAGAGCCCCCACACAGAGTCCCCAATGGGGCACTGCCTGGTGGAGCTATCAGAAGAGAGCCACCATCCTCCAGATCCCAGAATGGTAGGTCCACCAACAGCTTGCATTGCGTGCCTGGAAAAGCCACAGACACTCAATGCCAGCTTGTGGAAGCAGCTGGGAAGGGGGCTATGCCCTGCAAAGCCACAGGGGTGGAGCTGCCCAAGGCTGTAAGAGCCCACTTCTTGCATCAGCATGCCCTAGATGTAAGACATGGAGTCAGAGGAGATCATTTTGGAACTTTAAAGTTTAATGACTGCCCTATTGGATTTTGGATTTGCATGAGGCCGTAGTCTCCACCTCAGTGGACAGGTTGGTTGGAGTTTCTCCAGGGAACCCCTCCCACCTGGCTGTCTCATTCCCCTCTCTAAAGAAGTACATCTAACTGCCGTTAGATTAAGGATAGGACGAAGACTGATCTTAACTGCTTCCTGCTGACAGGGGGCACTGTTTTGGGAAAACAGTAATCAAAGTTCCCTCAGAGGCCTATTTAAGGGTTCCCAGCAGAAAGGCCATCATCAGAGGCTCCAGTTGCATGACTGTTTGGAGTTTGATGGCCTGAAGGCAAGAACAGACAAACCGGGTTATTAGAAAACACGTATAAAATGAAACAAGGGGAGGGGTAAGGATAGCTAGAAAATTCCGTGGCCTTTTACCAGTTTGTATAGAGAGAGGGAAGCCAAAAGGCTGACTGGCAAAGAAACTTTATCCTTTTGCCAGCATGTTGGGCTTCTGGGTTCTCTTCCCCTGAGCCCAATCCTAAGCCAACCAGTTTAAGGTTTGAGAAATTTACTTTTTCCCATTTGGAAGATCCATCTGAGGCGAGTGTCCTGGAGGCACAATTGCCCAATTGTGAAAAGAGGACAGAGGAGGAGGAAGGAAAAAAAGAGGGCTTTTTTTTAAGGAGTCTCAGGGTTCAGGATGCATTCAAAAGAGGTACAGACTGAAGATGAATGGCTACCCATCCAGAAAGAGGGAAGCAGGTATCCCTGGTTTCCTTCTCTTCCTAGCAGATACCCAAGGTACATGAGGGAGGGAAGGAAGAGTGTCCTCTTTCCCTCTTCCATCCCTGCATCCCTGAATCCCGGTGACCTTGGCAGGTCCCACCATGAGTGCCAAACCAGCTTCCACCCATGAAGCAGGGTATGCCTAGAGAATAGGAATTATCCAATCTCATGCATGCCTCTATTTGTCCTACTATCAGTAGACTTGGAGTTCCCTAGACCTCATTTATGCCATGGATATTAATGTGGCCTTTATCCATGAAACAGGAAGCTTGGGCTTGGCTTAGTTGGCAGGAATCAGCCATGCTCACCTGCACTGTGCCTTTTAACCTCTGTTGTCATTTGGCTCTGGATCCATTAGGTCCAGTTGTCTTTCACAGGGCTTTGACCCAAAGCTTGGAACTGAGTTTGGGACAAAAATATGTCTCAGGGGGTTGCATGGACTCCTTGTCATAAGCCAAATGCTAAGATGAAACTGTGGAACTAAGTCCTCCAACAACGGACAGGAAAGAATGTCTTGTGACACACCCAGAAAACTGGTGGCTATAGTTATGCTTGCTAAGATTTGGGTGCATGGTGTTTGACTTTGGTTAGCTCCTTTGGTCTTACTTTCCCAAAAAGGAAACCTCCGAGTCTTGGGTATCCTATTTATTCCGATCACCTTGCAGGATTTGCAGGATAATTGCTCAACTAGAATATTGATTCAGATTTTAACATTTCTCATCCCTTTTGTTCTTTTTGAGCTGCAGCCAGGGATTGCTGGTTGGTTCACAGGAGTAAGCAGGGTTAGTCTAAAATGTAGGTGAAAACTTAAAAACAAATAATGAGTTTAGAATTTAATGATAAATATATGATAAGTTTTGAAACATGATTTCTCTCTCTCCAGTCCTCATTTTTGTTAAAAAATCATCATAAGACTGAATGGTTTGCAAAATAGACTTTAGTTTTATACTTGGCCTGATTATTTGCATAAAGTGTGGCAAGAATAATTATTTCTACATAGGCCTTTTAGATTGGCTTTGATGGAATTTTCTTCTACAAGTAATCTCAGATAATATCTTTTAAAGTTGAGCCCAATCATGGGTTTGTATCCTTAAACACCTGTGATTTGGGTGATCCTTTCCTCTTAAGGTCCCATAATAAACTTGGAGCTCCTGAACCTGTTAGAAAGTGACATTCTTTACTGACCACAGGTCAGGAACCCTATGCAGGGACTGGATAGACAAAGGTATGAGGCCAGTTTCCCCACTGGACGTTTATTGGCTCTGCAAGTTGAGATTGACTCCTTAAACAGAAGCATACCCTTCCAGGCAAAGCCTCAGTAAAATAACCACTTTCTCCAATTGTGTTCTGTTGCAAAAGAAAAATGAATTCTTATTGTACTAAAGCAAACAACAATATTGCCATAAGAATACTCACAGATAGTTTCCAAATTCTAGAGGAACCAGGCACAGAGGAACAAACATGCTCCAAATTTTGATTACAGGAGTGTATACCTTACTTAATTATTAAAGGCCATAAATAGTTCAAAATAAGTTTCCTTGACTCTGAAAAATACAACAAGAAGCAGTAATATTCCAAGCAAAAGCAAAAAAAAAAAAAAAATGCTTAAGGCTGGGCGCAGTGGCTCATGCCTGTAATCCCAGCACTTTGGGAGGCCCAGGCAGGCAGATCACTTGAGGTCATGAATTTGAGACCAGCCTGGACAACATAGAGAAACCCCGTCTCTACTAAAAATACAAAAATTAGCCAAGCGTGGTGGCACATGCCTGTACTCTGAGCTACTCAGGAGGCTGAGGCAGGAGAATCACTTGAACCCGGGAGGTGGAGGTTGCAGTGAGCCAAGATCCCGCCACTGCACTCCAGCCTCAGTGACAGAGCAAGACTCCGTCTCAAAAAAAAAAAGAAAAAAGAAAAAAAGAAAAAAAAAGAAAAAAAGAAAAGGTTTGCTTTAGCTTCCTGAGTTAGTCCATTTAGTTAAATCTTGTTTTGCTTGATATTCATGAACATTTCTGCTCTTTATGAGCCATGTACATTTTCCTTTATTCCAAATCTCTAAAGTTATCAGAAGCCTGTATGTGACAGCACCTGTTAAAGTTCTATAGCTTATTATTACCCATCTTTCAAAAGGATTAAAACAAGACAAAAATTGTCTGTGAATAGGAAAATAGCCAGGATAGTTACAGTGAGAAACAAAATTGACCAAGAAGTTTAGTTGTCTCCATGGTTTACAATAACTCAACATGAAAACCTTAATTATGATCAATAGCATAAACTCAGACATTAGAAGTTTGGAAATGCCATACAATTTTGGAACGTATATTAGCATTATTCACCAAGATATAACCTAAAGAAGACTGAGCATCATTTTGGCAATCCCATGTAACTATACATGTTGAAAAATCCTGTTTATGTCTCTTTTCTGGACACTTCAGGGGCCCTCTGATGTATTCAAAAAGCCAGGTGCCAGGGAAGACAATTTTGAAACTGAAGTTTTATTTTGGGAAGGTTGTTAAGTGTTTGAGGTTTCATATCATGAAATAGAATTCCAGACTACCATAAGTTATTTATTTTGCCAAAATGACGACTCAGAAATTTTAAAGAGCACAAACCTCTTATAACCCTTTACAAATTTTGCCACAGAGCAGATTGGTGCCTTAGGAAAACCATGTTGTGCTTTTATTTCAATGCTCAATTTACAGAAAAACCAGATAATGCCCTTTTTTGAATTTAGTCAATATGTTCACACAAAGAACCTCTTCTGCAAGATTTCCACAATTCTTCCACCACTTCTTTGAACCTTCAGTTTTTTCCTAATTTAACTCAAAACAATCCTTTAACCCTAAGCAAAAGTTTATATTTCCATGCCTTCTTATAACCTTTTACTAAAAAATACATTTTACTGTTCTTACAAACCTTAAATGTAAATCTATTTCCAGTAGCTCCAATTAACTACTAGCAATTTTTAACTTTAAGGTAAAACTTGGTTGCCTTAATTGTGTGCCAACTGCAGCCAAGGTTAGCCTTCTTAGTTAAGGACATGGTTAGTTCCACATGTCCCCAGGCCTTACCAATTGTGAAGCTAGCAAGTCAAATAGCTCTCAAAACCCAAAAAGCAATTTGTAATCTCAAAACACTTAGCAAATCTTGCATCTGACTTGCATTTTACCAATAGTCCTTAGGGTTGCTTTTATTTCTTAAAGATTAAAGTCATGTGAACTTTTTCTTAAAGATTAAAGTCTGGCTCACCCCTGTAATTCCAGCACTTTGGGATGCCGAGGTAGGCAGATCACGAGGTCAGGAGATCGAGACCATCCTGGCTAACATGGTGAAGCCCCATCTCAACTAAAAATACAAAAAATTAGCCAGGTGTGGTGATGGGCACCTGTAGTCCCAGCTGCTTGGGAGGCTGAGGCAGGAGAATGGCATGAACCTGGGTGGCAGAGATTGCAGTGAGCTGAGATCACGTCACTGCACTCCAGCCTGGGTGACAGCGTGAGACTCCATCTAAAAAAAAAAAAAAAAAAAAAAAGATTAAACTCATGTGAACTGAAAAGTACCACAGTTTTTAACTTCCCTTTAAAAAATATTAGATCTAAGTGCTTGTCTTTCTTTAGGTCAAATTAATTAGAGCTCTTTTTACAGACATCACACACATTACACACACAGACAGACAGAAGAAAACTCAGGCACTGGGTGGGGCCCTTTAAGAGACAGCACTAGGAAAACATGCAGATATCAAACCAGAAAGAAACTTATTCCCTAAGACAGGATTGCTAAACAAAGCCCTGCCACCAAAGTTACAAGCCACGCCCTTAGAATGTAAAACAAGATGGAAGCTTGATTTTACAACCATAACTTTGCAGAAAATATAAACAGTGATAGTTGGGTGGACTGGCCTAGCAAAACATCTTCTAAAAGAAAAAACAAATAAACGTCAAAAGTTAACTTGCGGATGGGATAGAGAAGGGGAAAGAAAAAAATATAGTTTAAAATTGACTGGGGAAGAACCTTATTCTTATGGAAGTGGTTTTTCTACCAAGGAGAAAAGTTTAATTATTTTCTAATGGAGCTGAATCTCTTGGCCAGGGAAGGGGAAGGCTCCAATGGCTCATGGCAGAAAACGCCAGTCAGCTGCCCCCGGTGCCTTGGGCCATATGTCCAAGCCTGGCAGGGAGTTGGGGGGTGAAGGGTATTTGCTGTTCACCTGTCAGTCCCGAAAAAGGAAGGAAAAGGTCATGAAAAGACCTGGGAGCAATGAGGGGTGGAGGTATGGTTTCCCCTACCCTTAGAAGTCTGAGGATGAAAAGGCTTAGAAGCAACAGTGAGAGATTTTGAGTTCCCATTTCACTCACCACTTGAGCCCCACATTGGGCGCCAAAAATATTGCAGGACTTTTCCTTAGTTCAGCTAAGGATGGGGTCTATGTCTGTCCCACAGCCACAAAAATTTAGGCTCACAGACTGAGGGGTGAGTAAAGCGGGGTTTTATTGGGTGAAAAGGAAGAAAAGGAGGAAACAGGGACTCTTGCTAAAACAGAGTCCTTGTTAGAGTGCTTCCCACCCACTGTTTGAATCTCAGGTTCCACACAGGAAGAGGAAGGGTCAGCCTCCATCTCACTGAAAATGGCATGAACCTTCTGAGACTCCAGCCAGCGGAAAGGCTGGTTGGAGTTTCTCCAAGTAGTACCTCCCACCTGGCTGTCTCATTATGTGCAAGTCTTATGATAACCTTAAATCAAGAAACATAGAACGTATACAAAAAAAAAATTAACAACAAGAAATTAAAGCATAACACCAGAGAAAATCACCTTTACTAAAAGGAAGACAGAAAGGAAGAAAAGAAGGAGGAGAAGACTACAAAACAATTAGAAAAAAAAATGGCAGGAGTAAATCCTTATTTACCAATAACATTGAATGTAAATGGACTAAACTCTCCAACAAAAAGACATAGAGGCTGGGCTTAGTGGCTCATGCCTATAATTCCAGCACTTTGGGAGGCCAAGGTGAATAGATTGCTTAAGCTCAGGAGTTCAAGACCAGCCTGTGTAACATGACAAAAACCCTCTTTTTGGAAAAAAAAAAAATACTAAAAATTAGATGGGCATGGTGGCAAGTGCTTGCAGTCCCAGCTACTTGGGAAGCTGAGGTGAGAGGACCTCTTGAGCACAGAGGTCATGGCTGCAGTGAGCCATGTTCACACTACTGCACTCTAGCATGGGTGACAAAGTGAGACCCTGTCTCAAAAAGGAAAAGAGAGAGAGAGAGAGAGAGAGAAAAAGACCCAATGGTCTGTTGTGTAAAGATACACATAGACTGGTTCATCTTTTAGTCTTTCTACTCAAGAAAGACGTAAGTAGTTTACACACCACAATTACAGTATTATAATATTCTGTGACATGCAAATGGAAACCAAAAAAAAAAGCAGAAGTAGCTATACTTATATCAGACAAATTAGATTTCAAGACTAAAACTATAAAAAGAGACAAAGAAGGTCATTATATAATAATAAAGGGGTCAACTCAGCAAAAGGATATAACAGTTGTAAATATATATGCACCCAATACTGGAGCACCCAGATATATAAAGCAAATATTATTAGAGCCAAAGAGATAGATAGACCCAGGCTGGGCATGGTGGCTCAGGCCTATAATCCCAGCACTTTGGGAGGCTGAGGCAGGTGGATCACCTGAGATCAAGAGTTCAAGACCAGTGTGGCCAACATGGAGAAACCATGTCTCTACTAAAAAATACAAAATTAGGCGTGGTGGGGCATGCCTGTAATCCCAGCTACTTGGGAGGCTGAGGCAGGAGAATCGCTTGAATCCGGAAGGCAGAGGTTACGGTGAGCCAAGATTGCGCCATTGCAATCCAGCCTGGGCAAAAAGAGTGAAACTCCATCTCAACAACAAAAAAAGAGAGAGAGAGAGACCCCAGTATGGTAATAGCTGGAGACCTCAACACCTAACTTACAACATTGGACACATCATCCTGACAGAAAATCAACAAAGAACCATCAGATTTAATCTGTGCTGTAGACCAAATGGACCTAATAGATATTTCCAGAGCATTTCATCCAATGGCTGCAAAATATACATTCTTCTGTTCAGCACATGGAATATTGTCAAGGAGAAGCTATATGTTATACCACAAAACAAGTCTTAAAAATTAAAAAAAAAAGAAATTAAGTATCCTCTCTGACAACAATAAAATAAAACTAGAAATCAATAACAAGGAATTTTGGAAACTATACAAACATATGGAAATGAAACAATATGCTCCTGAATGACCAGTGGGTCAACGAAGAAATTAAGAAGAAAATTTAAACATTTCTTGAAATGAATGATAATGAAAACAAAATATAACAAACCTATGGGAAACAGCCAAAACAGTGCAAAGAGAAAGCTTTATAAGAAGTGCCAACATCAAAAAAGAAGAAAAACTTCAAATAAACAACCTAATAATGTATCTTAAAGAAAAAAAAAGGCAATAGCAAACCAAATCCAAAATTATGAGAAGAAAGAATAAGGATCAGAGCAGAAATGAATGAAACTGAAATGAAGAAAACAATATAAAAATCAATAAAACAAAAAGTTAGTTTTCTGAAAAAATGAACAAAATCAATAAAACTTTAGCCAGACTAACTGAAAAAAAAAAAGAGAGAAGACCCAAATAAATAAAATTATGGATGAAAAAGGAAACATGCTTTTCTCCAACTGATGCCACAGAAATTGAAAGGATCCTTAGTGGCTACTATGAACAACAATATGTCAATACATCAGAAAATCTAGAAGAAATGGATAAATATCTAGACATATACAACCTACCAAAATAGAACCATGAAGAAATCCAAAATCTGAACAGACACATAACAAGAAATGACATCAAAGCTGTAATAAAAATTCTCCCAGCAAAGTAAAGCCCAGGATCTAATCGCTTCACTGCTGAATTTTACCAAACATTTAAAGATGTTTGGTAAGTACCAATCCTACTCAAACTACTTTTAAAAAATAGAGGAGGAGGGAATACCTCCAAACTCATTCTATGAGGCTAGTATTACCCTGTACCATAACTAGACAAAGACATATTTTTTTTAAAAAAAAGGTAACTACAGGCCAAGATCCCTGATGAACATTGATGCAAAAGTCCTCAACAAAATACTAAGAAAGCAAATTCAACAACACATTAAAAAAAATATTCAAGCCAGATGTGGTGGCGCCCACCTTTGGGAGGCCAAGATGGGAGGATCGCTTTAGTCCAGGCATTTGAGACCAGCCTAGTTTTGTAAAGACCCTGTCTTTATAAAAAATAAAAAATCAGCTAGGCATGGTGGTGCATGCCTGTTCTCAGCTATTTGGGAGGCTGAGGTGGGAGGGTTGCTTACGCTTGGGAGGTCAAGGCTGAAATGAGCTATGTTTGCACCATGGTACTTCAGCCTGGACAAAAGAGTGAGACCCTGTCTCAAAACAATATGTAAATAAACAAGTAAATAAATATAAAGACCATTCATCACAACCAAGTGGGATTTATCCCAGGAATGCAAAGATAGCTTAACATATGTAAATCAATCACTGCGATACATTATAGCAACAGAATGAAGAACAAAATCTATATGATCATTTAAATCAATGCTGAAAAAGCACTTGATAAAATTCAACATCCCTTCATGATAAAAACCTTCAAAGAGCTGGGCCTAGAATGAACCTACCTCAACATAATAAAAGCCATATGTGGCAGACTCACAGTGAGTATTATACCAAATGGGGAAAAACTGAAAGCCTTTCCTCTAAGATCTAGAAGATGACAAGGATGCCCACTTTCACCACTGTTATTCGACATAGTACTAGAAGTCCTACCTAGAGCAATTAAACAAGAGAAATAAATAAAGGGCAATCAAATTGCAAAGGAAGAAGTCAAATTATCCTTGTTTGCAGATGATATGACATTATATTTGGAAAAACCTAAAGCCTCCACCAAAAAACTATTAGAACTGATAAATAAATTCAGTAAAGTTGCAGGATACAAAATCAACATACAAAAATCAGTAGCATTTCTATATGACAACAGTGAACAATCTGAGAAAGAAATCAAGAAAGTAATATCATTTACAACAGCTACAAATAAAATTAAATACCTAGGAATTAACCAAAGAAGTGAAAGTTCTCTACAATAAAAACTATCAAACACTGATGAAATAAATTGAAGAGGACACAAAAAAAGGAAAGATATTCCATGTTCATGGATTGGAAGAATAAATATTGTTAAAATGTCTACTCTACCTAAAGCAATCTACAGATTCAGTGTACTCCCTATGAAAATATCAATGACATTCTTCACAGAAATAGAAAAAACAATCCTAAATTTTATATGGAACCACAGAACATCCAGAATAGCCAAGACTATCCTGAGCAAAATTATACTACAAAAACTGTAGTAACCAAAACAGCATGATACTGGCATAAAAACAGCCACATAGGCAAATGGAACAGAATAGAGAAACCAGAAACAAACTCATACATCTACAGTAAACTCATTTTTGATGAAGATTCCAAGAACATACATCGGGGAAATGACAGTCTCTTCAATAAATGGTGCTGGGAAAACTAGATACTCATATGCAAAAGCATGAAACTAGACTCCTATCTCACATCATATACAAAAAGTCAAATAAAACTGGATTAAAGACATAAATCTAAGACCTCAAACTATAAAACTACTAAAACAAAATATTGGAGAAACTCTACAGGACACTGGAGTGAGCAAAGATTTCTTCAGTAATATCCCACAAGCATAGGCAACCAAAGCAAAAATGGACAAATAGGATCACATCAAGTTAAAAAGCTTCTGCACTGCAAGGAAACAATCAACAAAGTGAAAAGACAACCCACAGAATGGGAGAAAATATTTACAAACTATCCATCTGACAAAGGATTAATAACCAGAATACCAAAGGAGCTCAAACAACTCTGTAGGTAAAAATCTAATAATCCAATTAAAATGGGCAAAAGACCTGAATAGACATTCCTCAAAAGAAGACATACAAATGGAAAATCAGTATATGAAAAGGTGCTCAGCATCATTGTTCCTCAGAGAAATGTAATTCAAAACTACAATGAGATATCATCTCACCCATTAAAATGGCTTTTATCCCCCAAGACAGGAAATAACAAAGGCTGGCAAGGATGTGGAAAATAGGGAACCTTTGTACACTGTTGGTGGGGATGTGAATTAGTAAAACCACTATGAAGAACAGATTGGAGATTCCTCATAAAACTAAAAATAGAGCTACCATATGATCCAGCAATTCCACTTCTAGGTATATACTTAAAAGAAAGAAGATTAGTATATGGAACAAATGTCTGCATTGTCTTCACGTTTCTTGAAGCACTATTCACAATAGCTAAGATTTGGAAGCAATCTAAGTGTCCATCAACATATGAATGGATAAAGGAAATGTGCTACATATACATAAAGGAGTACTATTCAATTCAGCCATAGAAAAGAACAAGATCCTGCCATTTGCAACAACATGGATGGAGCTGGAGGTCATTATTTTAAGTGAAATAAACCAACCACAGAAAGACAAACTTTGCATGTTATCACTTATTTGTGGGAGCTAAAAACTAAGACAATTGAACACACGGACATAGAGAATAGGATGATGGTTACCAGAGGCTGGGAAGGGTAGTGGCCGGGAGAAGAGGGGATTGGTTAATGGGTATAACAACATAGTTTGATAGAATGAATAAGATCAAGTATTTGATAGCACAACAGGATGACTACAGTCAACAATAATTTGTCGATCATTTAAAAATAACTAAAGTGGCCAGACACAGTGGTGAACACCTGTAATCCCAGCAGTTTGGGAGGCTGGGGCAGGCAGATCACTTGAGGTTAGGAATTTGAGACCAGCCTGGCCAATAAGGTGAAACCCTATCACTACTAAAAATACAAAAATTAGCTGAGCATGGTGGTACACACCTGTAATCCCAGCTACTCGGGAGGCTGAGGCACAAAAATTGCCCAAACCCAGGAAGCAGAGGTTGCAGTGAGCCAAGATCATGCCATTGCCTTCCAGCCTGGAAGACAGAGTGAGATTTCATCTCAAAACAAAACAAAGCAACAACAACAACAACAACTAAAGTGTACAATTGGATTGTTTGTAACACAGAGAAAGGATTAATGCTTGAGGTGATGGATACCCCATTTACCCTGATGTGATTATTATGCATTGTATGCCTGTATCAAAATATCTCAGGTACCCCATAAATATATACACCTACTATGTCCCCACAAAAATTAAACACTATTTTTTATTTCATCTAATTTTAGTGAGTGAATGTGCGTGTGTGTGTGTGTGTGTGTGTGTGTGTACAGAAAGAGAGAGTGAGAGAAAAAGAGGGTCTTGCTCTGTCACCCAGGGAGTGGCTCAACCATTGCTCACTGCAGCCTCGACCTCCCAAAATCAAGAGATCCTCCCATCTTAGCCTCCTAGGTAGCTGGGTCTACAGGTGCATGCCACTATGCCAGGCTAATTTTATTTATTTATTTATTTATTTATTTATTTATGTAGTAAAGACTGAGTTTCACTATGTTGCTCAGACTGGTCTTGAACTCCTGGGCTCAAGCTAGTCTCCCACCTCAGCCTCCCAAAGTGTTGAGATTATAAGGATGAGCCACTGTACATTTACATTTTAACGTATTTTTAAGTTAAAATAGAATGTTATATATATATATTTACAAAATATTATATTTCTCTATTTAACCAGTTCTTTTTATTAACAGACCATTTACCAGCTTCTGTCTCTTTGGTTAAGTGAGCTTCTATTCTTTGTGTCAAAATATTCATGTTCTTTAATTCAATAATTATATGTACATCTAGGCTGGGCATGGTGGCTCACACCTGTAATCCTGGCACTTTGGGAGGCTGAGGCAGGTGGATCGTTTGAGGGCAGGAGTTCAAGACCAGCCTGGCCAACATGGTGAACCCCAGTCTCTACTAACAATACAAAAATTAGCTGGGCATGGTAGCAGGCGTCTGTAATCCCAGCTACTTGGGAGGCTGAGGCAGGAGAATCACTTGAGCCTGGGAGGCAGAGGTTGCAGTGAGCTGAGATCACACCATTGCATTCCAGTCTGGGCAACAAAGTAAGACTTGTTTCAAAAAGCAAAATAAAAAAACATGTACATCTAGGAATTTAGTCTAAGAAAATAATCATTTATGTTCATAAATATACGTGTGTGTGTGTGTGTGTGTTCACGTTGGCATTGATTATAGTAGCAAAACTCTAAAAGCTTCCTAAAATGTCTATCAATTGAGGTGTATTATAATGGAATATTATGCAGAACCATCAAAAATATTAAAAGAGGTTTACATATAATGAGAAGGAAATGTTCAGGTTATTCTGTTAAGTGTTAAGTGAACGTTATATACACATAGAAAAATGTCTGAGAAAGGGTGCAGAGGGGAGAAAGAGGTGGACAGGGGGAAAAGGGGAGAAATATTCTTTGTTCTGGAGAATATTAAGGTGAGGCATACATGTATATAAAGATTTATTTTCTCTCAGAACACATTATAGAGCAAAAGCAATAAAGATATGTTACCTGGATTTTCAAAGAAAATTAAGATATTTACAGTAGATAAACTCTGTGGTTATAGTTGCTGGGGAAAAGGACGGATTGTAAATTTTTCTGACTTGAATGTTGAAAATTAAAAATTAAGAATGCCTTCTATATCTATAACTTTAAGTGATCATAATATCATATTTGAAACTCTGATGACGGCTTTGGACTTTTTAAAAAGAGGAAGAATTATCAGAGAGCAAGCACACCAAAACTTGCCAGCACACAGGAAGCACTTCAGATCTGCAGCGTGAACAGACACAGGCCTCTTCTCTTGTCTCTATACTGTGTTTATTTATAAAGCAGGAAAGCCAAGTCAGAACAACAATCACGTTTCATTTCAAAACAATTTATCTCAGCATACTCTTTGTCTTTGAGTTTTGTGTGCACTACATATTTGTTTTCTCACTGCATACTTTTAGAATGTATTCATTTGAATTATTGGGTCCTTTGTTTTTTCAAGGAAAAGATTTAATCTTAACTACCTAGCTTTTTAGAAAGCAAAATCTCTTTTTTTTTTTTTTTTTTTTTTTGAGACAAGGTCTCACTCTGTCACTCAGGCTGGGCTGCAGTGGCATGACAACTGTTCACTACAGTCTTGAACTCCCAGGCTCAAGCAATCACGACCTCAGACTCTCAAGTAGGTGGGACTACAGGCATGTGCCAGCATGTCCAGCTAATTTTAAAAAAATTTTTGTAAAGAAGAGGGCAGTCTCACTATGGTGCCAGGACTGGTCTTGAACTCCTGGGCTCAAGTGATCCTCCCGCTTTGGCCTTCCAAAAAGCAAAATTTTTTACTAATTTAGGATTTAATATGAACCACTAAAAAAAGGAGCTTTGAAAATAATCACATCTAGATTTGTTTTTTAACTTGTAAAGTAAAAAGATCAGTATTCTTTCTCACAGCGTCAGCTTCCTATTCAGTTGTTGTTATTTGCCAATGATCTTATTTCTAGTTTAGATAAGTTGACCGCATTTTCTAAGCTCAATATTCAACATTTGGCTACAATTTATTCCATTTTTAGCCATCTGAAGATCTATCTGGCTGAAGTAATTTTTAAATCCCTAAATTTGTTCCAGGGGTTTTTCTAATAGTAATTCATCCTTTATTTAAGGCATTTTGTTCTTTATAATTGGGAGTAAGTTGTAATCCTAAAAGGAAGGTGGTTAATGAGAGAATTTCAAGTTTATGAGTATAGCATTACTTCATTGGCTTTTCTAGCTGCCTACTTCATGGACAAACATTAGATCCCTGTTTGTGGGTAGGAAATAAAGGAGAAAAATAGGGAAGTTCAGGAGAGTCTCCAAGACTGAAGAAAGCCTTTAAGAATGAAGCCAGGCAGTCCTGAAATGGAGTTAGACATCAATTGTGGACTGAATTGTGCCCCCAAACCCAAATTCATTATGTTGAAGTCCTAATCCTCAATGTGACTATATTTGGAGAGAGGGTCTTTAATGAGGTAACAAGACTAAGCGAGGACATAAGGTTGTGGCCCTAGTCCAACTTGACTTGTGTTGTTAGAAGAAGAGGGAGAGACACTGAGGATGCACACACACAGAGAAAAGGCTGTGTGAGGACACAGAAAGCAAGCAGCCATCTGCAAGCCAAGGAGAGAGGCCTCAGGAGACAACCAACCTGCTGACACCTTGATCTTGAAGATATTTACAGATATTCAACCTCCAGAACTATGAGAAAATAAATTTCTGCTGTTAAGCTACCCAGTTTGTGGTATTTGGTTGTGGCAACCCTAGCAAGCCAATACAATGTCTGAAGCATTTAAATCACCAATATTTTAAAGCCATAGATAAACGCCTGCCAATGAGAATAGAAAGAAACACTTCCAGCTGGACACGGTGGCTCACACCTGTAATCCCAGCACTTTGGGAGGCTGAGAGGGGTGGATCACCTGAGGTCAGGAGTTTAAGACCAGCCGGGCCAACATGGCAAAACCCCATCTCTGCTAAAAATACAAAAATTATCCAGGCATGGTGGCAGTTGCCTGTAGTCCTAGCTACTCAAGAGGCTGAGGTGGGAGGATTGCTTGAACCCAGGAGGTGGAGACTCCAGTGAGCTGAGATCATGCCACTGCATTCCAGTCTAGATGACAGAGTGAGACTCTATCTCAAAAAAAAAAAAAGAAAGGAAGGGAGGGAGGGAAGGGAAGAAGGGAGAGAGGAAGGGAGGAAGGAAAAGATGAAAGAAGAGAGAGAGAGAGAGAGAGAGAAAGAAAGAAAGAAAGAAAGAAAGAAAGAAAGAGAGAAAGAGAAAGAACGAACGAACTTCTTACAAGTGCTACAATATAAAGTAACTAACTGAAGACTATAATAAACGGGTTTATACACAATAGAGAGTAGAATGACCATGGATCTGGATGCTTTAATGATGACACCATGATTGAGTTGACTGCTCCCGAACTGAGCCCTCTTCAGAGCTATCATCCTAGTCACTATGGACTGGAACTGATCCAGAAAAGATACAAGGAAACTAGAGGAATTCTATTTCCTCTATGCACTGCTATTATATCTGATATTGGCCTGACGAGACTTTCTTCTTTGATGGAGACAGTCAGGAGTCTCTATTCTACATCTACTTGCTTTCTAAAACTACAGAACCGTCAGGTGCGGTGGCTCACACCTGTAATACCAGCACTTTGGGAGGCCAAGGCAGGAGGATTGCTTGTGCCCAGGAGTTCAAGACCAGCTTGGGCAACATAGCAAGACCTCATCTCTACTAAAAATAAAAAAAATTAGCTGGACATGATGGTGCACACCTGTAGTTGCAGCTTCTCAGGAGGCTGAGGTAGGAGAATCGCTTGAGCCTGAGCAGTCAAGGCTGCAGTTAGCTGTGATTGCATCACTGCACTCCAGCCTGGGTGACACAGCAAGACCCTGTCCAAAACAAAAAACAATGAAAAAAACAATGGGACATAAAAAATTGTTTATCGATATTTTCATAGTTGTAGTGAAAGTCGTTTATCTGAAGTTCTTGAATACAAAATCTGACAACTGCACATTCACTGCCTCAATTACATTCACTCTGTCTTTTGACCTTTTCATAATTAAAATTCATTTAGCATATTTGCTGATTTTTGTATAAAGTTATTGATGATATGTGCCAATTTCAACCACATTCATTTCCTAACCAATGACTTTTCTTCCATTGCTCTATGAATTTCAGAATAATTGAAATCCTCAAGGAATATATGTTAGGTATAATCCCCTCTTTTAAAAAAAGTTGTATCTTGCTTCAGTTTATCCCTGCCCATCTCAATTTCAGAAAGCTAAATGAAAATGCATTCTGGCTCTTTATTTTGGCTTTTAAAAATTACACACATCAGATATTTTCAATACACACACACACACACACACACACACACACACACACTCCAGTAGGTCTCATTCTTTTCTATCTTCTCTTTCACATGCCCCTTTAGACCCTTCATTGAAGAACCTAAACCACATTGTAAGTCAAGCTCATTCTCCTCTACTTTCCCTACCCTTGTCTCACCTCAAGGGGTTCATCTCCATCCAGTCCTGCATTTGTCGATGCTGCAGCAGTCTGTGTTCACATAGCTCCTAACCACTTCTTTGCAATGGAGTTCAGCTTATTTCACTCCTGGGGTACCTTGTAAATTTTAGAATCACCACCTTCCCTCTCTGAATCATGTGGTTCCAGTTATATTGGTTTTGGGAGAGAGGTGAAGCAGGTCAGGTTGCTCTGCTGTTTACAGCCTGTCTCTTAATTACCTGTCCACTGCACCCATAACAGGACTAACATGAGGCTGAAGAATGGCTAACAGTTTTCTGAAGAATTGGGAAAAAGCTAGAGTGAATTACAGTGTAAGAAAAGCATAGAACTAGGTATGGTGGCTTGTGCCTATAATTCCAGCTACTGGGGAGGCTGAGGCTGGAGGCCAAGGCTAAATTCCTGGCTTGAGCCCAGGAGTTCAAAAGTGGCCTAGGCAACATAGCAAGAGTCTGTCTTGGGGGGGGAAAAAAAAAAAAAGCACAACTGAGAAAAAAAAATTAAAGAAAAGACAGAACTGGTGCTATGGGTCCAAAGGAAATTAGCCTTTCATATGAGTCTCCTAGGGTGAGCACCACAGTTTGTAGACTTGCTCCCACGTTGTTTCAAAGTTCACTCTGCACAGAGAGCTTCTTCTTTACCCTTCTCAGTGAGATTCTACACTTTGCCACTTTAGGACTATCCTATTCCCTAACACAGGAGTGATGTACTTGTCCTAGACTCTGTGCCTTGTGCCCTACCACACCCTAGGGCAATTCATCTGAAGCTAAACATTTCCCTAAATTTTCATTGTGTTTAGAAAGATAGTACACAGAAGCTTCAGCAGAATTGTTTGATTTTGGGAGACTCAAAGTATGAACACTTTCATAAAATATTTGTTAGTTTAGAGTGAAGCTATGCCTCCTTACTCCTGTGTAAATTTGGTGGAAAACACACGTGCATGCATGCACATGCATCACACATGCACACATAGCACACGTATTCACACATTCAGATCTACCCATATATGTGTGCATATACACAGCACACATATGTGAATGTATACATACATACATGCCTGTGTGTGCAAGTATGCACAGCACCATACCTTTCAAAAATCAGAACTAATCAATCTCTCATCAATATCCTTAGCTACAGAACCTATAGAAGATTATAAAGTTAGTTTTTCTTTACCTTTGGTCACATTAACTTTTTTTTGTTGTTGTTTATTTTTGAGACCTAGTCTCGCTCTATCCCCAGGCTGGAGTGCAGAGGCATGATTTCGGCTCACTGCAACCTCTGTCTCCCAGGTTCAAGCCATTCTCCCACCTCAGCCTCCCAAATAGCTGGGACTACAGGTGTGTGCCACCACTCCCAGGTAATTTTTGTATTTTTAGTAGAGACGGGTTTCTCCATGTTGGCCAGGCTGGTCTTGAACTCCTGACCTCAGTAATCCACCTGCCTCAGCCTCCTGAAGTGCTGGGATTACAGGCGTGAGCCACTGCCCCCAGCCTCCACATCAAATTATTATGCTGGTTTTCACCCTAATTAAACTGTGAAAGAGGGGGAAGAAATCTTTTCCTTTTTAATATCTCAATACAGGTCAATCTTGAGGCCAGGGATAGAATTTATGCTTTCATTTATACCATCAATAGATAAAAATAAAAAGTCCCATTTTTCTAACAAGAACATCTATATAATTATGTGAATATAGGCACGCATAAACATTTAATGTACATACATTAAAGCAAACAAATCATAGGTGTATAGTGCAATAAATGTTTATATATATAAACCACCCTGTGGTCACTACCCAGGTCATAATATAGAATATTATGATCACCTAGAAGGTTCCTTTGCACCTTTCCCAGTTAATACCACCAATTTCTCCACTCCCCAAAGCTTTTACTTCTAACACTATGAATTAATTTTGCATATTTTTGAACTTTACATGAAGTTAATCATACAGAATGTGCATTTTTTACTCAGTGTAATGATTTAGAGAGTAATTCATGTTGTGGTGTGTATCAGTAGTTCATTCTTTTTCATTGCTATGTAGTATTCCATTATGTAAACATACCATAATTTGCTCATCCATTCTCATATTTGTAGACATTTAGGTGGTTTTCAATTTGGGCCTATTACAACTAAATCTATTACAAACATTCTTATACCTATTTTATCAGACATATGCACTAATTTCTATTGCATGTATAACTACGAGTATAACTGCTCCTAGAATAGGTATATAGAAACTACCCAGCAGGTTTCCAACTTGGTTTAATCAACTCACACTCCACCAGCAATATATGAAAATCCCAGATGCTCTATATCCTTGCTAACACTCAATATTATCAGCCTTCTAATCATTAGTACTTTCTAGCGGGACATACATTTCCTTGATAGTGATATTTAGGATCTTTTCATAGGTGTGGAGGCCATTTAGATGTCCTCTTCTGTGAAGGGCCTGTGCCTATTTTTTCTCTGCCCGTCTCCCACTGAGCCTATTTTTAATTAGGTTGTTGTTCACCCATATTATTAAAATTGTACTTATTTGTGACACATTTTAAGAAACTAAAGACAGTCATCCCTGGGTTTACAGGGTATTGGTTCCAGGTCTCCCATGTATACCAAAATCTGCACATGCTCAAATCCCACTATAGGCCCTGTGCATATTTGAAGTCAGTCCTCCATATAAGTGCATTTTGAGTCCCTTCAATACTGTACTTTTTATCTGTGTTATATTGAAAAGGAAATCTGCACATAAGTGAATCAATACAGTTCAAACCTGTGTTGTTCAAGGATCAACTGTATTGTGATTTTTTTAAAAGCAATTTTTATGAATTGCTATTCATAGCAATTACCATTAATTTTAAACAGTCAAAACAATAATCCCTAATGTCTTTCACTATGACATATTCTGAGGAGTCACTCAAGAAAGTATATAGTTTTCCCTTAGCTAGGCTTAGAAAAAATTATACTGAGTCACAAAGGTTGAGGTAGATCAGAGTTTATCAGCATTAACTGGTCATCAGTATCGGCCAAAAAGAAAATTCAGCCTGAGCCAGCAATTGTGTGAAACATACAACAATAATCTGTGGTAGACTGAGGGATTGAAAGATTATGAAAAATAGAGGACAAGATGTTACCAAAGCTATAAAAGGTTATCAGTGGGTAACCTATGAATCTATTATAATTAGGGTTAGGAAGAGATGGTGTTTTAGATTAATTATAAAGATGACCAGGATGGGCACAGTGGCTCACACCTGTAATCCCAGCACTTTGGGAGGCCAAGGCGGGCAGATCATGAGGTCAGGAGATTGAGACCATCCTGGCTAACACGGTGAAACCTCATCTCTACTAAAAATACAAAAAATTAGACAGGCGTGGTGGCGGGCACCTGTCTGTAGTCCCAGCTACTCGGGAGGCTGAGGCAGGAGATTGGCGTGAACCCGGGAGGCGGAGCTTGCAGTGAACCAAGATGGCGCCACTGAACCCCAACCTGGGCGAGAGAGCAAGACACTATCTCAGAAAAAAGAAAAAAAAAAAAAGAAATGCAAAATTAGCCAAGTGTGGTGGCGCATTCCTGTAATACCAGCTACTCAGGAGGCTGAGGCAGGAGAATCACTTGAACCCAGGAGGAGGAGGCTGCAGTAAGCTGAGATCACGCCATTATACTCCAGCCTAGACGACAGAGCAAGACTGTCTCAAAAAATAAATAAATACATAAGGTGACCGTAATTATTCCCCTCCCAATATACACACTCCTTTGCATTGAGACTTTGCAGCTCCTCCTATCAAGAGGAAGAATCAATTTTCCCTCTCCTTGAATCTAGGCTGGCCTTGTAACTTGCTTTAGCCAATAAAATCTGTTGAGGTGATCCTGTGCCAATTCCAGCCTTGGACCTCAAGAGGCCTTGTAGGCTTCCACTGGCTCTCTTAGAACCTTATCCAGTCACTGTGTGAATAAGTCTAGGCTAGACCCACATGGTGCACTGACAGATTATCTCAGGTGAGAAATACTCTGCCAGAAGATCCTGAGATGTGCATGGAGACAAGTTTGACGGGTTATAAATTGTATTGCAATTTATAAAGGAAAGCATTTAAGGATGGGTTTGGTGGCTCACGCATGTAATCCCAGCACTTTGGGAGGCCGAGGCAGGTGAATCACTTGAGGTCAGGAGTTTGAGACCAGCCTGGCCAACACGGAGAAACCCTGTCTCTACTAAAAATACAAAAATTACCCGGAAGCAGTGGCACACACCTGTAGTCCCAGCTACTTGGGACGCTGAGGCAGGAGAATCGCTTGAACCTGGGAGGCAGAGGTTGCAGTGAGGCGAGACTGTGCCACTGCACTCCAGCAGCCTAGGTGAAATAGCAAGACTCCATCTCAAAAAAAAACAAAAACAAAAAAACTTGAGGTCAGGAGTTTGAGAAAGCATTTGAGTATCAACAAGAGCAAGGAAAATTCTGCCCACCTTTTTATAAATGCATTTTTGTCGAAGCCCTGAAATCCTTGCCTGCCTGACAGTTTAGCTTTATTAATATCATCATTTTATTGTATTATGATGGGATTTGTTTGGATAATTACTTACATAATTTGTTGCATTTTGTGTATATTATCTTATACCACTTAGTAGAAAATAGAAAAAGTGAAAGTACTGCTTAAAATGACAGTGCAATTGGGAGCAAGATGGACTCATTAAGTTTGCCAAAAGCAATAGTCAGCTGGGCACAGTGGCTCATGCTTGTAATCCCAACACTTTGGGAGACTGAGGCAGAAGGACTGCTTGAGCTCAGGAAATGGAGACCAGCCTGGGCAACATGGTGAGAACTCATCTCTAATAAAAATTTTAAAAATTAGCTGGGTGTGATGTGTGCACTTGTAGTCTCAGTTAATTGGGAGGCTGAGGCAGGAGGATCACCAGGGCCACATAGCGAAATCATATCTCAAACTAAACAAAACAACCAACCAAACAAAACCAAAAAGCAACAGTCATTAGTTTCAACCTAATGTTTATTGGACTAAAGATGATCTACTGTGTATTCAAGAATTAAGGAGGCGGAGGTTGCATTGAGCTGAGATCACGCCATGCACTCCAGCCAGCCAGTCAGAGTGAGACCCTGTCTCAAAACAGACGAACAACAACAAAAACAAAAACAAAAACAAAACAAAAAAAAAGAAATGACACTATGTGACTTTCAAAGCTAAGCCATACACAAAGTCATACAACTTGCACTTTGCTCACTGGAATTCTCTCCCTTCTTTGACGTCTTCAACCACCATGTAAGCAGTCTGACTGCCCCTGAGGTGGCAATTCTGTGAGACTGTCCAAACTAGCCCACAGAGAGAGATCACATGGAGAGATCCTGAGACTTCTTAAAGAAAGGGAGAGAGAGAGGAGAGAGGACAGAGGAGAGACAGAGAAAGATGGGGCGGGGGGTAGGAGGGACAAAGAGAGAGAGAGAGACCTAGCTAATTCCTAACTATCCTGTCCTTGTTCTTCCAGTTCTGCCCCCATCTGATGGTACTGGCATGAGAGACCTTAAGCCAGATTCAGGCTTTTAAACTGAGCCATTTCTGAATTCCCGCAACAAAGAAACTGTGAGAGATAGTAAAGTACTTTTATTATAAATCTCTACAATTTTTTTGCAAAGTAAGTTGCATGTGATAGCCTACCCAGAAGTTGAACCTTAAGTTAACCCTATGATTAGGATGTTGAACCCTAACTGATGTCAAAACACAAAATTACAACAAATTTAAAGATCTAATTGTCTTTCTTTTGTGATTCTGGAATTGAGTAACATCTCATTCTGTAAAATAGAATGGGTGTTCTGCCAAGCTGAGCAGAGGGGTTGGCTTTATAGGCAAAGGGCTGAAGAAAGCAGAAAGCAGATTGACCATTTCAAAGTTCCTTTCCTCATAGGGTTAAAACGGAGTGAATTTTTATTTATTTATTTATTTTTTTTGAGACAGAGTCTGGCTCTGTTGCCCAGGCTAGAGTGCAGTGGCACGAGTTCGGCTAGCTGCAACCTCTAGCTCCTGGGTTCAAGCAATTCTCTTGCCTCCCAAGTAGCTGGGACAACAGGCGTGTGCCACCACATCCAGCTAATTTTTGTATTTTTAGTGGAGACAGGGTTTCACCATGTTGGCCAGGCTGCTCTTGAACTCCTGGCCTCAGGTGATCCACTTGCCTTGGCCTCCCAAAGTGCTGAGATTACAGACGTGAGCCACCATACGTGGTCTAGAGTGAACTTTCTTATCATGCAGGCTCAGGTAAACTGGGGCCCCTCTGGTGGCTGTGTTGCTATGAATTTCCTGGTTTATTTATTTATTTATTTGAAAACTAGCCCCTTTCAAAGTTCAGTTTTATTACGTAGCAGTTAGCACAGGTGACTCCATGCTGGTTTGGTCTGGTCTGCTGGGGGTTAGTACAGGATCAGTCTAATAATTTTTTGTTTGTTTGTTTGTTTGTTTGAGACAGTCTTGCTCTGTTGCTCAGGCTGCAGTGCAGTGGCACGATCTCAGGTCACTGCAATCTCTGCTTCCTGGGTTCAAGTAATTGACCTGCCTCAGCTGGGATTACAGGCACAAGTAGCTGGGATTACAGGCATGCACCACCACGCCTGGCTAATTTTTGTATTTTTAGTGGAGATGGGAATTCACCATGTTAGCCAGGCTGGTCTTAAACTCCTGACCTTAAGTGGTCCTCCCACCTTGGTCTCCCAAAGTGCTGGGATTACAGGTGTAAGCCACTGGTGCCCAGCCCTCATAAATTTTGTTAAACACTGTCGTCGGTGTAAGAAATGAGCTAATTGATTCAAAGACGCTCAGAAACGTTCGGCAATAGGAAGGACAAATTGCAGAAGGCAGAGGAAGGCATAAGATTGAAAATGGGGATACACTGCAAGTCTTTAGTGAGAATCCCAGGTCCCCACTCCTACCTGAGCTATCAGATTGTCCAAAGAACCAGGGTCACTCACTGCAGAAAATAAGTTATTCTTTGGACAAAGTTCAAAGTTCTTTGGACAAAGTTCAAGGGGAAGCCTCCAGAGAAACAAGAGGGTCAACTAAAAGCTAAAGAACACTGGCCAGCGAGGAAGGAGACTAGGGGTTTAAACAATAACACTCTTTCATTGGTTACATGTCCTCGTGCAAATCATTTCACCATTTCTTAAAGAGAAGTTTAGACCAGAATGAGGTCTAAAGTAGATTTTCATAGTAAAAATACATGATTGTATTAAAAAGAAAGAGCACACCTTTTAAAATATGACTAATTTAAGTAATGAGCAACCATATGAAGTGCTTTTTAGCCAATGGAAATTCTAGTGCATTTCTTGTAACATGTAGTCCTTTCTAAAATAGCATTAGAGAT
This sequence comes from Macaca thibetana thibetana, assembly GCF_024542745.1. Taxonomy (NCBI): domain Eukaryota; kingdom Metazoa; phylum Chordata; class Mammalia; order Primates; family Cercopithecidae; genus Macaca; species Macaca thibetana. The sequence goes on along the minus strand of NC_065592.1, from coordinate 74,310,129 downwards.
TATAATCAAAATCCTCCAGTTAAGAGAATTTAATGGTTTCCCCGCCCCAATGGGACCAATGATAAGAGTATGGAACAAGATATAGGGAATGGAAAGAATATGCATGCATCTAGGACTAGTGACTGCAAATATGTTACAACCCCTAAACCCAAAGCAACAGGGGAGGGAAAGACAGGTTACCAGAACATGGAAGAGTGAGTCATTTGGAGCAGGTCACCTGAAGAGGACAAGTGACATCATGTAAAGGTAAGAGACAGTCTGACTTGGTCTTTCAGGGAGAGAGTCACGGGAATATCCTGATATCATTCTCTTCGCATCCTGCAGGTTTTGTCTGTGCTCCCTCCCCATTGGTCAACCTCAGTTGGAAGCTTGGGGTACTGCCTCTATATTCTTCCTGCTCTTGGACTCTAGGACTGCAAACAGGTAGAGAGTGGCCCTGGAGGAGAAAAAGGAAGACATCTAACATAAAAGGGCAGATGAAAAGGTATTAATCATAGCTTCAGAGGATAGGTTGTAATTCACTTTTAAAAAATAAGTTACTGGCTTTGAAACAGTAGTTAAAAAACAAGACATTCTGAAGTATAAGATTCTGGAATTTGTTCTACAATCAACCTTTTTCTGTTTCGCCTCTTGACTTGAACAAATATTGGATCATGAGTGATGGTACAAACTTTAGTATTTGCTTTTCATCCATGTAAATAATTTCTCTTTATTTTTCCCTGTTCATATCCAAATGGTTTCAGCTACACACTTGGTAGTAAGGCATGATATGCCAAAACTGTCTTGGCTGAGCACAGTGGCTCATTCCTGTAATCCCAACACTCTGGGAGGCTGAGCCAAGTGGATCCTTGGAGGCCAGGAGTTCGAAACCAGCCTGGCCAACATGTTGCAACCCCATCTCTACTAAAAATACAAAAATTTGCTGGGCGTGATGGTGTGTTCTTCCAATCCAGCTAATTGGAATGCTGAGTCACAAGAATCGCTTGAACCTGGGAGGCGTAGGTTGCAGTGAGCCAAGGTTGCACCACTGCACTCCAGCCTGGGCAACAGAGTGAGAATCCATCTCAAAAACAAACAAACAAACAATCAAAAAACCAACTGTCTAATATTGTGGTTTTTGTCAGAGAACTATTTTGTCTTTACAACTGAGCAGATGCCTAAGAACACAACAACAGTATTGTAGGCAAAGAGAGAAAACAGTACATAGCACTACGTGGAGAAACACAGGAAGGGTGTATTTTGTTATATATAGAATCATTACTTGCAATTATTTGTGTTTACCCTAAGTTGCCTACTGCATATGTAAATTTATGTTTCCAGATGTAATTCATTTGGTGCGCAGGACACATATACCATTTTTGAGTCTTACATCTCTAAACTCTGTCCTAAACAACATAGATCGTTTGGGATCTATACACAAATCCTATACAGTCTCAGTAGATGCCTAATTTTGAGACAGTAGTCTTATCCACACCCCGCCCCAGTTCTCCATTAAAGCCCCATCACATTAAGATAGATAAATCTCATAAGAGTGTGTACAGGAGGTCTTAAAAAGTCCCTCTTTAAGAACTTTCCTCTCTCTCTTTAATACTTGAAACTTCTGTTTCCAGTGGTCAGTTAGACATCTCCAGCTAGACAGATGCTATATTTCGGGTGCATTTCAAACGCAACACAGCCCATTTGGAACTCATTGTATTTTCCCAACTTGCCTCCTCTTCAAGTTCAGAGCATCACCATCTGACCAAGCCATCAATTTAAATCTCCTAAGCTAGAAACTTGGGAACTGTTCTCAACATTCCATTTTCCTCATCTTTTATATCCACAATCCCACAAGTTTTATATGCTCAATTTTCTAGAATACTCTAGAATACATCCTCTCCTCTCCTACTTACCGCCACTAATTTCACCAAAACTGACACAATTGCCTCCTCCCTAAACTTTCTGACAGTAAATTCTCCCCCTCATCTCCCTCTTCCTTACTTTTTTCCTAAGGCATCTGTCCAGATTCCTTTTGCTATTATTTCAAATGCATATTTAATTACATCCATCTACTCCTTAAAAATCTTAATTTTTCCCTGGGGAACACAAAAATCTTCTGCTTTGAATGCTAATTTTCACACGCTGCCCTTCTCTATTTAGTCAACCATTCTCTGATTTGCAGTCTTTTCAGACCTGTGAAAATGCATACCTTTTGTCTTTGTTTAAGCACTCTTTCCTCTTTGGGTATACTCTGTTTATCTAAATCTTTTCTATAACAACAGCACTAAAATAATTTATTGTGTACTACTAAGGGATAGTATGCAAACCACTTTACATTCATGAGGTTATTTCAAGCACCATTTTACATTGAGGAAACTGAGGATGTAATTTGTACAAGATCACATTTTAAGCAAGCAGTAAAACTGGGATTACAATTCCGGTCTATCTCAATCCATGAACTGAACATTTAAATGCTGCCTCCTACTACTATGTATCACATAACTCATGTCAAGTTGTACAGTTATCTTTAAGCTTCCAGATCATTCTACTTCCCCTTTTCTTAATCATTCTAGTTCCCCTTCTCTCATCTCTAATCATAGTTTGTGCCAACATCAGTATTTGGTACTAAACTATTCTTTAATATTTTATTTTTGTTAAATCTTATCTCAACTAGATTGTAATTTGTTTTGTGAGAGGTAACTAAAAAAAAAAAAACAAAACAACGTTACTCCACGAGGCCACAGAATAACCTTATAATAGTAAATGGTTTTGCCTTACTGGGATACGTAGTGTGCTTTAGGTAGATTTGGTTTGTGCAAATGTAATTGCGGTTTTTGCCATCGAAAATAATGGCAAAACTGGAATTACTTTTGCACCAACCTAAATCTCTCATTTACATATGTAATAAATACTCGATATTTGTTTTAATTAAAATAGGGCCAGACATGTGAATTATATTTAGAGGTTCTAGTAACTGAAATTTTCACAGGGGCAGAAACCCAAAATATGTATGTGCAGTTAATTTTTCTCTCTCTCCTGTGTTGGGCCATCTTTTTTTTTTTTTTCTCTCTCTCTCTCTTCTTGAGATGGAGGCTCACTCTATCGCCCAGGGTGGAGTGCAGTGGCGTGATCTTGGCTCACTGCAGCCTCCGCCTCCAGGTTCAAGCAATTCTCCTGCCTCACCCTCACGAGTAGCTGAGACTACAGGCACCTGCCACCATGCCCAGATAGTTTTCAAATTTTTTTAGTAGAGATGGGGTTTCCCCATGTTGGCCAGGCTGGTCTGGAACTCCTGACCTCAAGTGATCCGCCCACCTCGGCCTCCCAAAATGCTGAGATTACAGGCCTGAGTCACTGCGCCCGGCCTTTCTCTTCTTTTTCATGATATACTACTGGTCTTGTCTGTGCTTGTAATTATTTTAGCTGTTTATTAGTTTATTACCCAAAAAAAAGATACTCTTATCTTTACGGGAATAATTAGCACCGATAGGAATATTCAAGTTACCAATTTTGGAAAATATGAAGTCCAAGTTGTCTTGTTTTGTTTTCTTTTATATCCTGTCTCCCTTCTTGCGAAGACGTATTTTCATTTAAAATAAACCCACTCACCCCTACCCCAACTCCCCAGCTGTAGCAGGGAAGGATTAAGAAGGGGGCGGGGGAAAGCCCTGTTAGGTAGCGCGGCGTTGGGCCTACTTCTGAGAGTTTAATCCTAGTAGGGTCTTTGGAGTTCTTTCTTCGGAGGCGCGTAGCTCTGCATTATTTAAAACTGTTTTCCGCAAACCCGCAATCCCTTAGGCCAAAGGCACCCCTAACGCGGAAGGTCTACGAACGGAAATATCCCGAGCTAGAGAGCGGCCTTTCTGGCAGCAGCCCCGGCTCCTCCAAGGCCGGAGGGTCGGCTGGGAGCGCTGCAGGTCAGAGAGGGCGATCCCAGCGGGACCCGCGGCCTGAGGATGGGCCTGGGGCTGCCGCCTCCGCCAGGCGACGGGAAACCCTCGGACGTGGGTTTCCGCGCGAAAGCAGCATTGCGGCCAGGCAGGAAACGTGTTCGCGAAGCAGGAGGGCCCCTGGGGCCTTTCCCGGGCGACCCGACTTGCATGGCCGCGTGGCGGGAGCTTTCCTGTTGAGCGCGGTGGAGCGCGCACGTTTCCTTCAGTTCTTTCTCAGAAGTTTAGGCCGCACCCGCCCGCGCCCCCTTTCCACGATTATACAAGAGCACGCCAGGGTTTCTTATTTTTGGTGTGTTTTTGAAACCAAAGACCCCTATTCGCTAAGCCTGAAGAGGCGCCCGTCCCCTCAGCCCTGAAACGAGTCCTCAAAACGGCAACCAATGTGGGTAGCCGCGCAACCGCCCGAAACCCAAAGGCCAGAGGGCGTGCCCAGGGGCCAGGTGCAAGCGGTGGGGGAAGTAACGGCTTTTGGTAGCCCCGCCCCTCCGTCCCGCCCTCTCCGCGCCTGCCCATTTTCGTTCCCTCGGGTCTGTAACCGTCTCTCGGGCCGCTTCCTCTTTAAGGCGGAGCCCGGCGTGGATATCGCGAGATCCGGCTTGGCGCCGTGACCTCCATGTGGGAGCTCCAGCTCTATAAGTAAACACTCTGCGCGGCGCAGACATGGCCTCTTCCTCTTTTTGAGGCGGTGTCTGCGGCAGCGCCTCAGAGTGGTTCCGGTCGTCTCTTCTCAAGTCGGTTGGTCGGTCGCGCGGGCTGAGAGTCGCCGCCGCCTGTCGGGCCCGGCGTCCGGTAGGTCCAGTGCGCGCGCTCGCCCGCTTGCCGCGGAGGGCCCGAGCCGCAGGGGAAGCGGCGCGGGCCGGGCGGGGCGCGGCGCCCCGAGCGCAGGGGGAGACAAAGGGGACCGGCTCCTCTCTAGGCGCCAAGATGTGGATCCAGGTTCGCACCATTGATGGCTCCAAAACGTGCACCATTGAGGACGTGTCTCGCAAAGCCACGATTGAGGAGCTGCGCGAGCGGGTGTGGGCGCTGTTCGACGTGCGGCCAGAATGCCAGCGCCTCTTTTACCGGGGCAAGCAGGTGAGGCGCGCCCGCCGCGCCCCTCGCGAAGCCGGGGGCCGGAACAGCTGGGCTCCTCTGGACGCACATGTCCCAGGGCTCGGTGCGCCGCGCTCTGTTGTCGCCTGGCTCCGCTGCGGGTGGGCAGCCCCCGCGAGGCGCAGCGTGCGGGGCCCCGTCCCGCCGGATGGGAGGGAGTGGGTCCCTGCCAGCCCGAACTGGAGGTGCGCCGAGCGGGGTCAGAGGTGAGGGTGTCCGGGGCGCAAATACCTCGCCGTTTGTTTTTGGCAGGACAGAGGCCGTAGGCACTGGACGCCGAGGTCCCTCGCTTCCCGCGCTCGGCGGGGCCTGGGGCCCCCAGAGGGCGGGGAGGGCAGAGGGCTCTGGCGGCCATGCCTCCGCGCGGGAGACCCGGAGAGCTGGCTGACCCGGCTGAGCGTTCGCCTCGCTTCTGTGGCTTTTCCGCGTCTTCGGCTTCTAAAAGGGGGAAAAGTCAGGCATTGAGCTTTCAAGAACCATACCTCTGCTTCCTGACTGGTAGGATTCGCGCAAACTGAAGATTCCAAGGGTTTCCAGAACTTCTGGTCCCTCTTCCTCGCCGCCTCTCCTAGGTTTGGAATGTCTCGAGGGAGGTTAGAGACCTGGGCATGAAGCAGCTGTCGGTTTAACCGGGTGCCGAGTTTACGACTGCCCAATATAGGCCAGAGTGAAAAGGAGTGTAAGACTCTTCTGCTCTTCTTCTCGCCTTCTAGTACTCATCTCGTTCACGCTTTTAGCACGGCACTGAAGCATAGCCAGCGGTGCATACTTGAAGGCTGACTGTGGGCACCTCTGGTATTTTTATGGTCTGGCCAGTCTAAGATTTTTTTTTTCGTATTCCATAAGTCTTTTACAGTCTATACCCCTAGCCACTCAGACCCATCATATTTTTCTTTGTCTTCATGTTGTTGTTAATACACTAAAAAGTTGGCATCCTGAATTGATAGACCACAGTTTGGCTCCAATCCTGTGATTTGAAATAAGTGTAGCTCTTTGATTCGGTAGAAGTAGCCTACAGTCGCAAACTACTTAAAAGGAGTATTTTCCTCCGCTTCACAGGCTTAGTCTTCGAAGACTGTCCAGAAATTTCATAGTAACAAATTACACTTTGGTAAGGAGAGAGCTGCTTTTTTCCCCCCGTTTCTTTCTCTCTTTAAAATAATGTTATAGCACCTTTGATTTGTGTTTGCAGCCAGTTTTGTACTGACTCCTTAGTGTTTGACTTGTAAAAACAGGTATTTAGTTGTAAGCTTTGCTTTTGAAATAATTGTACACTTGTTAAATACTACCTAAATTTGTTTTGCTGTGCCTCAGGTGGCTGATATTGTTTCCTTTTGATCATAAGTGAAAAAGCATGTAATCGTCTGATGCATTTTATTTTCTAGCTAGGGACAAATAGTACATGAATTCCTAGGAGACTGGTGATTTCAGCATCAGAAATAGAAATGAAGGATGTTCCTGGGCGACACCCCTAAAATCTTTATCATCAAATATGCTAAAATAATTATCACATATGGGATTGGGTTAAATTCAAGGCAACAAAGTAGACTTCAGTAAACCTGGAAGCTCATTTACAGATTCCAGGGAAAACTGAAGATAACCGTTGAACTTCTCTTCCAGGATCCTAGTGGGTAATTCAGTACTCTGGTTTCTTCAGCCCAGTAGGGAAGAGGAATAGACCTTTGGTGCCAGCCATTAACTTGGAGACAGAAAAGGAAGGTCATTCGTACCAGCTGTGTGTTCGCTTCCTTATGAGCTGACAGGTAGCTATGTCAAGAGTGTTATCTTATCTTGGTCTTTGGAGCTCCACAGATGAGTTAACTTACCTGTAGCAGGTAGCTACTGGATTGGCATAACAGAAAGTCCCCATCCTGTAAAATACCATGTCCTCATTGGGAAAAGGTACCCATTCTTCAAAATGCTTTACTGCCACGTAGTGAAAAACGTCATAAATGGCAGACAGTACATTTATTTTTGTTTAAGTGGACCCGCCCCCCCATACTCTATTCGTGTGTTAGGTTGCAGCTTTTAATCTTTGGTATGTATCAGAATCGCTTGTGGATATTTATTATAGATGTTCAGCTCACCCCAGAACTGCAAGTAGTTAAATTTAACAAGACCCCACGGGAGATTCTGATAACACCAGAGTTTAGAAAATGAATGTTGAGAGTGAGTCTCCTACTAGTCTCTTACTATTCAAAGTATGGTCCCTGGATTCTCAGGACCAGCAGCATTGGCTTTACCTGGAAACCTCACGCCAGACCTACTGAAGCAGAATCTGTATTTTAACAAGATCTCCAGGTGATCTGTATGTAAATGAAGTTGGAGAAGCAGTGTTAATTGACTCCACTTTTTTTTTTTTTTTTTTTTTGAGCCGGAGTCTTGCCCTGTCGCCAGGCTGGAGTGCAGTGGCGCGATCTCGGCTCACTGCAACCTCCGCCTCCCGGGTTCAAGCGATTCCTCTGCCGCAGTCTCCCAAGTAGCTGGGACTACAGGCGCTCCACCACTCCCGGCTAATTTTTTGTATTTATTTTAGTAGAGACGGGGTTTCACCATTTTGGACAGGATGATCTCTATCTGGGACCTCAGGTGATCTGCCCACCTCGGCTTCCCAAAGTGCTGGGATTACAGGCGTGAGCTACCGTGCCCGGCCTTGACTCCACTTTTGAGTGTCAAAGTGGAAACCTGCAATACAAAGCTATAAGTTCTGGTTAGAGTGGGATAACATGCTGTGAACATTCTTACCTGGGAAGTTGAGTTTGAGGAACGCGGGGATTGGGTCTTTTTAAGGAAGAGTTATGTTGGTGAATCTTTAAATCTTTTGAGAATCCAGAGCTTTCCCTATTTTAAAGGATTCCCTCTCCTGTCATTCTTTCACTCCTTACCACTGTAGAGATGGCCTTAAAATAGATAATAATGTGGGGCATGAACCATAGTTGAAGAAAAAAGTTGCCCCTCCCCCTTGGCTTTCACACAGAATATAAAAGTACTTGCTTGTTTAAAGAAGTATCGATGTATATATTATATATGATGTATATAATATATATAATATGTGATGGATACATGAAAGTTATTAACTTATGCCCTTCACTGGCAGCGCTCGTCAGTAGTTGCTTGGGAATGACTTCCCACTGCCCTCTCAGCCACTTCCACTTGGCATTTGCTTTCTAGTATTCTCTTGCATTATTGTTGTAGTTCCTCTTGTTACTTGGAATTTCTTCTTTCAACTCAGTAAAATTTAGAGAGTGGTCTGACAAAAAATCCTAACAATTTTTGCTTCTTAAGTATTGTAAATCCTGCATCCCCATCTTCAAGTATGGCAGTTCTCAAACATTTACTTTTGAGACATTGGTGGACCTAAGTTACATCCTTCTGACTCATATGTTTGTAATTTCTAAATGACCGCTTCCTTTTTTCCCTACTTAGAGCATAATTTGAGTGTCAGAGATAACTTTCAGTCTTCTTTCATTAAATATGGAAGAACTTCAGTACTTTTCAAGTAAATCATCTCAACACTTCACAGCTCTTCATAGTATGTGAAGCTTTGTGGAATAAAGTTGTGTGAAACTTGTTATTGCAGTAGATAAATGGTCACTATTGTAGGAAGACTGAAGGAGTACCTATGAATTAGGGAAGGAGTCGATAATCTGGGTTTAAAAAGCCTTTCATAGCAAGCATGAGGAAAGGTGGTTATATGTCACTGTGGATATAACTTATTATAGGGCCTCATGCCTTGATGTGCTTAGACATTTGCTTAGAGACATATGCTCTTACGACATTTTTTCCTGTCAAATCAAATTTTAAAAAGTACCACTTGAAACAGCTTGTATTTACTCATGACAGTCATTGAGTAGAAACTAACCAGGAGTTGAATGTAGAAATACCCTCAACGTCCCTCTGACTCTGGTTCCCCAAACCTAAGTGGAAAAATGTTCTTTCAGTTTCCAGCAGTTGTTTTTTTTTTGTTTGTTTGTTTTTTTGAGACGGAGTCTTGCTCTGTCGCCCAGGCTGGAGTGCAGTGGCCGGATCTCAGCTCACTGCAAGCTCCGCCTCCCGGGTTTATGCCATTCTCCTGCCTCAGCCTCCCGAGTAGCTGGGACTACAGGTGCCCGCCACCTCGCCCGGCTAGTTTTTTGTATATTTTTAGTAGAGACGGGGTTTCACCGTGTTAGCCAGGATGGTCTCCATCTCCTGACTTCGTGATCCGCCCGTCTCGGCCTCCCAGAGTGCTGGGATTACAGGCTTGAGCCACCGCGCCCAGCCAGTTTCCAGCAGTTTTATCACTTTAACTGCTATCTTCATTTTTGGAAATATCCTGCTAGTTAATTTGCATGTTTTATACTGTTAGAGTTTTTATTATCTTTAAACACTTCCATTTAAAAATAGTCATAATGTTTATCAGTTCTATGTTATGCTTTTTCAGCTCCTTCAGAATTAGTGAGGTATTTTGTTTGAGTTTTTTTGTGGGGGCTGTTGGAGAGTGTCAAAATGATGGTGTGAATGCAGTGTTTGCTCCTTGAGTTTTTTGGGGTTTTTTTTCTCGTCTATGGGAGTTCAAGACTAGAGGGTGTTCCTTTTTTTTGTTTTTTGTTGTTGTTGTTGTTTAGGGGGTGTTCTGTTTTGTTTTGTTTTTAACCAAGGAAGCAATATTCACATGCCTATCCTTATTAAGGCTTATTTGCTTACTGACTTGGGATACTGCTTAGGCTTGTTTAGAGTGAGCATGCTAACTTGTGAGGTAGTACATAATTTAATTCCCTGACTGGAAAACTTGTGAAATTCTTGATCCCTTGTTCTGCTTGACAAATACGAATACCTATAGTGTTTGAGATTGTGCTTGTTGGGTTCTTGGACCACCAGATTTTTTTTTTTTTTTTTTTTTTGAGACGGAGTCTCGCTCTGTCGCCCGGGCTGGAGTGCAGTGGCCGGATCTCAGCTCACTGCAAGCTCCGCCTCCCGGGTTTACGCTATTCTCCTGCCTCAGCCTCCCGAATAGCTGGGACTACAGGCGCCCGCCACCTCGCCCGGCTAGTTTTTTGTATTTTTTTTAGTAGAGACGGGGTTTCACCATGTTAGCCAGGATGGTCTCGATCTCCTGACCTCGTGATCCGCCCGCCTCGGCCTCCCAGAGTGCTGGGATTACAGGCTTGAGCCACCGCGCCCGGCCGGACCACCAGATTTCAAATTACTGATCTAGTAGATTAAAAGTTTTAAATTCCGGACTTTTATTTCCTTTTGGTTGACTTCTCAAATACGGTGTTACTTTAGAGTTGTGAATGTTGAAAAGTAATACATATGAAGAGTAGAAAATGAGCAATTTAAAAATCGGTTATGTTTCTGGGAAAGTGATAGTTCTGGCCTGAAAGGAGTTTAGTTTTTTTGTTTCATTGTATCATAGTGAAATTGCCAACTGAACTTTATAAAGAAACAAAATGGAGACTTAATTTTCTAGGGCTGTTGTATTAATGTAGCAAAACCTGGGTGGCTTAAAACAATAGAAATTTACCCTCTCACAGTTCTAGAGGTCTACCGAGTTGTCAGCAGGACCATCCTCTGGTAGCTCTAGCGGGGAATACCCTTTACACTTTGCTGGAAATTTTCTTTCTTGGCTTGTATTAAGTACATCACTCCATTCACAGGGCTGCCTTTTTCCTGTGTCTTCACATTGTCTTCCTGCTGCATCTTTCCGAATGTCCCCTTATTATGAGGACACTAACCATGTTGGATTAGGGCCCTAATGGCTTTGTTTTAACTTAATTACCTCTCTGAAGACCCTATCTCAAAGTGAAGTCACATTCTGAGGTACTGGTGGTTAGGACTTCAACAAAAAATTTTGGCAGGGACATAACTTCCTTAGCCCATAACAGTAGATTTTGTATTTCTTTTGTTAAATTTATTTCCTGATTAGCTCTTTAAAAGACTCTGTTTCCAAATAAGGTTACATTCTCAAGTACCATGGATTAGAATTTCAACCCATAACCCTTGCCAAAATATGGGTGGGTTGCAAGATAATTTATTCACTCTTCATCCTGGAAGACTTCTTGATAAAACGTTGTAATTCTTGCAGATGGATAGAATTAGAGAACTTCAGGCAAGTGGAGTAGCATGAGCAAGAATTCAAGAATTAGAATTATTCCTTCTTGGTTATTTTTCTGCTTGACTTAAAAAATAAAAACCTACTGATAATGCTTTATTTTGCTCTGTCGCCCAGGCTGGAGTGCAGTGGCCGGATCTCAGCTCACTGCAAGCTCTGCCTTCCGGGTTCACGCCATTCTCCTGCCTCAGCCTCCCGAGTAGCTGGGACTACAGGTGCCCGCCACCTTGCCCGGCTAGTTTTTTTGTATTTTTTTTTAGTAGAGACGGGGTTTCATCGTGTTAGCCAGGATGGCCTCAATCTCCTGACCTCGTGATCCGCCCGTCTCGGCCTCCCAAAATGCTGGGATTACAGGCTTCAGCCACCGCGCCCGGCCCCTGATAATGCTTTAGAAAGATAAAATATTTAACTTAATGTCTTTTTTTTAAAAAGTGAAACACTGAGCTGATGACTTAATGTCTTTATGAAAAATGAGGTCATAAAACAACTTTGAAAATTCACATTTCTTGAAGTTGATTCAAGCACTGATTAAAAATAAAACTTGATGAGAAATTAAATCTAGTTTAGAGTTTTTCTGTGTAGGTCATAAGGTCACAGCAACCATGAAACATTTTGGGTTTGTTTGATTGATTGATTGGTTTAGAAACAGGGTCTCACTCTGTTGCCCAGACTTGAGTGCAGTAGCATGATCATGGCTCACTGTAGCCACGACCTCCTGTGCTAAAGTGATCTCCCGCCTCAGTCTCCTGAGTAGTTGGGACCACAGGCATGTGCAGCCACACCCGCCTAAGTTTTTTATTTAATTTATTTATTTTTATTTTTTGTAGAGATGGGGTTACCCAGACTGGTCTGGAGCTCCTGGGCTCAAGAGATTCTCCCACCTTGACTTCCCAAAATGTTGGGATTACAGATGTGAGGCATGGAACCCAGCCTTTTTTTTTTTTTGAGACAGAGTCTCTCTCTGTTGCCCAGGCTGGAGTGCAGTGGCACAATCTCGGCTCACTGCAACCTCCGCCTCTGGAGTTCAAGAGACTCTCTTGCCTCCGTCTCCTGAGTAGTGGGATTACAGACGCACCACCACGCCGGGCTAATTTTTGTATTTCTAGTGGAGACATGGTTTCACCATGTTGGACAGGCTGGTCTCGAACTGCTGACCTCATCATCTGCCCTTGGCCTCCCAAAGTGCTGGGATTATAGGCGTGAGCCACTGCGCCTGGCCCATTTTTTTGTTTTAATGGCTAGCAGTGTTCTCTGTAGTGAATATGGAGTAACTATTAAGAATTTATTGGGGTCCAGAGAAGACACTGACATCAGAGGCCATTAAGTAATAAGAATGGTTTTAAAATTTCTAAATTGGAGTGCTATGGATTTTAAGTTTCGCTAGGACATTTGAGCAACTGAAAACGTAGAAAGATACATTTTAGAGAAGCATTTCAGTATTCTTTCTTTATTTTCTAGTTGGAAAATGGATATACCTTATTTGACTATGATGTTGGACTGAATGATATAATTCAGCTGCTAGTTCGCCCAGACCCTGATCATCTTCCTGGCACATCTACACAGATTGAGGCTAAACCCTGTTCTAATAGTCCACCTAAAGTAAAGAAAGCTCCGAGGGTAGGACCTTCCAGTCAGCCATCTGCATCAGCTCGTGCCCGTCTTATTGATCCTGGCTTTGGAATATATAAGGTATGTTGTTTTCTTCAGACTTACTGTTGCGAGAATACAAATAAATTTCTTTTGTGTTCAGGATGTTTTGAGTAAGTAAACAGTGATTGCCATTTGAAAATAAAGATTGGGATGTTAATATAGTAACTTTTAAAAGTAGTCTTTTAAAAATTGATATGAAATACGTAGACAAATGTACAAGATGTATATGTACAGTTTAAAGAGCAGTAAAGGAAATAATTGTGTACTTGCACCAAGGTTAAGAAGTAGATTGATTTGAAATACTTTTTTTTTTTTTTTTGATATGGAGGCTTGCTCTGTCACCCAGGCTGGAGTGCAATGGTACAATCTTGGTTAACTGTAACCTCTGCCTCCCAGGTTCAAGCAATTCTCCTGTCTCTGCCTCCTGTGTAGCTGGGATTACAGGCGTGCACGACCACACCCAGATAATTTTTGTATTTTTAGTAGAGACAGGGTTTCACCATGTAGGCCAGGCTGGTCTCAAACTCCTGACCTCAGGTAATCCGCCCACCTTGGCCTCCCAAAGTGCTGAGATTTCGGGGGTGAGCCACCTTGCCCAGCCTTAAATACCTTTTTAAAGCCTCGTATGTGTCCCTATCGGAACACTTCTCCCTCTGTCTCCCTAAGAGGTAAACTGCTTATTCTGACTTTTATGCTCATTTTGTTTTTCTTTAGTTTTGCTACTTACGTATATTTCTCTAGGCAGTATGTTTTGTCTATATTTGAATTTTATATGATGGAATTCTACTTTTTCTCAGCATTGAAAGATTCTCTGCATATAGCTGTGTTTTATTGCTTTTCACTATTATGTCATTCCATTTTATTAACATACCACAGTATATTTAATCTAATGCATAGATACCTGGCCTGTTTCCAGTTTCAACTGTTTTAAACAGTGCTGTTTTGAACCTTCTGTTATCCTGGTGCATATGTTCAAGAATTTCTACCTAGGATTAGAAGTGCTAGTTGTTCACCCACAGGGTACTGCCAAACTGCTATACTTCATTCCATTGGTCTATTTGTCTAGCTCTGTTCCTATACTGTTCTGAGTACTGTGGCCTTATGGACTGTTTTGATCTCCCTTTCTCCTATCTCCCCAATTTCTTTTCATGTTCAGGGTCTCTTGGTTTTCTTGGCTTTTAGTATTTGGATACAAAAACTGTAGAAATAGCATGTAAAGCTCTACAATAATCTGATGGGATTCTATGGGGATTGCATCTATAGATGGGCTTGGAGAATCGACATCTTTACAATGTCGAGTCTTTTAATTCATGAATAGACTTCTCCATTAACTTAGATCTTTTCTTTCTTTCTTGTATTTATTTTATTTATTTATTTATTTATTTATTTATGTGAGACAGGATCTTGCTCTGTCATCCAGGCTGTACTGCAGTGATGTGAACACGGCTCACTGTAGCCTTGACCTGCTGAGGTCAAGTGATCTTCCTGCTTGGCCTCCCAAAGTGCTAGGATTACAGGCGTGAGCCACCGTGCCCAGCTAACTTGGATCTTTGACATCTTAATTAGTTCTCTCTTTACATATTTAATATTTTGCTTTATTTCTGGTAGCTTTGTTTTTGATGCAATTATTATATATAGTTATCTTCTAAAATAGTAATCTGTTTGCTGATATGTAGAAATGAAATTGATTTGACTTTTGTAACCAGCAACTTTTCAAAGCTATCTTTGTAACTTCTTAATTCTTATCAGTTGGGATAAATGGGCACCTATACTGTTTTTCAAAGCATTTAAGGCCAAAAATTGAAAATCGGTAGATGAAGTAAATTATTCAAAATTATTCAAATGGAGATAATTTTGGATATATGGAAAAATGCCAACAGATATAAATATGTATATGGAAAGATTAAGAAGAGATAGAACTATGTTTCCAAAGAAAGTACCAGGCTTGGGTTGCTGAACTGTTTTAAACCTATGAGGAGTAGATCATTATAATGTTACCTAAATTTACCTACAACATAAAGAAGGAAAGCTTCCTATTGCTTTATAAATTGAGTTTAATACTGATACTAAAACATGACAAAAAGCACATCAGCATCACTAACATTGATATAAAACGTAAGTTCTAGTCAGCAAATAGTATTATGGCTATATTCACTGATTTACCTTGCTTTAAAAAATTATGGCTGCTTATTAAAAATATATTACTTAAAGCACATATGGTTTGTCAGGATGTGGGGACAGTTCATTATTTTAAAATGTTTCAGTATAATTCGTTGTACTAATAAACCAAAGAAAACAAATTAATTTAAAATGTTTTCTGCATTTAAATACAAATTTGAGTCATTTGTGATAAAAAAAAAAAAAAAAACTCCTGGCTGGACGCGGTGGCTCACGCCTGTAATCCCAGCACTTTGGGAGGCCGAGGCAGGTGGATCATGAGGTCAGGAGTTCAAGACCAGCCTGGCCAAGATGATGAAACCCCATCTCTACTAAAAATACAAAAAATAAGCTGGATGCGGTGACTGGTGCTTGTAATCCCAGCTACTCGGGAGGCTGAGGCAGAATTGCTTGAACTTGGAGGGTGGAGGTTGCGAGATTGTGCCACTGCACTCCAGCCTGGGTGACGGAGTGAGACTCTGTCTCAAAAAAAAAAAAAAAAAAAAAAGAACTCTTGATAAAAGGAATAGATAGCATAGGTTAATATCTTAAACTACATTCTATACCAATATTCCCTTTAAAGACAAGCCAGATGAGGAAGCCAATTAATGCTTCCTTATTTGACATCTTTTTGGAAGTACTAGATAATGCAATTAGGCAGGAGAACAGAATAAAGTGTAAATATTAGAGAAGGCAAAATTATAGCCTATGGATACCTGGGAAAGCTGAGAAAATGTGTTAGAAAGTTATGAGCAATCACTAAAGTGGCTATCTTCAAAGTTAACATTGAGCTACTGATAGCTCAAGGAATTACTACATCAATTAGAACAGGAAAAAAATTGCAATAACAAGAGGTAAAATCTGGGAATAAGTTAAGACTTATGTAAATTAAAACAGTGCTATGTAGTGGTCACAAGACAGAATTTTTAGCACTGAAAGCCAGCTTGCCATTTTTTTCTATATTACTCTGATTTCATCCACCTTTTAAATACCAGTACTTTCTGCATTTTTTACATTATTACTTTTTTATTTGTGTTACCACCTCCGTCATTGCTTTTAAAATAAACTTATTTTAGAACAGTTTTGGATTTACAGCAAAATTGAAGATAGTAGAGAGAGTTTCTGTATATCGCACACCTAGTTTTCCCTGTTAACATCTCAAGTTAGTATGGTATATTTGTTGAAATTAATGACTCTTATTTTCTTAGCTTTTACCTCATGTCCTCTTTCTGTTCCAGAATCCCACTAGGATACTATACTGTATATAGTTTTTAAATCTCCTTTGACATTGACTGTGACAATTTCTTGGGTTTTTTTTTTTTTTTTTTTTCCTGATTATGTGACCATTTTGAAGAGTTCTGGTCAGGTATTTTGTAAAATCTCCCCCATTAAGATTCATTTGTTTTCCTTATTTGTCTGCGTTTGCTTTGGGGAGGAAGACCACAGAGGTGTTTTCATCACGTATAAAGAGCACATACTATCAATATTCTATTTGCTAAGTATAACTTAGGTTTTACATCAGTAATAACATTAATACTGATGTGAACCTTAATCATCTGCTGGGGTAGTGTTGGTCAAGTTTCTCCTCTATTAAACTCACCCCACACCCCCTTCCTGTCTTTCCATACTGTACTGTTTAAGAGAAAGTTACTGTACAGTCCACACTTAAGGAGTGGGAAGTTAATGTACGCCCTCTACAAAAATTATTTAAAATTATTCAACATGGGACGTGTATTTATTCAGACATTTACATCAGTATGGACTCATGCTCAAATTGTTACACTTTTGGCCGTTAGAAACTCATTTATTTGATGACTATGTCCCTTTGACATACCCCTATATCCCCCATTATTGTGGGCGTTTTGTTTTTCTTAAGCATTATCTTACTTTCTGGCACTACAGCATGCTTCAGGTACATCTTGTGTATTTCCTGCTTCAGTCCTAGAATCAACCATTTCTCCAAGGTTCCTTTAATTGTCAAATGATAGGGGTCGGGCACGGTGGCTCACGCCTGTAATCCCAGCACTTTGGGAGACCAAGGAGGGTGGATCACTTCAGGTCAGGAGTTTGAGATCAGCCTGGCGAACATGGTGAAACCCCATCTCTACTAAAAATACAAAAAAAAAAAAATTAGCTGGGCGTTGTGGCACATGCCTGTAATCCCAGCTATCAGGAGGCTGAGGCAGAAGAATCTCTTGAACCCAGGAAGCGGAGGTTACGATGAGCCGAGATCGCACCGCTGCACTCCAGCCTGGGTGACTGAGACTTTGTCTCAAAGTAAATAAATTTAAAAAAATAAAACGAAGATCTTGGCTCTAGGTATGCTTCTTACTATTGGTGTGTCATTGCTTTTAGAGCCTTCAGCAGAGAGCAGGTAAATAATACATATTTGTACTAACCTATGTATATGTACATCTATGAATATTTACGTAACCGTCTGTATATTAAGCTTACAATATTACTTTTCATCTTTGACCAGAGTTTACAGTCGGCTGCTTTTGAATTGATTGTTTTGGCAGTGACAGGATGATTTTGCTTTCAAAGGAGGGCCAGTTTATGTATCTGCACATCTGAGATTAATCAAGGTTCAGCAGTTCAGGTCAACTTAAATTTCTGTTTAGCAAACTTCTCAGTACCCCACTATTCTTTCCTCTTCCCTCCCCAGTCTAATTCAGAAGAGCATCATGAGAAATTACTTCTCTCAGCAGGTCTTTGCTTTTCATTTTGGGTGTTAGTGCTTTGGCTGTGAACTACAGAATTTAAACTCTATTTGACATCTCTTCTATTTCCCATTATTGTGTAGTATAGATGTTAAAGACTTGAGCTTTGCCATGAGACCTGGTTTCAAATTTCAGTTCAGCTGCTGCTTGGTTATACAATTTGGGAAGTAAATTTTACATTAAGGCTCCCTTTCCCCGTTTAGGAGCCCATAGGAATCTAGTAATTCTCAGAAGGCTGCTGTTCATACAGTAATAAATTTAGAGCTGTGTTTAGTCTTAGTTGAAGCTACTGTAGATTTATTTACTTTTGGAGGGATGAACCTTAGTAATTGTCATAGGTATTTGAAATTTTGATACCACTACCACATATGGAGAGCCTATGAAAGATTGTACAGAGGCTGGGTCCATCCATTCACATTGTGTGTGCATTTAACATAAATTGAATCACACCGGGTCTAGATTGGGAACTAATTTTCTGCAATAAGATGGACGTTCGAACCTAAGTTGTTTTTAATTTTGGTTTTTGTATATGGAAGTTTTTTATGATACCAGAAACAACGTACTTTTCAAATGGCTGTCATCCTGGCCTAAATGATGACGGTTTAGAATGATGATGGTAAGCCTTTACAGTTTAGCTGAACATGTGGCACTGTTAAACTTCTTACATGTTTTCTTATGCTTATTGTATAATAGAAAGTACTGGAAAGCGGAGAATTATCATTGATATCTTAGTATATTATTTCTTTTGTCCGTAGTACAGTTTTTGATGTTTAACCTTTTTGATTATGAAATGTATTAGACAATATAAAGAGTACAATCAGTGTCTATAAACACCACCCAAGTTATGAAATAGAATAACAATACTCCCAGAAACTTACCAGGTGCCTCCTCCTGATTATAACTCCCTCTTCCCTAGTTGTAACTGCTACCCAGACTTCTATGGTAATCATTTCTTTGTTCTTTACTAACTTTCTTATTAATGTTAACCTTTAACAGCATGTTAATAATCTTTAACTTATTTATGCAACCCTAATCCCTCATTTTCTGGTTTCTGAACTTAATGTAAATGGAACCATATTGCTTTTGCCTTTTTTTTTTTTTTTTTTTTTTTGAGACGATCTCATTCTGTCACTCGACTGGAGTGCAGTGGCATGATCATAGCTTACTGCAGCCCCAACCTTCTGGGCTTAAGCGATCCTGCCACCTCAGCTTCCTGAATAACTGGGACTACAGGTCTGTGCCACCATACCCAGCTAATTTTCAATTTTTTTGTAGAGACAGGGTTTCACTATGTTGTCCAGGCTGGTCTTGAACTCCTGTGTTCAAACAGTCCTCCTGCCACTTCCTCCCAAAGTGCTGGGATTACAGTGTGAGCCATCACACCCAGCCCAGCATTTTAAAATTTGTAATTAAAGAAAGATGGGGCTGAGTGTGGTAGTTCATGCCTGTAATCCCAGCACTTTGGGAGGCGGGGGACAAGTGGATCACTTGAGGTCAGGAGTTCGAGACCAGCCTGGCCAACATGGTGAAACCCCATCTCTGCTAAAAATACAAAAAGTTAGCCACTGTGGTGGTGGATGCCTGTAATCCCAGCTACTCAGGAGGCTGAAGCAGGAGAATTGCTTGTACCTGGGCGGCAGAGGTCTCAGTGAGCCAACATCACACCACTGCACTCCAGCCTGGGCAACAGAACAAGACTTCGTCTCAGAAGAAAAAAAAAAAAGGGAAGATGGTACAATGAGAGAACGATTTTCAGAGTTGGAGAACCTGTGTTCTCAGCTTAACACCCACATTTTTTACCTGTGTCTCTCTTGAGCAAATGTATTTCTTGTCTGAACCTCATTAGAAAATGGGAATTATTTTGTATTATAATTAAAGGAGGTAAAGTATGTATTGGTTAACTGCTAATGTTTACTAACAGTATGGTAATAAGACTATACTCTGCGGTTTTTGTCTTTGAGACAGAGTCTTGCACTATCATTCATGCTGGAATGTAGTGGTGGGATCCACGCCTGGCTAATTTTTGTGTTTTTTAGTAGAGGTGGGGGTTTTGCCATGTTGGCCAGACTGGTCTCGAACTCCTGACCTCAGATGCTCCGCCTGCCTCGGCCTCCCAAAGTGCTGGGATTACAGGCGTGAGCCACTGCACCTGGACTATACTCTTTGAGTTTTAATGAGTCTTAACATTGAGCATATATACTTAGTAAGGAGACAGTTGTTTCATTTGTGTGTACTATATGCTTGCTGGGTTGGCACGTTACATGAATTTTCTCACTTTATTTCAAATACACTGCAAGATGCTGGGACAAATTAAGTAACTTGTTCATGGTTACACCTAGTAGGTGATAGATGAAGAACTTGAACCTAGGTTTACCTGCAGAGCTGAAGTGTTTTCTGCAGACCAAATGATACCTAGCATATAGTAAAACCGTCAAATATTCGCTGTTGGTATTTTCTTTTTTATTGATTGCTCCTTGCCTCCCATACTTTAGTTTTCAAACATATTAGATATTTGGACAGGTAAAACCTTTTCTCTAAATGTGGCTTTTTTTTTTTTTTTTTTTGAGATGAAGTTTCACTCTTTTTGCCCTGGAGTAGTGGCACAATCTTGGCCCACTGCAACCTCCACCTCCTGGGTTCAAGTGATTGTCCCGCATCAGCCTCCTGAGTAGCTGGGATTACGGGTGCACACTGCCACACCTGGCTAATTACGTACTTTTAGTAGAGACAGGGTTTCGCCATGTTAGCCTGGTTGGTCTTGAATTCCTGACCTCAGGTAATCTACCTGCCTTGGCCTCCCAAAGTGCTGGGATTACAGGCGTGAGCCACCATGCCTGGCCCTAAATGTGGCTATATGTTTGATGTGAATAAATGCAGCTCTTAAGTATAGAATTATGTGGTTGGCTTAAACTTTTTTTTAGCTTTTTAGCTCAGCTCCTTTTCCCCCCCATATTAATCTTTTAAAAATAATTGTATATGATGT
This sequence comes from Macaca thibetana thibetana, assembly GCF_024542745.1. Taxonomy (NCBI): domain Eukaryota; kingdom Metazoa; phylum Chordata; class Mammalia; order Primates; family Cercopithecidae; genus Macaca; species Macaca thibetana. The sequence goes on along the minus strand of NC_065592.1, from coordinate 74,289,498 downwards.
TTTGACATCTTTGGGGGCCTTACTGGCTGAGGAGGGACTGCCCTTCTTCCTGGGGCTAGCTTATTCCTAGAGATTGTAAACAGCTGATCAGTGAGCCTGCCTTTCATATACAAAACATCTAATCCTGAGTCTATGCACTTAACTACCTCCTTTATCTAACTCTTAAACACCAAGCCAATATTCTGCCATGATCACCCAGGGTCAGGTACCAAACAACTATAGACCACCCCTACAATCCAAAGCCCACTGACATTATTCAAACTAGCCATCTTGTTTCCTCTGCCTTGCCTTTCCATGGAAAACACAATAAAGGCTCTGGGTCCTAATTTTCCCCAGTTCCCTCTGCCTCCTGACCAAACCTAGTGCTTTCCTATATATCTCCTTCTCTTGGGAAGTAAGTAATTGTTCTTTCAGTGGCGTTGGCCTCTCCGTGTTGTCACTCAGTTACATCAATAAAAATCTCATGAGTACAATTCAGATGTTCCCACATAGGCAAATTCTGTTTTCCTCTTTTGTCGTCTTGTCTGCTATTTTGCTACTCCTCTAGCTAATTATTTCAGTTCTTAATTTGTACTAGATTACTTAGTTACCATGGCAGGATCTTCTGTGTTCATATTAATCACACAGGCCTAAGTATTTTTCCTCTGAACTGCCTTTAAAATCCAGGCTTTATAAAACAGCTTTAATATCTTGCATGCATCTTGGCCTATTCAAATTTTGCCTTAGTATGTCTATCCAATGTGCAGAAAGTTTTGAATTTAAGAGCATTTCTGCCCCCGCCCAGTTTATATGCATTTCTGTGAGTGGTTACTCACAGCAATACTTAGTAGGATACTTACTATACTTAGTAGGATAATATTTTTTTGGCCAGGCAAGGTGCCTTGTGCATGTAATCTCAGCACTATGAGAAACCAAGGAAAGAGGATTGCTTGAGGCCAGGAGTTCAAAACCAGCCTGGGCAACACAGCAAACTCTGTCTCTACAAGAAGTAACGTTAGCTAGGTGTGGTGGCATATACCTGTAGTCCTGCTGCTCAGGAGTTAGAGTTCAGGAGTAGGAGGCTGCAGTGAGCTGTGATCACACTACTGCATCCAGCCTGGGCAGCAGATAGCCTGTGTTTAAAAAAAAAAAGAAAAGAAAAGAAAAATTCTTGTTTCCAGTTGTAAATCTAGGTTTACTATATTCAAAGAATGCCCTACCTTTGTGAGTTGATATGTTCTATGTGTTGATGTTCAAACAATGGCATTATTTTGAGGTTGATTTAGGTTTCTGTTAACTTTAGTTTTATTTTTAGATGTTAAGGTAGCCAGCTATTAGATCTTCGTGCTAGTATCTTACATTTGATAGGCAAATTCAGTACTTCATTTGTGCCTCCTCGTGTTCCTTAGTAAGGTTGATACAGCTTAATGTATTTTTGCTGTTAACCATTTTAGTATCAACTATATGCTGCATTCTTTGCAATATTTTCATAGTGATATATGAAACTTACATTTTGATTTGCTGCAACAGAGTAGTAACAGTTTATTCTCCCAAGTATGATGGACCTTAACATTGATTATTTGCATTTTTATTGTGTTATCTACAAGAGACTAAATGTCTTTAAATTTGTCAGTGACTAGTATGGGAGAAATGAGCCTATATTTATTTGATACATGAATTTATGTTATGTATGACATGTTCCATCTCTGATTGTCATACCCAGCCTGGTTGACTGTTAGGTTTTTATTTTTTTCCTAAACTCTTCATTCTTGTGTAATATTAAATATTATGTCTTTCAAGCTATTTTATTGCTACCATGTTCATTACATACACTGCCTTTGGTCAAATGTACCTCTTCTAGTAGTGACAGTTGATAGTTTTTGTTTTGTCTGTATTCTTTCTATCCTCTGTCAGTTTGTGGTTTGAAACCTTTTTATATTTTCAGTAACTTACATCTAAGTTCCTAACTTCCTTTGAAGTTGCTGTTTACCTGTCTTGTCATTTATCAAGGTTCATGGTATGATGGCAAGAACGTAAGCTTCAAAGTCAAGATGGCTTCAAATCCTAACCTTACATTTCATTAGCTTTAACCTAAAGGAAGTTAATTTCTCAGAGCCTTTGTTTCCATATTTTGTAAAACGAATTAAACTTGTTAGGGTTAGACATACCTGAGTAAGGAACCTTGCATATTATCTGGCATACTGATACTTAACTTTTAGTATATACTTCTCCCACAAGGTATGCCATCTATCAGACACCTTAGGAGTGGTGTCTTCTACCTTCAAGGAAAAGGTAACTGGATGAAATAGTGATCTTGTGTTGATTTCATTTTTTCTTTTTTAAGGGCTTAAAAAGAAAGTTGAAGGAATTTCTCTTGGTTATTGTCCTGAAAGGGCTCTGGCCCTTTTTTTTTTTTTTTTTTTTTTCCTTGTTTTTCTTTTTGAGACAGAGTCTCACTATGTTTCCCAGGCTGGAGTGCACTGGCACGATCTCCACTCACTGCAGCCTCCACCTCCCGGGTTCAAGTGATTCTCCTACCTCAGCCTTCTGAATAGCTGGGATTATAAGCATGCTCCACCATGCCTGGCTAATTTTTGTATTTTTTAGTAGATACTGGGTTTCACCATGTTGGCCAGGCTGGTGTCGAACTCCTGACCTCAAGTGATCCGCCCCTGCCTCGGCCTCCCAAAGTGCTGGGATTACAGTGTGAGCCACCATGCCTGGCCTCATCTTTTAAACAGTGTTTAAAAGGAGAGGATTTTTTTTTTAACCTTCCATTTTATAACTCTTAATTCTCTGATACACCTGTCTTTTAATACTCTTTCCTTTTGTCAGATTGCATGGGTTAGTTCTGGATCAGCCACTTGACTTGACTACATCCATTTTGTGTCTTACAGCCCTGTTCATTTTTATATTTTATCTTTGTTCTTTGAGGTGGTAGATAAATGTATTTGCCTAGTAAGTTACTAACTAGTGATGGAACTTCACCATTTCGTATAGATGTGTTCATTAGACTCTTTTTTTTTTTTGGTTGTGCATAATTCTCTCATTTTCAACTTTTGTTTTTCATGCTTTACTGTTTTCTGGTTGGACTGATTATGTAAGTTATCTTTAGGATTATGAAGAAATTAATGGAACAGATTAGTCATAATAGTTTAAAGTCCTGGCTTTTCATTAGTGTCATTCTTACTTGATGACTTGCAAGAATGACTCTTAGGCACATAAGAATTATATTTTCAAAAGTCTAGTGTATACGTCAATAAGGAGTAAAGAAAACATCTATTTCATTGAAGGAAATCAGGAAGAAAGTTAGTTTTCATCTTAGTCAACAGATTGAAGATAGCACAATTCAGAAAGAATAGTTTTGATCTAATCTTACCACTTTAAACATGAGTAGCTGCAAATATTGTTTACCATGATAACCCACAAATAACTTGAGTTATATTAACGTTTATGAAGCAGTAGACAAAATTAAGCTTCATTAACTGATTTTAAACTTTTTTTAGGTAAATGAATTGGTGGATGCCAGAGATGTCGGCCTTGGTGCTTGGTTTGAAGCACACATACATAGTGTTACTAGAGCTTCTGATGGACAGTCACGTGGCAAAACTCCACTGAAGAATGGCAGTTCTTGTAAAAGGACTAATGGAAATATAAAGCATAAATCCAAAGAGAACACAAATAAATTGGACAATGTACCCTCTACGTCTAATTCAGACTCTGTTGCTGCTGATGAAGACGTTATTTACCATATCCAGTATGATGAGTAAGTGCTCAAGCTATTGAGGACTTTATTCATATTTTCATTTGTAGAAACAAAGCCTTCTCTTTCAAGATTCTTTTAAATAGTCTTTCTGAAGAAATCCTTTAGAGATTATGTTCAATTTGTTACTTTTTGGTTTTGGTCGTTGTACTCTAATAAATAAGGGCCCTTTAGCTCTCTGTTGTCTCTGATTCTTAAGTGGTTTATTTTTCAGTATCATAATATTGGCTTAATTTAGGGTGTATGGGTTTCTGTTTGTCTTTTTCTCTATTAGGTGGGCTTTTTTTGAGACGGAGTCTCTTTCTCTGTTGCCCAAGCTGGAGTGCTGAATGGCACGATCTTGCCTCCTACAACCTCAGCCTCCTGGGTTCAAGTGACTCTCCTGCCTCAGCCTCCCGAGTAGCTGGGATTACAGGTGCCTATCACCACGCCTGGTTAATTTTTCTATTTTTAGTAGAGGCGGGGTTTCGCTGTGTTGGCCAGACTGGTCTCAAACTCCTGACCTCAAGTGATCCGCCCCCCTTGACCTCCCAAAGTGTTGGGATTACAGGGATGAGCCACTGTGTCTGGCCTCTATTACGTATTTTGATATGTATTTTAACAGTATTTTGGAAACTATTTTATAACATGTAGTGTAATAGCATTAGAGTGACATCTGTATGTATATGTTGTGGGGAGTGGGGACAGGGTCTCACTTTGTTGCACATGCTGGAGTACAGCGATGTGATCATGACTCACTGCAGTCTCCACCTCCTGGGCTCAAGCGATCTTCCCACCTTAGCCTCCCAAGTAGCTGAGAATACAGGCATGTGTATTACCATGCTTGGCTAATTTTTTTTTTATTTTGATTTTAAGACAGTGTCTCACTCTGTCACTCAGGCTGGAGTACAGTGGTGGTGCAATCTCTGCTTACTGCAACCTCTGCCTCCCCAGGTTCAAGCTAGTCTCTTGCCTCGCCTCCCGAGTAGCTAGCATTACAGGCGTGCACCACCACGCCTGGCTAATTTTTGTGTTTTTAGTAGACATGGGGTTTCACCATGTTGGCCAGGCTGGTCTCGAACTCCTGATCTCAGGTGATCTTCCCACCTCAGTCTTCCAGAGTGCTGGGATTACAGGCGTAAGCCACCACACCTGGCCGGCTAATTTTTTTGTAGAAATGTGTTCTCACTATAGTGCCCAGGCTGGTGTTGAACTCCTGGGCTCAAGTGATCTCCCGCCTCAGCCTTCCAAAGTGCTGAGATTAAAGGCGTGAGCCACTGTGCCCAGTGCAAAATATTTTTTAAACAGCTTTTTATTGAGATAGTTCATGTACAGTTAACCTGTTTAAAGAGTATAATTCATTGCTTTTGACATATTACCACAAACTAATTTTAGAGCATCCCCCCAAAAAGAAATCTCATATTGATTATCAGTCACTCCCCAATCCTACTTCCCCAAGAAAATTGGATGGATTGATTGATTTAGAGATGGAATCTTGCTCTGTTAGCCCAGGCTGGAGTGCAGTGGTGCGATCTTGGTTCACTGCAACCTCCGCCTTTTGGGTTGAAGTGATTCTTCTACCTCAGCCTCCTGAGTAGCTGGGGACTACAGGTGCCTGCTACCATGCCTGGCTAATTCTTGTTTTTTTGTTTTTTTTGAGATGGAGTCTTGCTCTGTCGCCCAGGCTGGAGTGCAGTGGCGCAATCTCGGCTCACTGCAAGCTCCACTTCCTGGGTTAATGCCATTCTCCTGCCTCCGCCTCCCGAGTAGCTAGGACTACAGGCACTCGCCACCACGCCTGGGTAATTTTTTTTTGTATTTTTAGTAGAGACGGGGTTTCACCGTGTTAGCCAGGATGGTCTCAATCTCCTGACCTTGTGATCTGCCCACCTCAGCCTCTCAAAGTGCTGGGATTACAGGGGTGAGCCACTGCACCCAGCAAATTCTTGTATTTTTTAGTAGAGACTGAGTTTGACTATGTTGGCCAGGCTGGTCTCGAACTCTTAACCTCAAGTGATCCACCCACCTTGGCCTCCCAAAATGCTGGGATTACAGGCCTGAGCCACCACGACTGGCCCAAAATCGGCTTTAAACTGTTAGGTTGGAAGTGGTATTAAGAACTTATCTTGAGGGTTTAGATTCTGATAGTAAACTATTGTCTTTACCCATTTAAAAAATTATAGTATAAAAGTTACTGTTGGGACAGATTTAGTATGTATTAAACACACTAAATGACCTTAAGTCACTAATCAAGTAATACATTAATATGTATGGAAGATATTATGCTACCAAATTCTTATCAAGTACAAGTTCAAAATCCTAGAATGGTGGTTATTTTTCATATCACAAAACAGTATAAAAAGACTTCAGTATTCAGATTTCCAGGATATCTGGAAACGAATCAAAAGTAGATCCCTTTAATCTTTACTTTTCTGGTACTTATTGTGGTTGTGGCTAAGCTGCCAACACTGCTTATTTGACATGGTAGATGGTAATAGTACCAACAGTTATCTGAGTATTTAGATCCGCGATTGGCCAGAACTGAACAGAGGCTGGCGTAGAAAAGGGTTGAAGTTGGTGTGTAATAGTAAGTGGTCTCTGGGTTTATAAATGCTGCGTCAAAAGAGGTAAATAAGTAGAATGTTTTAAGTTCTTGAGTTTTGTTGTGGAAATGGGAGAAATAATTAGGAAAAGTACTACCTTGAATCTGATTTTGGCCAATAAGAATTATTGTTTGGCAAATAATATTATGCAGAATGGCACAACATAGACATAGAATAAGGAATTTTAAATAGTGAACAAAAGCTTATTAAATTTTACAGTTTTAGGGGCTCGTAAAGTTGCTTTTGAAGTAAGACTATCCAATGAATAGGCCCTACACTTCAGTTTGGTGTATGTTAGAGCACAAAACACAGTACTTTAGCATTTGGCTGCTTTTTTTGTCCGTTAGAATGAATGTTAAGTAAAGGGAAATCTAAATCCAACATGTGTGAAGAGACTAAAATTACCTGCCCTAATAATTTTACATGATGGAATTAAATGTTTCAATGCTGGCAACTTGAAAATATGATAGCTGAACTTTCTTTGAAAAATGAAAAATAACAGAAGCTTAGTAACAGGTAAATGTCACCTCTTTAAAAAGAGGAAAGGACTATATAAGATATGAGATGTATAAAATAAATAAGCTCCTGGATAAAAGAATCGTTATGAGCCGATATGGATGTGATACAAAGCTTGTTGAAGTTTCATTCTTCGTGATAATGAGAAAAATGAATTATAAAATATAATGAAGTACATGTTGATTTCAGTAAGTCATCAAACAAGTTCTTCCTTGAATGGAGGATGCATTGAAGAAGCTGGTGAAGTGTATAGCCTAACAGTAGTAATAAACAGATTTTTTATTTTATTATTTTTTAGGCAGAGTGTCGCTTTGTTGCCCAGGCTGGAGTGCAGTGGCACGATCTCGGCTCACTGCAACCTCTGCCTCGTGGGTTCACGTGATTCTCCTGCTTCAGCCTCACGAGTACCTGGGATTACAGGTGCCCGCCACCATACCTGGCTAATTTTTGTATCTTTAGTAGATACAGGGTTTCACCTTGTTGGTCAGGCTGGTCTTGAACTCCGGACCTCAGGTGATCCACCTACCTCAGCCTCCCAAAGTGCTGGGTTTACAAGCATGAGCCACTGCACCTGGCCAGATTTTTTATTGAGTAGTAAGCTCCAAGTGAGTTGATAGAATGTGGTTGTCATATAGTTATGCTGTAAACCTGTTTTACTTACTTTAGTTTATTTATTTATTTTTGAGACAGAGTCTTGCACTGTGATCCAGGCTGGAGTGCAGTGGTACGATCTCAGCTCACTGCAACCTCTACTTCCTGGTTTCAAGCAATTCTCATGCCTCAGCCTCCCAAGAAGCTAGGATTATAGGCATGCATCACCACACCTGGTTAATGTTTGTATTTTTAGTTGAGACTGTGTTTCACCATGTTGGCCAAGGTGGTCTTGAACTCCTGAACTCAAGTGATCCACCCACCTTGGCCTCCCAAAGTGCTGGGATTACAGGTGTGAGCCACCACACCCAGCTAGTTTCATTAGAAGTAAGATACCTAGTACAAACCAGATGATGCTGCTGTTGTACTGGACTGGCTATTCCCTACTAGGAGTATTGTCCTCCAACTCCCATGCCTTAAAAACAATACCATCAGGACCTGGTGCATATTCAGAGTAGGACTCAAAATGTAAAACTACAGTGAAGAGTAGCCAAGAAAACTAAATACTTAGCTTAAAAGACCTGGATTATGGTATTTCTCTCAAAGAACTACTTTTTCATTTTTCTACTAGAGTGATAAGCATTATTTGGCAAACCTGTACACATTTGTATCTCCAAACCTCTGAGTGTGGCAGTGTAGTTTGAACAAGCCATCATTTAGCAAAAGCAGGGAAATGTATTGTACATGAGATAAAAGAAACCTGCCTCCAGAATTCTTTTGGGCTATACAATGTTTGTCAGTTAAAATGGAGCTGTTTAAAAGCTATTTTTATAGTAATCTACATATCTAATAGATTACTAGACCAGATTATCAGTCTTTGAAATGAAGCTTCATTAAAACAATTATAAATCATTAAGTGGTTAATATAAAAAAGGGAGAAAAATCAAATTTTCTCGTATTTCATTTTAGTAAGTGTGTACTGTTCAGTTTTATAGCTTCCTCAATGTTGCATATTCCCATCAATTATCCTCTCTGTAGTTAAGATATTAAAGGTTAAGATTAACATTTTTAAAGGCCCTAAACATCCGAATTCACAAAACTGACAGCAGTCTTGCAAGTAGAGACCCTGAAGCTATTGATGAAGAGTCAGGATGTTGACTGAAGGAAGTAGTGATCTTGAAGGACAGTCATTCCATTAGTGTTTTAAATAATATCTGTGGCATAGCTTATGATATTTTAGAGAATGTTGTCTTATGTGCCAGACTCTGAGCATAACTTCTTACACAGATGCTACGTAATCTTTAGCATGACTATAATGTAGCTACATTAACTCTTGTATGGGGAAACCAAGGATTAATTACATTATTAGCCAAGGGTCACATCTATTAAATTGTCTGATTCCAGAGCCCAAGAGTTAACCAATATGCAATACTGTGATTCAGCACAGACATGGTACATATAATTGGTAGTAGCCTAGTTGTGTGTTGCCTTCAGAGGTCAACATTTTATATAAATATTTAATTGCAAGTATGACCTGAAGACTTGCTGTAGACTTTGCCTGGGATTTAAAGCAAAACACACACACGCAACTTCTATTGAGTTAAACCATAGGTATGTCAACAACTTGGGCTATCCTGTCAAATTTTATCTGTACTCATCATTTGACTGCTTTATCAGCAGACAAATGCTAAAATCTTGATCCTGCTTTTGTGTATAAGAAGCATCTGCTTTCAGTGGATTTTGTTTAGATTCATTTTAGTTACTTAGACTAGTGGTCCTCAACCGTGGCTACACATTGTGTAGGAAGTTTTCAAAATAATCAATGCGTGAGACCTCTCCCCACAGAATTTGCAGATAGTCCTTCTGAGGGAGCCCCCTTCCCTCTCCCTGGCATTGATGTCTTCAAAAGTTCTAATGATTCTAATCATTCCCTGTGATTCTATTTCATTCCCTGTGATTCCCTGTGATAATAATCCCCTATGATTGTAATGTCTAGCCATGGTTGACAACCACTGCCTTAGTCCATTTATTCTCAAAATATGGTCGTTGGCCAGGAGCATCAGCATCACATGTTAGAAATGCAAATTCTTGGGCTGTGTGGTGGCTCATACCTGTAACCCAAGCACTTTGGGAGGCCAAGGCAGGTGGATCACTTGAGCCCAGGAGTTCGAGACTAGCCTAGGCAACATGGCAAAACCCAGTCTCTACAAAACAAACTCAGCCAGCTATGGTGGTGTGCAGCTGTAGTCCCAGCTACTCAGGAAGCTGAAGTGGGAGGATGGCTTGAACCCAGGAGGTGGAGGTTGCGGTGAGTGAAGATTGTGCCATTGCACTCCAGCTTGGGTGACATGGTAAGAACCTGTCTCTACCAAAAAAAAAAAAAAAAGAAGTGCAAATTCTTGGGCTCACTCCAAACATATGATGAATCAGTCCTGGGGGTGGCTGAGCAATATGAGTTCTAGTAAGTCTTTTGAGTGACTCTGATGCACACTTCAGTTTGCGAACAAATCATTGATTGATTCCTTTTGACCCAGCCTTATCCATTACTGTCAGGCAGCTGCTGCCAAATAGCAGTGTGGGGGAAAGTAGTTGATATATGACAGTTTAAATATATTTTAGAGACCAAAGATGATATGCAATACCTGAAGAATCTGAGTATTCATTCTTATTTTAGTATGTCTAGGTGGTTTGTAGCTTTTTTTTTTTTTTTCATTTTGTTTCCTTATAGACAAAATTGTTGGAACTAAGTCTTTTCTAAAATTATATTTCGTTCAAGCTAAGTCATCTGTAGGTGACTTTAAATGAGGGACCATTTCTCCACTGTGCAGTCTTTACCCATATTAATTTTTCATAGAAATTAATGTCTGTAATGTATTTATGGGGAAATTTGTCTGTTAAATTCTTGAGTCGGGGAAATACTATGTAATAGTTGACTTTTCTGAGATCTAAAGTTTTTCTTGCTCTGTTGCCCAGGCTAGAGTGCAGTGGCACAATCTTGGCTCGCTGCAACCTCTGCCTCCTGGGTTCAAGCAATTCTCGTGCCTCAGCCTCTCGAGTAGCTGAGATTACAGGTGCCTGGCACCACGTCTGGCTAATTTTGGTATTTTTAATAGAGACAAGGTTTCACTATGTTGTCCAGGCTGGTCTCAAACTGCTGACCTCAAGTGATCCACCCACCTCAGCCTCCCAAAGTGCTGGTATTACAGGTGTGAGCCACCACCTCCAGTCAGTCCTTCTAAGACAAGCTTCCTGAATGGGAGATGGGATTGAACGAGATGTCAGATTCTTCCCTGATTGTAAAATGCTTTTCCTTGAAATGTTACCAGTGGATGAAGCAGCTCAGTCTCTGTTCATTACAGAATAATCATAATCAACCCATAAGTTTTCAATCAGTTCAAAAGTTTTCTAAACATTGGCATAATTTTTTTTTTCTTTTTTCTTTTTCTTTTTTTGGAGACAGGGTCTTGCTCCATCACCCAGGTTGAAATGTGGTGGCACAAACATGGCTCACTGCAGCCTTGACTTCCTGGGCTGAAGTGAATCTCCTGCCTCAGCCTCTCAGGTAGCTGGGACCACAGATGCACACCACTGTGACCAGTTCATTTTTGATTTTTTTTTTTTTTTTTGGTAGACATGGGGTCTCACTTTGTTGCCCAGGCTGGTGTCGAACTGTAGGCTCAAGCAATCCTTTCACCTTGGCCTCCCAAAGTGCTGGAAGTACAGGCCTGAGCCACTGTGCCTGGCATGGCATGAAGTTCATAATGATATGGTCTAGGCTTTAATTTTTAGGCCATAGTTACCACACTACCACCTGTTCTCTTCATCCTCTTAAAACCAAGGATTTAGCATGTACTGTTAGTCAGTCTTACAGGTCAGTTAAAAAGGTAAGTGTAAGGAAGCTGTGCTTGTTAGTGACTTGTTTTTCCTTTATTGCTTTATTTAACTTAGTGGTCTAATTTAGAGACCTTGGGTTATAACTTCTAGCTGATTTCTGTAAGAATCAAAGTAAGCTAGAAAACACCTAGTAGTTTGAACAAGGAAGTGTGTATGTAAAGAAGGAAAATTCTTATGAAAGTTAGTATGTCTGTATCTCATCTTAAGAATGAACAGTTACCTTCGGCTAGGCAAGTTGCAGTCTTTAACTATGGGCAAATGATTGCCAAGAGTCTTTTCATAGTGAAGCCCAAATTAAAGTAGCTTAATCTAGTAATTCTCTTATTAAAATAACACGGTGTGCCAAGCAGTATACAAATACTTCACCTGGATTATCTCATGTAATCCTCATAGAAACTCAATGAAGTAGATATTTTCTTATGTGAAAAGTGGGAATAACTGAGGTTTAAAGAAGTAATTTGCTCAGTATTAGAGAGCTAGTGAGTAGTAGGCAGATTCCAGAAAGCACATGCGTGCAACTCCTCTGCCATACTACCTCTCATTTTAAGAGAAGCATGCTTTTAAAAAACTATTTTAGAGTACCATTTATCTATAGCATATCAGTTTGTTTACATAACTTAAAAATGTGTGTCTCTCAGAATGCTTTCACAGAACAGATACTATAGACCAGAGAGATTCTTTACTTGTCCATAAACACCTGTATGTACTTCTTTGTGGGGGAGAACACATACTCTTTAGTATTAAAAGGGTTGCTTAAACCAAATAGGTTCAACTGCTACTTTTAATGCAGTGTCAAGGCTTTACCATGGGATTGAAATCAAATGAAATGTTACAGCATCAGTTAGAATTTTGTGGGTAACTTAGGCTAGGCTATAATTAAAAACTCATCTGGCAAACGTCTTAAAATATGTTGTCATTGCTCCCAGCATTCTTTAAGATTTCTAGAGCTATTCTCAGTCTGTGGTACATGATTTTGAGTAGCCTTAATTATGGCTACTGCAAATAGAAGTCAGTGAGCCAATTCTGAATAAAATCAAGTGGTATTTTTAGATGAAAGTAGTTTTTCCAAAAAGTAACAAAACTGATGTTCTTGAGTATATTGATGTAGTGATATCTTTTCCTAAAAGAGTTCCAAAAATGTTTTTAACAGTGTCAAATGTAGTTATTTCTAGGTTTTGATGGGAGAGAGAGTAGGTTTTTCTTGAATTAAGTGTCATGTCGATCTTGAGTACAGGGACCTAGAATGAGTTGTTGAATTTTAGAACCCTGGTAAAGTAACCTATCTGCTCTATTGCTTCTTGGTTGTTATTGGTGTCTTTACTAAAGACTTAAGAGTATTTCCTCTGTCTATGACTTGTAGGGTCCTGAGTGGATAGTAATCAGAAGGAGGGAGGAAGAAGTTAGATATGTATGTGATCTTCTCATTGCTCATGTGTTACAGGATCACTTAGTACTTAGAAAAAGGACTTTACAGATACCAGTTGATTTCACCTCTTCAAACTTGTATATTGTCCCTTTACATTTATGTTTCTCAAAGATGGTCTAAAACACTGCATTTTCACCCATGTAAGGTGTTTAAGAAACAGATTCCTAAGGGGACCCTCTCTCCCTGCCTCATTGTGTGGGCCTAGGAATCTGCTGCTTGCTTTTTTTTTTTTTTTTAGACAGAGTCTTGCTCTTGTCGTCTAGGCTGGAGCGTTGTAGTGGCATAATCTCAGCTCACTGCAACCTCACCCTCCAGGGTTCAAGTGATTCTCCTGCCTTAGCCTCCCGAGTAGCTGGGTTTGTAGGCGTGTACCACCATGCCTGGCTAATTTTTGTATTTTTAGTAGAGATAGCATTTCACCATGTTGGCCAGACTGGTCTCGAACTCCTAACCTCAGGTGATTCACCTGCCTCGGCCTCCCAAAGTGCTGGGATTACAGGCGTGAGCCACCACGTCCATTCTAGGAATCTGCTTTTCAAAGAGGTACCACCCTGGCCATTAAGTATACAGAGCAGTGGCTCTGTCACAGGCTATATAGTTTAGGCACCGGATTTAGAATTTGGGTTGAGGCCGGGCACAATGGCTCACGCCTGAAATCCTAGCACTTTGGGAGACTGAGGTGGGAGGATCACTTGAGCCCAGGAGTTTGAGGCCAGCTTGGGCAACATAGCAAAACCCCATCTTCTATTTAAAAAAAAAAAAATTGGTTTGAATTCCAGGTCTTCAGTTTATTGTTAAGTTTTTTGTTTTCTCTTAAATTTTTCAGCTTTTAATTTCCTCATCTGTAAATAACTATTTGACCTGTGTTATTTATGTATTGATTGATTGATTGATGGAGCCTTGCACTGTCTCCCAGGCTGGAGTGCGGTGGTATCATCTTGACCCATCCTCCACCTCCCAGGTTCAATTGACTCTTCTGCTTCAGTCTCCTGAGTAACTGGGATTACAGGGGCGTTCCACCACATTTGGCTAATTTTGTATTTTTAGTAGAGACGGGGTTTCACCATGTTGACCAGGCTGGTCTCAAACTCCTGACCTCAAGTGATCCACCTACCTTGGCCTCCCAAAATCCTGGAATTACAGAGATGAGCCACCACACCTAACCTCTTTATTTTGAGACAGGGTCTTACTCTGTCACACAGGTTGGAGTGCACTGGCACAACCACAGCTCACCACAGCCTTGACCTCCTGGGTTCAAGTGATCCTCCTACCTCAGCCTCCTAAGTAGCTGGGATCACAGGTGCATGCCTCCATACCTGGCTAATTTAACAACTTTTTCTTTCTGTAGGGACAGGGTCTTCCTGTGTTGCCTACACTGTTCTCGAACTCCTGGGCTCAAGCAATCCTTCCCCCTTGGCCTTCCAAAGTGTTGGGCTGACAGGCATTAGCCACTGGTCCTAGCTCTTTCTTCTAATAATATTGAAAATAATCTGGTGATAATGGAATAAAGCTTTTTGCTTTTCATTTACTAATTAATAAAGACGGGTTTATTTTGGTAAATAACTGCCCCCTGCCCTTTTTTTCCCTTTTTCTGATATAGAGTCTCATTCCCATCACCCACGCAGGAATGCAGTGGCATGATCTTGGCTCACTGCAGCCTTGACTACCCTGGTTCATGTGATCCTCCTGCCTTAGCCTCCTGAGTAACTGGGACTACAGGCACATGTCACCTCGCCTGGATAATATTTTTTTTTTTTTTGAGACAGAGTCTTGCTCTGTCACCGAGGCTGGAGTACAGTGGCTCAGTCTTGCCTCACTGCAACCTCCACCTCCCATGTTTAAGCGATTCTCATACCTCAGCCTCCCAGGTAGCTGGGATTACAGGCATGTGCCACCACGCTTGGCTAATTACAGGCATGAGCCACCTTGCCTGGCCTAATTTTTTATTTTTTATTTTTATTTATTTTTTATTTTTTGAGACAGAGTCTCGCTCTGTCACCCAGGCTGGAGTGCAGTGGCCGGATCTCAGCTCACTACAAGCTCTGCCTCCCAGGTTTACGCCATTCTCCTGCCTCAGCCTCCCAAATAACTGGGACTACAGGCGCCCACCACCTCGCCTGGCTAGTTTTTTAAGTATTTTTAGTAGAGACGGGGTTTCACCGTGTTAGCCAGGCTGGTTTCGATCTCCTGACCTCGTGATCCGCCCGTCTTGGCCTCCCAAAGTGCTGGGATTACAGGCTTGAGCCACCGTGCCCAGCCTCCTGGCCTAATTTTTTTTTAATTTTTAGTAGAAACAGGGTTTTGCCATGTTGCCCAGGCTGGTTTCAAACTCGTAAGCTGAAGCGATTCGTCTGCCACTGCCCCAGTCTACATATTCTTAAATAATACTTAGAGCTGGGTGCGGTGGCTTATTCCTGTAATCCCAGCACTTTGGGAGGCTGAGGCTAGTGGATCACTTGAGGACAGGCGTTTGAGACCAGCCTGGCCAACGTGGTGAAACCCTGTCTCTACTAAAAATACAAAAATTTGCTTGGCATGGTGGTGCACACCTGTAGTCCCAGCTACTCGAGAGGCTGAGGCAGGAGAACCACTTGAACCTGAGAAGCGGAGATTGCACTGAGCCGAGATCGCGCCACTGCACTGCAGCCTGGGCGACAGAGTGAAACTCTGTCTCAATAAATAAACAAATAAACAAAGAAAGACTACTTAGAAGTTTTATTTTGGGCATACTTTTTTTTTTTTTTTTTTTTTTTGAGTCTTGCTCTGTCACCCAGGCTGGAGTGCAGTGATGCAGTCTTGGCTCACTGCACGCTCCGCCTCCCAGGTTCACACCATTCTCCTGCCTCAGCCTCCTGAGTAGCTGGGACCACAGGTACCCACTACCACACCCACCCAGCTATTTTTTTTTTTTTTTTTTTTTTTTTTTTTGCATTTTTGGTAGAGACGGGGTTTCACTGTGTTAGCCAGAATGGTCTCGATCTCCTGACCTCATGATCTGCCTGCCTTGGCCTCCCAAAGTGCTGGGATTACAAGGCATGAGCCACCGCGCCTAGCCAGCATACTTATTTTTTAACCTAATTATGTTGTTTCTACTGTTAACAAAATATTTGCTGGGCGGTCGTAGTTTATTATATATTTGATTAAGAGCTTTTTATACAAAAGCATATTTTTCTATTTAGTAAGTTGGACATGTTTCCAGACATTTGTAGGCCTGGTCTCTCCCAGACACACTATATTTTGAACATGGTACTTGCTCCTCAATGAAAAATTGCTGTTTTACAGTACGATAGAAGTATGCATAACTAGCTTTGAGAGTACAAAGGTAGAGGAGATATTTTAGTTCCTGAAGGAGAACAGCAGTATACAAGGATAAAGAGGCAGAAAATACGGGGCTACCTGGGAGTAGATTAATATGGCTGGAGTGTAGAAAAGCATATAGTGAGTAAGAAGAAATGAAACTAAAGGCAAATAAAGATTTCCAGTTAAACATGGCAGGTTAAGATGCATGTTTCTTTCCACTCCTTTCTAAACCATTCTAGAAGACAGTAAGATAATAAATCCGTAAACCCCCAAGGACAAAAAAAAAAAAAAAAAAAAAGGCACAGAAATCAAAACACAAGAGAAAGCAACATTTTGGAAGGCACAACGGTAATGAATTAATATTATGTAGTTTAGCAGGGCAGAGAAAACTGAAACCTATGGACAAGAAGCCAACAAACAAAGCAAGCAAGCAAACTGGTTTTGGAGAACCTTGGGGAAGGCTCAGGCCTTGAATTCACTAGGCACTTTGGAGGAAGGCATGTGGAATAGAACTAAAAACAAGAGGACTGGATAATTTGTATTAAAGAGCATTTTAACCACTTTTAACCCTTCCTAGTGTTAAGAAAGAAGACATGCTC
The DNA here is from genome assembly GCF_024542745.1 of Macaca thibetana thibetana. Taxonomy (NCBI): domain Eukaryota; kingdom Metazoa; phylum Chordata; class Mammalia; order Primates; family Cercopithecidae; genus Macaca; species Macaca thibetana. The sequence continues at coordinate 74,272,848 of NC_065592.1, read as the reverse complement.
TCCAGGAAATAGGATTCAATATAGGAGGTAATGGAAGGAGATGCTAGCATGATAGCTATGGACTAGGCATAAAGCCTATAAAGCAAGGTGTCCAGATTGGAATTTGACAGAGGCACTAGAATAAATGTTTCAAAGTTGCAAAAAGGTGGAGTACCTAAGATGTCTGAACAGTTTTACAACTGTGTAGGAATGTAGATAAATTAATGATAGGTACATAGTAACAACCAAAAAGAGCAACCAAATTCTCAAAGGAAAACACAGCTGTGGAAGGAAGGAAATGTAATTAAAGCATAGTTCATTACTTATCTGTGAATACTATTTAGTTAACATGTAAAAAATATTGATTTTACAGACTACCTAGTTTCTATAATATAGTTAAGAAAAAGAAAAAATTTATCAACCCCTGTTAAGTATATAGAGTCTAGAGCCAGATGATTAGTTTGAATAATGTCTCTGTGCCTTATTACCATCCAAATAAATACCTTCTATGCTTCATCTGTAAAATGGGGGTAGAATAATGCCTAACTGTCCTAAGGGTTGTTATAAGTATATATGAACACTTAATGCAGTGCCTCGTGTTAGTAATTGTAAGAGGAGGATGGAGGCAAGTGAACTGTACTTGGTGGATGTTAAGAGTAACAGTTTAACAACAAAAAATACAAAGCATGCTGTTTGAAAATGTGGCGGTAAATAAGATAAGAATGGAAAGTTTTTGCCTCTTGAGTAACAGGAGTTAAGAATGTGGTAGGTTGTGGCAGTAGACAGACTCCCTGTCTTCATTGTAAGCCTTGAGTGTTACCTTTTAAAGTGTGTACACATAAGGAGAAACTTCAAAAATAGGAAAAGCCTTTTGTGTTTAGCCAGTGTTTGGATTTTCAGTTGCGTAGCATTTGTATTTATTACAGAAATCTTTAAACACTGCAGAACAACAATATGATGAACCCATCACCTTGCTTTAACCATTATCAACTCATAGCCAATCTTAAGACCTTTACTGACCAGCTGCAAGTAGTGCAGTTAGCGGGTCGTCTTCAACTACAGCACTTTCTAACTCTACCACAGTGTTTGAAGCAAAGCTGTGCTCTTTCTTGGCCTCCCTCAGCCAGTGACCAAGTGTGGCAGAGCTTCTAGATTTGGCAATTTTTGCCCAATGTTAATTTCACACCTGAGCTTACCATCAGGCTGGCCAAGATGTCAGAGTTGAACCACACTCAGGCTTTTCCTGCCCCTTCCTTCTTTCAAAGTGATAGACCGGCATCATGGTCTAAGGGCTTTTACTACCTAGTTCTCCTTTCTTTCCCTGTCTTTCATAGGTGTTACCTTCATCTTGTCGTCTGTTTGCCAGAGTATCCAATGGACAAAATGGCTTAAAAAGGATTCTTTTTAGAGTTTGCAGGAAAAAAAGTTAACATCAGATCTGAGACTGGTATCCCTGAAATGGTCAGCTTACATGGGTTGGCCCTTGCCTGCTGTTTGGAAACCTTAGATTTCAGGAACATTCCCTTTATTTTCTGATTAAAAATGGTTCTCTGTGTCTAAACTGTTTTTGCAAACAATATGGTTTATGCTGAACACTTGCTTCTGGGAGTCTGGAATTCTGGTATGTGCTAGGCAGTACATATTATCAGCCCCTAATTACCTTGAATACTTTAATCTGACCTAGTAGACAATATTTGACATGTGTTTTCACAGTTGGTTGTTGGAGGCATTAAGCATGCCCTGTGTGACTCCGCTAGGAGATGACTCTTCAGAGAGCTTGTGTCTGGTTTCCTCTAGTCACCTCATGTACCTTTTCCCTTTACTGATACTGCTTTTTGTTGTTGTTTGTTTTTTGGCTGTATTAACTCAGCCATGGGTATAGCTTCATGCTGTAATGTGTAGAGGAGTCCTATGAGTTCTACTACATCAATGAACCTGGAAATGGACTTGGAAACGCTGACATACAAAGTGTAACAACAAATGTCACATAAAATTCCCAGTGGTTCTTTAACATCAGATAACAAGTCAGTGTTCGTAATTCCTTAATTATCTGTTTAAAAATGTACTTAGGTTGTTCAAATAAGGATCGAAAACAAACCCCACCCATTGCATTTAGTTGGTAGGTCCCGATCTACAGATTTCTTCCCCCTTTCCCCCCTATTTATTTAAATAAACTGTGTCATTTGTCTTGTACAATTTTCTCAGTCTGGATTTTACTGATCACATTACTGTAGTGATATTTGACACATTCTTCTGTTATGTGTTAGTTTCCTGAGAAGCTAATAATTACATCTAAAGTTTGATTTGATTTAAACTCTATTAGATAAGACTACTTGAGAGACAGTGTTTGTTTACCTATGGCTTGTTATCCCATCAGGAGACACATAATACTTTTCTGTGGTAAGATTCAGGTGTTGTCAGCCTGATACACTCAAAATTTGTTACCAGCTTGTATTGTAATTCCCTAGAATCCTTCAAAGGTTGACCGATGACATTGATACTTTTAAGTATTATTAGGAACTTCCAGTGCCTTTTAACACTTATTTTTAACCTATCCCAGTTGTTACTTTGGTGCTTAGATTGTCTCATCTTTAGCCTGTGGAAGATCCTTCAAGTTTAAAGTGACATAATAGTTTTTGAATGTTTCTTTGTGTTCAGGTATAACAGAATGTTCCAGCCCTGGGTTCAGCCATGTCTAGGAATCCTAGTTATTTTGAATTCGAAATGGTATTTAGAGCACATAGTCTGTGCTGCTCGTTGATACGTGTTTGATCATGTTTCTAGATCTTTTCATTGAAGCAGAACTAGGAAATACTTAAATATACCATGGGTGAATATTGATATTTCCAGTTAAATTTAGAGGAGGAAAGGGTTATAACTTAACCTCTGTGATTTTATATTTATTTTCTCTTACCCTGAAAATCACAGTTTCTAATGATATCACTGATTTGCTTTATCCTACTCATGGTAGTTTAAGACTAACAAAACTCATATTGCAAACAATAGGACTACTGAAAAATTATTATTTTTTATCCTTAGGAAATATATCATTTGGGCTGTCTAGTGAACTTGGTGTGCTTTCACATAACTTGTAATCGTTTATCTTGGTGTTGTTAGGCTACCAATTGTGTAGTTTCATTCATTTTGCTTTTAGTTTTTAGGGATTTCACACATTTTGTTAATTGTGTTTATAATCATGTGACACATTACATAGTTCTGTAGTTAAATCTCCAAAACAAAGTATACTAAGAGAAGCTGAGCTTCCATCCTGATTTCTTCTATCCTGTTTCTTACCTAGTTTTGTTTTTTGAGACGGAGTCTCGGTCTTTCGCCAGGCTGGAGTGCAGTGGCACGATGTCAGCTCACTGCAATCTCTGCCTCCCTGGGTTCAAGTGATTCTCCTGCCTCAGACTCCCACCTAGTTTTTTAAGTAACAATATTTGTTAGTTTGGTTTATGCTTCTGTTTTAATAAAAGTGTGTTGTGTATATATGCATTTGTATATATGCCATATACCCATATCTAGTGTATATATGTGTATTTATACATATATACACTAGAAAATAGAACACTACACATACCGTTTTATTCCTTACTTTTTTTAAGTTCATATATCTTGGAGATCACTTCATAGTATATGTTTCTCATTTCTTTTTTTATAGGAGCACAATATTCTATTATATAACTGTATCATGTTATCTTGAGGATTTCTGTTACAGACGTTTGATTGTTTTTAGAGCTGTTAAAAATAGTGCAGCTATAAATAGCCTTTGTATCTTTTCATCAGGAATTCCTGAGTCAGAAAGTAAATGTATAGACAGTGTTTCTAGTAATTAACACATTCCCCTCTAAGAGGGGAAAGTACCACTTTGTATTTGTCAGTAGTATATGAGAGTACCTGTTTTCCCATAGCCTGCCAACAAACTGTAATCAAACTTCATAAGATATTTTAAGTAGATCTGTGTCTTAGAATCTTCATTTTGGCAGAAGTATGATATGGATTGAAAGATGTGATCCTAAAGATGGGGAGATGTGTTGGGACTAGTCTGAGAAATGTATATCTTAACTAAGGAGATAGAGTTACATTAAACAATCATTAACAGATTATCATAAGTGGGACTGAGTAACTGGATAAAGGCAATATAAGAGGAATTGGAGATAACTCTTACACTTCTAAGAGCATGAAGGGTTTTTCTCAGAATATTGAGCACCAGCAGATTATAGGGTAGGGAGATTCCATTTTGGATGCTTTGCATTTGAGGTGCTTCTGGGACATTTCATTTGGAGGTGTAGTTGGTTATATGAATCTGAAAAGTTCGGGCTAGAGTGGAGCTTTGGAGTTATCACTGTATATGTTAAAATATGTGTAACGGAAGATGCCTAGGAAAATATTAGGTAACATTTGAGCACATAATAGGTTCCCAAGTTTAAGAGTAGTTTTATGTTCCTTTTCTGTTTTTGTTTTTGTTGTTGTTGTTGTTGTTGTTTTCTCCTAGCAGTTGACTTACTATCTCCTTGGCTAGAATTTAAAAACATACGCTTCATTTTCATGACTTACCTTCTACAGACTTAACTATGTATATGTATGAGTACATACAGAATGTATATATAATCCACTATGTAATTCTCTCCTGGATTTGTACAAATTTAGTTTTGGTGCAGGTATAGCTTAAATTCTCTTGCTGTGGTGTATGGAATGATTTATTTTGCCCTGTCTCCATATAAACGTAACTTTATATACAATTTTAAAACTTTGTTGAGGTTCTCTACTTGGTTCAAAATCTTTCCATTCTGGGTATTTAATTTTGACAAAGTTAGGTTAATGGAGGTGGGTTTCTTTTTGCCACTGATACATGCTTTTTACATACAGAATGATGATAATGTGTTGTTCAAATAATTTTCACATTACAGCTGAGAAAGGAATCTCATCTGAAATAGAACAGGCTTCTGTCTTACATGGCCTTAAGAATATTGAGGCAGGAAATGAATTTACAACTGTGGAATTAGAAAAGCACTAAAAGATCTAGTTTAACCTCATATTATAGATTGAGAAAAATTGTTCGTTATTTTTCTGACCAAACCATTGTGAAATAACCTGAGTGTATAAACACCAGATGTTGGGCTACAGGCTTTAAATTTAGGTTTGACCATTAAAAAATGGGATTGGCCAAGGCGGGTGGATCATGAGATCAGGAGAGACCATCCTAGCTAACATGGTGAAATCCCGTCTCTAATAAAAATACAAAAAACCAACCAGGCGTGGTGGCAGGCGCCTGTAGTCCCAGCTATTCGGGAGGCGGAGGCAGGAGAATCACTTGAACCCGGGTGGCAGAGGTTGCACTGAGCCGAGATCATGCCATTGCACTCCAACCTGGGCGACAGAGTAAGACTCTGTCTCAAAAAAAAAAAAAAAAAAAAGTGAGGATTGAAATGGAAAAGAGTAGAACTATAGACTTAATTTTGTACTTGTCAGGTTCCTTCTTTAACATTATTTCTACGTAATTAAAAAAAAAAACATTTATTTACCCCATTAAGTACTGTTCTAAGTGCTTTAAAAGATTTCTCATTTTAGTTCTCAAAAGCACCATATGAGATACAGTTACCATTAGGTACATTTTGCAGATTAGGAATATAGTCCAAAAGGTTTGGTAACTTTCCTAAGTATACACAGTGACCAGAAGCTAAGTTGAGGGGTTGGTGGGAAGTTGAGGGAGAAGCTCAGTTGGGAATCTAAACCTAGGCTGGCTGAAAATAGAACATCTTTTGAGTGAAGACACCAGGATGATACAATGATCCAAAACCTTGTCACATGAGTTGAAGGAAATTCATTAAAAATGGTTTGAATTGGGAAAGATGATGATTGAGGCTGGCAGGGACATTTAGGCTAAGTGTTATATCTGTTGTGGCAAGAGTGTGTTGATTTCTTCATGGACTTAAGGCATAGAATGAGTTCCAAAAGCTTATCTTTGATTCAGTATCAAGTACTTTCTCTTTCCTGTGTCAAAACTATGTGATCACAGAGTGGCTTTTCTTAGAGTTCTGCCCCCCAACCCCCATCACCTGCTGTAAGATCCCACACAGGATCAATATATATTTAATCTAAATGAGTTAGGTATACTATGAGATTCCTGAGCTTCCGTAGTCCTTGTTTGATTTGGAGGAGCCAGGACTAGCTGTTTCTAACTTCAGGCCTACTTTCATTTTGAGCAGGCCACTCTTAGTTGGGTAACGGTTCAAGATTTCTTCCCTTAGTTCCTACCTTTTTAATGCTGCCTCACTATGATATGATATTTAATATCATAAATATTCTTATATTTCTGTGACTCTTTAAAGTGGGTTTTTAAACTTGAGCATGCATCGGAATCACTGAGAGGATTTGTAAACGTAGATTACTGGACCTCATTTCTAGAGTTTCTGACTCAGGGTCTGAGATGGAGCCCAAGAATTTGGATTTCTAGCACATCCGCAGATGATGTTGATGCTGCTGATCTGGAACCATACTTTGAGAACCACTGCTGTAGTAGTCTGGCCTACCTTCGATAGATTGAGCTTTTTAAGAGCACGAACCAGATGTTACTCATTTCTTTTTTTTTTTCTTTCTTTTTTTATTTATTTATTATCATTATTATACTTTTAAGTTCTAGGGTACATGTGCATAACGTGCAGGTTTGTTACATATGTATACTTGTGCCATGTTGGTGTGCTGCACCCATCAACTCGTCATTTACATCAGGTATAACTCCCAATGCAATCCCTCCCCCCTCCCCCCCTCCCCCCTCCCCATGATAGGCCCCGGTGTGTGATGTTCCTCTTCCCGAGTCCAAGTGATCTCATTGTTCAGTTCCCACCTATGAGTGAGAACATGCGGTGTTTGGTTTTCTGTTCTTGTGATAGTTTGCTAAGAATGATGGTTTCCAGCTGCATCCATATCCCTACAAAGGACACAAACTCATCCTTTTTTATGGCTGCATAGTATTCCATGGTGTATATGTGCCACATTTTCTTAATCCAGTCTGCCACTGATGGACATTTGGGTTGATTCCAAGTCTTTGCTATTGTGAATAGTGCTGCAATAAACATACGTGTGCATGTGTCTTTATAGCAGCATGATTTATAATCCTTTGGGTATATACCCAGTAATGGGATGGCTGGGTCATATGGTACATCTAGTTCTAGATCTTTGAGGATTCGCCATACTGTTTTCCATAATGGCTGAACTAGTTTACATTCCCACCAACAGTGTAAAAGTGTTCCTATTTCTCCACATCCTCTCCAGTTACTCATTTCTTTGTCCCCCTACTACCTAGTAATACATAGGAGCTTCTTAATTTTATAGAAGCCAGTGTGGACTGTAACTGATTTCTTCAGTTTAATGATATTAGGAAGTTAGGCCTAAAATTGAAGAACCCCGCTCAACATGATTGCTTATGTCTATAATCTGAGCACTTTGGGAGGCCAAGATGGGAGAATCACTTGAGCCCAAGAGTCTGAGACCAGCCTGGGCAACATGGTGAGACCCTGTCTCCACAAAAAGTTTTAAAACTAGCCGGGCGTAGTGACATGCGCCTGTAGCCCCCAGTTCTTGGGAGGCTGAGGTAAGAGGATTGCTTGAGCCTGAGTGGCCGAGGCTGCAGTGAGCATGATCATGCCACTGCACTCCAGACTGGATGATAGAGTGAGACCCTGTCTCTAAAAATAATAAATAAAAATATATAACATTGAAGAACCTTATAAAGCTTTAGGTTCAGGTCAGGTTAGGTTTGTGTTGCTTACTATTAGGAAATAGACATAAAGCCAAGATACTGCTAGAATTTTTACATGGTTTTGCTTTCTGATGAAATTTCTTGGCTTTTTTCTTTTTTAAATGTTACTTAGAGAGCTGGCTACATATAAAAACTAGAATCTGTTTTTTCCTGACTTTTTAAATGATTGCCATTCTAACTGGTGTGAGATGGTATCTCAGTGTAGTTTTGATTTGCATTTCTCTAATGACCAGTGATGATGAGCTTTTTTTCATATGTTTTGTTGGCTGCATAAATGTCTTCTTTTGAGAAGTGTCTGTTCATATCCTTTGCCCACTTCTTGATGGGGTTGTTTGTTTTTTTCTTGTAAATTTGTTTAAGTTCTTTGTAGAGTCTGAATATTAGCCCTCTGTCAGATGGATAGATTATAAAAATGTTCTCCTGTTCTGTAGGTTGCCTGTTCACTCTGCTGATAGTTTCTTTTGCTCTGCAGAAGGTCTTCAGTTTAATTAGATCCCATTTGTCAATTTTGGCTTTTGTTGCCATTGCTTTTGGTGTTTTGGACATGGAGTCTTTGCCCATGCCTTTGTCCGGCATGGTATTGCCTAGGTTTTCTTCTAGGGTTTTTATGGTTTTAGGTCTTAGGTTTAAGTCTTTAATCCATCTTGAGTTAATTTTTATATAAGGTGTAAGGAAAGGTCCAGCTCTTATTTTGGGATACATTCCATCAAAACTAGTTTATTGAGAGTTTTTAGCATGAAGGGGTTGAACTTTATAGAAGGCCTTTTCTGCATCTGTTAAGATAATTGTGTGCTTTTTGTCATTGGTTCTGTTTATGTGATGGATTACGTTTATTGATTTGCATATGTTGAACCAGCCTTGCATCCCAGGGATGAAGCCAACTTTGATCGTGGTAGATAAGCTTTTTGATGTGCTGCTGAATTGAGTTTGTCAGTATTTTATTGAGGATTTTCACATCAATGTTCATAGGGATATTGGCCTGAGATTTTCTTTTTTTGTTGTGTCTCTGCCAGATTTTTGTATCAGGATGATGCTGGCCTCATAAAATGAGTTAGGAAGGAGTTCCTCTTTTTCTATTGTTTGGAATAGTTTCAGAAGAAATGGTACCCAGCTCCTCTTTGTACCTCTGGTAGAATTTGGCTGTGAATCCGTCTGGTCCTAGGCTTTTTTTGGTTGGTAGGCTATAAATTACTGCCTCAGTTTCAGAACTTGTTATTTGTTCTATTCAGGGATTCGACTTCTTACTGATTTAGTCTTGGGAGGGTGTACGTGTCCAGGGATTTATCCATTTCTTCTAGATTTTCTAGTTTATTTGTGTAGAGGTGTTTATAGTATTCTCTGATGGTAGTTTTTATTTCTGTGGGTTTAGTGGTGATACTCCTTTTTATTTATTTATTTATTTTTTTTGAGTCTATTTGATTCTTCTCTCTTTTCTTCTTTATTAGTCTGGCTAGTGGTCTATTTTGTTGATCTTTTCAAAAACAGCTCCTGGATTCATTGATTTTTTTTTTTTTTTTTTTTTTTTTTTTTTTTTTTTTTTTTTTGAGACGGAGTCTCGCTTTGTAGCCCAGGCTGGAGTGCAGTGGCTGGATCTCAGCTCACTACAAGGTTCACACTCCCAGGTTCACACCATTCTCCTGACTCAGCCTCCCGAGTAGCTGGGACTACAGGTGCCCGCCACCTCGCCCGGCTAGTTTTTTTTTTATTATTTTTTAGTAGAGACGGGGTTTCACCGTGTTAGCCAGGATGGTCTCGATCTCCTGACCTCGTGATCCACCTGTCTCAGCCTCCCAAAGTGCTGGGATTACAGGCTTGAGCCACCGCGCCCGGCCGCCTGATTTTTTTTTTTTTTTTTTTTTTGAAGGATTTTTCGTGTCTCTTATCTCCTTCAGTTCTGCTCTGATCTTACTATTTCTTGTCTTCTGCTAGCTTTTGAATTTGATTGCTCTTGCTTCTCTAGTTATTTTAATTGTGATGTTAGATGCTGGAGAGGATGTGGAGAAATAGGAATGCTTTTATACTGTTGGTGGGAGTGTAAATCAGTTCAGCCATTGTGGAAGACAATTCCTCAAGGATCTAGAACCAGAAATACCATTTGACCCAGCAGTCCCATTACTGGTTGATATATACCCAAAGGATTGTAAATGATTCTACTATAAAGACACATGCACATGTATGTTTATTGCAGCACTGTTCACAATAGCAAAGACTTGGAACCAACCCAAATGCCTGTCAGTGATAGATTAAAGAAAATGTGGCACATATATACCATGGAATACTATGCAGCCATAAAAAAGGATGAATGTATGTCCTTTGCAGGGACATAGATGAAACTGGAAACCATCATCCTCAGCAAACTAACACAGGAACAGAAAACCAAACACTGCATGTTCTCACTTATAAGTGGGAGTTGAACAATGAGAACACATGGACCCAGGGAAGGGAACATCGCACAGCGGGGCCTGTCGGAGGGTGCGGGGCTAGGGGAAGGATAACATTAGGAGAAATACCTAATGTAGATGACGGGTTGATGGGTGCAGCAAACCACCGTGGCACATGTATACCTATGTAACAAACCTGCACGTTCTGCACAGGTATCCAAGAACTTAAAGTATACATTAAAGAAAAAAAAAGATAAACTGGAATCTTTCCTTTCTCTTTCAGGGAAAATGGAGGCTATTGGAACATGCTAGGTTCATGCTCTTATAAGTATTGCAAATGGCACAAGTTGATGAACTTGTACAAAGATCAGAAAGGCCATCATCTAGTCCTGTTAAAACTTAAACTTGGGGCCGGGCATGGTGGCTCATGCCTGTAATCCTAGCACTTTGTGAGGCTGAGGTGGGTGGACCTCACCTGAGGTCAGGAGTTCGAGACCAGCCTGGCCAACGTGGCAAAACCCCATCTCTGCTGAAAATACAAAATTAACCAGGCGTGGTGGCACATGCCTGTAATCCCAGCTACTTAGGAGGCTGAGGCAGGAGAATCACTTGAACCCAGGAGGTGGAGGTGGAGGTGGCAGTGAGCTGAGATCTCACCACTGCACTCCAGCCTGGCCGACAGAGTAAGACTCCATCTCAAAAAAAACAAAAACAAACAACAAAAAAAACTTGGGACTTGACATGGTGGCTCATGTCTGTAGTCCCGGTACTTTGGGAGGCTGAGGCAGGAGGATTGCTTGAGGGCAGGAGTTCAAAACCAGCCTCATCAACATAGTAAGACCCTGCTTCTACCAAAGAAAAACGTGTTAGCTGGGTATAGTGGCGTGTGCCTATAGTACAAGCTACTCAGGCACCTCAGGATTGGGGATTTCTTGAGCCCAGGAGTTTGCGGCTACAGTGAGCTATTATTACATAACTATACTCCAGCCTGGATGACGGAGTGAGACCTTGTCTCAGAAACCAAAACAAAACTTGGGTTAAAAGAATGTAGAGCAAGAGCTTGTGTTTTTATCACCCTTCCCAGTCCCCTACTTTTCCCAGCTAGCAGTAAATGTCTTAATAAGACTTTAGCAAGAATTGTTTCGCTCTGGGAAGTCAAATCATGAGTGTATATTATTTAAGTGCCATTACGAATATTCAGTCTCTCATTGAGAGTATCTAGATTGTAACAGTAATATGTGACTGAATAGATATGTTACTTATAATTTATTCTAGAAAAAATAGCATATAGCTCCCTCAAAGTAGATGACTGTGGTTCTTGAATGTGGGCTGAACACTTACTTGCCTGACAACCTGCAAGCCATGAAGAGATCCACATCTCCAAGGCCTAGTGGGAATGGGGAGAGGGTTCATGCTCATACTTACAGAAACTACCCTGTAGGTATCACAGTACAGGTGAGAAGCCAACATGAAGTAACCCCTGTTATTTAAGGACACTGCAACCTATTTTACTTTCTCTTAGATGATTGAGTAAATTAGGTTTTTCTGTACATTGCATAAAACTTTAGTTGTCTTTGATAATCATAAGCCATGTTTTATGGTTTTCTCTCTCCTCAGATACCCAGAAAGCGGTACTCTAGAAATGAATGTCAAAGATCTTAGACCACGAGCTAGAACCATTTTGAAATGGAATGAACTAAATGTTGGTGATGTGGTAATGGTTAATTATAATGTAGAAAGTCCTGGACAAAGAGGATTCTGGTTTGATGCAGAAATTACCACATTGAAGACAATCTCGAGGACCAAAAAAGAACTTCGTGTGAAAATTTTCCTGGGGTAAGATTTTCTTCACTAGTGCCATTTAATTACTGAATTAATGAAGGAATGTATTTTTAGGTATTAAGCACGTGCACCTTAGTAAAAAAAAGATGGAGTCTATAAAAGATGGAAATTTCCATACTGAAGGAGAATATTTTTATAAATTCTTAAGAATTTTTAAAAGTTAACTGTGGCTTAAATCTTCAACTTTAAGGTTGGAGATACTATTTGGAAGAATGTTGGAAATAACTGAGTGTTTTATTACAGAAATTCTTACCTCATGGGATTCTTATAGATCAAACAAAACAGTATGTAAAAGCATTTTAATAATTATAATTGCTATGAGGATCTGTGATCTGTGTTGATATAATAGCAGTGGATGACTACTTAACCAGCTGTCTACTGGACTTCTCAGACTAGCAGTAATTTTCCTTCATAGTAATTTTTCAACTTACAGAATTTAAACTTAATGAAGAGAATTCAGAATGCAAAATGTCACCTGAATCAAATCACTCAGATATTTAAATCATTTCTTTCCCCTCCCCTCCCCTTCCTTTTTTTTTTGAGACGCTCTGTCGCCCAGGCTGGAGTGCAGTGGCGCGATCTCTGCTGTCTGCAAGCTCCACCTGCCAGGTTCACGCCATTCTCCTGCCTCAGCCTCTGGAGTAGCTGGGACTACAGGCACCTGCCACGACGCCAGGCTAATTTTTTGTATTTTTAGTAGAGACGGGGTTTCACCATGTTAGCCAGGATGGTCTCAATCTCCTAATCTCATGATCTGCCTGCCTCGGCCTCCCAAAGTGCTGGGATTACAGGTGTGAGCCACTGTGCCCGGCCTTCTCTTTCTCTTTCTTTCTTGTTCTGTAGCCCAGGCTGGAGTACAGTGGCATGGTCTTGGCTCACTGCAACCTCCACCTCCTGGTTTCATGCAGTTCTCCTGCCTCAGCCTCCCAAGTAGCTGGGATTACAGGCATACAACACCACACCCACCTAATTTTTATATTTTTAGTAGAGACAGGGTTTCATCATGCCAGCCAGGCTGGTCTCAACTCCTGTCCTCAAGTGATGCACCCGCCTCTGCCTCCCAGATTGTTGGGATTACAGGCGTGAGCTACTGCGCCCAGCTTTCTATCATTAATTTTTTAAGAAATACTTTCAGATTTTTCCTGAAGTGATAAAGTACTAGGCATTATTTGAGTTACTTTTTTACACTTTGGAAAACATTGTCACTCTCTTTCTGTGTCTGCTGCTTCTGAATAATTTGCTGAATAGTCACTAATTTACTTTTTAATAAATAAAATCTCTGTTAATGGTTTCCAGTTCTCTATTATCAGTAATTACATAAACATCCTCGTATATGCATTTTTGTGCATTTCTTTTCTTTAGAATAAATTATTAGATTTGTTGCATTGAGCACTGAGGGTTTTAGAATAACCCTGACAGTTGTTTTTTTTAAAATAATGATAATAAGCAGCTAAATGAATATTCTTGTCATGTTCTGATTAACTGGATTAGTGATACAAGGTGACAAATCTTGGAACAATGATTAAAATCTAAAGCAAGGATAGGCAAGCTTATGGCCCACTAGCTTCCTATTTTTGTAAATAAAGTATCATTGGAACACAGCAATGGCCATTGATTTATGTATTATCTGTAGCTATTTTTGTGCTAAGTAATTGCAACTGAGACCATCTTCTCTGCAAAGCCAAAACTACTTACTTTCTTGCTCTTCATGGGAAAAGTTTGCTGACTCCTGAGATTTAAAAAAAAAAATGGTGCGAGGCGTTGAAAACTTAACATTTTAGAAAACAGGTTTCAGAACTTCTTACAAACAAAAGTGTGATTCTATTGCCAGACTAAGAGTATAGCTCAGTCACAGACTTCTAAACAACTTGAAACCCTGATATGGATGCAAATCATTAAGGAGAAAGCCCCTAAATAAATTGGCTATGTTAGGAGTCTTATAACCTATTTGAGTGTTCAGGTGTACACAATAGGATAACGGCACACATAGCACTGAGCTAAAAAAGCTTGCTGTTAAAAAAAGATTTCCCGGCTGGGCGCAGTGGCTCATGCCTGTAATCCCAGCACTTTGGGAGGCCAAGGCGGGTGGATCATGAGGTCAGGAGTTCAAGACCAGCCTGGCCAATATGGTAGAACCCAATCTGTACTAAAAACACAAAAATCAGCCAGGCGTGGTGGCGCATGCCTGTAGTCCCAGCTACATGGGAGACTGAGGCAGAATAATTACTTGAACCCGGGAGGCAGAGGTTGCAGTAAGCCAAGATCATGCCATTGCACTTCAGCCTGGGTTACAGAGCGAGACTCCGTCTCAAAGAAAAAAGTTTTCCCAAGTAATCCTGAGGTACAGTTAAGAGTGGGAACACACTGGCTTTAGAAGTGGACCTAAGACTGAGTGGGCCAGGTGCAGTGGCTCATGCCTATAATCCCAGCACTTTGGGAGGCCAAGGTGGGTGGATCAGCTGAGGTCAGGAGACTGAGACCAGTCTGACCAACTAGTGAAACCCTGTCTCTACAAAAAAATACAAAATTAGCTGGGTGCGGTGGTGCATGCCTGTAATCCCAGCTATTCAAAAGACTGAGGCAGTAGAATCACTTGACCTGGGAGGCGCAGGTTGCCGTAAGCTGAGATCATGCCATTGCACTCCAGCCTGGGCAACAAGAGTGAAACTTCATCTCAAAACAAACAAACAAAAAGACTTGAGTGGAAATTATGGATAGGCAAATACCAGTTTGATAAAGAGAATGGTTATGTGATGGCTATCCCAACAGTACAATACAATGTAAAGTATTCTTTGTCATTAAAGTTTTTACTAGAAACATTAGGAACACAGTAGCTATAAAGGAGCCAGTGTGGCTTATGGACGGAAATTTTTTTTTTTTTTTTTTTTTTTTTGGAGACGTGGTCTCGTTCTGTCGCCCAGGCTGGGTAGCAGTAGCACGATCCTGGCTCGCTGCAACCTCCGCCTCCTGGATTCAAGCAGTTCTTCTGCCTCAGCCACTGGAGTAGCTGGGACTACAGGCGCACCCCACCATCCCCATTTCATTTTTTGCTCAAAACCAGGCTGGTTTTGAACCCCTGAGCTCAGGCAGTCTGCTTGCCCTGGTCTCCCAAAGTGCTAGGATTACAGGTGTGAGCCACCGCATCCAGAGAAATTTTTTTTTTTTTAATGATTAGAAATCTTTCATCCTCACTGGTAAGAATGGATAACAGGTTGAAAGAACAAATGCATTCTGCTGTTGATAGGCATTTTGGGGCTGTTAGAAACAATGCTACCATCATTGATGTTTTTATACCTATACCTATATCCTGGCACTTGTGTGCATTAGTTTCTGTAGAGTGTATCATGCCTAGGATTAAAATTACTAGGTTGTAGAATCTGCATCTTCAACTTGAGTAGATAGAACCAAGTGTCTGTACCAGATTACAGTTCTGCAACAGTATGAGAGTTCCTGTTCTGTTTTCTCATCCATGCTTAGTTTTTTCAGACTTCAGTTTCCACTAATCAGGTGGGTATGTAATAGTATCTCATTTTGGCTTTGATTTGCAATTCTCTGACTCCTAATGGGGTTGAGAACCTTTTTGTATTTTTATTGACAAATTATATATATCTTTTGTGAGGACCTGTTCCAATTTGCTGACTTTTTTTTGTTTATTAAATAAAGTGATTCATTTTTACGAGTTCTAATTATGGAGACTAGGCCATTTCAGTTATATGTGGCAGAAATACCTTTTCTAATTCTGTGGCTTGTCTTTTTCTCCTTATGATGTTTGAATAGTAGTTTTCTTAATTTTAATGCAGTTGAGGTTATCAAAGTTCAAGAAAGTTTTTTTCCTTTATGCTTGTACTTTCTGTCTTTCTTAAAGATACTCTTTTATTGCCTTCTAAAAGCTTTGTGGTTTTGCCTTTCTTTAGGTCTTTAATTGAGTTGGAGTAGATTTTTGTGTACAGTGTGAGGTAAGGGTCTAATTTAACTCAATACATATGAATAAACATTTTTCCTAGCACTGTTTATTGAAAAGCCAGTTTCCCTCCCATTGATCTTCAGTATCACCTCTGTCATATCAAGAATCTTATATTTGATGAATGCTTCTGACTTCTCTATTCTGTACCATGGGTCTGTTTTTTGTGTATCCTTGTATCAGTTCTACACTTCCATAGTACAACAGAGCACATGATCCTTCCTTGTTCTTCAAGTAGGTTTTATATGTTCTTAGCTCTGTGTACTTCCATTTGAATTTTCCAGTCATCTTTTCTCTTTCTGGTATATAGGAATACAATTTGAATTTTCCAGTCATCTTTTCTCTTTCTGGTATATAGGAATACAAGTATCCTTTGATCTTGGATTCAGTAGCTTTATTAGATTTACTAATTTTAATTTACATGTAGATTGTTTCAAAATGTTTACAATTATAATCATCTGTGAATTCTGAGATTTTTGTTATGTCTTTTTCTTTACTTTTGATTTATTCCTCTTGTCCTTATTTACCAGTTGGGCCTGAATTACATTATTGAAAAGAAGTAGTGATAACAGGCATCTTTTTCCCCTGCTTTCCGAGAGAAAACATACAAAATTTCATCCATAACTATAATGTTTGATATAGGTATTTTGTGGATATGCTCTCCTAGATTTGGTTTGATGGTGTTTTGTGTAGGATTTTTGCATTGTATTAGTGCGTGAAATTTGCATGTTAATTTTCCTATCTCACTGTCCTTCGCAGATTTATACTAGTTTCACAAAATAATTAGGAATCTTCTTTTTCTTATGGTAGAGTTTTGTGTCCTTGTCTTGAATGTTTGGTAGAACTTCTCAATAAAGTCATCTGGGGTTGAGTTTTCTTTGTGGGATGGTTCTTTTATGGTTGATTCGGTTTCTGTAATGATCAGAGGACTATTCATGTTTTCTATTTCTGGAACTAGAATTTAATTTTCTAGGAATTTATCCATTGCATCTAAATTTTAAAATTTATTATCATAAATTTGTTCAGTAACTACATCTTTTTAATGTGTTAATCTGTTATGATGTTTTTTATTTCCGAATTTAGTTTGTGACTTCTTGACCATTCTCACCAGAGGTCTATCAGTTTTGTTAGGCTTACAAAGAAGTAATCTTCAGCTTTGATCCTCTCTATTGTGTTGAAGGTGCAAAGGAAGAAGCAAATAGAGGATATGATTTTCAATTTGCCTTGGATATTTGATAAGGGAACTTGGAGTTAAAGTTCATGCTTGTTTCTGTTTTTAATTTGTGAGTACCAAAAAGTGCATATGCTTGAACTATCTAATTCTAGTTATCAAATTCTATTTTCATGTTGTCATTTTCTGTTTATTTTAGCTTTGAAAAAAGTTGAAAACAAGTTTGGGATTCAAAAACATTTTTTAAAGTAATTTGTTCACTTACTATTGTAATGCACTATTTAGTACCATGTGAACTTATGCTGATTTAGATATTCATGAGTAAAGTAGTATTTGAATCCTATAGCAAGAAAATTAATTTACCTTACTGAAACTACAGATAAAGGCCAAGCATGGTGGCTTACACCTATAATCCTAGCACTTTGGGAGGCAAAGGTGGGCGGATCAGTTGAGGTCAGAAGTTCGAGACCAGTCTGGCCAACAGGGTGAAACCCCATCTCTACTAAAAATATAAAAATTAGGGCCAGGTGCTGTGGCTCGCGCCTGTAATCCCAGTGCTTTGGGAGGCCGAGGCGGGCAGATCACCTGAGTTCAGGAGTTCTAGACCAGCCTAGGCAACGTGGTAAAACGCCGTCTCTACTAAAAATACAAAGAAGTTAGCTGGAAATGCTGGTGCACCCCTGTAATTCCAAGTCCTTGGGAGGCTGAGGCAGGATAATCACTTTAACCCAGGAAGAGGTTGTAGTGAGCAGAGATCACACCACTATACTCCAGCCTGGACAACAGAGTGAGACTCTGTCTCAAAAAAAAAAAAGAGAAAATGGCTGGGCGTGTTGGCTCACTCCTGTAATCCCAGCACTTTGGGAGGCTGAGGCGGGAGGATCAGGAGGTCAGGAGATTGAAATCATCCTGGCTAACAGGTGAAACCACGTCTCTACTAAAAATACAAAAAAAAAATTAGCCAGGCGTGGTGGCGGGCATGTGTAGTCCCAGCTACTTGGGAGACTGAGGCAAGAGAATGGCGTGAACCCAGGAGCTGGAGCTTGCAGTGAGGGGAGATCGCGCCACTGCACTCCAGCCTGGGCGACTGAGCGAGACTCCGTCTCGAAAAAAAAAAAAGAAAAATCTATAGATACATTTTAGGTTTAGTGTCATTTTTATGGAGTTTATTTACCAATTTTGTTTCATACTTAAGAAATTTCTATAGTGATATACTTACTAAGCCATTCTTACAGGATACATACTTAATATGCATATCAAGTTATAAGTCACAGGTCACTGTTCTTCGGCCATGCTGGCCTCCGTGTGTTGCTCAGTCACGCAAACATTGTCCTGCCTTGGGGCCTTTGTACTTGATGTTCTCCCCTACGCAGATACTGATTTGGCTTACTCTGTCTCTTATTTCAGTTCTCTGCTCAAAAGTATCTTCAGAGTGACCTTTCTTGATCACCCTTTTTAAAATCACATACATACCAGACATAAGCTATTTAAATTCTCCCTTACTCTTTTTTCTGAATTCTTTATTTTATTTATGACCCCATTTGTATGGTTTCCTATTGCTGCTACAACAAATTACCACAAACATAGTATCTTAAACAATAAATCATAGTACAGTTTGGAGGTTAGAAATCTTAAATGGATTTGGATTTCACGAGGCAAAAATCATTGTCAGTAGGGATATGTTCATTTTTGTAGACTCTAAGGGAGAACCCATTTTCTTGCCTTTTCCATATTTCAGAGGCGTCCCACATGCCTTTGCTTATTACCTGTTCTCTCCACCTTCAAAGCCAACAGTGTTGCATCTCTTTTACAATTCTTTTTGTGGATGCATCCCCTTCATATTCTCTCTTCTGCCTCCCCTTCCCCTGTGATTATATTGGATCTGCATGGATAATCTTCCCATTTCAGGGTTTTTAATGTGCAAAGTCCTTTTTGCCATATGAGGTAACATATTTATAGGTTCCTGGAATTAGGACATGAACCTCTTTGGGGCCCATTGTTCTGCCTGCCACACCACTGGAATGTTAATGCTTTGTTTTTGTTTGCTGTTGTGTGCCAGGCCCTGTTCTAGGCACTAGTTACAGTAGATTTTCAGTACGGTATTTCGTAGATTCCGAGAGAATAGGTTTGTTTTTGTATTTTAACATCTCTGAAATAAAAATGTATCTTAAAATTGCTGTTGAGCTGACTGAAGTTGAATTCTTTCGAAGATTTGAATTTGCTTGTTTACCAGTCACTTGCGAGTGCAATTTAACTTTAACTTAAATTCTCTGTTTGAGCCTTTTTAGACCACATGGGTAGCATGAATTCAGGTCTCTGAACCGGACTGAATCCTAGCTTATCATTTAATTCTTGAAGAATGCTTTTTTTCCATTACACCCAGTGGCAGTATTGAAACAAGAATGTTTCTTTATCTGCAAGGTGACTTATTTCTCACTTTAACTGTGAGAACAGGCTGGTGTCTAAGCTTTATTTGAAGGTCTTCCTTAGACACCTAATCAGTCTTTTTTTCTTAGTTGAAATTACATAATGTGTCTTATAGTTGCCAATTATCATTTGGTGTTCCAGCTTTATTTGGGAGTTCTTAGACTGCCTGATTTCAGTCTAGTTTCTTTTTTCGTAGCACATAAATTGTTTTACAATTAGCCCATTAGATTCAGTGAAATAGGATATTTCTTGAGGAATGAATTGATTATATGCATGTTTTTATTATGATCAATGGTGTTTTGTGCATAAAGAATGTCTTGATAGCCTTTAACAAAAATGGTAAATAAGTGAAAAAGTGACTTTGGCCTTGAATTTGTGACATTTATTGAATCACTTAAAGTAGTACATGGAAAGCACCTGTTTCCAGGTAGGGTGGGACAGCTGGCAGTAGATTAGTGCTTTTAGCTAAAACAACTAGAATAGCCTGATGAAAGTCATTCTTTGAATGCACGAGAGAATCAAAGAGAACCACTGTGGGTATGTCTCTGGAGAGGTAAGAATCTCAGAAGGCAGGTAGCTTTGTAGTTGTGTTTTGTCCCTGGGGAATCTGCTAATTCTGGATGCAGTGTAAAATCTAGTTCAGAGCAGCTAGGAGTCAGATGGAAAGAGAAATCAGTAGAGCTTTTGGCAGATATTTGGGATGCCTCGAGCATATGGCCTGCTTTCAGCTTTGGTTGAATACTGGACTTCTGCTGGGCAAGAGGTTGGAAACGTAAGTAAGAAGTGGCATTTTCAGCAGTCTTAGAAGGCATACACTAGATTTTAGGGTAACTGGTGTAATGGCTCCACAGAATATGTGGGTCTTTTAGTTTGAAAACTAGATGGCTGGCTGGGTGCGGTGGCTCATGCCTGTCATCCTAGCACTTTGGGAGGCCGAGGCGGGTGGATCACAAGGTCAGGAGATCGAGACCATCCTGGCTAATATGGTGAAACCCCGTCTCTACTAAAAATATAAAAAATTAGCCGGGCGTCATGGCACGCGTCTGGAACCCCAGCTGCTCGGGAGGCTGAGGCAGGAGAATCGCTTAGACCTGGGAGGCAGAGGTTGCAGTGAGCCCGAGATTATGCCACTACACTCCAGCCTGGGTGACAGAGTTGAGACACCATCTCAAAAAAAGAAAAGAAAAAGAAAATTGTATAGCTAAGGCATGTAGGTAGACTAAATCTTATTTCAAGACTGTAAACCAGCCTTGACTCAGCTTAGATGCTGATTAAATGTCAAACCACCACAGTATCTCACCAGCAGAAGGAAGGTTGAACTTTCCTTTACATAAGATAATATCTGAAGCTTTTGGCTCCATGATGGAGCCAAAAATGCCATTCTGCCAAAAGATGGTACCACATAATCAGAAAACAGAAGGAATGCCAATTATAGGAATAGACCCATTAGGTGATCTTGATAATTCCAGTTATCAGAGAGACTTTAAAGTAACTGTGATTAATATGCTGAAAACATGGTAAATGTCCACTGAGAATTGGAACTCACAAAATAATTATATGGAGATTTTAGAACTGAGAATTATAGTAAGAAAGTAAGACCTTGTTAAATTGATTTAATAACAAATAAGGGCCGGGCGCAGCGGCTCATGCCTGTAATCCTAGCACTTTGGGAGGCCGAGGCGGGTGGATCACGAGATCAAGAGATGGAGACTATCCTGGCCAACATGGTGAAACCCTGTCTCTACTAAAAATATAAAAATTAACCGGGCGTAGTGGCAGGCACCTGTAGTCCCAGCTACTTGGGAGGCTGAGGCAAGAGAATCACTTGAACCCGGAAGGTGGAGGTTGCAGTGAGCCGAAATTGCGCCACTGTACTCCAGCCTGGCAACAGAGCAAGACTCTGTCTCAAAAAAAAAAAAATATATATATATATATATGTGTGTGTGTGTGTGTGTGTGTGTGTGTGTGTGTGTGTATATATATGGAGTTCCTAAAGAAGAGAGTAGAGTGAAAACAGTATTTGAAAATATAACTGATTGAAGATATCAGTCCAGGTCAAAGAAGTTCTCTAAACTCTAAGCAGGATAAATATAAAGAAAATGCACAGTGGTATATCACAAATAAGAATGCTAAAAACTAAAGATAAAAACACAGGGAAGATGACCACGTTTTTATTAGAAGCAATTTAAGCTAGGAGACAGTGGAATGGCATGTGAAAATACTAATTTAAGAACATTCCCAGCCGGGCGCAGTGGCTCACACCTGTATAATCCGAGCACTTTGGAAGGCCGAGGCGGGCAGATCACTTGAGGTCAGGAATTCAAGACCAGCCTGGCCAACATGGCAAAACCCTGTGTCTACTAAAAATTTTAAAATTAGCTGTGTGTGGTAGCATGCACCTGTAACCCCAGCTGTTTGTGAGGCTAAAGCAGGAGAATTGCTTGATCCTGGGAGGTGGAGGTTGCAGTGAGCTGAGATCGTGCCACTGCACTCCAGCCTGGGTGACAGCAAGATTCCATCTCAAAAAATAAAATAAAAAAATTCCCAACTTAAAATACATTTTAAATGAAAATACCTGTCAAAAATAAAGCCAAAATAAAAATGTTATCAAACGAAACCTGAAAGAATTCACCACCAACAGACAGGCACCAGGAGAAATAATAAAGGGAGTTAAGTGGGAGGAAGGAGATTCCAGGTAGAAACATGGAAATATAGGACAGAATTAAGAGCAGGGAAAGGGTAAATGTATGAGTAAGTATAAGTAATTATTTTTTAAAATAGTGAACTTTAAAAAATACATAGAAAAAATGCCTGACAACAGTAATGCAGAAGATGGGGTTGATAAATGAAGTTCTGAGATTCTGGCATCATTGGGGAAGTAGTGAAAGTAAAATTTAAAGTAGATTATATCAGGTTTGCACAGCCCAATCTCTAGTGCAACTACTAAAAATAAAAGATTTTTAACAAATTAATACACTGAAAATGAAAAAATAAATATTAGTCTAATCCAAAAGAAGGCAATTGTGACTAAAAGAAGCAGATAAGTAGAAAACATACAGTAAAATGGCAGAAACAAACACAGCTGTATCAGCCATTATATTAACTGTGTGTGAGTAAAGCATTTCAAGACAACGATCAACGAAGTAGATTAAAATTAAAAATCCACATACTACTCTTAAGAAAGACTCCTTAAATATAAAGTCACAGAAGTTGAAAAGGGATGGATAGTTGGGATTATAAGAAGATGTCAATAGCAAAGACTTTTCAGATCTCCTTAAAAGTGCTGGTAATATAGAACAAAATATTACTAAATTATCTAATTCACAAACTCATGAACAACATCTACAATGAAACAGGATGGTATGGTATCATAAGCCCCAAAATAGCTGGTGGGATAAACAGTGGAAAGTTTCAAGACCTGTGTAGTATCAGTGGCTATGCAAGAGAAATGTGTGTTGCGCCCAAGAATTCCAAATAATGAATTAGTTCAGCAAACTAATTTGAAAATAGCAGCTATGGTAGCCATCTTTTAAGGTAACCCCCAATGATTCCTGCTTACTAATACTCACCCTCATGTAGTTTTCAGCCATATTTTACTAGGGTGACTCTTTGTGACCAGTAGAATATGGTGTAAGTGATGCTATGGCACTTCAAGATGAGGTTTTAAAAAGATACCAGCCTCCATTTTGGGTGTACCCTCTTGGATCACTTCCTCTGAGGGAAGCCAGCTGCATGTGATGAGGCTATTCAGGCAGCTTTTTTATTTTCCCTGAGTAGAGCCTTTACATGAGACTGCACCCCTGGCCAATGGCTTAACTGCAGTCTCATGAAAGATCTGAACCCAGAACTATCCAGCTAAGCTACTCCCAGATTCCTGACCCACCCCAGTATGATTAAGTACAAGCAGTTTGCAGTAAGATCTGAAGGGACTAGAATACTCTTTAAACTCTTTAAATTGGTCAGCTAAAACTCCATTCCAGGACTAAAGCTCCATATTGAGAAGAAACTGGTGGGAATAGGATCCACACTAAGTAGGATGAGGAGAATAGAGACAAAGGAAAAAGGGGTCCGGTTAGAAATAGGGGAGGAGAATACAGCCGAAAGATTTCAGTAAGTAAGCTTCCATGCTGTCTTTTTAAAATTGTTTTTGAGGTATAACTTACATTCAGTAATGTATACTTACCTTAAGTGTATCTTAAATATAGTGAACACTGACAGATGGATATACACATGTCACCACTAATCAAAACACAATGTTTTCATCACCCCCAAAAGTTCCCTTGGGTCCCATTACAGTTACCGCTACCATCTGTAGAATTGGTCCCAGACTGCCACTGATTGGCCTTCTATCAGATTAGATTTTAGCCTCCAGAATTTTGACTGTTTATCCAAGAAATGTGTAATTTGGTGGGGGGCGCCCAAAATGGCCAAATAGGAACAGCTCCAGCCTCCAGCTCCCAGCGTGAGCAACACAGAAGATGGTGATTTCTGCATTTTCAACTGAGGTACTGGGTTCATCTCACTGGGGCGTGTCGGACAGTGCTGGTGAGTAGATGCAGCCCAACCAGCGAGAGCTGAAGCAGGGCGAGGCATTGCCTCACCTGGGAAGCGAAAGGAGGAAGGGAATTCCTTTTCCTAGCCAAGGGAAACCGAGACACAACACCTGGAAAATCGGGTAACTCCCATCCTAATACTGCGCTTTACCAAGTACTGCGCTTTAGCAAATGGCACACCAGGAGATTATATCCCACACCTGGCCGGGAGGGTCCCACGCCCACAGAGCCTCCCTCCTTGCTAGCACAGCAATCTGACATCTAACTGCAAGGCAGCGAGGCTGGGGGTGGGGCACCTGCCATTGCTGAGGCTTAAGTAGGTAAACAAAGCCACCGGGAAGCTCGAACAGGGTGGAGCCCACCGCAGCACAAGGAGGCCTACCTGCCTCTGTAGACTCCACCTCTGGGGACAGGGCATAGCTAAACAAAAAGCAGCAGAAACCTCTGCAGATGTAAATGTCCCTTTCTGACAGCTTTGAAGAGAGCAGTGGTTGTCCCAGCCCGGAGTTTGAGATCTGAGAACAGACAGACTGCATGTTCAAGTGGGTCCCTGACCCTTGAGTAGCCTAACTGGGAGACATCCCCCCCTAGGTGCAGACTGACACCTCACACCTTGCACGGCTGGGTATTCCTCTGAGGCAAAGTTTCCAGAGCAAGAATCAGACAGTAACACTTGCTGTTCAGCAATATTCTGTCTTCTGCAGCCTCCGCTGCTGATACCCAGGCAGACAGGGTCTGGAGTGGACCTCAAGCAAACTCCAACAGACCTGCAGCTGAGGGGCCTGACTGTTAGAAGAAAAACTAACAGAAAGGACACGCACACCAAAACTCCATCAGCAGTACGTCACATCATCAAAGACCAAAGGCAGATAAAACCACAAAGATGGGGAAAAAGCAGTGCAGAAAAGCTGGAAATTCAAAAAATCAGAGCGCATCTCCCCTCCAAAGGAACGCAGCTCATTGCCAGCAATGGAACAAAGCTGGTCAGAGAATGACTTCGACAAGTTGAGAGAAGAAGGCTTCAGTCGATCAAACTTCTCAGAGCTAAAGGAGGAACTATATACCCAGTGCAAAGAAACTAAAAACCTTGAAAAAAGAATGGAAGAATAAACAATGCAGAGAAGTCCATAAATGAACTGATAGAGATGAAAACCATGACACGAGAACTAGGTGGCAAATGCACAAGCTTCAGTAACCAACTGGATCAACTGGAAGAAAGAGTATCAGCGATTGAAGATCAAATGAATGAAATGCAGTGAGAAGAGAAGTTTAGAGAAAAAAGAGTAAAAAGAAATGAACAAAGCCTTGAAGAAATATGGGATTATGTGAAAAGACCAAATCTACGTCTGATTGGTGTGCCTGAAAGTGACGGGGAGAATGGAACCAAGTTGGAAAACACTCTGCAGGATATTATCCAGAAGAACTTCCCCAATCTAGCAAGGCAGGCCAACATTCAAATTCAGGAAATACAGAGAACACCACAAAGATACTCCTCGAGAAGAGCAACTCCAAGACACATAATTGTCAGATTCACCAAAGTTGAAATGAAGGAAAAAATGTTAAGGGCAGCCAGAGAGAAAGGTCGGGTTACACGCAAAGGGAATCCCATCAGACTAACAGCAGATCTCTCGGCAGAAACTCTCCAAGCCAGAAGAGAGTGGGGGCCAATATTCAACATTCTTAAAGATTCAACCCAGAATTTTATATCCAGCCAAACTAAGTTTAATAAATGAAGGAGAAATAAAATCCTTTACAGACAAGCAAATGCTGAGACATTTTGTCACCACCAGGCCTGCCCTACAAGAGATCCTGAAGGAAACACTAAACATGGAAAGGAACAACAGGTACCAGCCATTGCAAAAACATGCCAAAGTGTAAAGACCATCGATGCTAGGAAGAAACTGCGTCAACTAGTGAGCAAAATAACCAGCTAATATCATAATGACAGGATCAAGTTCACATATAACAATATTAACCTTAAATGTAAATGGACTAAATGCTCCAATTAAAAGACACAGACTGGCAAACTGGATAGTCAAGTCCCATCAGTGTGCTATATTCAGGAGACCCATCTCACAGGCAGAGACACACACAGGCTCAAAATAAAGGGATGGAGGAAAATCTACCAAGCAAATGGAAAACAAAAAAAATGCAGGGGTTGCAATCATAGTCCCTGATAAAACAGACTTTAAACCAACAAAGATCAAAAGAGACAAATAAGAGCCATTACATAATGGTAAAGGGATCAATTCAACAAGAAGAGCTAACTATCCTAAATATATATGTACCCAATACAGGAGCACCAGCTTCATAAAGCAAGTCCTTAGAGACTTACAAAGAGACTTAGACTCCCATACAATAATAATGGGAGACTTCAACACCCCACTGTCAACATTAGACAGATCAATGAAACAGAAAGTTAACAAGGATATCCAGGAATTGAACTCAACTCTGCACCAAGTGGACCTAATAGACATCTACAGAACTCTCTACCCCAAATCAACAGAATATACATTCTTCTCAGTACCACATTGCACTTATTCCAAAATTGACCACATAGTTGGAAGTAAAGCACTCCTCAGCAAATGTAAAAGAATAGAAATTATAACAAACTGTTTCTCAGACCACAGTGCAATCAAACTAGAACTCAGGACTAAGAAACTCACTCAAAACCACTCGACTACATGGAAACTGAACAACCTGCTCCAGAATGACTACTGGGTACATAACGAAATGAAGGCAGAAATAAAGATGTTCTTTGAAACCAATGAGAACAAAGATACAACATACTAGAATCTCTGGGACACATTTAAAGCAATGTGTAGAGGGAAATTTATAGCACTAAATGCCCACAAGAGAAAGCAGGAAATATCTAAAATTGACACCCTAACATCACAATTAAAAGAACTAGAGAAGCAAGAGCAAACACATTCAAAAGCTGGCAGAAGGCAAGAAATAACTAAGATCAGAGTAGAACTGAAGGAGATAGAGACACAAAAAACCCTCCAAAAAATCAATGAATCCAGGAGCCGGTTTTTTGAAAAGATCAACAAAATTGATAGACCGCTAGCTAAGCTAATAAAGAAGAGAGAAGAATCAAATAGACTCAATAAAAAAATGACAAAGGGGTATCACCACCGACCCCACAGAAATACAAACTACCATCAGAAAATACTATAAACACCTCTACGCAAATAAACTAGAAAACCTAGAAGAAATGGACAAATTCCTGGACACTTACACTCTCCCAAGACTAAACCAGGAAGAAGTTGAATCCCTGAATAGACCAATAACAGGCTCTGAAATTGAGGCAATAATTAATAGCCTACCAACCAAAAGAAGTCCAGGACCAGACGGATTCACAGCCAAATTCTACCAGAGGTACAAGGAGGAGCTGGTACCATTCCTTCTGAAACTCTTCCAATCAATAGAAAAAGAGGGAATCCTCCCTAACTCATTTTATGAGGCCAACATCATCCTGATACCAAAACCTGGCAGAGACACAGCAAAAAAAGAGAATTTTAGACCAATATCCCTGATGAACATCGATGCAAAAGTCCTCAATAAAATACTGGCAAACCAAATCCAGCGGCACATCAAAAAGCTTATCCACCATGATCAAGTGGGCTTCATCCCTGGGATGCAAGGCTGGTTCAGCATATGCAAATCAATAAACATCATCCAGCATATAAACAGAACCAAAGACAAAAACCACATGATTATCTGAATAGATGCAGAAAAGGCATTTGACAAAAAGGCCTTTGACAAAATTCAACAGCCCTTCTTGCTAAAAACTTCCAATAAATTTGGTATTGATGGAACATATCTCAAAATAATAAGAGTTACTTATGACAAAGCCACAGCCAATATCATACTGAATGGGCAAAAACTGGAAGCATTCCCTTTGAAAACTGGCACAAGACAGGGATGCCCTCTGTCATCACTCCTATTCAACACAGTGTTGGAAGTTCTGGCCAGGACAATCAGGCAGAAGAAAGAAAGAAAGGGTATTCAGTTAGGAAAAGAGGAAGTCAAATTGTCCCTGTTTGCAGATGACATGATTGTATATTTAGAAAACCCCATTGTCTCAGCCCAAAATCTCCTTAAGCTGATAAGCAACTTCAGC
Source organism: Macaca thibetana thibetana (assembly GCF_024542745.1). Taxonomy (NCBI): domain Eukaryota; kingdom Metazoa; phylum Chordata; class Mammalia; order Primates; family Cercopithecidae; genus Macaca; species Macaca thibetana. The sequence goes on along the minus strand of NC_065592.1, from coordinate 74,244,646 downwards.
AAAGTCTCAGGATACAAAATTAATGTGCAAAAATCACAAGCATTCTTATACACCAATAACAGACAGCCAAATCATGAATGAACACCCATTCACAATTGCTTCAAAGAGAATAAAATAGCTAGGAATCCAACTTACAAGGGATGTGAAGGACCTCTTCAGTGAGAACTACAAACCACTGCTCAGTGAAATAAAAGAGGACACAAACAAATGAAGGAACATACCATGCTCATGGATAGGAAGAATCAATATTGTGAAAATGGCCATACTGCCCAAAGTAATTTATAGATTCAATGCCATCCCCATTAAGCTACCAATGACTTTCTTCACAGAATTGGAAAAAACTGCTTTCAAGTTCATATGGAACCAAAAAAGAGCCCGCATTGCCAAGACAATCCTAAGCCAAAAGAACAAAGCTGGAGACATCACGCTACCTGACTTCAAACTATACTACCAGGCTACAGTAACCAAAACAGCATGGTACTGGTACCAAAACAGAGATCTAGACCAATGGAACAGAACAGAGCCCTCAGAAATAATACCACACATCTACAGCCATCTGATCTTTGACAACCCTGACAAAAAACAAGAAATGGGGAAAGGATTCCCTATTTAGTAAATGGCTAGCCATAAGTAGAAAGCCGAAACTGGATCCTTTCCTTACTCCTTATATGAAAATTAATTCAAGATGGATTAGAGACTTAAATGTTAGACCTAATACCATAAAAACCCTCGAAGAAAACCTAGGTAATACCATTCAGGACATAGGCATGGGCGAGGACTTCATGTCTAAAACGCCAAAAGCAATGGCAACAAAAGCCAAAATTGACAAATGGGATCTAATTAAACTAAAGAGCTTCTGCATAGCAAAAGAAACTACCATCAGAGTGAATAGGCAACCTACAGAATGGGAGAAAATGTTTGCAATCTACTCATCTGACAAAGGGCTAATATCCAGAACCTACAAAGAACTCAAACAAACTTACAACAGAGAAAAATACAACCCCATCAAAAAGTGGGCAAAGGATATGAACAGACACTTCTCAGAAGAAGACATCTGTGCAGCCAACAGACACATGAAAAAATGCTCATCATCACCCGCCATCAGAGAAATGCAAATCAAAACCACAATGAGATACCATCTCACACCAGTTAGAATGGCGATCATTAAAAAGTCAGGAAACAACAGGTGCTGGAGAGGATGTGGAGAAATAGGAACACTTTTACACTATTGGTGGGACTGTAAACTAGTTCAACTGTTGTGGAAGACAGTGTGGTGATTCCTCAAGGATCTAGAACTAGAAATACCATTTGACCCAGCCATCCCATCACTGGGAGTGTAAATCATGCTGCTATAAAGACACATGCACACGTATGTTTATTGCAGCGCTATTCACAATAGCAAAGACTTGGAATCAACCCAAATGTCCATCAGTGACAGACTGGATTAAGAAAATGTGGCACATATGCAACATGGAATACTATGCAGCCATAAAAAAGGATGAGTTTGTGTCCTTTGTAGGGACATGGATGCAGCTGGAAACCATCATTCTCAGCAAACTATCGCAAGAACAGAAAACCAAACACTGCATGTTTTCACTCACAGGTGGGAATGAGATCACTTGGACACAGGAAGGGGAACATCACACACCGGGGCCTATTGTCACGAGGGGGAAGAGGGGAGGGATAGCATTTAGGATATATACCTAATGTAAATGACGAGTTAATGGGTGCAGCTCACCAACATGGCATATGTATACATATGTAACAAACCTGCATGTTGTGTACATGTACCCTAGAACTTAAAAGTATAATAATAATAATAATAAAAAGTGTGATCTATGACTGCTAGCAAAAAGTGAAGTTAGACCCTTTAAAGGGTTCAGGAAATTGATGAAAATAAGCAAAAGGAAAGGATTGATGTTAAATTTTATGTGAAGTTAGAGTGAGAAAGTAAGGAACAGTATAACATACTTAACAAGGAAAACATTCCAGAAAAGCATGAGTCAAGGAGAGCCAAGGATTTTAAGTCTAGCCAAAGTAGCTTTTAGTATAACAGCTACAGACAAACTGTCATTAACTTTAAAGAACTGCGGGAGTATTGTTCTGATGAAGCCTTCCTAAGGAATATTCAGGAGAACTAGGTTCAAACAATCGAGATAACTGAAGATAATTTGAAATAAAGAGTTGTGCTCAATATTTAAAATATTTCTGCATTTAGAACCAGGACTAATTGAACATAAAGGAGAAAGTGTAGTATGTACTGGCTTTATGACCTGACACAGCTACATTATAACTAAAAAATGGAAGGAATATATGCAAAAAATTTAAACTATTTTCAGTAATTGACAGCTGGCAACAATGTCTTGCATGTAATGTGGGATAAAGCAAAGGAGTATTTGTAGTGTTCTAATTCTGGTATCCTTAAGAACTAGATTTTTTCTGGTTGGGGGAAAAAGAAACAAAGATACATAATTTTTTAATAAAGTAAATATCCTTTAGCCCTGAATTTGAATACAAATTGTTAGTATGAACTCATGAGATGTTCTGTGTTTGAGTGTGTATATTAATGTGTATGTTTAAAATTTATAGGCTACAAACAGTAATCAACCCAGTTGTAGTAAGCTTTCCTAGTGCCTAACTATGGTCTCAAAATACCTTTCCCACTGAAAGAAACTCCTCGCCGGGGGCAGAAAATGTGCAAGATGAACCCGGAATATCTTGTCATGCAAATAAGGAATCCCACAAGTCTGCTAAGTTCTTGTCAGAAGGATTTGAGAGTCAACTGGAAGCTCCCACTGGTCAAAGATGAGACAGTTTTGAACATTGATAAGAAAAATACAGTTGGTTGAGACATACCAAATATATTTAAATCCATGAGTTTATAGTAACACAAAAAAGCTTGTCACCATGGAAGTTGATAGAGAATGATTTATTTTTAAAACTGCTGAATCAGCATTTTATCTTTGTTATATGAGCTATACTACTGGGTCACCAACTAGTTAATGAGGTCATTTCTCTATAAAATTGTGCCAAGTAAATGAGATGAGAAGGGAATGATAGAATGGGAATATCAACATTTTCTAATCCCCAATGAATTAATGTAGGCATTGAGCATTAGTAGCTGCCATTATGAGAGGAAAAGAGACAAATAACTAGGTGCTTCCTGATGGAAATAGACCTATGAAATTATCTTACCAAGAAAATGAGCCTAAATCTGATTGAGACTGAGTCTTTAGCCCAGGAGTTGGCAATATTTTTTTTTCTGTAAAGAGCCAGATAGTAAATAGTTTAACTTGGGGGCCAGATGATCTGTCACAACTACTCAACTCTGCTGTTACAGCATGAAACCAGCCATAGATAATACAAAAATCAAATGGCATAACTAAGTTCTAATAAAACTTTATTTAAAGATTTTTGACCTACACTCCAGATTAGCTACCAATGTACAAGAAATATGAATGACAGGAAAAACTGTTTGAACCATACTTTGGGAATGCAAATATCAAAAATCAAGACTGTGAGAAACACTTTAGGACAAATGGTTGGAATTGTTAACAGATTTCAAGGAGGAAAGAGATGGCATGTGGATTTATAGATTAGAGACTTTTCAAACACAGGCAAAACTGTTTTAGGGAGGTAGACAAGTGACATGATGAAAAAAATTAAGGTAAATATAACTCTTGGAAGGACACAAAATTGTCATTGTGAGGGGACAAGGTAAGGGTTTCTGAGGCAGTTGATATTCCTCTGTCTTCTGTCATTGTTGGTGGTCACAAAGGATGTGTATATTGATAATTGGTTCAAAGCTATGCATTTATGGAGTTTTCTGCATTTGTATATATTTGACATTGAAAGTTTTTTAAAAAAAGGTGGAAGGATGGAAAAAGTCTTCAAGCAAGTGCTAACCAAAAGAAAGTAAACTTTTGATTCAGAATGCATTATTAGAGATAAGCTACTCAATAAGATGTAGCCTTCTTAAATCTATACCTAATAAAGCAAAAGCCAACAGATTAAAAGGAGAAATAGGCCGGGCGTGGTGACTCATGCCTGTAATACCAGCACTTCGGGAGGCCGAGGTGGGCAGATCAGCTGAGGTCAGGAGTTGGAGATGAGCCCAGCCAACATGGTGAAACCCTGTCTCTACTAAAAATAAAAAAAATTAGCCGAGTATGGTGGTGCAGGCCTGTAGTCCCAGCTACTTGGAAGGCTGAGGCAGGAGAATTGCCTGAACACAGGAGTTGGAGGCTACAGTGAGCCGAGATTGCACCACCAGCCAGGTGACAGAGCGAGACTCCATCTCAATAAATAATATAAACAAACAAATAAATAAATGGAGAAATGTACAAATCCACACCCATGTAGGAAACTTTGAAGAAGTGTATACAAACAAATATGAATTGAGTCTGACAAGTATGGTTTAGTATGAAAGACTTTATGAAAAGGGTATCTTATTTTTGCCTAGAAATTTTATTTATTGGAAATTTTTTTTTTTTAGATTTTTAAAATAAATTCTACAGAATTATCCCATGTAATTACATTTTCACAAAAGTATATGAAAATATATTGCTTACATAAAAGAAATGTTAAAATTCTACCAAAGGACAAAACTAACAGAAAACATACCTTATTTCTTGATAGAAAGGTTTAATATTACACAGATGTAACAGGAAATTATTTAAATCTTCCATTGTAATTGACAGAATACCATTTTACCCAGTCTTTAAATTTACAAGATAGCTACTTCTTACCGGATAAACTAATGAAGCCTGTATTTTTTTTTCTCATATTATGTTAACTAATCACTATGGACTTTTCCTACTATTGAAAACAATAGTTCAGAATGATTGGAATAGCTCTAATCTCAGTTTATAGATAGGCAGATTTCAGTGAGATTCCAAACTGACTTTTAGTTGTTATTTGTTTATATACCTTAGATTTTGCTGGCAGAAGTTAACCTTTCTTCCTTTTTTAAACAGGGGTTCTGAAGGAACATTAAATGATTGCAAGATAATATCTGTAGATGAAATCTTCAAGATTGAGAAACCTGGAGCCCATCCTCTTTCGTTTGCAGATGGAAAGTTTTTAAGTATGGATTTTTGTTTTTGGGCTTAGACTGTATGTGTTGTACATTATTGAACTTTATTTGTACTGGTCAGTGAATAACTTGGAAGGAAGTATAAAAGTGTAGACCATACAAATTTATTTTCAAGACAACAGTTTTGATCTAAGATTCATTTTGTTGTAATGAATTTTTCCCAAATGATAAAATGTTATTTTTGAAGAAATGTATTATCTTGGTATTTTATTGCTATTCTTTATTTTAAAAATATTATGGATATATAATAGTTGTAGTTATTTAAAGAGTATATGTGATATTTTGATACAGGCATACAATGTGTAATGATCAAATCTGGGAAATTGGGATATTCATCACCTCAAACATTTATCATTTTTTGTGTGTGTTGGTAACATTCCAAATCTGTTCTTTTAGTGATTCTTTCTAACTGTATCTTTGCACCTTATAGCCAACCCTTCTTTATCCCCTGCCCCACTTCCCTTCCCAGCCTCTAATAACCATCATCATTCTATTCTTTACCTGCACAAGATCAATTTTTTTTGGCTCCCACATATGAAAGAGAACATGTCACATTTGTCCTTTTGTACTTGGCTTCTTTCACTTAACATAATGTTCTCGAGTTTCATCCATGTTGTAAATGAAAGGTTTCTATTATTTTTATGGCAGAATAATATTTTGTTGTATATGTATATACTGCATTGTCTTTTTATCTGTTGATGGATTTCCTGTTGTTTCCTCTGTTATAGATTCTGTCCAAAGAAAAAGCCTGTTTCTGTAATTTTGTTAGCCACCCACGTTTAGTTTTTAATAATGAGATTTATTTTTACACAAGTAAAGTCTTAGAATTATAGTGCTGATTGAGCCTTGAATTTCTGGGAGGTAATAAATGAGGCTTATATAAACATTAGAAGGTTAGAATGCAGCTGTACCTCTTCATTTTACAGATTTTTCTTGCTTGATATCAAACATTTGGTAACAGAGATAGAATTAGATTCTAGGTCTTTTCATTCATGGTGGGGCTTTTGTTTGTTTGTTTTTTGTTTCGAGACAGTTTTGCTCTTGTCTCCCAGGCTGGAATAAAATGGCATGATCTTGGCTCACTGCAACCTCTGCCTCTCAGGTTAAAGCGATTCTCCTGCCTTAGCCTCTAGTAGCTGGGATTACAAGTTCCTGCCACCAAGCCCAGCTAATTTTTGTAATTTTAGTAGGAATGGGGTTTCACTGTGTTGGCCAGGTTCTCGAACTCCTGACCTCATGAGCCACACCTGGCCTCAGGCATTTATTTTTAAAGCCTCACACTTGATTATTCTTTTTGGTTCCTTTCTTTTCATTAGAAAAGCTGTATGCTGGCTGGACACGGTGGCTCAAGCCTGTAGTCCCAGCACTTTGAGAGGCCGAGACGGGCGGATCATGAGGTCAGGAGATCGAGACCATCCTGGCTAATGCGGTGAAACCCCGTCTCTACTAAAAAGTACAAAAAACTAGCCGAGCGAGGTGGCGGGTGCCTGTAGTCCCAGCTACTCGGGAGGCTGAGGCAGGAGAATGGCATAAACCTGGGAGGCGGAGCTTGCAGTGAGCTGAGATCCGGCCACTGCACTCCAGCTTGGGTGACAGAGTGAGACTCCGTCTCAAAAAAAAAAAGCTGTATGCTGGCCGGGTGCCAGCACTTTGGGAGGCCAAGGTGGGCAAATCACCTGAGGGGTCAAGAGTTTGAGACCAGTCTGGCCAATATGGAGAAACCTCATCTCTGCTAAAAAATAAAAAAGCCAGGCATGGTGGCGCCTGCCTGTAATCCCAGCTACTTGGGAGCCTGAGGCGGGAGAATCACTGGAACCTGGGAGGCAGAGGTTGCAGTGAGCCAAGATCACGCTATTGCACTCCAGCCTGGGCAACAAGAGCAAAACTTCATCTCAAAAAAAATAAAAAAATAAAAAATAATGCTGTTTCCACAGACTTTTCTTTATGCGGTTCATAGATACAAAAAATGTTTTAAGACTAGGCTTGCTATAATTTTGTTCTTAATAGGGCGAAATGACCCTGAATGTGACCTGTGTGGTGGAGACCCAGATAAGAAATGCCATTCTTGCTCCTGTCGTGTATGTGGTGGGAAACATGAACCCAACATGCAGCTTCTGTGTGATGAATGTAATGTGGCTTATCATATTTACTGTCTGAATCCACCTTTGGATAAAGTCCCAGAAGAGGAATACTGGTATGATTATCAGGTTTTTGTTGTTGTTGTTCTTGCTATGTAAATAATTAAACATGAAATATGTATTTGAACCACCAAAAGTAGATTTCTAAAGATACATAATATAAAAGTGCTTAAAGTGTTATGACCAGGGGTTACTTAGCATTCATAGCTTTATTCAATTACTGTAACAACTTCTGAACCATCACTTGCTCCATTTTTTAATCCCTTCAGTTTCTTCTCTGATAATAGAGTCTGGGTTCATTCAAAAACGCAAATCTGATTGTGTTGCTTCGTTGCTTCAGAGGGTTTATGTTGCCTTACAGGAGTGATATTTAGTGTGATATTTAGTTGCTTCTCCAGCCTGTATCTCTTACCACTTTCCTCTTTCATTTCCCCAAATACTCTACACTCTAGCCAGATTAAATATCTTTCAACTCCTTAAGTAAGCCATGTTCTTTTCCAGGTTGTCACACTTGCCATATTTTTATCTTGGAAGCATTATCCTCTTTGCTTAACTTCAAGATGATACTAATCCTTCAGCTTTTCAGTTAAATGTGACTTCCTCTGGTTATCCTTTATGGATGGTCCTCTACCCCCAACCATGCTAGATATCCTTGTTATGGTCTATAATAGTACTTAGCATTTACTAAACACTAACAAAGCAGTTTATATGATTACTGTATTTGATCCTGTGATGTTGATACATCGAAGAAGATTCCAGTTATGCTTGCCAAAATCTGTTCTTCTCTTATGGCATAGTGATAACTACAAAAAGAAGTTATCAGAAAAGAGACTGGGAAAAATGTGTCCAAAGTTAATCCTTTTAATACCATGTTGAGGAGGGTTTTTCTTTTTAAACTGTGTGCCATATTGCTACTGTTGAGCATTTTTAAGGACGACTGAGTCAGAAATAACTGATGTCACAAGTGGGTAATTGGTATCTGTGAAAAATAGATTGTTCCTTTTGATCTCTCCCTAACCTGTTGGGAAGGCTGTTGCTGTATTATGACAGAGGCTGTAGAGGTGAGAGAAAGGGGGAAAGGATATATCTTCTTCCTTTTACCTCCTACTACTACCTTATATGATCACACTCTGAATTTTACCATCACTAATAACTGTTTCTTCTGAAATCTCATATTTTCCTTCCTTCTTGTTCAGTGGATGACATATTTCTGCTTTTCTAAAATACAAACTCTTTCACCTGCTCTTACAGTCTTTCCAGAAACTTCACTTCTTCAGTTAATCCCTCTCCCAAGTTACCATTTTACCAAGTTACCATTACCAGATCGTTCTCATTAGCATTCTAGAATCTCTTGAATTTTCAAAATACACACAAACCTCCCTTGATCCCATTTCTCCACCAGCTGTCTACCCCATTCTCTGCTTCTTTCATGGCAAAGATTCTCAAGAGCTATCTCTACTAATTGTTTCAATTTCCTCTCCTGTTCATACTTCTGCACTCCAGTCTAGCTTTCTTTCCACTGTATCTGCTTATGTCAGGTTCACAGACACTTTTTATGTCTACACCTAAAGGTCAGTTCTCATTCCTTACTCAACTGCTTAGCTGGTTACTCTGTTTTATAGATCTGAGATCATATAATCCCATTTTTCTACCTACTTCACTGGCCTTTCCTTCTTAGTCTCTTACTGGGTTCCCTTCACCTACCAGATTTCAGAGGCCCCCACCCTAACCCCCAAAGCACTATCCACTTCTTTTCTATGCTAGGGAACTATGCTTGTTCCCTAGATGATCTCATCCAATTATGAGATGTTAAATACGAAGCTAATAGTTCTGAATTTATGTCTTCATTTCTAATTTCCCCTGAGCTTTATATTCCTATGTGCAATTGCTTAGTGGACTGGCATCACAAAATTAGTCCAGATGGAGTTCTTGATTTCCACAAACTCCCTAAAATCCTGCTCCTCCCCTAGTCTTCATTAAATAGAACTAATCATTTTATGCCAAAAAGCTAAACTTCATTTTATGCCAAAAACTAATCATTTTATGCCAAAAAGCTAAACTTCATCCTCAGTTCTTTTGTTCTTTCACATACTCTACATCAATAGATTTTGACAGTTCTTAATGTTTCTTCATTCTCATCTCCCAGCCCAAACAACTATCTCTTCCTTGAACTTCTGTAACAGATATCTAACTAGTCTCTTTGCTTCATGTGCTATCCTTTCTCCCATAGCAGCAGAGTGAGCTTAAAAAGGCCTGAATTAGATCATTTGTCTGTTTGAAACTCTCTAATGTCTTCCTATTTCACTTAGAATAAAAATCTAAGCCCTTACCATTTATGACCTGGCCCATGTCTACTCTCTAACTTCGGTTGCTTATCACTAGCCTGTTTACTTACTAACCTTGGTCTCTACCC